>NC_063150.1:36666463-37299612 GCF_020921035.1 Rhodamnia argentea | reverse complement strand
GGAAAAGGATGAAAGTAAGGAAATAATCTATTTTGAATGCGGGAAACATGGGTATATCAAACCTAATTGTCCACTTCTAAAGAAGAACAAAGGCAAGTTAGAAAGGAAAAAGAAAGCCTTGAACGCAAAAACGTAGAGTGACACCGAGTGTGAAGATAGCAATGAAGAAAACTATGCCAATTTATGTCTGATGGCTAAATCAGATTTCGAAGATGACAAAGAGGTAAACCTACCAGAAATCCCCGATGAAGTACCCGATTACATTGATGAGTTGTGCTTAGAATATAAAAATGCTCTTAAGAAAATCTTTGAGTTAAAAAAAGAATTTGAAATTGAGGAGGCAGGATCCTTCCAAAAATGAAAAGATTGATTTTCTTCAAAAATAATAATCTATTTTAAATGAAAATCATGATTCACTTAGAAAGGAGATCTTAGAAACAAAAGAATATTGTGATCTTCTCAAAAAGGAATTTTTAGAGATTAAATACTCTCTTGAAAGAAAATGAATGTTACAAAATAGAAATTTCAGCTATTCGTAAAAAGTTTTCTCTTGGATGAAAAACGTTGGAACATATACTTTCTATTAAAATTCCTTACTATAAAAAAAGTGGCTTGGGATTGGTAAATGGAGCTACTTTGCAGAATGAATTTCCAAAATACAAAGAGAGATGAAAGTAAAGACCTTCAAAAGCTTCTTACAAAAATCATTTTCGAAAATAATTTGTAAAACATGTTGGCCATGAATTCTTCAAGTGTTCAAACTGTAGTGATGCAAATTATTTCAAGAATGATTGTCCCAAAGTTTGGAGACCAACCCGAGGGATTATCTTAAGAGTAGTAGAGTCAAATAACGTGAAAGGACCCAAGAAAATCTGCATACCAAAGAAAGCATGAATTTGTTTATTTGTTATAGGTACTAAAAAAGAAGAAGAACAAATGGTACCTAAATAGTGATTGCTTAAGACGTATGACAGGGGATTCAAGAAAATTCTTAGAACTCATCAAAGTCAATGGTAGAAGTGTATCTTTCGAAGGCAACAACAAAGGTAAAATTATTGGTAGGGACACCGTCGAGATTGGAAAGCTTACCATAAATGATGTTTCACTCGTTGAAGGGCTCAACTACAAATTGATAAGTATTAGTCAACTATGTGACTTTGGCTTTAAGATTTACTTTCAGGAAAACAAATGTTCAGGTGAAAGTAGCAATAAGACTTAAATTTTCACCGAAAGGAGACATGGAAATATCTACTTACAAGATGTAAATTCAGAAGAAGAAAAATGCCTTATCTCTGTTAAAGAAGACCCAAATTTATGGCACAGAAAGCTTTGTCACATAAGTTGCAAACAAATAAGCAAGCTTTTAACTAAAAAGTTGGTAAAAGGCTTACCCATGGTAAGATTTGAGAAGTCACATTTATGTATTGTATGTGCACTTGGAAAAAGGTAAGAAGTTCTTTTAAACCAATCAATTCTATTTCTACTAATCGAGCTTTGCGGGTTTTACATATGGATATTTTTTTACCTACTCGTAGTCAAAGCTTTGGTGGTAAGAAATATTGTTTGGTTATTGTAGATGATTATACTCGTTTCACCTGGGTCTACTTTCTTGCTCACGTAAATGAAGCATTTACATGTTTTTCAAATTTTACAAAATTGGTTCAAAATGAAAAAGGGTGTACCATCACTTGCATTAAAATAGACGATGGAGGAGAATTTGAAAATCAATATTTTTCAAATTATTGCATTGAAAATAGTTTACAACACAATTTTTCGACTCCCTATACTTTAGAACAAAATGGAGTTATAGAGAGGAAAAATCGTTATCTACAAGAAATGGTGAGAACTTTATTAAATGAGAGCAAAATTCCTTCATATTTTTGGGGAGAGGAGTTTCAACTACTTGTTATCTTATAAATTGTGTATTTCTAAGGCCAATCTTGGAAAAACTCCCTATGAACTTTATAAAGGTAGAAAACCAAATATTTCGTATTTTAAAGTCTTTGGATGCAAATGCTTTGTGCTTAAGAATGCAAATGATCGGACTAGTAAGTTTGATGAGAAGTCCGATGAAGCAATTTTTCTTGGATACTCAACTACAAGCAAGGCATATAGGATCTTCAACAAAAATTCATGCACTGTGGAATAGTCAATGAATGTGAAGTTTGATGAGAACACTGTTCTTTACAATGTTCAAGAAGAAGAAATACCAGGATACTCTCTTACAAACGAATATACTCAAAGCCTGGAAGAAGTACAACACACAGACTCTACACAAGTCATCACCTCTACTCAACCTAACTCTACTAAAGATCTATCTGCCTCTATCACTACTAATAGCAATCAAAGAGATAGATTCGATCACAACCGGTATTTTTGAGAATCAGAGAAAGTGGCCCCGAGGTAGGGCTTGTATGTACGTACTTCCCAGGATTAACAAGATAATTAGATAAAAATGATCGTTGTGTTGTTAATTGATGTGGTTGTTTGTTTAACATCCTACTTTTCTATTCCTATAGATTTTATATTTGTTTGGGGAAATTACACGTTCCGCATGCGTTAATAAAAGATAAAAATAATGGGTCGATGACATGCCCGGGACGTCGTCCATTTTGACTCGAGGCGTTTTGGTAGGGTTGTTGCGAGGCCGGGGATCGGGCTTTGAGTATATAGAATCGACCCATTATTTTGGGGGTTAACACTACTCCATGCTACTCAAAAAGAAGTCGCGCTCACTTCTAGCTTTCGACGCCTAAGGCCCGAAAAAAATGGTTAACAATAACGGGTGAGATATAAAATCTCCGTGAGTCAACGCCTAAGTCCGAGGAGGACATTGACTCGCTTAAGGCAGCCTAAACATGCAGGATAATATCGATAGCAGATTAATAGCGTGCGATACTCTCCACACTCTAGCTGCTACACGACCAAGCACAATATCACCATGAATCATCAATCACATGCAAACTTACCCCCACCATGGGCCACACGCCAAACAATAAGGTACCAGAAAGATGAGCAACCGTAATGCTAGAGCTCCTAGAGAAGGAGCAAGATAAGAAGATCCTCGAGTGGATGGTCCGTTACGGGCTATAGAAGCGTTGGGAAACATTATTGGACAGCAAGTGAGAAACCAAGAAGCTGCTGCTGCTGCCGCCACTGTCACTCCATCGGAAGACCCGATAGTTGGTAACGAAAATGGTGGACAAATGATACATAAGTTGGTAAAGCAATTTCTAGAACTTAAACCGCCAAAATTTTCTGGAAGTGATGATCCCGAGGCTGCCACCCTTTGGGTTAAGGAGCTAGAAAATATTTTTGCTCTATTAAGATGCACCGAGGAAGATAAGGTGACGTTGACTATAAGGAAACGTCGGCACCTAGTGGGAAGCCTCTCGAGGACAAGCCTTTCCAAAAGGTACGGTCCCGACTTGGGATGTCTTCGTGGAAGCATTCAACGACAAGTACTTCTCCGATACCGCAAGGGAACAAAAGATGACCGAGTTCCTTCGCTTGCGCCAAAACCAGCTAACGGTAGATCGGTATGAAGAGAAGTTCTCCGACCTATATAGGTACGCCCCGAGGATGATAGAGGACCCTGTAGATAGAGCTAGGAGGTTCGGAGATGGGCTGAACCCGAGATCAAGAGTGTATTGGTGCCGCTCAATCTGAAGGACTACAATTATCTGTACGAGAGAGCTTAGATGGTACAGCAAAATTTGTCCGAAAGGGCAGCCGCATCTAGATCGTGGTTCATGCTATCAAACAGGTTCGACAAGCGATAGGATAAAAGGCCAATGACTGGAGAAAGGAACCCTATCCCACCTAACCGGAGGAATGGTGTGGAAAAACAGACACTTAACCTTAACGAAGTATACCGCCAGAGGCATGGGTCCGCTCCATGTCGGTTCCGTAACGGAGCTTGCTTTGGTTGTGGTCGGTATGGCCACCAAGTGAGAGATTGCTCGCAGAAGCAAAGAGGAGTGCAAGCGCTGTCACCGCAAGGAGGACAATTGCGAGGGAACGCTCCACATGACAACTAGAACCAACCTCGCTAAAGAGTAGCAAATTGTCTGCAATATGATGTTCTAGTTGTAAGATTGCTTACGAGTAGTTGAAATGAAAAAGACTTATATAGATTTGACTTGTGGTGTGGGCTTGTAATAATACTGACGGTATTTGTGTGTTATATAAGTTTCAAGCTGTGTTGTATTCTAATGGTTTTAGTATCGATTTTAATCGATGTTCTTAAGTGGCGTTATGATCGAAATTCGCAAAAAAGCGAATAAACTTGAGGTTTGCATAGTGATCTAGGCTATTGAATCCTTACTAATGATTTGGTCGTTCATGATTAGTCCGTTAAGGAAGGAACCGGCATAGAAGTTGTTGACGCCTAAATTTTGACTAATCTATTTTGTGCATAAAAATTAGAACTAATTTTAGTTCTAAACAAAAATCATCTCACATATTCATATAATTGAACAAGCAAAACGTTTGAGCTTAATTTAGCATGCATCTAGACTAGGCACGGGGTGGAAAAATGCGCCGAGAAGATTTGGGCTTGAAAAAAATATTTTCTCGGGGACTGTATTGTAAATACTTAGAACTTCGGGGACCGTATTGCAAATACTTGGAACTTCAGGGATTGTATTGCAAATACTTGAAACTTCAAGGACCGTATTACAAATACCAAAAGAATATGGAGAAAGGAAGATAATGAAAGGAAGATGGTGAAGAGAAGATAATGAAAGGTAGATGGTGAAGAGGAGATGAATATGAAGAAGAGAAGATGAAAATGGAAGGTGAGGAAATGAAGATGAAGAAGAGAAGATGAAAATGGAAGGTGAAGAAATGAAGATGAAGAAGAGAAGATGAAAATGGAAGATGAAGAAATGAAGATGAAGAATGAAAGGTGAAGAACTTTGCCTATAAAAGAAGAAGAGTTCTTGAAGAGAAGGGAGGTTTTTTTGGAGAAAAAAAAAGAATTGAGAGAGTTGTTGAGAGGAATTCTTTAGAGAGGAAAAAGAGGATTCTTGAGAAAAACCGGAAGAGAAAATTCGAGAGTGAAGAAAAGAGCTTTGGTCGAGCATCTTCTTTGGCAAATCCCGACACATACTTCACCTCTCGCCATCCAACAACGCCGTTGCTTGCCATTTTCGACAACAACCACGTTCTTCCGATTTCTGGATCTTAAAACAAAGCTACAACGTGTACGTGAGTAAGATTTTGTGTAATAGAAGGTAATCTTCTCCGTCTCGATCTACAAAAATGTAATCGTTTGGTGTGAACATTTGTTTGTTTATTTTAGACATGCCATGTATCCCAAAGTTTAGCACTATTACATGTTAATTTATTTTTGTAAATACTCGTGATTGGCTGCGTTTTCTTTCTTTCTAAATCACCCATGGTGTATATCGTACAAAGTTCAATGTTTTACATTCTCATAAAAAAGAAGAAAAAACCAAAAAAATTGCATCTTTGAATTTCAAGTAAAATCCATCAAAATTGCCAAATCAAATATTTTTCATGAAAATGGTACCGAAAGGGCGTTAGAGTAATCTAGCGTAACCAAATCCCCGAATTCAAAATCTCTAGTTCGCGGAAATAAGATAGTTTTCTCCCGCTATTTTATTTAGGTTTTCTAATCAACCTATCGAAAACGATTAGTGGCGACTCCAAATTCAAACCACATTGCATGTTAATTATTTGAACCTTAAGTTGCGATTTGGTATGAACTTGGGAGAGTCCGAGTTAGGTTAGTTAATTAATTAACCCGATAATCCATTAGCCTGGAGTTTAATGTGTTTATGTTTTAGGTCGCGACAGAAGTGAGTGATGTACGATGAGTAGTAAGGACGATCATGCATTGCATGTGCTTATTACATTAGAGTTGGTTCTCAAAGTGGAAATTATTTTTTGAAAATACATAGCATTGCATCTTGAGCAACGGATGAAAGATGACGAGTGGACAGTATAATGGATTTGCAAGATGAATCTATGAGTTACTAAGGTGCGGGATGACCCCGAATAAGGTTAAGATTGCGATATGTGTGATCAAGGAGAACTAGCGATCAAAGTGCGCAGTGGAAGCATGGTGGATAGATTGACATAGTCGACGCAGTTCATTGTTGTCCGAAAGGAAAATTCAAACGCTAGTGAACATGTTATAGGAGGTATTTGTATAGGGTGGAAGAAATAATAACAGCTCTTACCACCAGTTAGTTAAGAAGTTATCAATCGCCAAGTAAGAATGGCTGATTTACGGGGATAAATATGGTTATATTATATAATTGATAATTTAGGTGTGAATCGTTGGAGTCCGACGAGTTAGCATGTTTAAACAGATTGTGGATCCGGAATTGTGGGATTGAAATTTGAGGATCGTAGGCTTCAATCGACTTATATATGATGGTCGATTTACGATTTTAGTGTGTTGAGCTGAGATAAGGAATAATGTGAAATTAGCAGTATATGACGAGCAATGAGGACGTTATGAGGGCCAGTATCTTGATCTTCTTGAGTAAGTGTAACAATGGTTCAATTTTGAGGATGAAATTTTCTAAGGATGGGAGAATTGTGACGTCCTGAAATTTCGATCTCCGTAAGGAAATTATAAATTCCAGCGTAGAAAATAAATTTGGATTTTGAGGATATCATAGACGATGATTGGTCGTTCCGAAACATCCGTAAAAAAAATCAAGTTTGAATAGTCAAACTTTGATTCGTAATACCACAGACTCGTCGAGCACAAATTCAATTTTATCCGAACCCTAAATGCCAAATTATCATTTTTGCCCTCGATCGATCGAGTCAAATGACCATTTGATCACAATTGTTCGTCGTGTGGCCCATGGTGGGGTAAGTTTGCATGTGATTGATGATTAACCGTGATATTGTACTTGGTCGTGTAGTAGCTAGAGTGTGGAGAGTATCGCACGCTATTGACTTGCTATCGATATTATCTTGCATGTTTAGGCTGCCTTGAGCGAGTCAATGTCCTACTCGGATTTAGGCGTTGACTCACGGAAATTTTATATCTCACCCGTTGTTATTAACCATTTTTTTCAGGCCTTAACTGTCGAAAGCTAGAAGTGAGCATGACTTCTTTTTTAGTAGCATGGAGCAGTGTTAACCCCCAACCCCGAACCGGTATTTTTGAGGATCGTAGAAAGTGGCCCCGAGGTAGGGCTTGTATGTACGTACTTCCCAGGATTAACAAGATAATTAGATAAAAATGATCGTTGTGTTGTTAATTGATGTGACTGTTTGTTTGACATCCTACTTTTCTATTCCCGTAGATTTTATATTTGTTTGGGGAAATTACACGTTCCGCATGTGTTAATAAAAGATAAAAATAATGGGTTGATGACGTGCCTGGGACGTCGTCCATTTTTACCTGAGGCGTTTTGGTAGGGTTGTTGCCCGGGGATCGGGCGTGACAACCCCGCCCAAAAGATTTTCTACGCTGGAATTCATAATTTCCTTATAGAGGTCGAAATTTCAAGACGTCACACATCCTATGGAACTTATTTTTGGAAATGTGAAAGAAGGAATCAAGACTCACTCATCCTTTAAGGAAATGATGGGTACATTAGCTCTCATTTCTAAAATAGAACCAAAGGATATTTCAAAGACACTCTCTAATGAAAGCTGGATAGAGACAATGCAAGAAGAGCTGTATCAATTCAAAGTAAATGAAGTTTGGAAACTAGTACCAAGGCCAAAAGATCGTCCTATTATAGGCGCGACTAGAAACATACTTGATGACAAAGGCAGAGTTACAAGGAATAAGGCAAGAGTAGTTGCAAAAGGCTACACACAAGAAGAATGGATTGACTATGACAAGACCTATGCACCGGTGGACAAGTTAGAAGCTATAAGGCTACTATTAGTTTATGCATGCTATTATGGTTTTAAAATTTTTCAGTTGAACGTCAAGAGTGTATTCCTAAATAGCTATATCAAAGAGGAAGTGTACGTTGAACAACCACCTAATTTTGAAGACCCAAAGAAGCCCGGTTATATCTACAAGCTGAACAAAGCCTTGTATGAATTAAAACAAGCACCATGTGTTTAGTATGAAAGGCTAAGTGCATTTCCTAATAAGAATGGCTTTGAAAAGGGTAAAGTAGACATTACTTTTTTATTTAAAGGATAGGAAAAAAATATTCTTCTTGTGCAAATCTATATTGATGATATAACTTTTGGATCTAGTAATGAAACTCTAGACAAGGATTTCTCCCAGATCATGACAAATGAGTTTGGAATGAGTATGACGAGAGAATGGAATTTCTTCCTTGGTCTTCAAGTAAAGCAAGACAAGAATGGTACTTTTATAAATCAGGAAAAATATACAAAGTAGCAAATTAAAAAGTTTGGAATTGAAAATTGCAAGAAGACCGAGACACTAATGTCTCACTCCTCAAAGCTTGACAAAGAAGAGAATCATAAACAGGTTGATCAAAAACTGTGTAGAAGTATGATAGGATCACTACTCTATCTTACTACCTCTAGACTAGATATTCTTTTCAATGTTTGCATATGTGCCCGCTTTCAATCTAATCCTAAAGAGTCACATCTTACAGGTGCTAAGAGAATTATCAAATATGTTAGCACATATCCTATACTTGGATTATGGTATCACGAAAGTTCAAATTTTATTCTTATTGGATATTCTAATGCTGACTTTGTTGTTATTGATAGAAAAAGCACCTTAGGGACTTACCAACTAATGGGTAATATGTTAGTCTCTTGGTTTTCTAAGAAATAGAGTACGGTGGCTCTATCACCTGCAAAAGTAGAATATGTTGCACTTGGAAGCTGCTGTACACAAATTTTGTGGATGAAGCAACAACTTAGTGATTTCGGTATTGAAGAAACAAGTGTGGAAATCAAGTGCGACCATCAACTTAATGAAAAATCTCATTCTCCACTCAAGAGCTAAGCACATATAAATTAAACATCATTTTATACATTATCATGTGTAAAATAAAGATATTCGTGTTCAATTTATTGATTCCAAAAATCAATTGGCTGATATCTTTACGAAGCCTCTTGAGAAAAATAGCTTTGAATATATATGAAATGAACTTGGAATTATTAATCCTTTCATGAGAGTTTGAACAGGTGCAGGAAGATAGGCTCTAGTATAAAAGGTAACTGAACTCCCTTCATATCAAGAAGAATCGGGTAAGTATTTATTGTTTGGAAAGAAATAAGGTATGTACACAAATATTTTTATTTATTTAAATATTAATTTATCGAAAATAATTTCTGTCGAATTGATTTTATTGAATATTTGATTTTATTGAGTGTTATTTTTTCCAAAAATAACTGTCTGTTGCTAGTTTTCAAAAAGCCCTCATTTTTCGGGCTATTTTCAAATTTGTTCAAAAACTGCTTCTTTGGTAACTGCTTTCTCTCTATAAAATCGAATAGTCACGTTGTCTTTTTCATCACTTACCTTTACTCTTTCAACCGCTCTCGAGAAATCTTCTCTCACGCCCTCATAAAGATTCAAACTTTTTTACTCGAAACCCTTTACATTCCAAACAATGCTTCACAAACCAACCCCTCACAATTCTCAGCAAGTCTCTAAGACAGTTCGTCAATCTCGAAGAGCCTTGGCAATGGCTGATAGGTTCATGAAGAAAGGACCGTCTTAGCTAGACTTGATTAACTTCTGCACAGAGTCAGAAATAGTTTATCCTAAGTTTGTGGCCTTGTTTTATTCGAATCTTCATTTTTCGAATAACCCCAATAGAATGACTTTCACTATTGGTGATTTCTGGTATGTGGTCACATCTGACATGTTGGCATCTCTTGTGAGAGTGAAAACCTCAAGTTTTGTGAAAATTGATGTTCAGCCAGAAGCAGCTTACAAATAGATCACAGAGGATGATAAGTTCACTAAAACCACTAGAATTTATATCAAGTACACATTTATGCCTCTACTTACTATTGACACCTAAATTTTGACTAAACTTTTCAATCAATTTTGCATAGAAAATTAGAGCTAATCTTTTAGTTCTAGACAAAAATAATTAAGTCATTTTTCGTTCATGCATTGCATCGGCATTTATCCGGATCGGCGGTGCGAGATCGAGCTTAATTTATCAGGCGATTTAGACTTAAACTGATGGGAAATTTTTTTAGCAATTCATGGACATATGTGCCGAAAATTTAAAACTATTTTGGATCTTATATTTTAGAAAAAAGGCTTTATCTAAAATGCCAATTATTTGGGAAAGGCCTAATTAAGCTCACAATTGACATGAAAAATTCGACTAGCCCATCTATATGGCTAGGCCAAAATTTTCAGTTCATTCAAGGATCAATTTGTGCAATTACACCCTTCGGGACTTAATTCAAGTTATATTTTGAGCCCGGGTTTATTTTACAAAAATTAAGAAACTTAGGCACTTGATTTGGAACACTTTTATTTATAAATACAAGTGTTATGCCTAGGTACTAGGAGGCCACTTCATTGTAATACAGGGCCATAGGGGGCGAATTTATTGAATACACGGCATAATCGAGAGAGGCCGAGTTCTTCAACTCCTCTTGGAGGTTCTGAAGCAGACGGCCACAAGGGGTGAAGAGAGAGAGTTTGTCTTCATCCCAAAGAAGAATGCACATGATCAGGAGGAGAAAAAATCCAAGAAAAGGTACTATCTCTCTCTTGATCTCTGACTAACTTTCTCTCTCTAGTTGTCTTCGTAGACATCACCCACTCGAAGAAGAAAGGAAGGTCTGCACACAAAAGAAGGAGTCAAAAGGTTTTTCCTTTCAACGCCACCACATCCCTAGACTATGTCGCCGAATTGTCCCTGAACTAAGTGCTCCAAGTCCGCGATCCCACGAGAAACTGTGAACCCCGACGTTGCTATTTTGATGCCAGCGGATTCGTTCTCACCTCAAAAATGTGATGGCTCTTCTCGGCCGAAGTCGTCCCCCGAGCATGACAAACAGGCAAAGCTTCGACTTGCTCTTGTTGAGCAGGCTGGCAATACGAACATGATCAAACCCAAGCGGCGCACTCTTATTTCCTTGAAGTCCACGGTCAATAGAATTGAGAGACCTCTGGTTAATTAAGTTGAAATCGTGGATTTGTCTTCTGTTGCTTTTATTTGCCCAGATTTGATATTGACTTTGTGGTCTTCTTATTCCATGCAAACAAAGTAATAGCTTTTGACAAGATACACAGTGATGTACGATGATTGCAGATGTTTGTCAAGGTTTAAAGCGTGAATTGTCCACACGTGAAGCTTCCATCATCCGCGAACCATATCATGAGCTGCAATTGTGGTTTTTGCCGTTCTCGTACCTAATGATGAATCCCCAACGTAGGCAGTCGCAGCATCCTCGGGCCGTCGAGCAATCACCATTGCCTTGTTGAGTCTCGATCTGAAATGCCAATTGACTCGAGGAGTCGTTGTTGGTCAAATTCTTGTTCGGTCCTAGTGGGTTCCCGATTTTCTTTTGGTGAATTTCAGGCATGTGCAGTTATACACGTTGCTAGATCCATGGTGGCGATGACAATGGCGCCCTCCAAGTGAACGTTCAACAAATTAGGCTCACTGTTGATCACAGATTTTCTTTTTACTTTACTTGGATTTATTCCTGCAGGTTCTCTAAGATCAGTGAGTGAACTCCAAAGACGTCCAGCTCTTCTTTTGCTCATCATGGGTGTCCTTCATCATGAACAATAGTCCCACCAAGAGTTGCCATCCACAATCCACGAGCCCATTGTCACCTGTCATCATTTTGAACTTGGCAACATGATCTTGGGATTAGGTAACGATCTTGATTTCAAATATTCTGAGAATTGCTTGCTTAATTTGAATGTCGAGTGAATATTGGGTGAATATGGATTGATCTTCTAATATCTAGGTGATAATTGCTTAACTTGAATTTTGAGCAAATCTTCTGGATGTTATGCCTATCTCTAGAATATTTGACATCTTTTGTTGCTATATTTAAAATTTCTGAATCCTAAGCATATCGGATAAGATCCATATCTCGGTTGGGAATTCTGAATATATCTTTAAAATCCGAGGAATTATCTAAAAAATTTCAGATCTCGAGAGATAACTTTTCTTGAATTAAAAGATATCAATCATTTGTGGATAAGAGCTTATCTCCTTGAAAATTTCAGAATCCCCTAAGGATTTCGAAAATTCAATAAATATTTGAACATTTTTAAACAAAATTGCCTATAATATATGCTCCCTTGTACCTGACCCTTCGGAATATTAAATTGCAAGCCTTAACCATGATCTTATGGGGTGGGACGGCAATTTAGTATAAGATTCGTATTCTGCCCTTTGGCGAGAAGGGACGTTGATATCTTATACCACTATTCGCATACTAGCTCGAATTCCCGAGAATGTAGCGAATAAAATCTTGCTCTAGCCCCGATCTTCGGGAATGGGAAGATTTATCGGAAAATCGGATTTAAAGGTATATTATGGGCATTTTTGTTTAATTTTGTTCAAATTCATCCGTTTCAATTCAAAAATCCGAAAAAAAAAAAAAGGGAAATCAAAATCACAAATCATCAATCAGTGAAAAGGCATTTTCATGAAATTTGGTACCGAAAGGGTGTTAATTTAAAATTAACATAATCAAGTCCCCGAACCCTAAATCTCTTGTTAGCAGAAAATAAAGTATTCTCCCGTACTTTATTTAGGTATCTAATCTACCTACCAAAAAAGATTAGTGGCGGCTCCTAAATTAAAAATCAAACCTAAGTTGCGAATTGGTAGGGCTTGGGAGAGTCTGTATTAGGTTAGTTAATTCATCTAATTAACCTAATAATCCATTAACCTAAAAATTTATTTTTTAGGTCGCGACACTTACAGGATTGTGCACAAGATTCTCAATGACTACATAAGGCGCAAAGCATCATCTACTATAGATATCTCGCGCTATAAGGCTAGAATGATTGCTGCAATTGTGAGAGGACTACCTTTCTCTGGTGCATGCACAATCATTTTTCATATGTACAGGACAGTAATGAAGAAGGCAGGGCAATTGCCGTATGGTGCACTGATTACGAAAAATTTTCTAGCGTTGGAAGTTAAGCCACCCCCACGGATGAGGCAGGAGATATTACGAGGTATGACTGTTGGTTCAGATACTCTGTTTAAGATGCATTTCACTATGACTCCAGATGGTTGGATGGATAAAGATGGGAACTTCATTAAGATTGGATGCAATCATGATGAAAGAGCAAAAGAGATCATTGATGTTACTCTAAGCAGTAGAAGGAGCAAGCCTAAGAGAGGCTTTAATCAAGGCTATTACTGATCCTCGACAAGAGAAGAAGGGAAAGAAGTCAAAGAAGACTGTTTCGCCTAGTAAGTCCTTTGATTCATATACCACCATGTCTGGTGATGTATTGCGTTTGAGCATAAGTCCATCTCATATTGTGATTGAAGAAAGGCGGAAAGAGTCACTTGACAAAGGAAAGTCCGTACTCTTAGAAAAGAGATCTGTGCTAGATGAAAGCGAGAAGAACCTGACGGAGAGTCAAGAAAGTACGATTGGGATGTATGAAGACAGGATAAGAGGATTTGATACTGAAAATAGAGAGAAAGCCAGAGCAGAAACTGAAGCTAAGGCAAAACGAAGAAGCAAATATGCACGCCAAGGCATTGGTAGATGCCAAAGCCCAAGCTAAAGCCATAGCTAAAGAGAAAGCAGATGCTGAAGCTCTTTGAAAGAAGGAGGCTATTGAAAAAGAGAAACAAGAGGTTGCTGCTGCAGTAGAACGAGTAATTGAGAAAGAAAAATAGAGGAAAGCTGTTGAGCTAAAGGCTGCTGAAGAATAGAGGCAACAAGGGAAGAAGAAGAGAGAAAGCATCAGGAAGAATATTTTACCACCTTAAGGAACGAGCGTGCAGGAAGCTCGAGAATGAATGTCACCTTGGGAGAAGGAGTAAATCTGACTGACCTTGCTGCAGGACCAACTGCTTAGGGGGAGACTCTAGTGAAGGTTCTTAACACTTACATGAAGATTATGGTTAACCTTCAAGAAGGACAAGATAGAGTCAGAAATCAAATTGACATACTTCGAGCTAAGCTTTTCAGGTTGGTAGAAACTATAAAGGAGAGGATTCAAAACCATGAAGTATTTCTTCAAGAAGAAGTCAAAAAGGCACAGGATCAGGTTTCAGGGGACTTAGTTCAATTTGGCAAGAATCAAGTTCTACTGGCCAAAGAAATGAAGAACTTGATCGAGGTCTTTGATATGAGATTGAATGAACTATCCACATTCAGCCTTGTCCGAGCACCTTTTAACATCACCACTTTCCAGCCCTCTTCATCTACACCCACCCCACTATGAAAAATATTTCCAAAGAACTACATTTCATTTCTGTTGTTTTGAACTCTTTTTTTGGTGTTGTTTGCTAGACTTATAGCTGAAGTGCAACGTACCCCACTACTATAAACTGCATCTATAAATAAGTTTGTGCGTGCTTTTACTACTCTATTGCTTGAGTCATTTGATGTCTATCTATGTTTATTTATGATACTGACAAAAAAATGGGGAGAAAACATATGAAGCTCAAGCTCAGTTACTTCACAGAAAGTTAAGGAAAAAAGTATCGTACTTGCACTTTGATAGCTAAAATTTTTTCACTTATGCAAGTATCGATTTATCAAAATCTTTTCAAAAGTTAGAACGCTTGAAAGGTTTTGTCTCCATCAAAATAGGGGAGATTGTTAGGAATTTATGTTTGATTTTGAAGGAACAAAACTACCATACTTTATCGAAAAGGCTTTGATTTACACTTCGAGGATTCACCATAAATAAATCTCTATGCATTTTGATCTTAACGTCTTTATTCCGATAGAAGCAGGATTTTTGGCAGAGGCAAATTGATACGAGAATCATAACGAGATATATTTTGATCTTTGATTTATCCTTATTATTTAATCAATTTTATTCTTTCTTATTCTAGCAAATTAAATTTCCTCACTAACGGTCAACTATCTGGTTAGGATTTCGTTCCTAAGTTAAATTGATTGACTAATCAATCTCAAAGATATTCTTGAGACTTTCCATTCAAGGAGTCTTGATTGATTGGCAACTACCCCTTAGATAATTATCTTTGTTAGATGCTTAGTTAAGGATTTTAAGATTTGTTTGTTGTTTGTATGGGCGAATAAATTTTCTCAAAATTTTGATTTATCTCACCTCAAAGGCTCATGATCTTTATTCATCAATCAACTAACGGCTAGGTTATAGAGATTAATCCTCGGAGTGGTCCTGCCCAAGAGGAAGCGTGGAAGACAAGGAGTATTAAGAGCACTGAGTTCGAAGACTAGAGAGTAAGATCAATCATGATTTCACGGATACGAATCAGACATGATTTCATGGATATGAATCTACTATCAAATCATTGACGTATAATTCTAACGTCTATCTATACATACTATACGAGTTAGAAATCCACTCGCCTTTGATCTTTTAATGACGACCATGATGACGGAAGATCCTAGGATGTCTAGCAGCAAGATGAGAGCATAATGATGGCAAAGAATGTGGATAGTGGCAGAGTGAGGGTAAGGATTCTAACAATTGTATGACGAAACAAACCGATATCAGAGGTTTATATAAAAAACACACGGTGTGGTGAGTTAGTGCCCACTTTGCCATGCGGTGACATGTGTCTACCACGCCTCACACGTCGGTGGCGTGCGTCCGCAATGTGTCACGCTGCGGTGACACATGGCTCCGACTATGCCACGTCCCGACATGTGGCTCGCATGTGTCCACCCTCCCGACACGTGTCATCCTAGGGTGATGCATATCCCTCACTAGGCGATGTGCCGACACGCGGCTCTCTACGTGTCCACGTATCTTCGTTGTCCCTGTCTTGTCCCAATTTCTCATATACATGGGATTGAGTTTAAATATAATGTGTTTCCGCATCATCCTATCATTAATCTCCAAAATCTATGGCATTATGGTGTGAGCTGATTGAAAATTTTAGGGTCATTACATTATTAATGTTATACGAAGAGAAAGGATCCTAAGATGTTGTGTATCAAAGGCTCCCACTGAATCGGATATTGATGCCTCAACTTGATTGTTTGATACATCATTATTTTTTTCAGGTAAGACTATTTTTTGCCCAGCACCACTTTCATGGATGAACTAATTCTCCAAAAAAGAAGCATGCTTGCTGACCAAAACTCTTTGATCGTAGTGAAAATAGAATTAATATACAAGAGTTTCTTTCGGATACTAATGAAGCGACCTTGTTCAAACCTAGCCTCCAACTTATCTATTTTTTACCACTATAATATTGGGTTATACCATGACCATGGAAGGCCACAAGTCTAAAACCCGTTACGACTTAATGTTTTAATAACGGAGGTCCGGGTTATCACTAACGGCCTTGCCTCGCACATTAATCGATTTAACGTGCTCACATAAACGGAATAAATAAATAGATATCAATCGTATTAAACATCTATCCTATGTGGTGATTATGTTTAAGGGGTCTCCAGCCAATAAGACCGCATTTAACCATTATATCACTATCCTTCCTCATGTGCCATAAATTCATAATTTAGGAACACGAATCAAACATGATTTCATGGATACAAATCAAATGTGATTTCATGGATACGAATCTACTATCAAATTATTGACGTATAATTATAACGTCTATATATACATACTATACGAGTTAGAAATACACTCGCCTTTGATCTTTTAATGATGACGATGATAGAAGATCTTGGGACGTCTAGTATCGGGACGAGAGTATAATGGCGGCAGAGAACATGGATAGTGGTAGAGTGAGGGTAAGGATTCTAACAATTGTATGATGAACCAAACTAACGTTAGATATTTATATAGAAAACGAACGGCGCGGCGAGTCGGTGCCCACTTTGCCACACAGTGACATGTGTCCACCACGTGTCACCGTAGCGATGACACGTGGCACCAACTATGTCACATCCCAATAGTGGCCCGCATGTGTCTACCCTTCTAACATGTGTCATCCTAGTGGTGACACGTGTCCCTCACTAGGCAACATGCTAACACGTAGCTCCCATCGTGTCCACGTAATTAATCTCTAAAATCTATGGCATTATGATGTGAACTAACTAGAGATTTTGGGTTCATTACAATATTAATGTAATACTAAGAGAAAATGCTAAAATATTATGGAACAACGTACTTTATAGAAAGAGTCACAATGCTAATACGCAAGGTGAAAACTCATCAAAACTCAATGCATTTAAATGAGGCAAACAATTGAGAGAAAAGGATATTTTACTTGGAAGCAAGATAAGGAGAGAATGTAAGAAAATTCCTCCTTGAAAGGAGAATAATTTTACACTTGCATCTTGCAAGTCCAAGTAGTGCTCTTTAGGGGTATCCTAATGGGCAATTCTGTAAGAAATACATTTTTTTTTTCAAGATAGAGAAATAGATTTGATAAATAGCTATTCATGGAAATGTCAGATTTATATGTGAATAAGAAAGAAACTGTTCTTCGAACCAAGCCCACTTTTAGGTTAAAAAAGTGCATATGCATCCATCATCACCATCATCATTTGTCCCAATCCCCATCCAAGGCCCCATAACACCTCAGCAATGACATTTCCCTTTTTTAACCTTAGACTTTGGTTGCACAACAGTTTTCACAGGCCCTTTCCATTTCTTTTTCTTCGAAATAGTATTAATATTTGAAAAAAGAAGCCTTAGTCATAGCCACTATATTAGACCTCATGTTACGCATTTTCTTTTCATAAACCACCAGCATGCTTTGTAACTCGACAAGAGTTTTCTTCATGTTATGTATGTGAAAATTTTGGACAAAACCGGTGATGGAATAAGACAAAGATTGGAGGATCAAATCCACGGCTAACTCATTATCCATAATAACATTCAACCACACCAATTCTTCTATGTGCCAAATCATTTTCAAAATATGATCGTTAACAAATAATCCCTCAGCCATCTTCATATGGTACAATACTTTAGATATATCATATCTAGATGTCCGACCATTTTCATCGAAGTATTCCTTTAAATGCAAGGTGATCGACCAAGCATTGTTCATGCTTTCATACTTCTTCTAAAATTCATTATTCATCGAAGCTATCATATATGACCTAACATTTAAGTCATCATCATGCCACTTATGATAAGTGACATGTTCCTCTTAGGTCCCACCCTCAAGAAAAGCGATTAGCATCTTTCATCAAGTACATACCCAATTTTTTCTGAATTGAGAACAGATCTCACGTTCCTCGGCCAATCAAGATAATTGGGTCCAATCAAGAAATTTTTGTCAAGTATCGAAACAAACAGGTTTGTGTTCACCATTTTAAGAGTAATAAATATTTCTGCAGAAAATTAAATTCTTTAACTGTTGTCTTTCAAAGTAGCTATTTCATTTTGGTTTTTAAATGAAATAGATCTTCTCACTAAATTTGTATTAAATCCATACTCCTTAAAATGAGAAACGGCAATCTTAGTTGGGTAAAGATTGCTAGTGGGGATTGGAGTCCCATCAATCCATAATCCACCTCACCTAACAGTTATTAGTATTCTATGAACTCAATGAATGAATCAACTTCTTCAATGCATCATATACAAGTTCCAGTCATAACTTTGGCCTATAGACCATGAAAGTCTCACATGACAGTTATTAACTTCACAATCATAGTTAAGTCTAGCACATCATTTCATATAAGTATTGAAAATGCAAATGATCCTCTCACCTAACAGTTATTGGAAATTGTTTGATTCCAATCCCACATCATCGTATGTATAATGGAGTGGTCCAACAATAAGAATAACAATTACCCCCCATATAACCATAACCGGTCAATCAACCACTATAATATTGCATCAAACCACGACGATGGAAGGCCACAAGTCTGAAACCCATTACGACTTAATATTTTAATAAAGGAGGTTTGGGTCATCATTAACGGTCTCACCTTGTACATTAACCGATTTAGCATGCTCACAAAAACGGAATAAATAAATAGATGTCAATCGCGTTAAACATCTATCCTATGTGGTGATTATGTTTGACGGATCTCAAGCTAATGAGATCACATTTAACCGTTATGTCACCATCCTTCCTCATGTGTCATAAATTCATAATTTAAGAACACGAATCAAACATGATTTCATGGACACGAATCTACTATCAAATCATTGACATATAATTCTAACGTCTATCTATACATACTATACGAGTTAGAAATCCACTTGCCTTTGATCTTTTAATGACGACCATGATGACGGAAGATCATGGGACGTCTAGCGACAGGACAAGAGCGTAATGATGGCGGAGAACGTGGATAGTGGCAGAGTGAGGGTAAGGATTCCGACAATTGTATGACAAAACAAACCGATATCAGAGGTTTATATAAAAAACACACGGCGCGGTGAGTTAGTGCCCACTTTGCCATGCGGTGACATGTGTCTACCACGTGTCACGCGTCGGTGGCGTGCGTTTGCAATGTGTCACATGGCACCAACCGTGCCACGTCCCGAACACATGGCATAGTCGGGGTCCACCCTCCCGACGCGTGTCATCCAAGGGTGACGCGTATCCCTCACTAGGCGATGTGCCGACACGCGGCTCTCTACGTGTCCACGTATCTCCATTGTCCTCATCTAGTCCTAATTTCTCATATACATGGGATTGAGTTTAAATATAATGTGCTTCCCTATCATCCCGTCATTAATCTTTAAAATCTATAGCATTATCATGTGAGTTGACTGAAAATTTTAGGGTCATTACATTATTAATGTAATACGAAGAGAAAATGATAAAATATTATTGTTCGTACTTTATAGAAAGTGTCACAATGCTTATACACAAGGTGAAAAATTATCAAAACTCAATGCATTTAAATGAGGCAAGCAATTGAGAGAAATGGATATTTTAATTGAAAGTAAGATAAGGAGATAATGTAAGAAAATTCCTCCTTAAAAGGAGAATAATTTTACAATTGCATCTTGCAACTCCAAGTGGCGTTCTTTAGGGGTATCCTCATTGGCAATTCTGTAAGAAATTCATTTCTTTTTTGTTTTTTAAGAGTGAGAAATAGATTTGATAAAAGTGTGCGGGCGCATCCATCTCGTCCCCTTTATACAGTCCCACTCTTCCCAGCCTCTTCACCCACTGCCGGTCTCCGCCAGCCCAGGGCCGCCGCTGTTGACGCCTCTGCTTCCTCTCAACGCAAAGTCCAGTGAGTTCTCCTCCTCCTTCCTTCTCTACTTCTTCTCCCTGTCCAGCTTGCCATAGACAAATTTTCGCACGCAGTTACAGAAATTGGATGATGTTTTAGCATCCGAGTGAAACTGCTGTTTGCATCATCAAGCAGAGACGGTCGCAGTAAGCAACGGATAGAATTTGGTGAAAATCCAAGTCATGTGAAGTATAGCAACGTAAGAGAGCTGATGAGGGATTTTGCTTGTGGAAGCAAACGCCTCTAAATGAATTGACTTTCAATCTGCTTCTCAGAGAAATGCTTAGTTTTGCCTACTTAGAGACCGAGAATGTTATATTCGTTAAGCTAACTCGGTGAAATAGTGAAGGTGCCATATGACCATTTCTTATTTTACCTCCATTTTAAGTTTTTGTGCCTTAAGGTCTTCTGTGTTTTTCCGGTGATGTGCGACAATCTGATCGCATTGAATCAGATCTGGAGGTAATGTTTCTGGCCTAAAAGTCTTTAGGCGTCTCACCCAAAGCTTCCTAAGCATCACACTTGGGTTCTTAAGCATCACGCCTAAGAGAGAATTGTATCATGCACCTCAATAACAAAGAATTGCTAAAATGTTTATTTACTCAGTCAATCAACGGTTCAACAAATAATACTTAGGAAGTGCATGGTACTTAATAGATTCTACTACACCTTCTCTAAGTCGTAAGAGGAAACTCCTACATGGGGAACTTTAAAGCCTAATTTAGCCAAAACCCAATATAGTACTCAATGTTAAATAGTAAAAGAAAACTGACAAAGTCCTACTGGCTGCTAGTACTCCTACTCCTGGTGGATGAAGCTACTTCTTAAACTCAAAGCACAATCATTATTCTTTTAGGACTCTTATTAGAGTTGCAGATTAATGCAACAATCTACTTCAGAAGAACATGACACTAATAAAAATATTATGACAAATATCGACCTGTTTAATCTTGTGGGATGCATCATTATCCATTGGGACAGAGAGTCTGGTTGGGCAGGGCATTGGCTTAGGGGTGATCCGAATATAAGAGAATAGAACATTTAGTTGAAGCAGGAATGTCTTGATTGGAATGGATCAATACAGATTTTCAGATCCTTGCTTGTTATTTCATGTGAGATCTCTGCTGCCCAGATTTCAACTTGCTTGAACGCCTGATCCATCTGGCTTAATTAGGCTTAATCGTGTCATTAGGTGATAGGGTCCTTGTATACTTGTCCGGGGTCCTCATGTCGATCTTGATATTTAATGAGTTTTTGGATACAAGGTCTTGCCCTTTCACGTAGTGTTCAGTTTGCTAGCCAATGCATTTTTACCACAGTTATGTTTATGGAGATGCTCGTGTTCAATTGCATCATACATGCTCATAGTAAAAGTTTGGATGGCAGAAATGCAAGGAATGAGGACCTTTTCATTGAAGGGAATCTCGATCGGAAGAGCTCATCTGAAACACATCTATTTAGCAAATGATCGACTTGTGGTGTTGTCACGCTTCATGTCTGGCACACAAATGGAAGAACATGGATATGATAGCTCAATTATTGCTGATATTCAGAAAGCAAAAGATAAAAGTGCAGCTGGCTCCTGGCTTTTGTGCATTGCAGATGACACTGCATATGATGTTGCGAAGTTGGTATGTGTCCCGCAGTATGTTGTACTTTTTTTTACTAATTGCTATGACTGTCATTATTATCGAGTATCAATAATGTGGACCGAATTTGTCATTTCCTTATAGATGACACATCATAATGCTGCAGCCTTGGTCGTGAAGTCCAGAGAACTGAAGTCCATTGCAGGAACCATAATCAAGACAGGTAAAAATTTTCCTTTTCTTCCACATGTCAGATTTTGTATGACATGACTGTTGGTCATCAACAGGAAAAGTGTCACTCATTTTTTCCTTTTGATGGAGCATAGTTTCAGAGATCACTCTAGATAAGGAAGTATGGTTTTCCGGTGAACAACTAATAAAAACCCAGCAGCGTGTTTTATTGTTCTATTGATGTTCATTTAGCATGATGAAATTCTGATGAGCAAGTCTATCAAGTGTAAAATGAAATCTCAATGGAAGCTCTTCAGGGATTTTACTTAATATGCATGATACTTCTGATTTCTTTCATCTGCGTTCACAGTTAGTGTTTTTCAATGATTTGCTATTTGTTTTTAACCATAATGATAGAATGAGGTGTCTATAGAAGTGTGTGTGGTTGTATGGATTGGTAGTCTCTTAATTCAGACATTGTAGGGAGCTTCTTTCGATCCTTATACTTGGCACATTGCAGCCTTTCCGCTACTTAGCTTGGCACATCCTTAAGGTTTATTTATGTTAAGGCGTGACAAATTGTCTCTATTGTGTGGCAACTTATTCAGGATTGAGGAGATTATTTTAACACTGCCAATATTAGCACTATATGGTTTAGTAATTCTAATGCAAACATCTGTATCGGGAATAATCATAATAAAAAAAAAATAACTGCTTTGTGAACTTGAGAGAAATATTGCACAGTGCTAGTGTATTTAATTTAATTAATTAATCAGCTGAGCTAGCCCTTCTATCTCAGTTCATCAATGCGGTCTATATACTTTGCATGAACTTGGGACACCATGATGGGGTCTCCTAGAACTGATCTAGCGTAACAATTCTGTACTTAATAGTATGGTCTCTTATGATGGTTTCGTCTTTCAAATTAAATTAAAGGGGAATTATCTTCTTGTCTTCTCTATGTCTGATTGTCAACATTTATGTGGCTTCTCAGGGTCAATGCTTGGTGGCGGCTTTGTCAATGCCAATTTGAATTCAAAGTCTCCTAAATTTACTGGTTCCACCAGAGATTTTTCCACCCTTGTCAACAATGATTCACTACATACCAGCCCACACATGGATGTGAGAAGGGTTCATTCTGACAATTTTAACCTTATACACGACAAAGTTCAACCAGTAGACTTTACCAAAGTTGATATTGATGATCTTCCAACAGTTATCATAGTCGGTCGACCAAATGTGGGCAAGTCGGCATTGTTCAACCGGTAGGTTTGACTTTACTGGCTCTGTGTCAATCAATGCAACAAGTATTGCCATGTTAGCAAGTTTTGACGATTTGTTTACCTATATTAAGTACTTAGGTATTGTGTAGTTTAATTCGGAGGAGGGAGGCTCTTGTGTATAACACTCCGGAGGACCATGTGACAAGAGACATACGAGAAGGCATTGCCAAGTTGAGTGATCTAAGATTTAGAGTGTTGGACTCTGCTGGTTTGGAGATGGCTGCATCTTCTGGCTCAATCCTGGACAGAACCACGACTATTATTGCGAAGGTTCTTGCTAGGTCTCAGTTTGCCATCTTTCTGATAGATGCTAGGTGAGCTCTTACTTGCAGCTATAAATTCTGTACTACCCTCTTACAGTCTTTAATGTACAGCAGAGACACTATGAGAAGATTATTAAGGATATTAGTAAAATCACCTAGAACATCTAATTGGGATGCATGATTGCGTCCTTGCAAACATATTCCTTCATTGGCTCACAAGGTGTGTACTTCCAGTTTGAAGTATGGAAAGATATCGCAGCGTTACTTCCCATGGTTTCACTTTGTCGGTTTCCTTATGTTCATAATGTACATGACTTAATTTGTTAATGGGATTTGTTCTGATTAACAGAGTTGGTTTGCACCCGTTGGATTTGGAAGTTGGGAGGTGGCTGCGGAAACATGCACCTGGGATGAAACCAATAGTCGTTATGAATAAATCGGAATCGCTGGATGATGATGATGGCTCTCTTGCTGTTTTAGCTGCAGAAGCCAGCAGACTGGGGTTTGGCGATCCTATTGCTATATCTGCTGAGACTGGTTTAGGCATGGCAGAACTATATGTAGCTCTTAGGCCTCTCCTTGAGGATTATATGATTGATGTTCTGAATGGTAAGAGTTGCTTACTGTATTCATGAAAAACTTCTTTATTTGTTGTAGGCTTTGAGGTTCTCTCTGCGCTGTACCTATGGGAAAACTGCACAAGTTCAAAACCTTATGTACAGAATTCAGTTGAGTCATAAACCTTTCAATTGGTTCAATCAAGTTCACCAGATTTCTCTCTCATGTTTAACAGAAAGTTTTTGTTAATTAATCTCTTTATTCTATATCAAGAGTTTGTACCGGAAGTACTTAATCATTTAGAATTAATATCCATATTATTCTTATTCTCATCAAAGCTGTGTGATTTTCTCTCTTTCTAGAATATTAGAAAATGTGCATATCGTCTTTGTTAATTAATTTCCTAGATCAGGTAGGCCGCAATGATTGTTAAGCCTCTAGTAAATAAAACAGGAAGCCATGATGATTGTTAAGATGTCTATCATCTCTCTCTCTCTCTCTCTCTCTCTCTCTCTCTCCTTCTATATATATATATATAGATAGAGCCAGTATCAAAGGAGTTCCTCAAATGAAATCTCTCCTGGTCCCTCATTTACCTTTCCTTGTAACCAATTAGTGCGCTTCATCTTTAGGTCAAATCCCAGCCTTATGTAGAAGGGCTGTGTTGATATATCAAATCCTTCATCTATCTAATAGCTTAAGTTTTCGCAATTCGAACAAACCTAATTATGTTTTTCATCTATTCTAGATCGTGACAGTGCTTCTAATGAGAAGAGTTGTCCCAAATCCAATGAGGTTGAGGAGTCTAAGTTGCCTCTCCAGCTTGCAATAGTTGGGAGACCTAATGTTGGAAAGTCTACATTGTTGAATACTTTGTTACAAGAAGATCGCGTTCTGGTTGGTCCGGAAGCTGGTCTAACAAGAGATTCAATTAGGGCTCATTTTCAATTTCAAGGCAGAACTATCTATCTGGTAAGTGCTGAGAATTCATTCATCACCGTTTTTTAAGGGTTTTTGAGGTTGCATAAGTTTGGGATATTGTATAGAGTGAGCATGGCTATTTGATTGTGCTGACTTGCTTGCTTACTTTATTGTTTTCTTTGAAATTTTCAGTAGCTACTTATGTTAGCAGAAATGAGAATCTCTCTCTCTCTTCTCTTCGCCCAACACCCCCCCCTTTCCTTCCTCTTTCTTCTTCCTCTCTCCTTCCCCCAACTGCATTTGCAAATGTGCATTCGAAATAAGTTCCCCCCTTGGTTATTGCTTTTCAGACTGCTTGTCTTTTATTGTTTTGTTCATACTGCATGTCTCCATCCTTTTACAGATGCACTATACTTCAACCTGATCTCTTGAACTAGACCAAATGAGTTATACCGGGTTGGTTCATTCATATACTTTCAGTTTGAGATTTCCATTGGGATTGGAAGTTTTCCAGCCCAAATCTTTAGAGGATTTATACCCGCTACAATGTTTGCATTGTTCGTGCCCTTGTTTAGTGATAAATCTGTAAGTACTGTCATCCAGTGTTCTATCAAATGAATGGTATTTGTGAAGTAAAGCATTGCAGTGTCTTTGCACAGGATAAATTTCTTTTAGTTGTGGCCTTTCCTTATCATAAGAACTTCTGTTAACTCTAAATGTGATTATTGTCTTTAGGGTCACTTTTTGACTTTTGATTCTGACATGATCTATCTTCTAGGTTGACACAGCAGGATGGTTGCAAAGGACAAAGCTAGAAAAAGGACCATCTTCCTTGAGTATCATACAGTCCAGAAAGAATCTTATGCGTGCTCATGTGGTAGCTTTAGTCCTTGATGCAGAAGAGGTTTGTTATAAAATACTCTACTATGCACGCCATCCAACCGTGACATTATAAGCTCAATTTATGACATTGTAAAGATAATATAGCCAAAGGGATGCTTATCTAGTAGCAGAGATTTTTAGCTGAGGAATGATTAGAGCAGTTAGTTACTCATTGTAGTTGATCCCTTGATTAATAGATTCAATTGTTGGTACTACTGTGGATGCATTATTTGCCCCTACCTTGTTAGATTGCTGAAGCACAACGAAGCATGAAGCATGCCGAAGTGGTCATAGCCAGACAAGCTGTAGAAGAAGGACGTGGGTTGGTTGTGATTGTCAACAAGATGGATGTCCTTAGAGGGAAGAAGAACTCGACGTTATATGAAGAGGTGATGAAAGCTGTTCCAGAAGAAATCCAGACTTTGATTCCCCAGGTTTTCCTTTCTTGTAAATATCCCTCCTGTGATATTCCTTTTTCTTCACAAACATCTTATTGGATGGCTTGTTATGCTATATCCAGCACTCCTTTCTAGTAGCCCTTTTCCTCTATATGCGGGACTTGGGATTAGATTTCTGCTTGATTGAAAACAGATATGCTTGTAAGAAGAAACGCTGCTTGACTTTGTCCCTTTTTTCTGCCCATCTCTTGGAGCTTGTTCAATCAAATTATATTGTTCCAGCATTGCAAACTGAGAACTGTTTCGTACCAAAAAATATTTGCCATTTTTATGGACCTATGCTTGTATTGTAACTAGTCTTTGATGCCGTGCCTTCTTTTGGTCATCCTGTCCTGAGGCATTGGTGATTACATAATCTATATACTGGACATTGGACAATGCAATATCAGATGTGTCTCATTAGTTAGGTCGTGAGGGCAACACTTGGAGCAGTACCTATCAAAAAGCGATTTTCGATGGAGACATGCTTTTCTTGAGCAGCCTGTTGCCCCTAGTCTTGTGTTCACAAAATTTTATTGAAAGATTTCTCTAGAAATTAGATTGCTGGCTTGCTACATTAACTAATCTGTGTATCTATGAACTTATGTGAGCAGTTGGAAAATCAAGAGGTCAATGGTAAGTTGGTATTTTGGCATAGATTGCAGTACCAGTAACTCCTTTTTAGGAGATCAAACAAGAATGTCCTTATAAGTAGACTAATGTCGAACGGGCCATTAATGAAACGTGGTTTGATGCCTTAGCATGTTTTTAAGTAATAGAGGAACTTGGCTGGAGTCATTGACATTGCTTTTTAACAGGTGAAGTCTGTACCTGTTGTTTTCATGTCTGCATTGGAGGGTAGGGGCAGGATGGCTGTCATACACCAGGTCGTCGATACATATGAGAAATGGTGTCTAAGACTGCCAACGGCCCGTCTTAACCATTGGTTGCATAAGGTTAGTCTTCCATAACGCGTGGTCTCTCTAGTTCTTCCAACAATTCACTTCTTTATACCGCTAGCCAGTAGCCAAGTGAGTGTAGGAGTATTTGATTGCCATAATGCAATTTACAATGATTCTCTCTCTCTAGGTTATGAGCAGGCACTCTTGGAAAAATCAGGCTGCCCAGCCCAAGATCAAGTACTTCACTCAGGTGAAAGCTAGGCCACCTACTTTTGTCGCCTTTGTCAGCGGGAAGACACAGCTCTCAAACACAGACCTCAGGTTTTTGACGAGGTCGTTGGAGGAAGATTTTGAATTAGGTGGAATTCCGATCAGGATCATACAGCGGTCATTTCTAAAAAGAGATGGCTGTAGCTTTAGAATTAGTAGCCAATCTTCAAGCAAAATGGCAGAAAGAATCTCGTCAGACAAGAGAGCAGCTGCTGCTTAGGGAATAACTCTTCTAGCTTGAGAATTTTGTGGGTATTTGAAGTTGGCACCTACCTCTTTGGGCAAAAAGGAGATAATGTATGGAGGTGCCGGAATGTAAGGTGAAAAAAAATGCAATGCAATCTTACTGGCTGCTAGGTGCCAAGTAAGAAAAGAAAAAATCTTACTGGCTGGTGGAGTCGATCTTGGAAAACAATAGCCATATGTACAGAATTTTGTCAGATATTTGGAAAGGAATTTTGTTGGCATATCAATTATTTGGCTTTTGAGCGGTTATTAGGATGTTGGCCAATACCCTGCACTTTTGTTTCAAGTCTCATCTCAGTGGGCCGAATGCCTCTGATATATGTTTATTTCAATCAAAGGGACCTAATACTGTGCCAGGTTTGTTCGACAAGTTTGGTTGATAGTTCTTAGCTTTACTCACGACGACTTTTGCTGGAATATATGTCTAGATCATGGGGATTTTGATCTTTCCTTAAAAGAGTTGTCCCCTTGATAGAAATTCATTTCTTAACAATGGACGTAAACTATTTTCAATTTTGTGATAGCATTCTCGGAACCGGTTGAGGATAAATTCGTCTTAGTTGTCTTATATGTACACCATGTCACATTGGCAGGCATTATTCTCTAGCTTATAGCGTCATATGCCCAAGTAGAAAATTCTTTCTCCAAATATCTCACGGAGATTACAAGAAATATTGGGTCGTTGCTGATTATACTCCCATTGCCAATTCGAATTTGAGAAGTTATGGATAGGTGGCTATTTTGTATTGTCTTCGTGCACACGGTTTAATGTTTCGCTGCGCCCGCATTTTTGTGATTGAACAGCAGATGTGAGTGGGTATTTATGTCATGGTAAGGTATCAGTTTCACAATTGGTTGAGCCAATGATCTCTGTTTGTAATAGAAAATGGCATCAGGCCTTTCACAGTTTTAAGTTTAGGAAATATCAAATATCATGAAGATAATACAACAAGTGCTCAAAATCTGTAAGCCATTATGCTTTTGCCTTCGGAAGTAAAATTAGTCAGTCTGCATTGTCCTGGGCATTTGGATTGAAGCGGTCAGCATCCTCACCTCTACCACCATCTTCTCCACCATAATTAACCCAAGGCAGGATGGACTCAAATAGGACAGCCAAAGCACTCCTGTCAGCCACATCGCGGATTACGTGTGCACCACCAGCTGGATTGACAACTTGGTCCTGAACAAGCATTCCACCTCCCAACCCCGGTTCACCCATGAATTGTTGCATGTTTTCGGGAGAAATTGATGCCATGGAATCAGAAAAATCAGAAACCAAGAGATGACCATACCTGCGTCCCAAAAGGGACCAAAAAAGAGTTGAGAGACGCCACACTTGTCAATAACTAGCAACAACACAAAAGTCATGCAACAAAATTCTCAAAACTCTGCTAACCAATGAACAAACCATAAAAGAGAAGACAATAAAATCCAAACGCATTTGACCTTATCTGCATGCATTTTATTATTTTCCTTAATGAACCAAGCATTCGTTGTCCTATTCAGCGATTGGAACATTATCAAAACTAGGAATAGAAAAAGTAATTAGAACAAGCCTAAGATAGAAGGCTTACTCATTTTTGGTAGATGAAAATGCTTCTTTCCTCACACAAGCCCAGTCCTCTGTGTCGCTTCTATTAGTTTCTACTGTTTCAATCACCAGCTCCACAGTGTCCCTTAGCAACTTTTGCAGACCAGGAAATCTCCATATGAGATAATTCCTCTCTATGTATATATTGATGAGGTGATCCAGGGATGGTATTCCCATATGCTCTGATCGGAAGAACCAATGTTCGACGGTTTTTATGCAGAACTGGTCCTTCAGAGGAACCTTTGTTACCAGTTTCTTCAACACTGATGGATGAAGCATAAGCGCCTGCTTCAGAAGATCAACTGATGAAGCCTTTGCATCATCATCATGCACATCTTTTTGAAGATCCTCTTGCTCAAGATAGAAGCGGCAAATGGCAAGAGAAAATGAAAAATTTGGAAACAACCATAAAGAGTTGTCACTTTTATATTTTTCAGAGAATTCTTCCAACCATGAATATTCTTCCGCCCTCAGGGCAAAGTAGTCAACACAGAACATAGCCCCCATTGGATCATCTATGTCCAATGAAAGCAGTAGCTTGCAAACTTCTAATGCAGATCGATGACAGCCTCGCCTTTCCAAATTGTTCATGTGTATGAAAAGTGCCTTATATAGAGGCCGGTTTGTTTCATGGTTGTATTTCAATTGGATATTACCCTGCCCTGGAGGAAACAGAGGATGCCACGCACATTCCAGGGCATATAAGCACTTGCCAATGGCATCTGCTGACATTTGGTGCTCACCAACAATTTTGAAGTATTCAGCAATTGTCAAAAGTGAGTCCAAGTGGTAAGGATGGTATAACAGAATACTTGCTATGGCATTGAAATCATGAATAGCTTTGGCAGCTTCGAATGCCCTCTGAGCTTGAACATAAGAAGATGACTGGACATATCTGGCACACATTTACATATTTAAGAGATGTCAATTTGATTAGTGTGCAAAATACATATATAAGCTAAAAGATAGAATATACAGCCAGACTCTTGGTAAATTGTCAACTACAAGAAGCATACAGCACATGTTGGCAAATGTTCCAGCCATGTCTATGGAACTCCTACCAGTCCATCTAAACATGACTGAAAGAAAGAATTAATAAGTTGATTTAGTAAAACATGAAAAGATCTCCTATATCAAAGAAAGACAGCGAGCATCCTAAATGTGTATAGCACTCCAGTGTCCCCATATAGAATGGATATACACTGAGCTTGCTTCACTATGTACAGAAGCCACACAGCAAATTGAACCGGCTAAATGTAACCACACTAGATGTCTAATTGCTTGTGGAGGATATACAGTAGCTTGCTTCACTATGTACAGAATCCACACAGCAAATTGAACCAGCTAAATGTAACCACACTAGATACATCAGACATCTTTTCTTCAGATTCAGGCATTTAATCATGAAGGAGCTCAGTAGACAAGCATCAACGATATCTTTGGGTAACTGGCTTTAGATTTACGTGAAAGAGTCCAGACAATTTCCATCTTAAATAGGAGCAGATGCCATACCATCAAGAAACTATTGAACAAATTACAAATTGAAAAACCTCCTTTGTCGAGCACAAAGCCTTGTCCCATAGGTATTATTCAATGTCAACCACTCAACGAGGTGAATCTAAACTTGTATACCACGAAATTCTGTGCCACAAAGTAGGACTTTGGTTCTCACAATCTCATCAGCTCGTATGATCATCGCCGGTGCACCAGCTCAAGTGGCGTGCATAATGGCAATGTGAAATTTCAAAAGTCACCCACCACGATGGATGCTACCATCCTAAGAGGCTGCCTAACCAAATCAAGATGCTCAAGGTATGGGCCTTCATACTGCTTGGGCCCATGACCCCAAAATCACAGATAACGAACACTGACCAAAGTCGATGTACGCCTTGCCCTAGGAAGATTACTCAAATTTGAAAATTAAGCATAGGCCGCCAAGTATTCATCATTGTGATAAACATATTCCCGATCCTGTACAGGTATTAAGTTCTCACACTCCAAGTGGCAAAATTGCAGCCTCTCATCTTTCTAGCATATACTCATTATGAATAAACTCATTGTCTCCAAAAGTACTCTATGCACAGAAAATAGGGAAAACATTACCAGAAAAAGATGAAACATGCTCCTTACCTAAGGTGGTTGTGCCTGTCACTTGCTTCCAAAAATTCCATGGACAAGGATCCATCCCAGCGAGGCCAATGGTCCAAGGGAGTGACAAGTATTGTCTTTCTAGTATTATGGCTTCCACGTCTTCCCCCACGTGTGTGTCTAGAACTACCAACTTGACTACTTTCAAACGACTTTACGACCTTAGACCCAAAAATTCTTCGCAGCTCCATTTCAGCATTTAGGTACTTTTGATTCACTTGTAATACAGAAACTGCTTGTTCTTTTATATCATTGTGATGATCTCTTCTCTGCTCCTTTTCATTTTTTACATCTATCGATAAATTTTCCAGAATTTGGTCAAAGTCAGAGGATTTTCTAAGTCCATTGTGGTGTGAAGATTCCTTATTTTCTCTCTTTTTCTTCTTTTTCCTTGGTTTGTGGTTGGATGATGAAACCACCTCAAGAGTGCTTCCTACAAGAGTTTTCTCCAGTTCATCAGAGTTTCCTCTTGACTGTGCATCAACTGCAGCAGACTGAAACTCCTGTGGGTAAAGAACTCTTATTAGACGGATGAAATGATTGCTAAAAGGATGATAAATACAAATGGAAAATAGAACTACTCTCAGAAAGCACACTCAGATCAAACTTAAGCAGGTGTTAAGGATGAATCTCCACAAAAATAAAACATAAGTGCAATGAGGAAATAAGTGAAATAGCATGTTCCATGCAGGTCTATCATCTGTGACTTATCAGATTTCACCTTATGAAGACTTCACTGTCTCCGACAGCTGTAGCTAAATTGATGATTAGTTACTTAGTCTTTGATCAGTGCTCTACTTTATGTGGACCATAGTTAATCTTTCTGGCCACATCCCCTTTGCAAACTAATACACATTATGACCATGATATCCAAATAATACTGCCACATATACATTTATCAGATCACAAACGACAACTGATTGTGCTTATTAAAAATCCATAAATACACATGGGCACCCATGCAAAATTTGAACTTTTCCACGACATGCAAATTTAAGAAGGAAGAGTCCTTAATGAAGATTGTGATCATGTGTGAAGATAAATGCCAGAAGAATAAATGGAAGCCTTTTTTACTTCTATGGTGTTTAGGTAATCATAAGTACGTACTAGAATGGACTAAGGTCTAGAACAACATAATACCGAATAAGAAAAGACAGTCTTCTGGATACTTGGGTTTTTAACAACAGATAAAGTCATCATGTTGATCCAGTATCAGATATTTATGTAAAACCTGATAAAATTCCCCACTGGAAAGTTGGCAACCAAAACTGCCTCACAAGCCCCGAAACAGGAGGAACTCATGAGACACAGGGGGACAAAATATGTCTTAGAAATTTAGAACATTATCTATATCTTTTAAGTTGTCCCAAATAATGTCTTCCACACAATCAATTCCAACTGATTTGAATGCATAAAAAGTCCTGGCAATCAGCATGTAGCCAAACCTGTCCGGCTACCTAGCCTGAAAAAGAACCCATCTAATTAATTACCTCACTAAAATATCATGAAATAAAGGAAAGGAAAGATGCATGTCTCCTACTCGCTGCTTAACCCAAGTTATATAAGTGAAACACTCAGTTTGCTTTCACATCCTTCTTCTACCTAGAATGCATCTTTTGCCCCCCATCTCTGGATAAACTCCACAAGCCCAAAATTGCCGCCAGCACATTCACTCTAATCTCGCATATCTTCATAAGCAATCTCTGGATGAATTCCACAAGCCCATAACCGCTGCCAGCACGTTCACTCTAATCTAGCATTTCTTTATCAAGCCTATCTTAAAAACTGAAATAACATCAAAGCACAGTTAGAATGACATCCGTGATGCGATCACGCTAGTTCTGGAGACAAACGAAGGTCAACGATTCACCGATAAAAGGCCCGACCAATTAGGGACATTGTTTTGGACCAAAAAAAAAATTAGGGACATTGTCAAATCATATTTTGTTCGAAAAATGAATCGACTTATTCCCCGATTGCGCCAGTGACGAGAAATTGCAAGCGGGGTGTGTCAAATTAGACTTTCCAAGGTGGCTTTGAAGCTTATGCAATAAGAATGGGGAATTTTATCATATGGGAAAAGAAAAGTAAAGCGAACAGGCAAGATGAGGTCGAACCGCTTCAGGGACGTCTTGGTCATCACTTTCTTCGTTGTCCTCGTTGCCGAGGAGTTCGAAGGGGTTCTTCTTAGAATCGGGCGACTGAGAATCACAGTCCTCGTCCTCCGACGATGGCAGCTGAAGCTGCTGCGCTTCCTGTTCTTTCAGGATTTTCTTCAGCAACCTACCGGACATCCTCTCTCACCTTCACTCCCAAATCCTTCCACCCCAAAACGAAGGTCGGAGAAAGCAGAGCAAAGGCGGTCTACAATCGCAATATTTGATTGGTGTCGTAAATGATACGATGGTTCGGACTTGTGAGGAGGGGTCGGACAAGTCTTGGCTGAACAGGATTTTATTCATGTGCACAAAGTGCCATCATTCTCTCGAAAAAAAAAAAAAAAACTTAGAATGAACATGGTTTAAAATAGGATAAATATCATAAAAAATCTTAAATTAATAATAAATTTATTTCAAATTATTTTGTTATCACAAAAATCTCAAATTAGTACACTTTTGACAAATTTATTCCAAATTGATACTCTTATAACAAATTCACCCTTCGTTTGTTTCCGTTATATTCTATCGTGAAATTGTCGAATTGGATGACACACTACGGTTATCGGGTATACACGTTTAGAATTTTTACCCTATGTTTGTCACATGTATATCAATTTGGAATATTTCGTAGTATTAACTCAATTTAATAGAAATAACGGAATGTAAATTTGTCACTTGTGTACTAGTTTAGAATTTTTTATTGTCGAAAAAAATAATTTAAAGTAAATTTATCACAGGTGTATTAGTTTAAGATTTTTTGTAGTAAAAAATAATTTTGAGTAAATTTGTCACGTGATGTAATAATTTAAAGTTTTTGGTGCTCTCTTTAAAATAATGCCTCAAAAAAAAAACATTGTTTAATATTTCCGACCATTAGAATAAGGGCATTTTTATCCAAAATTTTTTTAATTAAAAATATGCCAAAACTCTAAAATAAAAGTCGCAAAATCCACGTTTTCTTCTTCTCTTCTCCAACTCATGTTCATCAACGAGACATTTTTGGATGAAAGGGGGGGAGGGGGGGGGGGGGGGGGGGGGGGGGGGGGGCCGCGACCTTTAAAGATGAGGAATTTTGAAAGAAACAAAAAGATCCTAACTCCTAGAGTTCACACTAAGCCTTCGGCCCCAATTCAAAATTTACTTCGATTGTATCTCCCGATTTACATCCGTGATTTAGGCGATGTTCGATGGCTCTGGCAATGTCCAACCGCACGGCGGCTTTGCAACCGAGAAAAGAGCTTCAAAGACCAACCCATCCATGGCCGATTAGGTCAAGACACTATGGGTGCGCATGAAAACATTTCTCCATGAAAAATCAACTTCGATCAGAAGTTGATTTCTCTATTTCTCCTCAAAAGTAGAAGTTGATTTTTCTACTTCTACTCCGCATTGACTTCTAATAAAAAAAACTTTCGTTTGATAACGGTTGAAAATTTCTACTTTTGAAACATTATTAACAAAATCTTCGGCAGCGATGGTCGACGGTGGCGGTGGTCGGCGATGGTCGGTGGCGGCGGTGGTCGCGGTGGTCGGCGGCGGCGGAGGTGGTCGGCGCGATGGTGGTCGGCGGCGAATAGTTACGGTCAACGGTGGTTGGCGGCGGCCGCCGGCCGTAGTCGGCGTGGTCGGGCACACAAAGAACAATGGTCGACGGAGGCGAGTGTGATCCAAAAAGTAATTCTGGAGCCGAGAAGTTAAAATTTTTTACTTCTCAAAATTGGCCAAAAATCCTATTAGAAATGAAAAATCTTATCATAAATAAAAAATCCTACCATAAGTCAATTTTTTTACCAAACGGATTTTTACTTCGATCAAGTTTTTATCAAACACATTTCTTTGCCAAATGGGCTTCTTGCGGAGAAATGCAATTTCTGAAATGTTTTCATGCGCACCCTATGTGACTAGCTCAATGGTGGATTGATAGCTACGGATGCTCTTCTTATAGAAAAAACTTGAGCCTTTCAAAATGGGCATTGGGAATAGGTTGGTACTTGTTTCGCCGAAAATTGTCTTAATTGATGAAATATATTTCATCGAAATTGGTTCTTCAATTTTTATTAAGAGGAGACAAGCTTTGCGGTGATTCCGCACAAGAGTCTCAATGAAACACAAGAAATATAAATGTTTCGTTGAAATTTAATCAACAACGAAGTAGAAAACGCTTTGTCAAAATTTAATCGATGGCAAAGTATGATGATAGAGAGATGCAGTGCCAAAATTTAATCAACGAATAAGTTATCTAAATATATGATTAAAGTATGGGAATTGAAAGATACGAGAATACAAACTTGCTAGAAAGGCATTTTAATTACCTTTAGCGTCACGAAGGTATGACCTAGGCGGCAAGTTGCTAACATAGTGTTCTAGGTAAGATAGTGGCAAGGCATTTGAATTACCTTTTAAGATCTCTCTACTTTGAGCGGATTCAACCTTCAGGAATTGACTCAACACGATTCAGGGTCGGAAATGACAGATGGCCTAGCGAAACCTAGCAAGCCTAGCTTATCTATGATGACATCAAACTCCTCTAAAGTCGGGGTTAACTCATGTTCACCAAACACAAAGGTGGACATCTTTGAGTTCCAAAAATGGGCCAAAGCTTTGACCATGGCGACTTGAGGCTCCACGTCCGGGAGAGAGATGAGGCATCCGATCTTTTTCTCAACCTAAATTTGCTCGACTTTACCTAGCTTGTTCCACATGTCAAGAATGGCCTTCCTCGGAATCGGGATGATATGTAACTCAGGAATCTCCATTATATCTAAACCAAGATAGGCATTTCAAACAATCACCGTTTGTCACAGGAATATAATGACTCTTTGTAAAAAGAAATTGAAGCAATACTTACAAATTGAATGGAAACGAATGAACTTGAAATGCCAACCTCAATCACATATTGTATGCACTTGTGAGTTCTTCTAAAAGGTGAGGTTCTAAAGGCTCCCATTTCCACTAGATCGGAAGAGTTTTCCTCGGGTCCGCGCTTACGTCGGACGGTTCTCTTCCTTTCATGAGAAAATGAGCGGGACTTAAAAGGGATTACCACGGGTCGTTCCCCACGCGGATTCCTCCTTTTAGTACCTCCTAATTGTATTCCCGAATGTAGCTGGGTTTGGCCATAGGTGTGTGTGGAAATTGTCGTGCAAATGCAATTCACATGCGGTCATATTTAAACAAACAATTGGTTATTAGGCCTAAGTCCACAAGTAGCAAACTACGTTCTCGCCGGAGTCGCCAAACTGTCACGATCTATCATTTCCCCTCCCAAGGATCGTTTAGGTAAAGAGGTATTACCTATTAGTTTAGGCACAGATTCTCCCAAATCTTACCTCGCGCAACATTTGACTTCATTTTTATGAACTAACATTCCAAACTATTAAGAGTCGCCACTAGCCTTTGGGGTCGGCTAGAAACCAATTGAGATACATGAGTATTATCTCAATTTCCATAGCTATCAATCGACCATTGAGCTAGTCACATAGTGTCTTGAACTAGTCGGCCATGGTTGGGTTGGTCTTCGAAGCTTTCTTCTCGATTGCAAAGCCGCCGTCCGGTTGGACATTGCCAGAGCCATCGAACATCGGCCAAATCACGGATGTAAAATGGAAGATACAATCGACGTTATCTAAATATACGATTAAAGTATGGGAATTGAAAGATACGGGGAATACAAACTTGCGAGAAAGATGTATTGCAAAAAGCAAAGACAACAATAACTAACATTGAGTTTTGTTATTAATTGAAGGGACTTTATAAAAAGTACACTTAAGTATCTATAATCCCTATAAGTGATTACAAATTTGAAATTGAAATAACCAAATAAGTTTTTCATGAACACTTATCCAAAAGAAGTTACACAAATCCTAAATTTACGGTTATGGATACAACCACCCATTGATTATCTTCTTGCCAATTGCTTACCGTCAATATTGATGACTCTATCGAGAAACTTCAATTGTTCTAGTCGATAACTTCATATTATGTTATCGATGACTTCATTGGCGTGTTATTGATTCCCTTCAAGTTATCGGTAATTCTATTCATAAATAACCAAACTCCGACTTCGACTAAGTTTATTACTTGTCGAAAACAAAAATAAAAAAGTTGCTCATTTTTTGTGTAAACATATGCCCCATTAAAAGAATTGAATTATTTATGGATCATTCCATTCTTTTAAATTACATATTAAGAGTCATCACGTGCCCCCTTATCACTAGCAAACTTTAAGTTTTTTTTTTTTTTAGCCGAATGTTCTCTTGGTTAAATCAATAATTTGACACAATTTTTCACGAAAGTCACGTTTTTGTATAAAATCTCCATGTGGCCTTGTACTTTTGTCCTTAGGTAGTTGCTTGTACTTAGACACTTGCGTTGCCAATTGAAATAAATCAGTGAAAGTTGGCCTTCAAATTTTTCTCCAAAATTAAATTTCAATTCATTGAAAGCTAAATTTGCAAATTCTTTACCCAGGATTGAAATAAGGCATCTATTTTTGGTTTTTTGTATCGAGCAACAAATTGATCGACCGACTCATTATTGTATTTATAGAGTTTGGCCACAATAGAAATCGATACCCCAAGCATCTTTCTAAAACATTGAGAATGAAATTGTTCCTCTATTTCTGCCCAATTACATACTGAATTTGATGGTAATTGATGTACCAGGTAAAAGCAATTTTCGACAAAAACAAAGGGAATAACCTAAGTCTTAAAAACTCATTCATTCTTACTTCTTTGCATTGAGCTGTAAATTGACAAATTTTATTCAATAGAAGATTTTTCATCTTCACTAGTAAAACTGAAAAATTCAGGGATTTCAAAGCCTCTATGTTGACTCCTAAATTTTGACTACCCTTTAGTCATTAGTTCATATACGATAGTTTAATTTTTTGCAATCATGCATTGCATTTAAATTTAATCGGACTGGCGATGAAACATACGCACGGACTGGGCTTGTATTTAACGAAAAATTCAACCAGCCCATAGAGAGTAAAGTAGCCGAATTCCTCAAGGCAAAAGGGCCTTTATCTGGTCTAGTTTAAACTTAACAAAGCCCATTATGTCACTGAGCCCACAACGATTAATCCCGTACGTAAGATCAGGTAAAATATAACCTCATTTGCACTGTATTAAATCATTCTTTTCCTTTAACGCGGGCGGGCCTACAATCGTAGGCCCATTTCTACCTTTTTCCTTTGAAGAAGGGCCGAGTGCAGGCCCACCTTCCTTATCCCTCTTCCCGTGCGTAGGCCTAGGCCCGGTCCATTCTCCTTTTTCTTCCCTCTCTTCTCTCTACTTCCCTCCTGCACGAAGCAGCAGAATCAGGCACCAACTAGCTCTAACTGTGGTGGCCTCTCAACCGCTTGTTCAATCCCATGGCTCGCTAGCTCTTCCCCAAGATATTTTCTTGGTCTATATAAGGAGCCCGAAAGGAAAGAGGGAAAAAATAGATTGCAGTGAAAGCCAAAGAAAAAGGGAGAGAAAATCGAGAGAGTAGAGAGAGCAAATTTGCCAGCAAGGAGTGGAAATCGAGCGCGCCGATGGTGGGGATTTGCCTCTGCTAATGATCTTTGACTGCCAGCTACCATAGGTAGGAGTACATTATGGCTAGATCAGTCACCCGGGAAAACCAAGCCTCCTCCAATAAGAAGATTGAACGATTAAAAAGGGGTTGTTGTCCTAGGCTGGGAATGGATGAGATGCTTTCCAAAAGAATCTTCTTAGATAATATATGCCGGCAGTTTTATGAATCTATTGAAGTAGCCTTTGCTCGTAAGGATCAAGTCTCATTATGCCTTCGTTAAGTGTCTCACTAGGGCTCCCCCTTCTCCTCTTGAGGCCGTCGTCCGTTTGAACTTTGCCAAGTTGGTTTCCTCCGCCCTTCTCTCTGTGCTCTATTTTTGAGCTCATGAGCTCGCCGGGCCGAGACCGTCGGTTTCCTCAATCCGGCAAGCTTTCTAGACAGTTCTTGTGATTGCTTGCATGCTTTGAATCCCTACTATAGGGGATTTCTAGTTCGATTTTACCCCATGTGCTTCGACCTAGTCCTTGAACCCCCTCGCCCGTTTTGGTTGCTATGTCCCCTAGCCTAAGCCGAGTCATTTTAGTCCAAATTGGCACTCGATCTACGCATGTTATTGTTGGGTTTAGTTGTTATGTTGTTGTTGTTGTCCTTCTATTATGCTTTGTTATGGTCCAATTTTGGCCATTTTATCCCTAACGAGCCTCAATTGCTCAAGATTTGCACCAGGAGGTCAGCCGAGCCTCCAGTGGGTCGTCGTTGTTGATTGGGGGTACCCTAGGGTTCGTAGAAGCCAAGCGAAGCTCGTGCAAGTTTTGGTCGAGGTCGGTAAGGTTCGGTGAAGCCAAATAGGCCCTGTCAGGTCCCGCACGCAAAGGAGTACGTTTGAACTAGAGGCTGACTCTACTGAGTTCGCAGGTGCTCAAGCCGTGTTTGCGAGGTTGGGTCGGTCTGTGGTATGAGACGGTGTCGTTTTGGGGAGAGTCTGGCACAAGCAGACTTTCAAACGACGTTGTTCAGGTGGTGAACTCAGGTCAGCCATGAAGTTGGGTCAGATCTAGGTCTGGAGCCCTGAGCCGAAACGACGGCATCTTAGGCTTCCTAGTATGGCCGCAAGACTACATCATTTGGGCCAAAAGGCCACGACTTCGTCTTGGGCTCTGTGGTGATGCTACGTCGGTCAGGCGGATCAGATCAGATCCGCGGTCGTCCAAGGTCAAACGACATCATTTTGGTGAACCCTGGGACAACGTTGTTTCGGAGTTCTGTGGAAGGAGCAAATGGCACTGTTTTGTCCTTGGCTAGCGCATGGAGAAGCGTTATCGTTTTAAGCCGTCTAAGGGCCGGGCAAAACATCGTCATTTTCGGTCCCCACAGTACAACGTTATTTTTTCCTTTGGGCAAAGCTGCAAAGCGAGGCCGTTTGGTATTTTATTTTCTAAAAATCAGAAAAAATTTAAAAATTCCAAAAAATTGATAAAAATTGGAAAAAAAAAAATTAGAGAATAGTTCTTATTACATTTTTAGCCTAATTTGTAGTTCCGAGCTCCTGTTTAGTGAAGGTGGTAGACCGATGGGCATTTTGGTTTTATTTTTGTACACTCGATCATGTCGCGGGTATGATATTTGGGATTATACCTAATATTGATTGGTTAGTATATCTACATTCCAGTTAGTAGTTGGCTACTTTTCATACCTTGAGTGTTTAGTTACAGCACTATATTTCTATAAAATTGCATGTTAATTACTTTCCCAGTGTTAGGTTAATGATTAAGCTAGTAATTGCTCGAAAATGTCAGAAAATCATTATGCATGATCATCTAGCACTAGTTAGATACATGTAAGCTTTGAATGATAAGCAAGATGTGTGGTCATCTTATGAAATATCGACTGGTTAGATACCAAAATGATGTTGATTAGATAATTAGCATAAACTAGTCCCCGAACCTAGATAATCTCGATGCGTAGGGATGGAGACAACACTCACATATCTTGATTGGTTTTTAGTTGACTCTAATAGGCTAGTGGCGACCTTAGTAACTGTTTAAGTTGCTAATCATGAAAATGACCAACATTAAACAATGTATGGATTTGGTAGAGTCCGAGCCATGGATTGATGGCAATACCCTTAAACCCGTGGACCCCTCCTCGAAGCAAGAAAAAGAGGTTGCGACATCTTGGCAACTCCATTGGGGACTTGATTACGATCCTTTAAAGACTTATGCCATAATATGATTGTTCCCTAACTTGATCTACCTATGCCAAAGTCGCGTGGAAAGTCAGGTTGGTATGCTAACTTAGTGTTATATGATCTTGTAGGTTGGGAGATATAAAGGGTGTAGTGATTGTTCACCCATATGTTTTGCAAGGAGTTGTAGGAATATGGATGTTATGTGGATGTATATCCAAGCATTGCTTTATATACTATGTTGTGCATGTTTTTCCTCGGCACTACACCCATTACACAAACATACAGCAGTCAAACCTAGACTGCGCTCATAGGAAACCCCTAGGAGTTGTCGAAAATTGTTCAGGACATATGCAGTTCGCGAACAGGACACGATCATTTTCGATCTCGCTTGTTTCGCAAAATATGTGTCCCAACTTGAGGACGCATGTTACGCTATTGGAGGAGGCTTATCACTTCGTTGAAATGGGAGCCTTGAGCCAATAGTTATCTTACCCTTATGTGTCAAACTTCACTAGTATACGTACATGTCCATGTTATTGAACAGTATCACTCGCCAACCACTTTGAGTATAACTTCTGCTCTTTTTCTAGTTGTGGTGAACCTATTTTTTGAATCAGTGCAATTAGTGCTTTCACAATTTAAATCAATTGACTGAAGCATTCATTCTTGATCTAGATTCGATGGGAAGACACGACATCCAGATCATCCATCTTCCCCAAGACTATCTATTAGTATGGTATGACCGTATGGGCCGGTTCAACTAGCTGTACGTAGAGGAGTGGATCGGCCACCTAGTGTCCCTACTCAGAGTCAGTTTCTAGATTGATGCGATTCATGCCATGACGTACTTCTGGAATTCGACCACATCGACATTCATCCTCAATACCATGAGTTAACCCCGACAGTTGAAGAGTACACCATTGCCATCGGTGTTGATCCGAAGCCTAGACTAATCAAGCCACCCGTCGGTTGTAAATCCACGAGTATACATGTCGAATTCCTCGATGTACAAAAATTCGAGACCACGAAAATTCTCAAGAGCAATGGTGATTGTTGGCCCTTGTCCTTTTTGGTTGAAATATTCTCTAGTCTGCTAAAGGAAGTCGGCTCTAAATCCGCTTGGGCTTTCCTTTTGGCCTTCTTTGGGTTCGTCATATTCCCCGTCTCCAAAAATGCCATTAACCCTCTACTTGCCCACGTTGTGAGACAAGTCTGCATCAGATGAGACTTTGTAATGATCCCAAATTTCCAATCAGCTTACCCTAAGCTAATCCCACCATAAGTGTGGATGAATATCTATGAATGACATAGAAATTTGCAACAAGACGACGGGGATTTTATTGTACATGAATGCAGTCCCATTAAACCAAATACACGAGAAATTGAAACCGGACAAGGACAAGTGGCAGGATGCCACGTGGCATCACGTGATTGGTCGAGGGACATGTGTCACCATGAGGTGACACATGGCAAAGGCAAAGCCAGTTGTCACCATGAGGTGATACGTGGCACAAGCGATGGACATGCTAGGGACGCATAGTAGTCCCCGATTGGCTGGATTTCCACTCTGCTTCGCCTATAAATACCCTTTGATGTCAGTCTATTTCGTCATTCTATCGTCAGAAAACACTTTTCCAAAACCCTCACCACCAACATCCCTCTCCTCGCTCACACCCTAGCTCTGCTGTCCACACCCTAGAGTTATCGATCATCGTTGAGGATCGTTCATTGATGTTAATTTCGCCGCGTCACTTGATAGCGAGGATTTCCGTTAGGAAACTAAGGCGAGTAAAGTACTAATTCTAATAGCCTCTAGAAAATGGCTTTAGAACTGTGTAGCATTTGATTTATATATCTTGATGTCCATCTTGATTCTCTTTGAATGAGGAAGAGATATGAACCATTGATTGCATACCATTGAACTTTGAACCGATGATGGATAGATATGTCAACAAAAATGAGAATAAATTGCATATTCATCTCATGATATTTCATTGTGAGATTAGAGTTATACCGTCGATATCTAATACTGACAATGCCCTGTGGAGCCGGTATGGAATTCAGGATGCCTTCGACCTTCATCGAAGATTGCCCCTGCGCTTTGTGGGAACTGGGATAGCAATACCCCGTGGACTTACGGAATTCGGGATGCCTTCGACCTTTATTGAAGATTTCCCCTGCGCTTCGTCCAAAGTGGGATGTTGATGCCTCGTGGAGTCGGTATGGAATGCAGGATGCCTTCGTCGGAGGTTGCCCCTGCGCTTCATGCGAACTAGGATGCCTCTGGCGAAGAGATGTCGTAGAAACATTATCCGCAAGGACTGTCTCTTCGTAAGCCATGTGAGTTTTTCGAGGATGTGTCTCGTCTATGACAAACATGGTTACGAAATGTGAGATATGAGAGGTGGCATGTGCATTCATGACATCCGTAATAAAGAATGGCTACTGAATCATACACTTTTACACCTTCTGAATATCAATTGTTAATGCGTATGGCTTGAAATCATTGACTAACAGATATTGCTTTAGACTTTTATTCATGGGGCTTCAGCTCACTGCTGATAAATTGTGGTTTTTAGATAAGTGAATATGCCACTTGTGATTGCTGCTGTTCCTATTGCTTGTGACGGTGTCCCCAGGGATGTTGTTAGTACGTAGAGGATTATCAAGATCTTGACTTTCTTGAGATCCGATTTAAGAAACTAGTCAGTATTTTGCCAGTTAATGGTGGTCATTGTATAACTCCTGTATCGTTTCATTTTGTAGCCCTATTCATAGCAGGCAAAGAGGATGATGAGTTTGTGGGCCCTCTTCCTTTAGTTCCAGAAGCTCTTGATAATAGAATGGGATGACAGAGTAGTTGGGATGACGAAAGTGAAGTCTGGGAGAAGAACATTTTGGAACAGCTTAGTTACTTTTTCAGAGTAGCCGTTTAGTAACCAACGTACAATATCGGAGTTTGACGTAGGTTGGTGTGGCTGTTTTTGGTTTTCTCCCGAATGTAAAGACTAATGTGGTTTTAAATATCAATGTACATATAGCAATGTGATAAGAGAGTTTGGATGAAAAATGACTATTGATTATGTCATACTTTTTTTTTGGTATAAGATTATATCATACTTATAAAATGAACGTATGTAGTGAAACCTATAAGGCCATACCGTATTAGACATGCTTGTCAATTGAAATGAAGCATATACACTTGTAATTTGTATGGCCATCCTGATCATTTATGATCAAGTTTTCCGTATGCGCCAATTATACTCTGTATAATAAGATATGAGAAGCACAGAAAGTCGAGAGAGGTTAGCAAGGCATTCCTAAAAGGTCGTAACGTGTCTAGGATGTCCCAAACTTCATTGCCATGATCCTAGCTGAGTCGTTCTTGTTTCTTAAAAGGTTGAAAGACAGATTGAAGGGAGTGTTTTAGGAACTTGTTGGCCTTCTATACAAAAGGTTTATTTCCCACCTGGGTAGAACTTGTCTCCACATGCGCTTTCCCAAAGTTGAGCATCACGCTCATCCATTCGAGAAACTCCCTCATTTACAAAATTGCGTCCCTAAATAGTCTTGCCCATGCTGGATTCATTTCTTACGGAGTTTAACTCCGGATGAAATCCAATGGAAGCATAAAGGGTCTCAATTTCAAGAGGTGCGCCTTATGGTCGGGAATAACGACTCGATACCTTTGTTGGGATTCACTTGTGGAACGATGTGTTATCCTTTGAGGGTAGCCCGGAAGTAAGGCGCCCTTAAGGAAATCCTGCCGCCTGTGAGGGGTCAGCTGTTCAGGTTGGACTATTCGCTTGAAGAGTTCATGGATGAGCAGGTTCAACACTTTCAGTATGATATCGATAGCATAACCAGTGCATGGAAGAATTGCCAATATGTTGTTTAGGCCCTCGAGTTGGAAAGGGAAATGAAACTTTATTAGGCGCCCCTCGTGTATATTCACTGTCCCACTGATCCGGCTTGTCAAGTCCTACTCCCTTATGTTCCCCTGAAATCGATCCACGGTGGTCTCCAACAAATGAGGTATAGCTAGAGTAGACCAGGGATGAGCTGGCCAGAGCTCCTGACTCAAGCCTAAAGAAGCAGGCAGTCTTCATACCGATGGATATGACATCCATCGAGTTTAGATCATGTTTTGTGCTTTTTTTTGTGGCAGTCGTTTGTAATTAAATGTTGTACACTGTGTTACATTTCAGTTTGTAACATAAAGTGTGGTGTTTCTTTATCAATGTCAAATTAATTGCCATGCATCCATCTTTCTTTGACAATGTACTCTTTTGCAAAGCTTCCACGATAAGAATTTGATCTTGTAACATTGGGCTTGTCAGATGATTCCCTTATCCCAACTTCGTTGCAAAAGATGATACCGTCAAGAGAAGATTCGCGTGCCTTTCGTTATCGAAGTGATTGATTTTGCTTTTCTAAATAGGTAAAAAATCACGGCCTTTAGTCGATCTCCCTATTCGTACTTGAGCCATTGTCGTTCCTACGGAGGAATAAGCGCAACATGTTGGTGTCATCGCCTTAGCCGAGGTTAATGATTTGAGAGACCAGCTTGCTTAACTGGCCAATGAAGTCAAGGGCACTCTGTTGCTGCTCAATCCAAATCCAGCTCTGCCTGTGCAGAACCTGATCTGATTATCGAGAATCCCGTAGCGGGTGTAGCCGATGAGGCAGCCAATCCAGCACCTATAGTAGTCAATCTCGATCCTATTACAGCGGCCATATCAGCTAAGCTTGAGGAAAAAAGCATGTGAGGTTTATTGAGTTGGTGGAGCAGCGCAAGGTCAAGCATGGCCTTTATCCAAGAACGTTCCCTTGATTATTCAGAAAATTCAGGAGAGCCTGGATTGACCATTACTATAGTGGTACGTATCCTTGAAGATTGAAAAGATGGAAAAGTGGAAAGAATTAGCCGAGTTGATATAAGTATAACACAAAGATGACTCGGACACGTGATTCATTGTCACGTACAGAGAAGAAAAAGGATGAGAAGCTCAAAGCATTCACCTAGAGGTGGCGCGCATTGGCAACTGAAGTTCATCCCCCTCTCGAGAAAAGCAAAATGTTGGATCTGTTCCTAAAGACCCTTCCCAGTGAGCTTTTATCATAAGTTGATTGGGTCTGCTTGTCAGAGTTTACCACATCTCGTGGCAGGTTGGTGAAAGAATTGAAGGCGTCATGCATGCCAGTAGAATCGTGGAAGGGACGAGCCGGAGGGCCGTTGCCAAGAAAGAAAAGGAGGTAGAGAATGCAATCATCCAGACTTTTGCACCGGCAGTGCCCATCTCACCGTCTTCGTCTGTCTCATCAATGCCTCATTCGAGAGGATAGCAGAGTTGCCAGCTCAAAAAGATAATACAGTTTGCTCTACTTCCTAAATCGTTGTGCCAGCTATTGTGGGCATGGTTGGTCAGGCGCTTGGTGGCCAAGGAGGTCATGCGAAACCCTTCTTCAAGGTATGTAGGGTTCGATGCGTTGAAGTCATGTGTATTCTACATGGGCAAGAAGAGCCATGAAATGGATGATTATTTAATCCTAAAAGTCAAGATTCAAAATCTACTCGGCAAGAGTGTCGTCTCATTTAAAGACTTCGAGCCTAACGTATAACGGAACTCGTTGGCGGCACACGCTCAGATTGTCGATGTTATCGATGAGGTGAGGAGTGTTGCTTGGCGAAGATTTTGGATGGATGTTTCTAAGGTGTATGAGGCATTGGTTTTGGTTAGGTATTTTAGCAGTAATGACATCCCCAGGTGTGAAAAATGGATGCGCATCAGCAAGATGATCCAGATAGGCGTAATTCGGCCTACCACGAAATAAACCTGCGATACTGCACTGTCAGTGACTCACAGCATTCATTTTTTGGATGTGTCTCCTCTCGAGCTAGAAATTGAATTAGCTGGAACGGAAGTCGGCAATATGTTGGCCAGTCCAGAAGAGCCAGAAGATTTTGAAGTGTCACTACCTGAGTCAACCGGAGAGTATGAGTTAGATATTGATTCCCTAGATAGCATATGCTATTAGGACCACGAACTCTTGAGAGCTGCTTATGAGGCTGGTAAAATCGTGGATACCCTAGGTGAGCCTAGTGGTAAATAGGACTTCATGGTGAGTTATTCAGCTTCTCCATAGTTCTTCAAGGAGCATATCCTAGAGACTCGAGATTACTAGAATGAATGGGGGGTGAATTCGATACGCCTAAGTCCAGTGGTAAAGCGGTTGTCCCGATTATTTAGGGCAAGCCTGTCAAACCCAAGTAGTACCCAATCCATATGAAGTATTCATTGCAATGGTAGCACCCATCGCCATTGATTTGACCATATAGGAAGCCCTGTATGACTACCAAGATGGGAGTGGCGGACCCATGGTCATCAACCTCACTTCTGAGGAGTTTACCTTAAAAGAAGCCAAGTTAAACATCAGCATGGACCTCAATAGATGCAGTTTCTCGACTATCATGATTGATCCACCATCTCCAGATGAGAACAACAGTATGGTGGTTGGAGAATCTTCGTTGTTGCCTGATGTTAAGGCAGTTTCGCGGACTATGGGACCAATGGTGTTGATTCGGTTACCAAGATAAGTCGCCCTTGTGCACCTCCGGGGCCATTTGAGAAGAGGCCCATAATCGAAGGTGAGGCAGAGCAGCTTCTGTCAGTGGTAAATATTAGTGAATATTCTATCATAGATCACTAAAGAAGATGCATGTACAGATTTCAATCCTTGATCTATTCAAATCATCAGACAAGCATAGGATACACTATTGAAGGTTTTCAACGAGGTGCATGTACTGGACACTATTAATGAAACTTAGCTGGAGGATTTCATGGGGTCCATCTACTAACGAGGATTTTCCCCATGGCAGTCATTCACTTTTAAGTGCTCTGCACATTTAAATCAAATGTCAAGGGTCCTCATGGACAATGGGTGGACAATCAACATATGACCATTGGCCGCCCTCCGCCAGGTTGAATTTGATGGATCAAAGATGCGTCCTTCAAAGTCACATAAGCGCGCCTTCGATAGTATGAAGAAAGGCATCATAAGCGACATCGAGCTGGAACTCTTAGATTGGGTCAAACATGTTACTAGTGAGTTTCCAAGTGCTGGATATTCCCACTTCGTTCAACTTCTTATTGGGGCAAAAATGGATTCATACAGCTGTAGTTGTGCCATCAAGTCTTTACCAGAAAGTCAGGTTTATTATCAAGGGATAGTTGATAATAGTGCACAGTGTGGCCTTCCCATATATCAAGCCGGGAGTTGAAGAGGAGGCTATTTAACACACCTTTGAATTGGTATCGATGGTTCGTGTTCCAGAAGGTTCAACTGCTCGGTCCCCGAAGATGTTCGACCTGATGCTCATGTCGAGCAGAGTGTTACTCCAACATGGCCATGTTCCCGAAGAGGGTCTGCGACCGCACGACCAGGATATTACGGAGCTTTTTAAGGCATATCAGGAGTTTGGTTGTAGAGGCATAGGATATCACCTGGATCATGGCAGAGGTACTGGTTTGAGTAGGCAGCCTAGCAGAAGTGGTCATGGTATTAGGGCCAGTCCAATTACGCATGTTCTTGAGGTGGCTGAAGTGGTCTGCACGGTGGAACGGGCTGCGGTGGCCGAGGGATCGCTGGTGCTCGTTGGGATGGTCTGATATACCTGGAAGATGAAACGGTTTCCAACCATTTGCTTCATGATGAGCCTCTTGAGGTGACAGCCCTTGGTCCACCAAGGATGCTACACGAGGAGGACATCAACATGGACAGCGTAGTAGAGCTATTTGAAGAGCCCTTTATTGGCGTCATCTTGGCTTCTGACGAAGCTGAGTCGACAGCAAGTTCAACCAACCTTCCATAGTAGAACGGTTTGTTTGTTGGTTTGTTCGTTTTTCTGTACGTATATTTTTTGTCGCCCTATCCCCTACGTGGAAGTGCATAGGCATTATGGTAAATTACATTTTGAAACCCCCAAATCTCGAGCTATTAGTCTGGAGCAGTACATGTTGTAATATAGATTCATCTTTTGAATAGAACATATCGCATATATTTTATTCCATACTTTCAATCCTGAGGTCTGGACTTTCACACACTTTCTAATTCCAAACCGCACAAAAGCTTGACTGGCTTAATGATACGAGGGCATATCCCATAGCTTTTCTTTGAAAATTATTATTTCAAAACCATTTTTGAAAACACGTGCATTGCACCTATTATCATTAATGCGTATTAACCAGTTTGCACCGCATCTTAAGCATGACGTTCTACATGTCCATGATGAAAACCCATGTGACTCGGATTCATCAGATGATGCCTCTTTAGGTTCAAGCAGTTACAGTGAAGATCCAAATGGGATAGAGTTCGAATGAAGCGGCCATGAGGACTTGAAGCCGCTAAAAGTAGAGCCAATAGAAACAGTGAATCTGAGTAGCACAGACGATGTCAGAGAGGTCGAGATTGGGGTAGGATTACATGAAACAGAAGCTAATAGGCTGGTCAATCTTTTTAGAGAGTATCAAGATGTGTTTGCCTAGTCTTACACCAATATCTTGCAGCATGCTTTGCAGATCAATCCAGACGTGCCGCTGAAGAAGTAGCAGTTGAGAAGGATAAAGCCTGAGTTGTCCAAGAAAATTAAGGAAGAAGTCATGAAATTCTTGAAAGTAGATTTCATCGAGGTTTCTCACTATTCTGATTAGATAGAGAATATCATCCCCGTGATGAAGAAGCATGGCAGAGTCGGGGTATGTGTTGACTACCGGGACCTGAATCGGGCTAATTCAAAGGATGACTTCCCGCTTCCTCATAATGACGTATTAGTAGATAGTACAACTAGATTCAAGCTATGCTCCTTCATGGATTGTTTTTCTAGCTACAGCCAAATCTGGATGAAGAAAGAAGACACGATTAAGACTTCTTTCACAACTTCGTGGGGAACCTTTTGCTACAAGATGATGCCCTTTGGCCTAAAGAATGCTAGAGCGATATACTAGTGGTGGCGTGAGCCATAATTCCCTAATTTGTAGGGAATTTTATTGTTTTCTCCTAATTTATAGATGATTCGTTTTTCCTAATTTGTAGAAACATGACCTATAAAAGAAGTCCATCTAATTGTATATCTATGGGTCTATACATACTTGATGAAATAACAAAGAAGAAAAAAGAGAGAGGGTGAGGTGTTTGATCGAAGACGTAGGCATATTGTTGAACATCATGTGTTATTTATATTCTTTATTTGCTTTTCAACATGGCATCAAAGCCTAGGGTTTGCTTCCCGTGAGTACTATACATCAATTCTCGATTACAACGATCCCATTCAACGTTGTCTCGTCTTCTTCATTGCATCTTCGTCTTGCGCTGGCCACCTAACATTGTCTTTATCTTTGGCCTTATTCTCGTGATTGACCTCGAATCCATGGCATATGAGAATCCTTTAGGAGTAGTGATTCCCCACCAAAATCAAGGGCGAATTCGACTACAGAAGCACTTTTGGAGAATCTGACCCCCAAATTGATTTAGATTCTGACTTAGAACTAGACTCTCCCACTAGTACCAACAACGCAAAATGATTCATCTTTATCACAAATTGCGCTTAAGTTGGATGGAACCAACTATGGCTTATAATCTCGGGTTGTCAACATGTATATCACAGGCAAAGACAAGCTGGGATATATCAATAGAGACCTCCTTCAGCCTCTACCTACAAACCCTTAATTTCGAAAGTGGTAAACCGAAGACTCAACGATAAAAGAATGGCTAATAAACTCCATGGACCCAGCTTTAATCGGTAACTTTATTCGCTTCTCTACTACAAAAGTAGTTTGGGATGCAATAGCTACTACTTTTTTTTTATGGGACCGATGCTTCTCGGGTTTATGATTTGAAGAGGCATGTGACCTGGATGAGACTGTCTGGAGGACCTATTGAAGGCTACTATAATGGCCTACAAAGGTTGTGGAGAGAGATCGATTTTCGCTACTCGAATCCAATGGTATACCCAGATGATATTGCAATATACAATTCAGCCATTCAGGAGGATTGCATGTATATTTTATTTGATGGTTTATATTATCACCTAGATAAGATACAAGCTGATGTACTATAGATGCAGCCATTCCCTATAGTTGAGCATGGTTATGCTCGGGTTCGCAGGGAGGATATGCAATAAATAGCGATGTTGAGCAAGGAGAGTAATACCCATAGTTTTGTGGCGATGTTATCGCAAGGAGACAAGCCTAACCTAAGAAAAGCTTAAGAGCCGAATTTACAGATGGCTAAATCAAGAGGTCGACAAACCAAGACAGACCAGAAATAGAGAACTCGTCCACATGGTAGATACTCTCATTGTGGGAATGCCAAACATAGTTGAGAGACGTGCTTTAAGCTGCATTGGTATTCTGATTGATGGAGGGAGCTCAAAGCCCAAAAGCAAAAAAAGGGAGAAGGGAACAATGGCAAAGGAAAAGTGTCTCTAGTTATGGGAGAACTTCAATTGTCACTAGTGCCACAACTCGAACCACAAAATAAGATACCTACGGATGATGAAGGTAATTATGATTTTGCTTTAGTTGCTTCTCTACGGAATGATTGTAGTCGGTGGGTTGTTGATTATGGGGCTACTAACCATATGACTTTTACTACGGATGACTTTGTTAGTATTACAAAATCTCGACGCCCTAGTATCTCGATCGCTAACGGAGTCTTGTATCCAATAACTGGAGCTAAAGCTATTAATATTTTCCCTTCCCTCTCAGCATTGAATACACTACTTTTCCCATCACTATCTATGAAATTGATTTCAGTTGGGCAGGTTGTAGAGGAATTAAATTGTGTTGTACTAATGTATTCGCAATTCTATCCGTTTCAAGATATCCTCATGAAGGAGATCATTGAGCGTAGTACTAAGGGAGGGGTTGTATTAGATGGACGACTTCGATTCGGAGAATGTCAATCGAGTCCGATGGTCGTCTACAAGTTCAGAAACACATATATGGCTTTGGCATAAGCAATTAGGGCATCCATCATTTGGTTACATGAAGAAGTTATTTCCTAAGTTATTTTTGGGTTTGAATGATTATTAGTTTAATTGGCAAACTTGCATTTTGGCAAAATGGCACCTGGTACCGTTTCCTATCGCTTTAAATAAAAGTGCAATTCCTTTATCTTTGATTCATTTCGATGTGTAGAGTGCTTCTCCTATTAATTCTATGTCCGGTAGTCATTGGTTCTTTATTTTTGTTGATGATTGCACTAGAATGACATGGTTGTATATGATAAAAACTAAGGATGAAGTTGCCAATGTATTCAAATATTTTCATACTATGGTGCAAACTCAATTTGATGGGAAGTTCCAATCCTTCGCAGTGATAATAGTGGTGAGTATATTAGTTGGCATCTCAAAGAATATTTTCTGCGGTATGGCTTACTCCATGAAAAGTCATGCTCGGGAGCACCCTAACAAAAGGGGTAGCAGAAAAGAGGAATAGGCATATCCTTAAGATAGCTCGTTCTTTATTATTTGAAAATAATGTCTCTCATCATTTTTGGGATAATGCAGTAATTACAATGATCCACATTATTAATATAATGCCATTGAAGGAATTAGAATTCCGGACACCATTAAAGGCTCTCTCATTTCATGTACACTTATCATTAGTTCTTACTATTTGCCCTAAGGTGTTCAACTACGTTGCCTTTATTCACATTCTTAAAACACAATGCATAAAACTTGAATCATGTGCTACGCAAGGTGTGCTTTTAGGCTATGGTTCACATAAAAAAGGATATTAGAGCTATAATCCATCTACTATGAAGACATATGTTACAATTGATGTGACATTCCTTGAGACATAATCTTTCTTTCGGGACGCTGTTTCTTCTTTCTAAGGGGAGATACATATGGAAAAGAAAAATTGGTGGAGACTACTAGTGTTATTATCTCCCTAGGGAGAGTATAAATCGGTGGAGTGTTGGCATTGCCACTGGCGATTAGAGCAGAATTAGGTTAGAATTTATCGACGGATGTTGAGCAAGAAGATCTGGAATGTGGGCAAGCTGTTTCGAAAATTTTAGAACAAATCCCGTCAAGGAGAGGTCGTGTCCTCTAGGAGCCAAGTTTGCAAGACTAGCCAACTCTTCCAAAATAGCTTCCCACATCTTCTTCAAGACCCAACCTTACTTCTGAGGTAACTTCTCCTACTACTTGTTTACTTGATGATTATAGTATCTCTATGGGATGTAAATTACTTGCCGGGCACAATCGAGGAAAGGCCCCGAATCGATACTCTCCGGATGTTGGAGGGAAAGAGAAGTCTGCTTATCCGATCACTAACTATGTTTCGGTTGAAAAATTATCTGAGCCATTAAGGTCATTTGTTTCAAATGTATCATAAGTTTATATTCCAAAAGGAGTATAAGACGCTTTGAAAGATCCTAAGTGGGTTCAAGCTATGAAGGAAGAGATGGAGGCATTGTAGAAAAATAACACTTGGAAGCTGTTGGAATTGCCCGAGGAAAGAAAACAGTGGGATGTAAATGCATATTCTCGGTCAAGTATAAAGTAGATGGATCCAATGAAAGGTATAAGACGAGGTTGGTAGCAAAAGGATATATACAAACATATGAGGTGGATTTTCAGGAAACTTTTGCACCTATTACGAAACTAAATATTGTACGAGTTTTATTGTTTCTTACAGCTAATTTAGATTGGCCATTACACCAATTTATGTCAAGAACACATTTCCCCATGGTGACCTTGAAGAGGATATCTATATGGATATACCACCAGGTTATAGTCCTTCTTCACAACCGTAACCGGTTTGTAAGTTGGAGCGATCACTGTATGGTTTGAAATAGTTTCCTCGAGCCTGGGTTGGATGGTTCAATGTGGCTATGAAAAGGTATAGATATGTTATGAGCGATTCTCATGACACCCTCTTCTTGAGGAGAAGTCGAGGTAAGATAACCGTGCTGATTGTTTATGTTGATGATATGATTATCACGGGAGATGATCAAGAGGCAATTACAAAATTACAGCAGAAGCTGTCAACGGAGTTCAAGATGAAAAATCTTGGTGAACTCAAGTACTTCTTGGGGATAGAAATTGCAAGATCTAAGAGAGGTATTTTTCTATCTCGAAGAAAGTATATTTTGGATTTGATGGCTGAAGTGGCAATGCTAGATTGCAAACCTACAGACACATCTATTGTTTAGAATCACGGACTCGGAGAATATTCCGATCAGGTGCCTACAAATAAAGAAAGTTATCAAAGGTAGTTGGCAAACTAATTAATTTATCGCATTCACGTTCTGATATTACCTATGCGGTGATTGTTGTAAGTCGGTTCTCGCAAGCTCCTAGTGACCATATGGATGGTATAATGCGAATCATTCAATATTTAAAGGGAGCTTCGAGGAGAGGGCTTCGGTTTCAGAAGAGTGGGCATCTTAAGATCGAAGGTTTTACTGATGCAGACTGGGTTGGAAGTGTATCAAATAGAAGATCAATTTCGAGTACTTTACTTTTGTGAGAGGGAATTTGATTACTTGGAGGAGCAAAAAGCAAAAAGTAGTAGCTCTTTTAAGTACAGAGGCAAAGTTTAGAGAAATGACTAAGGGATTGCGTGAACTCCTATGGATTTGGAAACTTATGATATAACTCGATTTTGCTCCTATGTCCGAAAGGGAGTTGTTTTGTCATAACAAAGCAGCTCTTGATATCCCTCACAATCTTGTCCAACACGATTACGCCAAATATATTGAGGTGGATCCTCACTTCATTAAGCGTAACTTGGATTCCAAGGTGATTCGGTTTCCATTTGTGAAGTCCGAAGACCAACTAGCAGATATCTTGACAAAGGCTATTTCAAGTAGGGCGGTTTACAACTCACTAAACAAGTTGGGCATGCAAGATATCTACGTGCCAACTTGAGGGAGAGTATTGGTATGAACTATAATTCCATAATTTGTAGGGGATTTTATTTTTCCTCTTGATTTGTAGAGGATTCTTTTTCCTAATTTGTATATACTTGACTTCCTTACGCCTCGCACCCACCTATCTTGGTGCAAGGACCCTTGTCCAATTTTCGCTACACTCGGGCGCCGATGCAACGCATCGCTAAAAAGGTTATGCTCCAATGAAAAATCAGAAGGGTTCATCTCATAAAAATAGCTCTTTTTTACAGTCTACTCGATGTGCTTGATGTAACCCTCCTTCTTTACCCTGGCTTGGAACAGGCTATGTAAACATAGATAGGCGGAGTTTGGGATAAAGGTGATGTTGATGTTGATGTAGAGACTTGACTTGTAGAAGAAATCTGTCTAATTGTATATCTATCGGTTTGTACATACTCAATGAAATAACAAAGAAGAAAAAAAGAGAGAGGGTGAGGTGTTTGACCGATGACGTAAGCATTTTGCCGATCCTCGTTAAATCGTGTGTTCTTTATCTTCTTTATCTTCTTTTCAATAACCAGAGAGCTTTGTTTCACGACATGATGCACAAGGAAATCAAGGTCTACGTGGATGATATGATCGCAAAGTCAAAGCCAGGCGAGCACCATGTTAAATTCCTACGCAAAGCCGGACGAAGACCATGTCTAAAACTACGATGCTATTCTTCATGCTTCTCAAGGAGAATGCAAGGATCGTGTGGGACGTTGAGGGCTAGATTGCTTTCTTGAAGATTCAGCACTACCTAGCTCATTCCCTAGTGTTAATTCCTCCAAGACCCGTCATTCATCTGTTTCTTTATCTCACCATCCACGAGTAGTTGTTGGGAGTTGTGATGACCCGAAAACACTCATCTTCTTAAGAATAGATTAGCATTTAATGAGTTTAGATTATTAGATAAGCTATAGGGGATTATTATCCTAACTTAGTGAAATTTTTTAGGATCTATTGTTAACCCGATAATATTTTTAGGGACATTATATGTTTGGCTTAGGTCCCATCGGGTCAAATATTTGCAAATTAGAAAATTGGAGGCAAGAAATGGGACAGGGATCACACGTGGGCACGTAGAGGGCCAAGTGTCACACACGTGGCCATTGAATGATACGTAGCAAACATGTGTCAACCAACGTAGATACGTGTCACCGCCCGGCTCAACCATACTAAGCTCACTTGTCTCGGTTGACCCATCCTAAGCCGACTAGTCTTCAGCTTCTTCTCCTATATAAACCTTTGGAGTCATTTTATTCGTTGTACAATCGTCAAAACGCTATAACTTTGCTTCGTGTATCCTCTCGAACCCGCCCTTGGCCAACCATCCACGTCCATGACCCGCCGTTATCGTCATCATCGCCCTTAGCACTCCGCCGGTGCCGTTCGGTGCCCTAGCTTTGTTGTCCGTTGGTTCGGTTCCGTTCGTTTGATCGTTCATTGTTTTCTCGATTAGTCGAGGCAAGTGGATTTTTAGTCCTTATTACTATATCGTTTATGATTTTGCTATTGTGAGAATTGTTTGCATATCTGTTTTGGTTGTGATAGCTTTGATTTGGATATCGCGAGGTTAAGAGATCCTACCCTTGAGTATCTTAGATTCCGATTCTATAAACCTCGAATTATAGTGATTATGATTCTGATTGAGTTTATCCTTGGATTCTGGTTGAATTTGAAATTCTATCTTTCATATATCTTGGATTTAGTCATGGTGACTTTGATTGCGATCTTGCAATTTTATAGCTAGTTTAGTCGTTCGGCCTAAAAATTTACTTGCTGAGCCTTGAACTCACCCCCGTTGATGACACATTTTCCAGATAAGCAAGCTAGCGAGGATGAAGTTGGTGTGAGGTTATCCATGGTTGATGGAGGCTGTGGATAGTTTTAATACTCTGGAGTAGATTACCTTCCTTTGTAAATCCTCCTAGATAATCTTTATGTCTTAAGGAGTAATGTAAATGGCTTAATTGAGATATGAATAAAAGGGTGTAAGTCAATTTACTGAATGATATTTGTTGTTTGAGACGTGCATATATGGTTAATAAACCCATAAAAGGCCATACCCCTTTTCTTTAATAGCCATGCCTGCCAATTGGGTATTTTGTTTATCATGCACTTGTGCCTCGTATGAATGTCTTGCTTACTTAGTCTTCCACATGCACCAATTACTTTGATTAAGGAAAGATTAATTAAATCATATAGCAAGTATAACAACACCTCAAGCGTGGCGGTATCGGACATTATAAAGGAAATTACTCAGAAGTCAAGAAGACTTGTATATCTTTGGTTTGGGTGCTGCACATATTGCAACAGTACACCCTCTATCACATATTTTGCTGATTTCCAAATGCGATCCCATCAAATACCTACTAGAGAAGCCGGCATTGGTTACGAAGTTGACCAAGTGGCGGATACTCATTTCCCGACTTATCCGTAGAAGAGGAAATTCCCCGACGAAAGTGAAGCAAATAGAAAGCTGTGGTGTCATGACATCATGACTTATTTGCAGAAGAGGGAAGTCCCCAACAAAAGTGAAGCAGTCAATAGAAAGTACTTGATGAAGCTATCATCGAAGTTCTTCCTCAGCAGCAGCACTTTATAAAATAGATCATTTGATTCCGTCCTTTTGAGGTGTATTGATGCCAAAGAAACCAATCGCCTAATCAGCGAAATTCATGAAGGGAAGTGCGGTCCCCATATGTATGGACACCTTTTGAGTAGGAAGATCATAAAGCTAGGATATTATTCGCTCACCTTGGATGCCGATTGTATTCAACATGTTTGTTCTTGTCAATAGTGTCGGGTCTACGGAGACAAGATCATTGTTTCACCCAATGAGTTACACTAGATATCCGAGGCATGGCCTTTCTCAATGTAGGGAATCAATGTGATCGGTCCAATCAAACCCAAGGAATCAAATGGGCATTGGTTTGTTCTTATGGCTATTGAATACTTTTAAAGTGGATTGGAGTCAATTCCTATGCCAATATCACAACAAAGAGTGAGGCCAGGTTTGTCCGTCAGGATATCATCGACTAGTATGGAGTTCTAGAGACTATAATCACTAACAACAACTCAAATTTGAACAACAAGCTAGTTGATGAGGTGTTAGATGAGTTTTGAATCAAGCACCTTAATTCCTCACCATACCACTCGTAGATGAATGGGGCAATAAAGGCAGCAAATTAGAATATCAAGAAGATTTTATCAAAGACAGTTGAGAATTACCATGCTTGGCATGAGAGACTCCCTTATGCATTGATATCATATCATACGTCGATTCATACTTCGACTTGCCATGATTGGCATGAGAAATTCCTTTATGCGCTGATGGCATATCGTATGACAATTCGCACTTCGACTAGGGCAACTCCGTTCTCCTTGGTATGCGGCATGGAAGTAGTCCTACCCATTGAAGTAGAGATTCCATCTCTGAGAGTTCTATCATAGTTGAAGCTATCGAAGGCCGATTGGGTTCAGTAGAGATATGAGTAGTTGAACATGATTGATGAGAGAAGGTTGCAAGCCGTTTGTCATGGTTAGTGTTATCAAAAGCGAGTAGCAAAGTCGTTCAACTGCAAGGTTCATCCCAAATGCTTTGAAGTCGACGACTTAGTGTTGAAGAAGAAATTGGCAATCACACCGCACCTTGAAAGCAAATTCACCTCGAATTATGAAGGGCCATATGTGATCAAGAAAGTTCTCCCTAGGGGCGCGTTGATTTTGGCCAAAATGGATGCCAAGTGTGGTCAATCCCTATAAATGCTGATATGGTGAAAAATGATTTCCTCAGAGGCCTTGATGGCCGTTTTCATGTGGATCCGAGTCAGTCTAGATTGTTAGTATCATGCATACATGCATATGGTGTTTGTTGTGCAGGTTGCATGTGATACCTTGTAAAGAATGATGAAGGATCAGCAGATCGAGACGGATCAACATCTAGTCCACCGGTGGTGGTGAGAAGATGCCTTTCTTTGTAATGGAAGGTAGAATTTCAACAATAAGAAATTGGTTGAGCCAGCTACGATAGAGAGATGGGCTACTGCGAGCCTCTCCATTTCTAGCCAATGTCGAAGGTCTCGTCAGTGATCTCATTAAATGTTGCAATATAAAAGGAATTTGTATTGGCCAACTGTTGAAGCAATTGAAGAGCAGCTGATCAATTAGAGTGGAGGAATGGAGTTAACAAGTCTCAATTCATCTAGATGGTGAACATGAAGTCAAATCGTGCACATGAAAATCACCACTCCCCATCAGTTCAGATAGACTTCATTAAAAAGCGTCGCCGCCTAGCGAGTCTCAGTTCATGCAAGCCTTAAACAGAGAATAAGACTATGCTTATGAAGCTTGCAGGTTCCTCAACAGGAGGTGTTCCCTTGAGTTATAGTGATCGTTGCTCAGAAAAATCATCATGAAGATCTATCTAGCTAACTAGCTAACTTATGAAGTCAACTGTACGATGCTAAAGAATTGCCTTTCAACATTGCATAAGATTTTCAATTTTTGTATTGAGTCACAATGATAAATAAGAGAAAGTTAGTACTTAGTTGTGAAATTATGAAATCATAGCAACAAATAACATTTGAGGAATTACAATTTTAATTAAATGGTAGTAAGATATCGGGTAAGATCATTTATACTGACAATGGATTACAATCATAAGAATTAAGACTAAAATATTACATAAAAATAATAAATTCAAATTCAACTAAGGAAAGATATATTCCAATAACTATCCAATAACCAACATAAGAAACTTACAAGATTAATAGAAATGAAGAGTAAGGAAAAAAAGAAAAGAAGAAGAAGCCGTCTTGGTACTTTTAATAAGGGGTGAAGTCAGGCCCATTTTGTAGGCTCACCAAGACTTCTCCGAACTTAGAGCACTTCAAAGAGTCCGTTATTTTTTCACAGAAGATGATGAGAGTCACAAATGTGATTAGGTCTGTGTATGCTATGAACCCATGTAATACTCATTTTTTTTTTTTTGGGTTTTACCATTTTAAACCCATTTATAAGTCATTTACTTAATATATGTCACATATAATGACTCAGCACATTACAAGTCTATTCATGCTATGTCTCTTGGCCTTTTTTTTATTACCAAAGTTAGCTTTATATTTATTTTATTAATTCTTAATCCTTTTTCTTTTTAATTTTTATTTCCTTCCAAATTTGTAATTATTTTTTCTGGACGTGGCACTTGTGGGCACCTCACAACGGCACGCATCTCAAGAAAGTAATAAAAAAATCATGATATATTTTCTGTTAACCAAGTTGGATGGAGTTAATAATGGGACTTGATTGTACTTTATTAAAGTATTATAATTTAATTATAATTTTGCGACAAGTTTTAGAACTTCTTATGCACTTATCCCTTATCAAAAGTATATGGCTCATTGTCTATACTTTTTGTCATTGTTTTCTCAGAGGATAAAATGGTCCACTGGCATGGAAGTCTATAGAAGTGGGAGGATTTGGAACCCTAGGCATTCTGTCGCGCAGATTCAGAAAGGAAAAGGAGAACCAATTTGGCAGTGGAGGAAAATCCCACCACAACTAGTGAGTCATCATTACAAAGTTTGGAAAGCGGAACAAGCAAAGACTAAGTTCGCTACTTGGTATTTGCTTTGCCAGGTTGACCTCTATTCGCCCTTCTGCTTACATCCGAAGAAGCTTAAAAGCCTGAATCCGGATAAACCCTGTTCGGGCCTCAAGTTAAATGGCAGCTTTCATACTAACTAGAACAGCATTAGAAATGTCAAAATTTGTATTCCGCACTTACTTTGGTGACAAAATTTTTTTTTAGATTACTTAAGTGTTAATTTTTTAGAAAAATGATTATTTGAGTGCTAATTTTAATGAGCTTTGTCAGAAATCTTACGTGACATTTATTTTATTAATAATGTAATCCTATGTGGTTTGTCGGAGGATCACAATCAATAATAAAAAAATTTAAAAGCTAAAATATTAAAAATAAGCTAAAAACTAAAAAAAAAGTTAAAAAAGAAAGAAAGAAAATGCAAGGGAAGCGGTAGCAAGGGTGAGGGATGGCCTGCGAGGGTTGCCAAGCCCCAGCCAATGACCGGGTACCATGCCAATCACAGTGGAGGCCGACCTTACCTAGTAATGGCCAAGCCCCGTTGACCCTAGCAAGACCTTGCCTGTGGTCGCCGGGGCTTAGTGGCAAGCAAGAGCTGTGCAAGCGCTTGCCGCTGCAAGCATAAACCCCTTTCTATAGTTTTCTTCAACTTTTATTTTTATATTCTAACTTATTTTTTAGTTTAATTTAATTTGTTAAGAAAATTAATTTATTTTTGAGTTTAAAAATCCATGTGGATTGAGTTTTTGAAAAAAAAATTGCAGGTGATAGTAAAATATTAACAGTGAATGCCATGCACCATTTACCATTTTGGCTAGAAGCTCTCACTATTGGCACTTTAAGTCATCATTTTTGAGCAATTTGACACTTAAATTAGCCGGCGAAAAATTTTGAGCACCAAAATGAGCATCGCATACAAATTTTGACATTTCTAATGTCCCCCCATTTTAATGTTTGGAGCATTATATACAATTACGAATCATCTTACATGTTGATTACTCACATTATGTTCTAGTAAGTTAGAATAATTGGAATCGACCTCAAACACCACGTTTTGATAAAAGCATTGGCCCCAAAGTCAGTGGCCTGCAAGATGTTCATAAATCTCGTGTACTTCCGTTCTACTATATATCAGAAGAAGGAAACAACAAAAATCATGCGGACATCCTGATACCTCGCCAATAGCTAGTTAATATTATTGTAGACAAGGATAAGCTCAGCTTTAAAGTAAAAGGAAATTAAAGCCTAATGGGCAACACCAAGAAAGTAAGTACTACACTTTTGATTCTCTGCATCCCGCGGGCAAGAAGGGCTCCCACCATCCGTATTCATACTTTGGATAAGGTGCGACCCAATTCGCCGGCTTGTCAAACTCTACGTGGATGGGATTAGAAGCCAATGCTTCTTCTAGGCTATCTGCCTCATAGCTATCAGCTAACACTCTATCCAGCCTCAACTTCATGAACCTGTCAAGTAATTACAAAAGATAGGCCTTATCATTTAAGGTTATCTGAGATGAGACCAGTAAGCAAACAGGAACTAGTACTGGCATGTAAATCAAATGCGCAAAACCATGGAGAGACAAAATGATGCATTACGCCGGTTAGAGCTAACGGAAACAATAAACAAGCAGTGCTATCGGAATTCAACCCAAAGGACATAATCAACATGAAGACAGCAAGCATTGATATAGAGACGCTTATTGTACAACGGTCACGCTTAAGACCATTATGTGCAGTCATCTGCAATGGCTGTATGATCAGGACCCTAAGAATCGAACTTGCCATCTTACTAGGTTACATTAAGGAATGCCATTTGAGACATTTTTCAGCTCAAAAGAAGAATAGCAGCGCCAATAGAGACATCTGATACACAGCTGAAAAAAAAAGAAGCATATACAAGCACATTACTCATTGAGAGTCCTCAGCAGTGTGCAGCAAACAATCTGAATATGCCATGTTAAAATTACAAAATGTATATCCAGATACATAACAATAGATATTGTTATCACAAAAACATTTATTGGGTGGACCATGTTAACTGCCATCATCCAAACGATCACCTTATTGAAATTGTCCTATGAATGTGCTTTTCAGTCGGGGATGCTAACTCTAGATGATGTCCATATCAAGAGAGTTCGGGCTCAATTCATAATCAACAAGCCTTAAACCCATCATATCTTTACTCTACCAAAAAAAAGAATATGATTTGAAAATTGGGGGCAAGCAATTAGCCATATATATACTGCTTGGACAATAAACCACTGATAATTAGAATAGATAGCATGCTCACTCCAAATGAAATTGATGTCCACATCAAAAGAGATTTAAGGACTCAACATGTAATCGTCAAGACATCTTCCTTGCAGAAAAAGAAATTGATTTGAAAATGGAGGCAGCCACTAGGCAATGACTCCCAACTCTGCAACAAGTCAACAATGAATCACGGACAGGTAAATCGGTACAAGCTACCTCAACATCCCACAGCGTCTGCATGAGAAGAGTTCAAGGACTCGACACATGTGATAATCGACAGGACAAAAGGCAATCAAATTTCTCGTAACTATAGCCAAGTCCCAAATGAGGGCCAGCGCGGGATAATTACTGTGGCAACTTTTCCAATATAGAAGGAAAGGGATTCAATTCGGTTGCTCCCTTATTTCATTTCGCCATGTTTGGCTGTAATGAAATTGATGCAATTGGGGCTTCGTTGATTCCGAGTTCTTATAATATTCAGATTCCAGTAACCTTACATCACAAGGCAAAATCCCAGAAAGGTAGGAGTTTCGCAATTCAAAGTTGAAAATGCACTCACGTGATCCAGGTAGCGTTGGTGGAGACAAGAGCGACAGCAGGCCGGCGCAATCGCTTGGTGATATTGGGGAAGTTGTCGAGGAACTTGGGCTCGATGACAAGCCAGAAGTCCTGCTCCTTGTTGCGCTCGCCGTAGTTGCGGAGGCGCTCGAAAAGAAGCTCCTGGAAGTGCTCCTCCTCGTCCAGCATGAATTTGGCATTCGCAACCACGAAGTGGTACTTGTTGCTCTTAGATTCGGACGGCTGCTAGTGTAGAGCAAGAGATAATGAACAAGTCACGATTTTGATTCCGACCCATCAAAACAAGAATGGGGAAAGGGAAAGGGAAGATACCTGGGTCGGGCTGACCTGATTGGAGGAGTCGGTAGCGGCCACGGCCACCACAAAAGGAGGAGAAGGTGGAGGAGAAGATAGAGAAGAGGAGTGCCTTCGGAGGTCGCAATGGCGAAAAGGAGGAGGAAGAGGACAACTCCACATGGCGACATTGGTATGACCACGCATCGACGTCCCAGCTACAGGACTACCCAAGAGGGCAGCTGCAGAGCCCAGAAGGCCAACACCACCACTCGACATTGCCATACCTCTTCTGCGTCTTAGCCTTGACGATGACGATGAAGATGAAGAAGAGTTGCGAGCCTTATCTATTTATCACTTTATCTCTCTGCCTATTTCCCCGATCAATAAAACCATCAGTGCCGCCCCCTCACCCCAAACCCCCCCGGGGGTGGGGAGGGCGTTTTCGAACTCCCATCCTTTTGGTTAAATGACACTTTTGTCCTTCTCTTACTTTCTCATGGAAATATTTTTCCTTTTTCGCTTATCTTCTCTTTTGCTCTAAACAAATACTTTTGCATATGTATATTGTACAACAAGGCAATGAAACTTATCCTTTGACCCTGCAATTCATAATCTTATATGCTGTTGAAGCTCAAAGCGAGATCATGTCATAGCCGAAAGCACCACTCGGGTAACTAACTAATCTTGACCGTAATCACCATCGGCGCAATCACCCTATTCACTGTCAAGTTCTCGCCATCTAATCATATTTCATGGAATGCCCTGTTCCTATCTTTACCATGGCGTTATGATCTTTTGGGTTACATCGATGGCACAAACAAACAAATTTATAATCTTTCGGTTATCTTTACTTTCTCACATCGTACTTTTAGTTTCCATACTCACGATGCCGATTAAATTCCAACGTGTTTCTTAGCTATAGTTTCTAGATCGGCATCGTTAATTAATTTTCGGATGTGTGTCTCTATCATGAGTATTGCGTCCGATTAAATTACAGCGTTGCATTTTCGCAATTTCAAGCTTTGTTGTCGATTAAATTCTAGCATAGTTTGTTTATGCTTAATTCGGTTGCAATGGCTGTATTTCTCAAATTTTATCCTCGATTAAATTCCGACACGGTTTGTGTTTGTATAGTTTTGTTTGAAGTAAAGTTCTTGATTCCTTACTTACCTATGATATGTTCTGTTTGGAGTCGCCATAGAATCTATCTTTTTTTATAAAAATCGAAGAACGACTTTTGGATATTTCGTTGCGGGATCAATTTTGGCAAAACACAGATATCATTAATTCTCTAACAATAGTAGGCGCTGTAATTGCTTAAGATGGCACGGGCTAAAAGTGGGTCAGAAATATGAAAATTTTCAAAAGACCCTTGCTCTATGCTGATGCGTGATTGACCCATGTGGTCATGGACGATGCAATGGATAAGCCCGGATCAAGACTACTCACAAAGGACTTGTAACATGAGGCTTTTTTAAGACAGGTACAGAAATCCCCATTATAAGCATCTACCATCATCAAGTACATACGGGTGATAGTAGGGGTGGGCAAGCACATACTTGCCATGGGCTAAACTGTAAGACAATAGCTACAGAGCGCCCGCATTAATTGGATGAACATGAGGAGCATCAGGCAAAAGAGGCCAACTTAGGTTTGGGAGGATTGACCAAGCAAAGGTCGAGGAAAGAATCAATCGAAGTGTAGGGATGTTCAGGATACAAAGTAGAGCCCTCCAAATCATTCTCCGTCATCTCAAAGCTCGTCTGCTCTCCTTTTATGAATATGTTGTGCAGTATCGCCACCGGTATGTTGTCCGGATGTGGCAGACCTGATGATGACCGAATAAAACCACAAGATTAAGAGATAATCACTACTTGCTAACTATGATGGTTCCCTATGGATCACCCGCCGCGCCCGGGAGGAGGGGGTGGGGGTGGGGCGCGTGGGGGGCGGGGTTGGGGGGTTGTTGGGGCTTGAAAATCATTACCCCTTACATACAAACGCAATCAATTATATGAAAACCTTCGGACAGCCTTGTGAGGCGCATAACTAATTAAGATCCATAACTAACTCTCTTTCCCACACCCAGCAAGGGAAAAACTCAAATCTTACTTTGAGTGAGCTTCATCATATCCTCCTCCGGGATGTGCGTCTTTTTAAGAGTCCGTCCAGTCTTTTTCTCCCACATCGAAATCAAGTCTAGTTGGGATACGATGTTCCCTGGAGGTCGATATATGATCACGCGGTTTGCCACTCTTGGATCTGTCGATGCCTTTACTGTGTAGAATGCCACATCTTCCTCATAATTTAGGACGGCTATACATACATGTGACCGATGTAGATTATACTAGGATTGGGATATGTAGATTATAAAGAACATGAACATGAAGTCTCTCTATCTCTCTCTCACTCCTATGCATACATCTACTATATATGTACAGTAGATCCTACATAGATCCGTACCTTTGGCCTCGCCAGTTCCATGAACGACCACATGGTCGCGCTGCTCATGGGGATGGAGCAAGTAATCCACAAAGTAAGCGGCGAAAGAGTTGGCAGAGACGTAGGTGAAAGGAATCCCAGCAGCCTCGATCGCTCTCCTGATCTTCCTCTTGTTCTCCAGCAATGCTTCGAACGGTGGCAGCGCCCCTTTCACCCTGTCCACTTCGTTTCCATACTCCGACGGAACAAACCTCTTTACATTTATACACACAAGCTTATACGTATGTTCGATGTGAGCATGCACACTCAGCAGGCAACATATATATCATTCAACATCAATTAGGATATGACTAGCTAAATTAATTTCACCTGGATGTTGGGGGCTTCTTTAATGGCATCGATGATCTTGAGTTGTTGGAGATATTGAGGGACAGGGAGAGTCGAGATGACGACGTCAACCTGCCGGAGCACCGACACAAGCTTCTCATGCTCTTCCAATTCACCCTACACCACAGAAAACATAGTAGCTACACACACAAAAATGGAACGAATGAATGAATGAGAAAATTATTTTAGTGATAGATACTTGGACAACGGTAACATTCATCAATTCGAATTCCTGGAGCAACCGTTGCTTGGAAGGATCGGCAGTGGAGCGGACATAAGCAAGAGTAGGGTGGCCCATGGAAAGGGAGGCCTTGACCATGAACTTGCCCAGGTATCCACTCGCACCGAATATCAATATCTTCTCCTTCTCCACCTTGTTCTTGCTCATAATACTATCATTAGCCATGGGTTGGACACCATCGTCGTTCAAATTCTCAGCCTCGTACGTACGTCTCTCTCTCCCCCCGGAGTCCTTCTGGCATGGTTGCAGGACCTTCTGTACAGCCAGTGGTGACTAGCCTCCTGTACTGGCCCCGCCTTTCCCCAAACCCCTAATTCCTTGTTTAAGTAGCAACCCGGTACCAGATGCTTGCATCCTTAATTTGAAGAGTTGACCCCTTGAACCGGCTATAATCTTCAAAAGCTATAATCTCAAGGCTATACATGTAATGCAAGTTTTATGCGCATCCGCAGCCACACAACACATAAACAAGAAGAGAAAGAAAGGGCAAAAAAATTTCGAGAAAGTTTCCACAAAATCATCTTTCAACAACTAATGTGATAAACAAGCAGTATGCATCGACATATACCTCTAGAAATATCAAAGGTAATTGGAGTAGCCTTGTCATTTGTAAGGAGCAAATAAGATCGAGGAGTTGTGGCCACCAAAGCCGAATGAGTTAGATAAGGCTCTCCTTTCTTGGACCTACTAGCACGGTCGGGTCCTAACCAAAGTGCATCACGGATATATAGTAAGATTGTCCACTGCTGTAGAACCATGAACATCTCACGTAACAGGTTTGCACAAAAATGATAAAAATCTGCACTGATTAGTAACAAAAATCACCCAAACAAAGCTGTTAAGGGCTCGATTCAGCAACGAAAAGCCACTAAACAGCAGACAGATCACTCCATTGACAACTGCGGAAAATTGGACTAAATAGTGGCTGGACAGCAGTGGATTGGGGCATCAAACAGCAGCGAGCGAAGGACAGCCCTGAACAGCAGGAGAATTGGGCACCGAGCAGCTACTGTTCGGGGGCCCAACCGAGGAAAAGAAGCACTGCACAACAAGCAGTCCACGTTTAAAAAAAAAAAAACCTCTCTTTTACTTCCCTTTTGCCCACGTGTTTCACTTTCCTTTTTGTGAGCAGAAAATTGCTGACCTTGATGTGCAAAAGAGATGACAAACCATGGCTGTTAGTGGGGTTTAATGAATGTGAAAGTAAATTAAAAGAGAGAGGAAATTAAGGACAAGAACACTCCCTTTTCCTTCACGTTTTTCTCTTTTGTCTGCTCAGAATCTTCGTGGCCATGAATTCAACGTGTGTGGCCTAAAAAATCCCCCATGATCAGAACTTGCAGGAAGATTATAAAACCTTCCTCTCTCTATCGTGCACTTCTCAAAGTTCCGTTTATTGTAATTGTGTGCCCTGAATTCCAAAATCCCTCCGCCTGCAAATAAGTGGTAGTCAAAATAAAGCAAAAAAAGACAAAGCATCGCAATTTGAGAACATGGACACCCCCTTTGTCGTCTTCTTTCCTCTGGCGAATTGTGGACGTGTTTCCCTCTGGATTATGGCCTCCTTAACCTCACGATCTTTCTCACGCCCTGGACCAAGAATCAAGACCACCACTGATGCACTTAGGGCTGGTGAACTCGAAATGAGCTGAAATTTGATCGGCTGCGTGGAAACGGGCTTCTGATTGAAACTCACCGCTACGCCGTGACAAATGTCATTTTTTAGCGTTTGATGATGCACTTAGGGCTGGCGAACTCGAAATGGGTTGAAATTTGGTCGGCTGCATGGAAATGGGCCGCTGATCGAAACTCACTGCTATGCTGTGATGAATGTCATTTTTTAGCATTTCGGAGTCGTCTTCATGGGTTTTTGAGCATTTTTTTTGTAGTTTCAATGGCATTTTCATAATTTTATGTTCCTTAATATAATTGGGGTTAACACCATATAAAAGGGTGTTTTAGGGTTTCGAATAGGGGACTTTTAATAGTATTCTATCGATTTGATAATCGTATATGAGAGAATTGATTGTTCCTCATTATCAATTCCAATTCTCCTGTTTAGCCAATTTCCATTGCGTTTCGGCATCAACCACCCAAAAGATTTCTTTTCCCTCAATAACTTGTGCCTTGCCTTTTCCTCTGTGGCCCTGTATTATAATCAATTGGCCTCTTGTCATCATTGTGTGACCCCATCTATTATGTCCGCCCACCCTTCTCCACAATTTCTCACGTGAATTCTAGGATGAATCAGCCCCCACTTTTGCGGTCCTCCCCAACGTGAAGCTTGTTGGCCTGTATGAATGTGTGGCCTCCCCGCATCAAAACCCTAAACTTAATGGTATATTTATAGAGTGAAAAGTTGCAAGTCAAGGGCGTTGAATTTCTTAATTTTTTGCAAAATAATCCTAGGCTCAAAATATAACTTGAATCAAGTCCTGAAGGGTTTAATTGCACAAATTAATCATTAAATTAACTAGAGAATTTGACCAAGCCCAGTGCACTTAAGCTGGCCGAATTTTTTAAGTCAATTATGGACTACTGTGCATTTTTGGGCTTACTTAGGCTTTTCGTAAATAATAGACATTTAATTAAAGCCTTTTCTTAATTATTAAGCATGAATGGGCTGAATCAAAGCTCAAAAATAGACCTTAATGGCCTCTCAAATTTTGGCACACTCCCCTCCTCTACTGCCAAAAATATTATGATAAGTTAAGTCCAATCGCTTGTCAATTTAAGTTGCAATTTCCAGCACCGGTACGGAATGATGCAAACGCGATGCATGAAAAATTAAATTAAATATGCTATGCATGAAAACTAATTAATTATTTTTTTGTGGGAACTAAAAATAATTCTCATTTTTATGTAAAATGCATGATTAAGGAAAAATCAAAATTTAGGTGTCAACAATAAATAATCTCTATGATCATTCAAATCATACTATGAATGACTCAAAAGATGAGGATCATCTTATCCTTGAGCAATTCAAACTAAAAATTCATAAAGAAAGAAATGCTACTATAAAAGCAGAGTGTGAAAGAACAATGTTGGAAGAAGAAGAAGAGATATACCACAAAGAGATGGTATATGAATATCATGCCTTCCTTGACGAGAATAAGGAAGATGGTACATGAGATGAAATAGAATATGTTGGAGTAAAAGAAGCACAATTTGAGGGGAAGTCAACTCACACTGCGAGAACCTAGACTAAAGAAGAAGAAGAAGAGATGAGTGAGAATATTGACTCTGAACTACTCAAGGATATTATGTACTATTAGAACAAATTGAAACTACACGTTTAAGATTTGTACCATGCTTCAAGAAGTTAATGAAATGAAAGACAAAATGCCTCATGAATTTGTAAAGCTAAGGGAAAATGTCTGAAAATGTGAGCTTTGCCTTTTTGAAGCTATAGCACATGGGTAAGAAGACATACAACTTTAGAGTGGCCATTGATCTAAAGCTGGAACAGTTTTCCAAGCTTGTTCAAGTCAAATTTCCTTTGGACTTCGTGCCTTTTACATCAATTCAAGTTCCTTCTTCATCCACTACAACACCTACTCCAACACTTCTACACCAAATGAAATTGGAGACCAAACAGATTATAAATCCCGTACACTCTTTCTCTGCTGAACAAGCTACCTATTATCTAGAAAGAAAAATTAGATTTGTTAGAGCTATCATGAAAGCTGTTCGTAGCACAAGATTAAGAGGAGGCCATGAAAATCTTGTGAAAACATTAATCAAGAATAATGGATTTATTTCTAAAGAGGAAGCTTTAGAATTTACATCCAAATTGACCTCAAGAGAATTGAAGATTGCCTCGCTAAAAGGGAAGGATGCTCATGGCGTAGAAGATCATAATTCTAAAGATTCTAATCCAAAAGACTTATGTGTTCAAGATCTTTTGAAATTGTGTTAAGAGAACCAACAAGCTATGGCACAAGTAAAGTATGCAAGGATGGTAGTGGAGGAACAAAAGCTAGATCCAAGCTACATTTTAGTAGGGATAAAAGCTTTCAAAAAATTGTTTGCTCAAATGTACAAGGAGATAGACGATGAAATTGAACACAAGAAAAGAGTCAAGACTCAAGAGGAGTCATCTTATGAAAATAAGCCCAATGAGAATCTAGAAGAGAATTCAGATTCAGAAAAACTATAGGACATTTTGTTCAAGCAAGGAGAGTCCAAAGATAATTTGAGAAAACTAAAGACTGAGCTGTGTGTCTAAATGCTTCAAATGAAAGATAAGTTGATTTTGTTAACTCAGAGTCTAAGTAAAGATATGAACAAGAAATTCCATCCAACATGCTTTGAGATGGAACAAGCAAAAAGGAAGATGCACATAATGGAAGAAGGGATTAACTTGAAGTTGGCTTGGCTATCCAAGTTTGCTTTGATTCAACTACCTTCAAAACTTGTGCTAACCACAACTACTCAAGTCCCATCCTCATCTACTCCAGTCCCAAATCTGCCAATAGAATTGTTTTCACTCTCTTATTTCATCAAAGATTGATTCTGTCTTTGAGATTTGGATGTGTTTGAGTTTTGATTGCTCTCTTGCTTGAAATTCGATTTTGAATCTATCGCACATTTTTAAGCTTTGAGTTTGGCTTGAATAATTTATTGACTAGTATGTTATGGTTTGATATGTACTTTTGTGCTGATGACAAAAATGGGGAAAAATTTATACCCTTTAATTGTCCTCCTATTAAGAAAAGATGTGAGATTATGACTTGCAAGAAAGATACAGAGCGGGTTCTCCAATCTATGGAAAGATGTGAATGATAATTTGCAGGAACAAGTATCAAAGTTGAAGTTATATTATGAGAATGATGATCCTTTTATCAAGTATAATATGCTCTAAACAGGTTAAACAAGTTTCAAGCTCTAAGATATACATAACAGGTTCTCACAGGAACAAATTCCGAGAAAGCTAGCAAGCGTTGATAATTTCAAACTTATAGTTTTATGCTCTAAACCTATACTCCACTGTGACCTAATTTTATACATAATCTTTTGAGCTCATTACTCTGATGCAAGGTTTACAAGTTATGCAAATCGAGAATGAACAATTTGCCTTCATCAAAAAGATGCTTGTTCATACTTCGGATACCCTAATGCAAGTCACACTCGCTCTAACATAGACTTTATCATTTCTAGAATCAATGCTCTGAACCTACACATATTCTATTTTCAAACACTTTGATACGGGTTCTACAAGTTATGGAAGCGAAATGAAATCACTTTTTGAGAATGAATTCAAACCTTGAATTCACCATTACCCCAGAACTTATCTTTTGCTAAAATGTCAAATGATACGTCCTTATTTAGCAAAATTTTATTGAGTAGCAAAATCATTATCTTACTCACCTCTTTTACATAATTATTGGTATATTTGTTGATAGTTTTATCATCATCAAAAGGAGGAGATTGCTGAAAAAAAATCCCTCATTGATTTTGAAGTTGACAAAACAATCCATAATCTCTTATATTTAAGTTAATGCAATGAAATGTCATTTTACAAATTATCCAAAGGTATATGGATCAAGACACATGGGACCGAATCTTGCAAAGTGGGCTCGGACGATGTTCTAAGGGACTTAGAAGCTATATCGAGTTCATACGTTAAGCGGGGAGCTCAGCCTAGTCACCAAAATGTAACCTCCGAGCTATTCTCTAATGAAATCCAGTCGATTGGTTGCCAGCGTGAAGAAGTGGATGCAAGCTTGAACAAAGCCAAACCATTATAAATCATCTGTGCACACTCCCTTTCTCTTACTCTCTTTGATTGCACATTGTGATAGTTAAATTATGCACACCGTTATATCCGACGATATCTCGGATCTTACTAGCTATCATTATCCGAATGGAGCTCTGAGCATACTCATTTGCATTCCGCATTAATTTCTAAACATCTTTGAAATTACATGGTGATAACGCTAGCCTCAACATTATCTAATTTTGAGAATATCTTAATTGGATAATATTATCATTGATAAACTTTTGATCTTAAGAATTATCTTTGACATGTGGATTTGGTTGGATGGCATTATCATGTGGATTGGATAATTGAATCCATATTTTTTTTTAGAATTATCTAAAAACGATTTACAAATCTTAAAAGATAATTTTCTTAAATTAAAGACTGAATTTTGGATGGGAAAGTGGACCCCACTTGGACAATTTCAGCCACCCTCTCAAATTTTCAAAAATTCTAAATCAAAAGGGTGACTTTGCTTCTTGTCTCGTCATGCTTGTTTAATTTTTTTTTTTTTAAAGTTTGCATAGTTATAAATAAACATGCCCATAATATATGCTCTCTATGTGCCTTGTTCCTCCGAAAAATAAATTACATTCTCTAGCCCCGATATCATGGAATGGGATGATAATTTGTATAGAACTTCGTAATTTGCCCTTTGTATTAATGAATGTTGTTATTCTATATTCTATCTACTTACTGGCTCGAATTTAAGAGCATGTTGCTAACAAAATTTTACTCTAACCCTAATCTTTGGATATAAGTGAATTTATCAAAAAATAATCGAAATTTAAGGTATATTATGGGCATTTTTTTTAATCTTTGTTCACCTTTTTTCTTGATGTAAAATACCTCAAAAAACCCCTTTTCCATGTCATGAATAACATCTAATATAACTTAAGACTTTGAAAATTCATTTTCTTGATTAAAATTGGGTGTTATTGCATTTTATGGCATGTTTTCATAATAATTGTCCCTTAATCCGAAAATACAAAAAAAATTCCGTGATTTTTGTGTATCATATGGTCCACTCCATTTCTCAAAATCATTAATTCACATAATCAATCGAAAGGGATTTTTCATGAAATTTGGTATCGAAAGAGCATTAATTTTTTCAAATTAATGTAACAAAGTCCCCGGACTCATTTTTTCTAATTCGTCGGGATAAAATAGTTATCCCGCTATTTTATTTATGTTTCTAATCGACCTATCAAAAAACGATTAATGGCTGCTCCAATTAAATAAACTTATATGAATTGAATCTAAGTTGCTATTCGATAGGACTTAAAAGGGTCCAAATTAGATTAGTTAATTTAATCAATCTGGTAATCTGTTAATCTAAGGTTTTCTAATTGTAGGTCGCGACAACATCACAAGGCAAAATCCCATAAAGGCATGAGTTTCGCAATTCAAAGTAGAAAATGCGCTCACGTGATCCAGGTAGCGTTGGTGGAGACGAGCGACAGCGGGCCGGCGCCATCGCTTGGTGATATTGGGGAAGTTGTCGAGGAACTTGGGCTCGATGACAAGCCAGAAGTCCTGCTCCTTGTTGCGCTCGCCGTAGTTGCGGAGGCGCTCGAAGAGAAGCTCTTGGAAGTGCTCCTCCTCCTCCAGCATGAATTTCGCATTCGCAACCACGAAGTGGTACTTGCTGCTCTTAGATTCGGACGGCTGCTAGTGCAGAGTAAGAGATGATGAGCAAGTCGCGATTTTGCTTCCGACCCATCAAAACGAGAATGGGGAAAGGGAAAGGGAAGATACCTGGGTCGGGCTGACCTGATTGGAGGAGTCGGTAGCGGCCACGGCCATCACAAAAGGAGGAGAAGGTGGAGGAGAAGATAGAGAAGAGGAGTGCTTTCGGAGGTCGCAATGGCGAAAAGGAGGAGGAAGAGGACAACTCTACATGGCGACATTTGTATGACCACGCATCGACGTGCCAGCTACAGGACTACCCAAGAAGGCAGCTGCAGAGCCCAGAAGGCCAACACCACCACTCGACATTGCCATACCTCTTCTGCGTCTTAGTCTAGACGATGACGATGAAGATGAAGAAGAGTCGCGAGCCTTACCTATTTATCACTTATCTCTATGCCTATTTCCCCGATCAATAAAACCATCGGTGCCCCACCCTGCTTTCGAACTTGCTTTTGGTTAAATGACACTTTTGTCCTTCTCTTATTCTCCCATGGAAATATTTTTCCTTTTTCGCTTATCTTCTGTTTTGCTTTTTATACTGTAAACAAATACTTTTGCATATGTATATTGTACAACAAGGCAATGAAACTTATCCTTTGACCCTGCAATTCATAATCTTATATGCTGTTGAAGCTCAATGCGATATCATGTCATAGTCGAAAGCACGACTCGAGTAACCGATTGATATCGACGGCAATCACCATTAGTGCAGTCGCCCTACTCCCTATCAAGTTCTCACCATCTAACCATATTTCATGGCATGCTCTGTTCCTGTCTTTACAGTGGGGGTATGATCTTTTGGGTTACATCGATGGCACAAACAAACAAATTTATTATCTTTCAGTTATATTTACTTTCTTGCATCGTACTTTTAGTTTCCGGACTTGCGATGTCGATTAAATTCCGGCATCTTTCTTAGCTATAGTTTCTAGATCCGCATCTTTAATTAATTTTTGAATGTGTGCCTCTATCATGAGTATTGCGTTGTCGATTAAATTATAGCGTAGCATCTTTGCATTTTCAAGTTTTGTTGTCGATTAAATTTCAACATAGTTTGTTTATGCTTAATTCAATTGCAGTGGCTGTATTTCTCAAATTTTGTCGTCAATTAAATTCCGATACGGTTTGTGTTTGTACAGTTTTGTTTGAAGTAAAGTTCTTGATTCCTTACTTACCTATAATATGTTCTGTTCAGAGTTGCCATAGAATGTATCTGTTTTTATAAAAATCGAAGAACGACTTTCGGATATTTCGTCACGGGATCAATTTTGGCAAAACACAGATATCATTAATTCTCTAACAATAGTAGGCGCTGTAAATGCTTAAGATGGCACGGGCCAAAAGTGGGTCAGAAATGTGAAAAATTTCAAAATACCCTTGCACTATGCTGATGCGTGCTTGACCCATGTGGTCATGGACGATGCAATGGACAAGCCCGGATCGAGGCTACTCACAAAGGACTTGTAACATTAGGCTTTTTTAAGACAGGTACAGAAATCCCCATTATTAGCATCTATCATCACCAAGTACATACGGGTGATAGTAGGGGTGGGCAAACATATACTTGCCATGGGCTAAACTGTAAGACAATAGCTACAGAGCACACGCATTAATTGGATGAACGTGAGGAGCATCAGGCAAAAGAGGCCAACTTAGGTTTGGGAGGATTGGCCAAGCAAAGGTCGAGGAAAGAATCAACCGAAGTGTAGGGATGTTCAGGATACAAAGTAGAGCCCTCCAAATCATTCTCCGTCATCTCAAAGCTCGTCTGCTCTCCTTTTATGAATATGTTGTGCAGTATCGCCACCGGTATGTTGTCCGGATGTGGCAGACCTGATGATGACCGAATAAAACCACAAGATTAAGAGATAATCACTACTTGCTAACTATGATGGTTCCCTATGGATCACCCGCCGCGCCCGGGAGGAGGGGGTGGGGGTGGGGCGCGTGGGGGCGGGGTTGGGGGGTTGTTGGGGCTTGAAAATCATTACCCCTTACATACAAACGCAATCACTTATATGAAAACCTTCGGACAGCCTTGTGAGGCGCATAACTAATTAAGATCCATAACTAACTCTCTTTCCCACACCCAGCAAGGGAAAAACTCAAATCTTACTTTGAGTGAGCTTCATCATATCCTCCTCCGGGATGTGCGTCTTTTTAAGAGTCCGTCCAGTCTTTTTCTCCCACATCGAAATCAAGTCTAGTTGGGATACGATGTTCCCTGGAGGTCGATATATGATCACGCGGTTTGCCACTCTTGGATCTGTCGATGCCTTTACTGTGTAGAATGCCACATCTTCCTCATAATTTAGGACGGCTATACATACATGTGACCGATGTAGATTATACTAGGATTGGCATATGTAGATTATAAAGAACATGAACATGAAGTCTCTCTATCTCTCTCTCACTCCTATGCATACATCTACTATATATGTACAGTAGATCCTACATAGATCAGTACCTTTGGCCTCGCCAGTTCCATGAACGACCACATGGTCGCGCTGCTCATGGGGATGGAGCAAGTAATCCACAAAGTAAGCGGCGAAAGAGTTGGCAGAGACGTAGGTGAAAGGAATCCCAGCAGCCTCGGTCGCTCTCCTGATCTTCCTCTTGTTCTCCAGCAATGCTTCGAACGGTGGCAGCGCCCCTTTCACCCTGTCCACTTCGTTTCCATACTCCGACGGAACAAACCTCTTTACATTTATACACACAAGCTTATACGTATGTTCGATGTGAGCATGCACACTCAGCAGGCAACATATATATATCATTCAACATCAATTAGGATATGACTAGCTAAATTAATTTCACCTGGATGTTGGGGGCTTCTTTAATGGCATCGATGATCTTGAGTTGTTGGAGATATTGAGGGACAGGGAGAGTCGAGATGACGACGTCAACCTGCCGGAGCACCGACACAAGCTTCTCATGCTCTTCCAATTCACCCTACACCACAGAAAACATAGTAGCTACACACACACAAAAATGGAACGAATGAATGAATGAGAAAATTATTTTAGTGATAGATACTTGGACAACGGTAACATTCATCAATTCGAATTCCTGGAGCAACCGTTGCTTGGAAGGATCGGCAGTGGAGCGGACATAAGCAAGAGTAGGGTGGCCCATGGAAAGGGAGGCCTTGACCATGAACTTGCCCAGGTATCCACTCGCACCGAATATCAATATCTTCTCCTTCTCCACCTTGTTCTTGCTCATAATACTATCATTAGCCATGGGTTGGACACCATCGTCGTTCAAATTCTCAGCCTCGTACGTACGTCTCTCTCTCCCCCCGGAGTCCTTCTGGCATGGTTGCAGGACCTTCTGTACAGCCAGTGGTGACTAGCCTCCTGTACTGGCCCCGCCTTTCCCCAAACCCCTAATTCCTTGTTTAAGTAGCAACCCGGTACCAGATGCTTGCATCCTTAATTTGAAGAGTTGACCCCTTGAGCCGGCTATAATCTTCAAAAGCTATAATCTCAAGGCTATACATGTAATGCAAGTTTTATGCGCATCCGCAGCCACACAACACATAAACAAGAAGAGAAAGAAAGGGCAAAAAAATTTCGAGAAAGTTTCCACAAAATCATCTTTCAACAACTAATGTGATAAACAAGCAGTATGCATCGACATACCTCTAGAAATATCAAAGGTAATTGGAGTAGCCTTGTCATTTGTAAGGAGCAAATAAGATCGAGGAGTTGTGGCCACCAAAGCCGAATGAGTTAGATAAGGCTCTCCTTTCTTGGACCTACTAGCACGGTCGGGTCCTAACCAAAGTGCATCACGGATATATAGTGAGATTGTCCACTGCTGTAGAACCATGAACATCTCACGTAACAGGTTTGCACAATAATGATAAAAATCTGCACTGATTAGTAACAAAAATCACCCAAACAAAGCTGTTAAGGGCTCGATTCAGCAACGAAAAGCCACTAAACAGCAGACAGATCAATCCATTGACAACTGCGGAAAATTGGACTAAATAGTGGCTGGACAGCAGTGGATTGGGGCATCAAACAGCAGCGAGCGAAGGACAGCCCTGAACAGCAGGAGAATTGGGCACCGAGCAGCTACTGTTCGGGGGCCCAACCGAGGAAAAGAAGCACTGCACAACAAGCAGTCCACGTTTAAAAAAAAAAAACTCTCTCTTTTACTTCCCTTTTGCCCACGTGTTTCACTTTCCTTTTTGTGAGCAGAAAATTGCTGACCTTGATGTGCAAAAGAGATGACAAACCATGGCTGTTAGTGGGGTTTAATGAATGTGAAAGTAAATTAAAAGAGAGAGGAAATTAAGGACAAGAACACTCCCTTTTCCTTCACGTTCTTCTCTTTTGTCTGCTCAGAATCTTCGTGGCCATGAATTCAACGTGTGTGGCCTAAAAAATCCCCCATGATCAGAACTTGCAGGAAGATTATAAAACCTTCCTCTCTCTCTCTATCGTGCACTTCTCAAAGTTCCGTTTATTGTAATTGTGTGCCCTGAATTCCAAAATCCCTCAGCCTGCAAATAAGTGGTAGTCAAAATAAAGCAAAAAAAGACAAACCATCGCAATTTGAGAACATGGACACCCCCTTTGTCGTCTTCTTTCCTCTGGCGAATTGTGGACGTGTTTCCCTCTGGATGATGGCCTCCTTAACCTCACGATCTTTCTCACGCCCTGGACCAAGAATCAAGACCACCATTGATGCACATAGGGCTGGCGAACTCGAAATGGGCTGAAATTTGATCGGCTGAATGGAAATGGGCTTATGATTGAAACTCACAGCTACGTTGTGACGAATGTCGTTTTTTAGCATTTGATGATGCACTTAGGGCTGGCGAACTCGAAATGGGTTGAAATTTAGTCGGCTGCATGGAAATGGGCCGCTGATCGAAACTCACCGCTATGCCGTGACGAATGTCGTTTTTTAGCATTTCAGAGTCGTCTTCATGGGTTTTTGAGCATTTTTTTGTAGTTTCAATGGCGTTTTTGTAATTTTATGTTCCTTAATGTAATTGGGGTTAACACCATATAAAAGGGTGTTTTAAGGTTTCGAATAGGGGACTTTTAATATTATTCTATCGATTTGATAATCGTATATGAGAGAATAGATTGTTCCTTATTATCAATTCTAATTCTCCTGTTTAGCCAATTTCCATTGCATTTCGGCATCAACCACCCAAAAGATTTCTGTTCCCTCAATAACTTGTGCCGTGCCTTTTCCTCTATGGCCCTGTATTATAATCAATTGGCCTCTTGTCATCATTGTGTGACCCCCTCTATTATGTCCGCCCACCCATCTCCACAATTTCTCACGTGAATTCTAGGATGAATCAGCCCCCACTTATGCGGTCCACCCCAACGTGAAGCTCGTTGGCCTGTATGAATGTGTGGCCTCCCCGCATCAAAACCCTAAACTTAATGGTATATTTATAGAGTGAAAAGTTGCAAGTCAAGGGCGTTGAATTTCTTAATTTTTTGCAAAATAATCCTAGGCGCAAAATATAACTTGAATCAAGTCCCGAAGGGTTTAATTGCACAAATTAATCATTAAATTAACTAGAGAATTCGACCAAGCCCAGTGCACTTAAGCTGGCCGAATTTCTTAAGTCAATTATGGGCTATTGTGCATTTTTGGGCTTACTTAGGCTTTTCGTAAATAATAGACATTTAATTAAAGCCTTTTCTTAATTATTAAGCATGAATGGGCTGAATTAAAGCTAAAAAATAGACCTTAATGGCCTCTCAAATTTCGGCACACTCCCCTCCTCTACTGCCAAAAATATTATGATAAGTTAAGTCCAATCGCTTGTCAATTTAAGCTCCAATTTCCAGCACCGGTACGGAATGATGCAAACGCGATGCATCAAAAACTAAATTAAATATGCTATGCACGAAAACAAATTAATTATTTTTTGGTGGGAACTAAAAATAATTCTCATTTTTATGTAAAATGCATGATTAAGGAAAAATCAAAATTTAGGTATCAACAGTGAATAATCTCTATGATCATTCAAATCATACTATGAATGACTCGGAAGATGAGGATCATCTTATCCTTGAGCAATTCAAACTAAAAATTCATAAACAAAGAAATGCTACTATAAAAGCAGAGTGTGAAAGAACAATGTTGGAAGAAGAAGAAGAGAGATATACCACAAAGAGATGGTATATGAATATCATGCCTTCCTTGACGAGAATAAGGAAGATGGTACATGAGATGAAATAGAATATGTTGGAGTAAAAGAAGCACAATTTGAGGGGGAGTCAACTCACACTGCGAGAACCTAGACTAAAGAAGAAGAAGAAGAAGAGATGAGTGAGAATATTGACTCTGAACTACTCAAGGATATTCTGTACTATTAGAACATATTGAAACTACACATTTAAGATTTGTACCATGCTTTAGGAAGTTAATGAAATGAAAGACAAAATGCCTCATGAATTTGTGAAGCTAAGGGAAAATGTTTGAAAATGTGAGCTTTGCCTTTTTGAAGCTGTAACACATGGGTAAGAAGACATACAACTTTAGAGTGGCCATTGATCTAAAGCTGGAACAGTTTTCCAAGCTTGTTCAAGTCAAATTTCCTTTGGACTTTGTGCCTTTTACATCAATTCAAGTTCCTTCTTCATCCACTACAACACCTACTCCAACACTTCTACACCAAATGAAATAGGAGACCAAACAGATTATAAATCTAGTACACTCTTTCTCTGCTGAACAAGCTACCTATTATCTAGAAAGAAAAATTAGATTTGTTAGAGCTATCATGAAAGCTGTTCGTAGCACAAGATTAAGAGGAGGCCATGAAAATCTTGTGAAAACATTAATCAAGAATAATGGATTTATTTCTAAAGAGGAAGCTTTAGAATTTACATCCAAATTGACCTCAAGAGAATTGAAGATTGCCTTGCTAAAAGGGAAGGATGCTCATGGCGTAGAAGATCATAATTCTAAAGGTTCTAATCCAAAAGACTTATGTGTTCAAGATCTTTTGAAATTGTGTTAAGAGAACCAGCAAGCTATGGCACAAGTAAAGTATGCAAGGATGGTAGTGGAGGAACAAAAGCTAGATCCAAGCTACATTTTAGTAGGGATAAAAGCTTTCAAAAAATTGTTTGCTCAAATGTACAAGGAGATAGACGATGAAATTGAACACAAGAAAAGAGTCAAGACTCAAGAGGAGTCATCTTATGAAAATAAGCCCAATGAGAATCTAGAAGAGAATTCAGATTCAGAAAAACTATAGGACATTTTGTTCAAGCAAGGAGAGTCCAAAGATAATTTGAGAAAACTAAAGACTGAGCTGTGTGTCTAAATGCTTCAAATGAAAGATCGGTTGACTTTGTTAACTCGTAGTCTAAGTAAAGATATGAACAAGAAATTACATCTAACATGCTTTGAGATGGAACAAGCAAAAAGGAAGATGCACATAATGGAAGAAGGGATTAACTTGAAGTTGGCTTGGCTATCCAAGTTTGCTTTGATTCAACTACCTTCAGAACTTGTGCTAACCACAACTACTCAAGTCCCATCCTCATCTACTCCAGTCCCAAATCTGCCAATAGAATTGTTTTCACTCTCTTATTTCATCAAAGTTTGATTCTATCTTTGAGATTTGGATGTGTTTGAGTTTTGATTGCTCTCTCGCTTGAAATTCGATTTTGAATCAGTCGCACATTTTTAAGCTTAGAGTTTGGCTTGAATAATTTATTGACTAGTATATTATGGTTTGATATGTACTTTTGTGCTGATGACAAAAATGGGGAGAAATTTATACCCTTTAATTGTCTTCCTATTAAGAAAAGATGTGAGATTATGACTTGCAAGAAAGATACAGAGCGGGTTCTCATATCTATGGAAAGATGTGAATGATAATTTGCAGGAACAAGTATCAAAGTTGAAGTTATATTATGAGAATGATGATCGTTTTATCAAGTATAATATGCTCTAAACAGGTTAAACAAGTTTCAAGCTCTAAGATATACATAACAGGTTCTCACATGAACAAATTCTGAGAAAGCTAGCAAGCGTTGATAATTTCAAACTTATAGTTTTATGCTCTAAACCTATACTCCACTGTGACCTAATTTTATACATAATCTTTTGAGCTCATTACTCTGATGCAAGGTTTACAGGTTATGCAAATCGAGAATGAACAATTTGCCTTCGACAAAAAGAAGCTTGTTCATACTTCGGATACTACGATGCAAGTCACACTCGCTCTAACATAGACTTTATAATTTCTAGAATCAATGCTCTGAACCTATACATATTCTATTTTCAAACACTTTGATACGGGTTCTACAAGTTCCGGAAGCGAAACAAAATTACTTTTTGAGAATGAATTCAAACCTTGAATTCACCATTACCCCAGAACTTATCTTTTGCTAAAGTGACAAATGATACGTCCTTATTTAGCAAAATTTTATTGAGTAGCAAGATCATTATCTTACTCACCTCTTTTACATAATTATTGGTATATTTGTTGATAGTTTTATCATCATCAAAAGGGGGAGATTGCTGAAAAAAATCCCTAATTGATTTTGAAGTTGACAAAACAATCCATAATCTCTTATATTTAAGTTAATGCAATGCAATGTCATTTTGCAAATTATCCAAAGGTATATGGATCAAGACACATGGGACCGAATCTTGCAAAGTGGGCTCGGACGATGTTCTAAGGGACTCAGAAGCTATATTGAGTTTAGACGTTCGGCGGGGAGCTCAGCCTAGTCACCAAATTGTAACCTCTGAGCTATTCTCTAGTGAAGTCCGGTCGATTGGTTCCCAGCGTGAAGAAGTGGACGCAAGCTTGAACAAAGCCAAACCATTATAAATCATCTGTGCACACTCCCTTTCTCTTACTCTCTTTGATTGCACATTGTGATAGTTAAATTATGCACACTGTTATATCTGACGATATCTCGGATCTTACTAGCTATCATTATCCGAATGGAGCTCTGAGCATACTCATTTACATTCCGCATTAATTTCTAAACATCTTTGAAATTACATGGTGATAACGCTAGCCTCAACATTATCTAATTTTGAGAATATCTTAATTGGATAATATTGTCATTGATAAACTTTTGATCTTAAGAATTATCTTTGACATGTGGATTTGGTTGGATGGCATTATCATGTGGATTGGATAATTGAATCCATATTTTTTTTAGAATTATCTAAAAACGATTTGCAAATCTTAAAAGATAATTTTCTTAAATTAAAGACTGAATTTTGGATGGGAAAGTGGACCCCACTTGGACAATTTCAGCCACCCTCTCAAATTTTCAAAAATTCTAAATCAAAAGGGTGACTTTGCTTCTTGTCTAGTCATGTTTGTTTATTTGTTTTGTTTTTTTTAAGTTTGCATAGTTATAAACAAACATGCCCATAATATATGCTCTCTATGTGCCTTGTTCCTCCGGAAAAATAAATTACATTCCCTAGCCATGATATTATGGAATGGGATGATAATTTGTATAGAACTTCGTAATCTGCCCTTTGTATTAATGAATGTTGTTATTCTATATTCTATCCGCTTATTGGCTCGAATCTAAGAGCATGTTGCTAACAAAATTTTACTCTAACTCTAATCTTTGGATATAAGTGAATTTATCGAAAAATAATTGAAATTTAAGGTATATTATGGGCATTTTTTTTAATCTTTGTTCACCCTTTTTCTTGATGTAAAATACCTCAAAAAACCCCTTTTCCATGTCATGAATAACATCTAATATAACTTAAGACTGTGAAAATTCATTTTCTTGATTAAAATTGGGTGTTATTGCATTTTATGGCATGTTTTCATAATAATTGTCCCTTAATCCGAAAATACAAAAAAAATTCCGTGATTTTTGTGTATCATATGGTCCACTCCATCTCTCAAAATCATTTAATTCACAGCATCAATCAAGAGGGATTTTTCATGAAATTTGGTATCGAAAGAGCATTAATTTTTTCAAATTAATATAACAAAGTCTCCGGACTCATTTTTTCTAATTCGTCGGGATAAAATAGTTATTCCGCTATTTTATTTATGTTTCTAATCGACCTATCAAAAAACGATTAATGGCTGCTCCAATTAAATAAACTTGTATGAATTGAATCTAAGTTGCTATTCGATAGGACTTGAAGAGGTCCGAATTAGATTAGTTAATTTAATCAATCTGGTAATCAGTTAATCTAAGGTTTTCTAATTGTAGGTCGCGACAACATCACAAGGCAAAATCCCAGAAAGGCATGAGTTTCGCAATTCAAAGTAGAAAATGCGCTCACGTGATCCAGGTAGCGTTGGTGGAGACGAGCGACAGCGGGCCGGCGCAGTCGCTTGGTGATATTGGGGAAGTTGTCGAGGAACTTGGGCTCGATGACAAGCCAGAAGTCCTGCTCTTTGTTGCGGTCGCCGTAGTTGCGGAGGCGCTCGAAGAGAAGCTCCTGGAAGTGCTCCTCCTCCTCCAGCATGAATTTGGCATTCGCAACCCCGAAGTGGTACTTGCTGCTCTTAGAGTCGGACGGCTGCTAGTGCAGAGTAAGAGATGATGAACAAGTCGCGATTTTGATTCCGACCCATCAAAACGAGAATGGGGAAAGGGAAAGGGAAGATACCTGGGTCGGGCTGACCTGATTGGAGGAGTCGGTAGCGGCCACGGCCATCACAAAAGGAGGAGAAGGTGGAGGAGAAGATAGAGAAGAGGAGTGCTTTCGGAGGCCGCAATGGTGAAAAGAAGGAGGAAGAGGACAACTCCACATGGCGACATTTGTATGACCACGCATCGACGTCCCAGCTACAGGACTACCCAAGAGGGCAGCTGCAGAGCCCAGAAGGCCAACACCACCGCTCGACATTGCCATGCCTCTTCTGCGTCTTAGTCTAGACGATGACGATGAAGATGAAGAAGAGTCGCGAGCCTTACCTATTTATCACTTATCTCTATGCCTATTTCCCCGATCAATAAAACCATCGGTGCCCCACCCTGCCTTCGAACTTGCTTTTGGTTAAATGACACTTTTGTCCTTCTCTTATTCTCCCATGGAAATATATTTCCTTTTTCGCTTATCTTCTGTTTTGCTTTTTATACTGTAAACAAATACTTTTGCATATGTATATTGTACAACAAGGCAATGAAACTTATCCTTTGACCCTGCAGATCATAATCTTATATGTTGTTGAAGCTCAATGCGAGATCATGTCATAGTCGAAAGCACCACTCGGGTAACGGGCTGATATCGACGGTAATCACCATTAGTGCGAGCGCCCTACTCCCTATCAAGTTCTCACCATCTAACCATATTTCATGGCATGCTCTGTTCCTGTCTTTACAGTGGGGGTATGATCTTTTGGGTTACATCGATGGCACAAACAAACAAATTTATTATCTTTCAAGTATATTTACTTTCTTGCATCGTACTTTTAGTTTCCAGACTCACGATGTTGATTAAATTCCGACATCTTTCTTAGCTATAGTTTCCAGATCCGCATCTTTAATTAATTTTCGGATGTGTGCCTCTATCATGAGTATTGAGTTGTCAATTAAATTATAGCGTATCATCTTTGCATTTTCAAGCTTTATTGTTGATTAAATTTCAACATAGTTTGTTTATGCTTAATTCAGTTGCGGTGGCTGTATTTCTCAAATTTTGTCGTTAATTAAATTCCGACACGGTTTGTGTTTGTACAGTTTTGTTTGAAGTAAAGTTCTTGATTCCTTACTTACCTATGATATGTTCTGTTCAGAGTTGCCATAGAATCTGTCTTTTTTTATAAAAATCGAAGAACAACTTTCGGATATTTCGTCACGGGATCAATTTTGGCAAAACACAAATATCATTAATTCTCTAACAGTAGTAGGCGCTGTAAATGCTTAAGATGGCACGGGCTAAAAGTGGGTCAGAAATATGAAAATTTTCAAAAGACCCTTGCTCTATGCTGATGCGTGCTTGACCCGTGTGGTCATGGACGATGCAATGGATAAGCCCGGATCGAGACTACTCACAAAGGACTTGTAACATTAGGCTTTTTTAAGACAGGTACAGAAATCCCCATTATTAGCATCTATCATCACCAAGTACATACGGGTGATAGTAGGGGTGGGCAAACACATACTTGCCATGGGCTAAACTGTAAGACAATAGCTACAGAGCGCCCGCATTAATTGGATGAACATGAGGAGCATCAGGCAAAAGAGGCCAACTTAGGTTTGGGAGGATTGACCAAGCAAAGGTCGAGGAAAGAATCAACCGAAGTGTAGGGATGTTCAGGATACAAAGTAGAGCCCTCCAAATCATTCTCCGTCATCTCAAAGCTCGTCTGCTCTCCTTTTATGAATATGTTGTGCAGTATCGCCACCGGTATGTTGTCCGGATGTGGCAGACCTGATGATGACCGAATAAAACCACAAGATTAAGAGATAATTACTAGTTGCTAACTATGATGATTCCCTATGGATCACCTGTTTTTTTTTTTTTTTTTTTTGGGGGTGGGGGGGGGGAGGGGGAGTGGTTGGGTGGTTTGAAAATCATTACCCATTACATACAAATGCAATCACTTACATGAAAACCTTCGGACAGTGTTCAAGTTTTGTTACCTCAAGGGAAGGACAACCTTGTGAGGCCCGTAACTAGTTAAGATGCACATATGGCTCTTTATTCTCTTGACCTCGTACTAGATTTGAGACATGCATAACTAACTCTCTTTCCCACACTTAGCAAGGGAAAAACTCAAATCTTACTTTGAGTGAGCTTGACCATATCCTCCTCCGGGATGTGGGTCTTTTTAAGAGTCCGTCCAGTCTTTTTCTCCCACATCGAAATCAAGTCTAGCTGGGATACGATGTTCCCTAGAGGTCGATATATGATCACACGGTTCGCCACTCTTGGATCTGTCGCTGCATTTACTGTGTAGAACGCCACATCTTCCTCATAATTTAGGACGGCTGTACATACATGTAACCGATGTAGATTATACTAGGAATGGAATATGTAGATTATAAAGAAGATCAACACGATCTCTCTCTCTCTCTCTCTCCCTACTATGCATACATCTACTGCATATGTATTGTAGTTACCTACATAGATCCGTACCTTTGGCCTCGCCAGTTCCATGAACGACCACATGATCGCGCTGCTCATGGGGATGGAGCAAGTAATCCACAAAGTAAGCGGCGAAAGAGTTGGCAGAGACGTAGGTGAAGGGAATCCCAGCAGCCTCGGTCGCTCTCCTGATCTTCCTCTTGTTCTCCAGCAATGCTTCGAAAGGTGGCAGCGTCCCTTTCACCCTGTCCACTTCGTTTCCATACTCCGACGGAACAAACCTCTGTACATTTATACACACAATCTTATACGTGTGTTCGATGACTGAGCATGCACACTTAGCATTCAACATCAATTAGGATATGACTAGCTAAATTAATTTCACCTGGATGTTGGGGGCTTCTTTAATGGCATCGATGATCTTGAGTTGTTGGAGATATTGAGGGACAGGGAGAGTCGAGATGACGACATCAACCTGCCGGAGCACCGACACAAGCTTCTCATGCTCTTCCAATTCACCCTACACCACAGAAAACAAAGGAGCTATACACATATACATACACAAACACACACAAATGTAACGAATGAACGAGAATGGTACTTGGACAACAGAAACGTTCATCAATTCGAATTCCTGGAGCAACCGTTGCTTGGAAGGATCGGCAGGGGAGCGGACATAAGCAAGAGTAGGGTGGCCCATGGAAAGGGAGGCCTTGACCATGAACTTGCCCAGGTATCCACTCGCACCGAATATCAATATCTTCTCCTTCTCCACCTTCTTCTTGATCATGATAGTATCATTAGCCATGGGTTGGACACCCTCGTCGTTCCTATTCTCAGTCTCTCTCTCTCTCTCTCTCTCTCTCTCTCCCGGAGTCCATCTGCATGGATACTAGGCCTTCTTATATGCGAAAACTTCATATTGTGGCGGGTCAAGTTGATCACAAACAGTTTTGAGTACCATCCCAACAACCACATCAGACTAGTCAATTTTCAATCACACCCTTTGAAAAAAAATCTAAAAGTAATAGACTTAATGCCACAAAAAACCTAAAAGTAATATATTTACGACGAATTTATCCCAAATTAATTTTTGGATCACCAAAAAATTTAAATTGATACATGTGACAAATTTACCGCAAACCGATATGAATTTCCATGTGAACTTGCCATTAACCAGCTCAGCAATGTCACGGTGAAATTTGACGGAAGCAAAGATAAGGTAAATGTGTCACGAGTATATCCGTTTGAGATTTTTTTTTACTAAAAAATTAGTTTATGGTAAATTTATCAAATGTACGCTAATTTTGAGTTTTGCGTTGTATCAATTCATACTAAAAGCGTAATCCGATTAAACTTCTTTGATATGTATTCATAGCATTTTTTGACGCAGCTAAGCACAGTTTGCGATGGACTTTAATCATGTTAGGGGTCGACGAAGGGCGAAATTTTCAGCATGAATCCAGTAGACAAAGATGTACCCTTAAGAAAGCGTAAAAAGGAAACACGTTCAAATAGTCAATGCCCTACCCTCAAGAAAGCACGAAAAGGGAACACGTTTATGTAGTCAATACCACTCAAGTCGACAAAGAGACTAATCCTATGATGTTGGGGGGAAAAAAAAGGCTGTTTGCCAGAGTATTATCACCAACCGTGCATTACAGATATTTACACAGCCTGCAATTTAGTAGAAAAATATAATAATTTAGAATTCAGTCTATATAGGATATGCATCTCAGATACCTTGTCCTTTTTACACAAGTTATGCATATTATTAATCAACAATAGAAAGGATTATGTCGTGTATTTGGGAGTCATATTACTAGTCATGGTGTCACCAACCGTGCAATTTCATACAGTCATCAACAATGGAGTATAAGAAGAATCAAAGCTGATGGGCTTCCAATCTGTCGTCAGCCTGTGTTACTTTTTGACAAGCGCGGACGGTCCTCTGAATCTGAGGATGGCGTACATGTAGGGGTAGGAAACGGTCACTGTCGTAGAATGAAGTCGCAGACGAAGAAACAGACATTTTCTTTCCTATGACTTTGTTTATGAATACTAAGTTTTAATTACCAAGTCAGTGCTCAGTAATCTTGCACAATAGCAAAGAAATTACTTAATCTCGGCTAGTAATATTTTTGAATGATGGGGGGAATCCATGAGAAATATAACTTCCAACCAATCATGAAGTAGTTTGTTCTGATTACTTGGAATATTGAATTGCTTTTCTAAGTAAAGATTACTACGCCGGAAGTTACTTTTCTTTATATGCCACATTAAGTATCAGCAATTAAAGTCATCCAAAGTGCTCTATAAAATTTAATGAGCCTAAAATCACTTGATGTGTTAAGTAACAATTTTGTAATTCTAACCTGATAATATGCTCTTAAGTTTAGGTTTAGTAAGAAGCCCTATGCGTCTAGTTTCAAATGAATTAATTTCCACATCTTTTGAAGTCCTCTAAGAAAGTAGTGTACATAATACTAAGAGGTGGTTAGGAAAACGAGACAAGGTATTTTAATCTCTCTATGCGGTCGTTGATGCATATGCACTGCATTGTACTCTGTTTCTATGTTATCTTGAGTCAATATTCAATGTTTTAAGTTATACTTTGTCTAGGGATTACTCATTTTATCTGGACAAGTAAAAGGTTGAAATTTCTCTAGGCTTGTGGGGCTCTTTCAAGTGGGGTCTTTATAGAACCCCAAAGGTCTCCTTAGGGTAAGAGTGTTTTAACTAATGAATTATAAATTTGAACTCTTGGATTAGAGTTTCACTTTAACTACGTAATGGTAGTGGATTCCATTGAGTGGCGAGGTACATTATATTCATATGCAATGTATCCCAAGGTGGATTTCTCAGGAGGTGAATATCTACTCTATCATGTGTTCTAGTTCTATACCCCAAGTTGATTCCTGAGGTGGTGAGCATTCTTTTGTTGCATTTGTATTACCTTCTAAATCCAAGCCCTCCCAACATCCCCCACGGCAGGCGGCATGGGCGCAAAGGCCCTCGTCCTCTACCGGCGAGGTTGCGATGGCCTTGCCTAGGGCCGCCTCTCCAACTGCGGGTGAATTGGCTATCGCCCCAATCTGGTGAGGTTGTGATGGCCTCATCCAAGGGCTTTGTGGTTGGGGAGGGTCGCAGGTACTCTCATTAGCATAGTAAAGAAAAGTGAAAAAATATACATATAAAATATAAAAATATAAAAACTCAAAAATAATCCATTGGAGCTCCGGTCATGCTACGTAAGACGACCGACGTCTAAGTCAGCGATTTTCAACTAATAGGATTCAGTTGACAAATTGTCAAAAGGTTTACGACTAAATTGGCTGAATTAAAAGGTTTATGACTGAATTGACACAAATGCAATACATCTAAGACTTTTTATGATAATTTCCTATTAAATACTGGTGAAATCAATCCATATACTTCGCCCTTGAATTTTGATTACTGGTCCCTGAAACGTTGGAAATCTATGCTTTGGAAGATTGGTAGATAATAGCTGATGTTTGCACTATCGTGAATCTCCAAGGCAATATTTCATGATACGGCAAAATTTCGTGGCTTCAAGAAAAAGAGAGGAAAGGTTCAACTGCTACTCATGGTCATTGGATATGCGCAACCTTAGATTCAAGATCACCGAGCCCCCACATCCTCGATCCCAGGTCCGGGAAGCCATGAACAACCTCGACCGAGGTCGTCGTCCATGGATAAGTACTCGAAGAGGATGAACAGTGTGCATCGATTAACAATAACTAGGAAAATTTGTCAAAAAAGTCCCAAACTTGTTGTACTCTTGCCGATTTGGTCTTAAACTTTTTTATTTTTTTCAATTCAATCTTAAACATTTTGCATTTGTGTCAATTCAGTCATAAACCTTTTTTTTTTTTGCAATTCAATCCTAAACCTTTTATATTTATGCCAATTCAGTCCATGCGGTCAATTTTGACCGACCAGCACTGATGTGGACAATTTTTAATTTTTTTTCAATTTCTTTCCTTTTATCCTTTTCATTCTCTTTCGTTTTTCTTTTTCTTTCTTCTTCCTCCAACCACTCCCCTCTCAAGCACTTGTGGGAGCGTGCGTCGTAATCCAGCGGCCACCGGAGGCATCCGACCACTCAAAATGCTCGTATTAGCTGTTAGAAAAACATCTCGTAAAACATTTTGATGATTTTCAAAATATCCTTTGATACCTTATTTACCTTTGGCGTGCAGATATTTGATATACATGGCTAAGGATCACGTTGTGGCCGTCGAATAAAAATTGTGTGAAGTCGGAAGCACTTTCGTGAAAATATTCGCTAAGGACCCCAAAAAATCTGGTCGCTGCATATTTGATATCGGAGCTTAAAAGATCAAGTCAAACAAGGAGTATAAAGCCCATAAGAGCAAATGTTTGAGAAAGATCAGCTGAAGTTACCCACGCTTGATAGAAAAGGCTAACGGGAGGACTTCTATCTTCTCGGGAACAGTACACTGCTGTGTCAGAGCAAAGTAAAAAGTTGTCGGTGCGGAACAGAAGCTAAGCACCTATTTTAGTCAAGTCCAGTATGATGTTGAAAAGCCGCTCCAACGTGAGGACAAGGTGTCACATTAAACTCCAATGGCTCTTTTGCTTCTCCATGGATACTCAAATAGCTAGTTTGCTGAGACTTATAAAAGGAGGAACTCGTGAAGGCTAAAAAGTAACCAAGGGCGCGAAAAAGTAATTATATTTCCAAGTGTTATTCTAAAATTTGTTCTAGTTGGAAAGCTTAAGTGTAAAAGATCTTGTGATCGTTAATTGCCTTGTAATCGTACAAATTAAGTGAACATTTCTGAGTAGTGAGGTTGTATCAAGATAGTGTGATCTATCGTGAGAAAGATCAGCACACATACTATTTGTAACATGTGAGGCGGTTTAATAGTGCATTTCAGCCCGTGTTGCGGCTATTAGTTGTATGGAGTAGAAGTAGGTTTGGTATATAAACCGGACTACTATATATCTAGTGTACCAATCTTTTCTATACCATCACCCTACTTTCATACACTTAGATAATGTTTAGCAAAACATTTGCTCACCCGATCTTTTTCATATCACCTTTGATTTTCTACATTATTTGAAAAAGTTTCGAAACAACCTATTCACTCTCCTCTAAGTTGCATTATTAGCCCTAACATAGGCAAGACCTATTTAGCTATATAATCAAAATTGATTTCTCCCTAACAAAAACACACGAAAAAAGGCAAAAATCATAACACTCATTGTGGCCATCACGGCCGTGGCGTGTAAAGGAATTCCCGACATCCGCCGGAGATGTGCGACCACTCAAAAAGCTCATCTCGACGAGACGAGTCCATCTATGTGGTCAAACACAGTTCTCACCAGATAAAAATTTTTGAAACAAACAAAAACATAATAAATTCAATTTTCAGTTGTTGCCGCTCTAATACCAAATGTAAGGCCTAGAATGTGGCATACCCCAGGAACACTATAACCAGAATCAGAAACATTACATGATACCGAAAAAGGATTGACGCACTTGATTTAGAATCGATCGAACTTGATGCGGAACGACGATGATTTGAAACTCAAGTGATTCCCCTCTATTCCCTCTCTGGAATACTGGCTAAATGAGAATGCCCCTTGAAATGATAGATTATTCCTTATGTGAGATAATTTGTGCATCAAAGAGTTAAAGGAGGGACTTGAGCCCAAGTTATAGGGTTTTCAACAATAGGCCCTCTCATCATGGGTCGGGTCCAACTCGTCCCGCATTAACCAACTCCATATTAAATTATTGAGGATCTATATATCTCATATTAATAGACCAATCACGTTAAATAATAAGTATCAATTTCAATTAATGTAAGTCTACATTAGGAAAACTCTTACAGGAAGTGCTTGATATTAAGCAACACATCATTTGTTCTAAATTTGAGAAGTGGCTTCTTGAGATGGATGAACAGTTGGAGTCTCTTCATAAGAACCCAACTTGGGATCTTGTGAAATTGCATAAGGGCAAAAGAGCTATTGGATGCAAGTGGGTTTTCGACAGAAATGAATGAATTTCAAGGGTTGAAAATGAAAGACTTAAAGGACGTTTGGTAGGGAAGGATTTTATTAAGAAAGAGGGATTCGACTTCAATAAAATGTCCTCTCCATTTGTGAAACATAATTCCATTTGGGTGTTGCCCAAGACTGCTTTTTTTCTTTATGAGCTTGAGGGGACAATCTATATGTCTCAATCCCGGGGCTTCGTTATTGAGGATAAAGAAGATCACATTTGCAGGTTGAAACGCTCTTTATATGGTCTCAAGTAATCTGTACGGCAATGATACAAGAGGTTTGATAGTTATATATCGGGTCGGGGCCACTCGGAAAGTGCAGATGATAATTATGTATACTATAAGATGGTTCTTTTATTTATTTGGTGTTATATGTGAATGACATGCTTATTGCAACAAAGAACATTTTAGAGATACAATGGTTAAAAAGGCAACCTAGCGGGGAGTTCAAGATGAAAGATCTTGGAGCTGCTAAGAAGATTGTAAGTATGGAGATCCGTAGAGACAGACAGGTTGAGAAGTTATACCTTTCGCAGTGAGAAAATGCTTGAGCAACTTGGTATGAAGAAAGTTAAACCGATAAGTACTCCTTTGGCGTCCCACTTTAGGCTTCAACTTCTTTGTCACTTAAAACAAAAGAAAAGTATGATGAGATGAGATATCTCGAGTTCCTTCTTCTAGTGCTCCGGGTAGTAGAGGTAATCGGTTCAAGCGCAAGTCCAGTTCTACCCCGGAATCGAGAACCGGACTAGAGGAATCGGTTCCTAGCTTTCGGAATTGGGACTAGAACGAAGGTCCTTGGAACCGAACTCGACCAAATGGTCTGGTCCAAGGTTCTTGGGCCGTCCATTGGACCTGATCAAGGTGCGCATCCTACGCGAACCCAAGACGACGAAAACAACAAAAAGAAGTAATATATCATGTCTTTAAAACAATGTGATGCTGTGCTAGAGGCAACATATCCTCACAAATTAGCAATTTATTGGCTCATGCATATGAATACTCTTGCTCACATCCATAAGAATCAACAAACATCAAGAATTCAATGACAAAAATTAACTAAAAGGAAGCTTTGATCGATCCAGCAAAAGCAAAAGAGGGCCAAAGCTTAGACTAAATATAGGATCCAAGCTCGAGCAACAAAACCCACACACTCCAGTAGGTCTACTCAATAACACTACCCCTATTAAGTAAATAAAACAACAAATACATTCTGCGCGTGGCACGCCAGTCGAGAGTCGCGATTGTCCTTCTATGAAAGGGGGTGGAGGTATGAAAGAGTAGAGGTAAAGAAGAGTTGCGGGTGAACCAATATTAGGTTTAGGTTTAATTAATTTTAAAAAATATTATTTAGTACAATCGGCTCAGCTCCCCTTGGGACTAGACCGAACCGACCGGTTGGGTGCGGTCCGAGCGATTGCTTATTCGATTGATCCATCTTGCTGACCCCTAGTGGGTAGTCTTATGTGTGCTATGGTTTACACTCATCTAGACATTTCCCAAGCGGTTAGAATTGTGAGCAGTTATAGTGCACATTCGAGTAAAGCTCACTTGCAAGCTGTGAAATGGATACCTTGGGACATCCGAGGTACCTCATATGTGCATTTGGTCTTTAGCAGAAGTTGTATATAGGACATTCGATTGTTGACTTTGTTGATTCTAACTATGCATGTGATCTCAACAAAAGGAAATCTTTGATAGATTATGTTTTTACGCTTAATTGTTCTGCGGTTAGTTGGAGAGCAATCTTGCATGGCACAAATACTTTTTCTACCACCGAAGTAGAGTACATATCGACGATAAAAGGGGCAAAGGAAGCTCTTTTGTTAAAGTGTTTGATTACGTAACTTGGGTTGAAGAAAGAAGGAGCCTCCATTATCTTTTCTGATAATCAAAGTACGATCCAGTTGACCAAAAACACGATGTATCATAAAAGAACAAACCATATCAACATTCGGTTTCACTTTGTGGGTGATAGGGCTGCTAAGGATACAATTACGGTGAAGAAGGTATCTACGGCGGATAATTCGGCAAATATGTTGACCAAATAAGTTTCTTTGACCAAGTGCAAGCATTGGTTGGACTTGGTTGGTGTTTTCACTATTTGAGTTACCTAGGCGGAGTTGGTGGCATTTCATCCCTTATTTCCTACACCGAGTACGCTCATGTAGGCTTAAGGGCATGTGTTGTCAATTTCGTTGTTTGGCATATGGCTTTGTGCAATCACATTTAGTAGTGAGGGCGAGAGGTCTTGTGGTGGTAGGCATAACACTCTTATGAAGATTGAAGTCAAGGTGAAGAGTTGTTGAGTTTTGACTTCCAAATTTGTGATAAGGGCATTTTGAACTATGCACATTTGTTTTGGGGTTTTCTTTAAGGGGGCTATGAAAGAGATGTGTTGGACAACAACCTTAAATTATAACCTCTACATTCTCCCCCTTCTTTGTTCTTCCTATTTTTTTATTAGATCTTTGAATTGTATTTTTGTACTCATTGTTAAAGATAGTGAAACTCCTCTCTCTCCTCATGATTTTTCCCATCTTGTGTTTCCACATATATCTTGTGTCTCGTGTCATTTTAATTTTGCTTCCGTCATTTTCTATTTGTGCTTCGATTTGTGCAAATTTAGCGTTGTTCCGCAACAGTTCAAATGAAAAGTAATCGGCAGTCGTGAAAGATACTGAAAACAATTGTTGATGCATTTACAAGGCATTTTCCAATGGGATAAACTCCTGTAGAAGTTTCTGACCCCAAAAAAAATAAAAAAATCCTATAGAAGTTAGTTTATGTGTTAAATGACATTTTCTGTTCACCATGGGTGAAAAGTTAGTTATATCAAGCGTATATTTTCAATGTTCAAAGCTACGAACAAAATTAAATTATTGCAATTAGTGATCGTCATTGAATTAGCCTTGTCAAACGCAGAGTAACCTTGAGGTTAGCCCCCACTTTGCGAATAGAGTTATTCCTGATGTGTATGGACGATGCAATTTTTATGCATTCGCAAAATTGATCTAACCGAAAATTTAATTACCCCACATTTTCTGCATGCTGAATTTTTATATTAACCATGCGGAATATATTGCAGGGAACTTTTCCAATTAATCAGTAGACTTTCATACTAGAAAAGTACGTTTTTCGTATTCCTATTAATAACTAGTAATTTTACCAGGTTTAACTTTTCAAAGTTAACGAAAAACTTTAATTCAGAAGGCAAAAAGAAACTTCAAACAAAATAGAAAAAGAGCTCTTACTATGATATAGCACCAGGCTGACTTCAGACTCCAGGATCCAAGCTACTACCAAAACCATTCACAATTATTTTTCATTGCTTAGTTCTTTTCTCTTCTTCCCAGAAGCAAAACCACATGCTGCAGGGATTACCCAAAACCTTTCAGTAAGGCATCGGCATCCGCGTATCCTTTGTGAAACTATTTTACAAGGCCACAGTCAGCAGAATATATATCACAACACTTCCTTCTCAAGCTTCAACACTGCCATAAAGGCTTCTTGAGGTACATCGACCTTGCCAATCGCCTTCATTCTTTTTTTCCCTTCAGCCTAATAGTATAGAAGATAAAGCTTATTCAGATTACTATCATCAATTTACATGTGGATGCAAAAACATATGCATGCTTCAAGATAAAATATAAACACTTGCCAGAACAAAATTGAAGGTCTCAAATTTCTCCAAGTGCATTTGGGTTTGGACCAAGAATTACTAAAGAGAATATGCAATGATGACATGCGGCTTAAGATAGATAAAAGCGGAAAGACCAACATTTTTTCGTCCTTCACATATATGGCATTAGTTAATGACCGAATTGTACAAATTACTATCATCTTTTTTATATTAGTTAGAAAGCATATGTAATTGTCTTTGAATTCAGCATCTGCATCTAAAACTCCCTGATCAGTCGCATCACAGAATTCCAAATGAGTAAAAATTCAACTGTACTGTCAAGCAGACCTTTAGAATATTGGACCATCAAATCACATACAAATAACTTACAGAAAAGCCACAACGAAGCACCAAATCACCGCGTAAAAAATGGCTGGGATGCTTAAAAGACCAATTCAAACAAATTTCTGACTCAAGCAATTTGTAGCATATTTATCCATTGATACAAGAAGGCAGTGAAATAAACCATCTTACATTCCGCCTTACCCCTTTCACTTTTCTGAGACTTCATCATGACAAGTAGGAAAATTCTATGTTGCCATATTAACATTGTACTGGTATATGACTAATCCACTTGCACATATCAGAAAACAACACAGGATGGAGCTAATCCATCCAGAGAGCAGGTCAAAGTTAAATGGAATTCCTTGTATACCTTCACCTTTCTTGGTAATGAGATGATTGTGTATGGGTGGTACATACTCTTTTTAAAGAACCTTAGTGTTCAAAAGACGCCCAAAAAGGGGGGGAAAAAAGATTAAGGTATCTCAACGTCTCGTACCCATAATTGAACAAGGTTCCGCTTGAATATTAACTCCTATATATCTGTTCAAGCATTCGTGCTCTAGTGAGATAACTACTGCCTTCAAACTTTCTTTGATCTCTGCCTCATCCACAAGTGTTCCTAATGGTCTAATGAATCTTAATGACTCGTGCCCGAAGATAAAGAAGGATTCCACCTGAATATCAACACATACATATCTGTCCAAGTATATATACTCAAGTGAGATAACTATTGCTTCCAGTTGTTTCTTTGTCCTCTGCTTCATCCTCATTTGTCTATAACTTTCTGATAGTCTGCTGATGACAAATCTTGTCAAATTTGGCTCGTACCATATGTGTATAGTGTTTCTTTGCTTATATCATGCTCCAGGTCAAGCCACATTATCAGATGATGATAAAACCATCAAGTTTGTTGAATAGATCAAGAATCATGCAGATCACAAAGTGTCATTTCTATTCAGTTCATTGGAAATGTTTCCAAGACTGCAAACAGTCAATACAGTCCACTCTTTCTTGAAATTGACCAAAAGGGGGAAAATCTTGAGTGAATATTTTCTTCATAGATGTTTACTGTAAAGAAATTAGACATGTCTGTCCAAAATGATTTCAAATTAATCCACAGCCTAAGCTGAAAATTTCATTAGACAACTTACAAAATTTCAGGCAGCGAATAATAATCGAATGAACTTGATTATGACAGAAATTCAGGCTTTCCTTATTAGGGTTCTGCAGGAGGATTTCCGGATGATTTAAATATCAGGAAATCCTAAAATGATATTGATTATGTTTCTTCACGAAGGTGATAAAGAGTAATTAAAAGTCTCAGACACAAGACTCGCAACAAAGTCAATAAGGAAATAACGAGTGGATGGCCGCATCTAAATGAAAATAATAAGTACCTGTTTCTTCAGCAACTTCTTTTTCCTTGAGATGTCACCACCTAAATATAAGATGGACAAGAAAACCCATATGAATAAAACAAATCTGAAAGACAATACGTACTCACACACCCACACACAGAGAGAATGAAGAATCCAAATAAAGGAGGAAAAGGCAAAAACTTAAGTGTGTGTGGTGAGGGATATGATCTTCCTTAAAGACCTAAAGAAACTTGATTTTTATACTTCATATAAGTAGCCTACATCATAACTTTTGTCTTGTGATAAGCTTGGGAAAAAGCTGCTAAGCATAACCAAGATAGTAGTCTCATCTCACCATAGCATTTCGCTAAGACATCCTTCCGGATTGCTGATAAAGATTCACTAGCAATCACTTTTGCGCCTATGCATGCCTGTGACAAAAATATATCATTTCATGTTGTTCTGTCAAAGCAATAATTTAGCAGAAGTGCAAGACAGTTGACTTCCTATCCATCAGGAAAATTCAGAGAAAATACTAAAACTGGATATTATCTAGGATTTTCCTTTCTTCTTAGGATAAGTCCTTAATTGGTCCCTTAAGTTATGCCTTTCTTTTAATTTCATCCTGCAACGTTCTTTTTGTGCTATTTAATTTCAGGAATTAAGTCCTGTTAGTAGAACTGTAGGATGCTGATATGGCATTGACAATGTCCCAATTTGGGGAATGTCGACAACTAAGTGACACATTGCCAGCACGACAGAAAGAGAAATAATAATATAAAAGATAAAAGGAATGTAAAGTCTGAAACCAGAGAGAGAGAGAGAGAGAGAGTCGAGGAGGGGGCGTCTACTTTTGCCAGCCACACAGAGGCTGGTGACCACACTGGTTCTGCCGGTGGTATGATCATCTTCAGCTACCAACAAGGGCAGCCACGCTCACTAGTGGCTGTCAACAACTGTAAAAGGCAACTTGGATCTGTATCCCTCGTCGTTGCAATTACTTACATCTGTACACTAATCATAGGGAGACCCCTCCCTCACTCACTCATTCTTCCTTTTCTTTCTATTTTACTTAGTTAAACCTATAATTTTTTATGTATCTGAAAATTTGTTTTTAATCACTTTAAATAATAGATTCCTTTTCCGTGTGCAAGTACTTTATCCAAGTAAGCATGCCCTGTCATGCCAATTTGCCACATCAGCAATGCCATGTCCTCATACTAACGGTGTTAATAGCATTAAGAATCAATTGCACAAGCAAACAAGTTAGATGACTTGATGGCACAATTAAAGTCAGAAAAATGGAGAAAATGGCATAAGTAAACGACCAAATCTGGATTATATTCTTCAAGACATTATATCTGGTCAGCAGTAGATAAAAAACATCAATGCAGGAAGCCCAAGTGAGGATGCAGAAGCATATGCCTTGGGCATATGACTCTGAATTGTATGGATAAGTTCATGTCTCAACTATTAAGAATGAAGAAATTTTCATGAGCACGAGTGGAAACCATGAGACAGGGGCATGTTCATCACAATTCTTATCATGCCCTTAAGTCATAGTGATTAAGCGGGTCCATGGTAGTAGAGGCTTATTTCTTTTTTTCGAGGAGTTCCAATTCAATGAGTGACAGAAATTAGGGACAAAACAATGCTTGATTCAGATTACTATATTTTAGAACAACTAACTATTCGCAGCGGTGCTGCCAGCAAACACACATCCATGTCTTACTTGGATGGGGACTTTGAACATTTGTCTTGGTATAAGCTCCTTTAATTTTTGTGTCAAAGCTCTTCCAACAGCATACGCCTGAAGGGAAAGCTTCCATTAGTTGAATGACATCAATTCTATAATTGTGTAATGCACGAGTAGAGAAGATAAATTGACAATAAATTACCAAATTTGCTTTAAGACTACATCTGAGGAGGAAGAGAGTTGAAACAGGTAGAGAACAGTTAAAACTTTTTAAACTTAACGCACTATGTACCAACTCCTCTTTTGTCAAATACTGCAGACCTGATTTGCCTCGGATGCACCTCAGATAGATATGTTGGCTTTAGCATTTCTCAGCAAACCTAATGTGTTATGACGTGGGTATATAATAATATTCTCATGCATAAAGTTCTTTCCTACTCTCTTTATTTTTCTAAGTTGAATTTTTACCGTATCAGAAGACATGAAATAAGATCGGTGTTTTCATCAAAGGAAAGTTCAACCTCAATTAGCAATAAAATTTAAGGAGCGTAAACCCAAATCATTCGCTAAAAAAGATTCAATTTTAGTAAAGAAGAAATTAAGTAAACACATGGACATACTTAACTGTAGCATATGGTACTAACACACGTATATTTCTTGTATCAACGGATAACCCTTGGAATCAGATCAATCATATCACTAATTTGCTTAGTGCTGTTGCAACAGGTCAAGTTCACTTGACATTTTCTAAATGATAGGGTCAGGTGAATGTACTTTTTTACACCACTGTGCTCTGTTGCCATATCCTCCTTAATATCCATAAGCCTATGGATCATACACTCTCACTCTATCACCCGAACTGAAGAAAACACAAATTACCTTATCTTTGTGAACAATAGTTGCTAGTGGTTCCACTTGATCACCATTGATCCTGATGTCAAGCTTTATCAATTCACTCTCTTTGTACCTGCCAGTAAAATTCAAAGCGCACACAATTATGAGAAATAATAAGCACATGAGCCATGAAATGGACTACTAATGCTCTCCTATCTCTTCTCATGCCATGAACTGAATGCAGTATGAACATAATAACAGAATGGCTCGCTCAAGACAGAGATTCAGGAAATGAAAGCAGAGTGGATACACACATCTCAAAGTATTAGATTACTTGGATTTAAACCTGGTTGTTTAACTCGTACTAATCTAGGCCTTGACTTTTGAGGTTATTTTTAACAAAAGAAAAGATTGGATCAGGAATGAATCTATTCAAGGAAAGTTATACTTGATTTAAGTATAAGACCACAGAAGTTTGAATTGATTTGCCACACACGATGATGGCCTTTAGAAGCTGATTAAACTGAATATGCAGGTTAAAAATGGTAAGGAGAGAGGCCTAAAAGACTGGAAAAAACAATTAAACTGTATATGTAGATTAAACTGTATCATTGGTACTCAACAAAGCAGGATACATTAAACGCGGCCTACGTAGACTCACACAGTATAAACGCTAGGTTTTTCTTTGTTGTTAATGATAATTGAGAACCTGATTAGTTTTTGAAAGTAATAGTACCTCATAACACATCAAACAAGTTATCCGCAGCAAACCGCACTAGTTTGTCAAAATGTTAAATGGTCACACTAAAAAATTGGCACCGGAAAAGATTCTACAGGACTCCGGACAAATTGCAGACTCCTGATATTCTGCCAAATGCAATATGTTAAGGCTTAGAATTCAACTGCAAGATGGGACAGATTTGGCCCTCATCTTTTAGGTACTTCCATTGCTTTAACTCTTACACCAAACAGCTGTAAAACCAGTCATTTTAACTTTCTTTAGATTAAAGGCAGCAAAAGTAGCCCTCTATTTTGCAAACACAAGTATGTCCTTTAGTGTGGAATGTAAAGGAAAAACAACAAAAGTGAGGTTATTCTTTCTTATAGAGATATTCCTAATTTTCCAACTTCCATGAAAGCAGCAAGAAAAATGAAGGAAAGAGAAATAGCTATCCTGTTACATTTTACAAGAATCCTATTCTCATTTGCCTGCTCATGAACAATTCGAGTTTATTTGAACCACCAGAGACAGCATTAACTTAGCAGTCTTAAAACCAGCCTTTATTCATGTCAATAACTGATCTTGACATAAATTGTGACTAATCTAAAATTACCAATTGTGTTGAAGTATGCCACAATGCTCGTCTATGGAGTTTCAATGGGCCTTATATTTATGCAGACTCTTTCCACCTATCAGCTTAAGCTTTTGGGATAGACATTCTAATATGATATCAAAGCTAGATACCATCCCACTATATTATGCATATGTGGCCCTGCATTCATCAATAGTTAGTCGTAACAACTGTTCAATGAATCAGCAAAGCAACACCATAAACTTGCCCAAGAAAAGTGTACTCCATGCTAGCATAACCTTTACTTCTGGACTTTAACTGATCGAAAAAGTCGCCCACCATCTGTCAGATTAAAGAAACTGATTAGCAAAACAGAAACAATGTGGAGCAACATGTAATCTACATGTAACAATCTAGGAGAGTAGATTAAAACCAAAGGTACCTCTGCCAAAGGTAATTCATAGGTGAGGGATGCTCTATTTTCTGTAATAAATTTCATTTCTTTAAACTCCCCTCTTCTGTCTTGAGAAAGCTCCATAAGTGGACCAATATAATCTTTTGGTGTGAGCATCTCTATCTGTAATAATTACTAAAGGATGAACATAACCAGTAGGGACTCTTTGCTTTACTCACTCAAAACACAAAGTTAATTGCAGCAACAAAAACTAAAAGATAGAAAGGTAAAAGAAAATAAAACAAAAAGTTAGAACACTAGCCTTAACAACTGGCTCCTCAATTGACCTCCTTTGTCCAGGTTCAGGGAGTACTGATGGATTTGAGCATTCAACCTATCCACCAAAAACGCATTCATGATGGTAGTCATATATCTCAACCAAGAAATTCTTAAAACAACTGGATATGCAATGATATATTAGCTGCAGCTCATATACTATCTATAAGTAGAAAAGCCCAAGAATTCAGATTGGGCAATCGTCCAAGAAAAGAATTTGAACCACAATTTACAACTATACGTACATTTTATGACAGATTGATTAACTGACTGGAGCTAAAGTATAGAAGGTCCGAGGAGCGAATTTCCAACTAATTTATTTAAAATCAATAACCACTGAGATTTTTGGGTGCTCGGGCACAACGATGTTGTCATGTTAAAAATCAGAACTCTGAGCATAGTCAAAGACAAACAATTCCTCCTAAATAAATACAGCCAAGCTACAAAAGTCAACTATAGGTCCTTCATTCATGAAGGCGTTGACACCTCTCCTGCAAGAACAGTGCATATTTTGGGAGGAGTTTTGATCTATTCCCGCCATCGGTCATTTAACTTGAAATCAAATGTTTCTGCTGAACCATTCCATGTGATCATTTAGTTTCTTCCATATGAATGTCATTCAGGACATACTCCTTGATAATCCACTAAATGATCAACTATTCATCGGAGTCCATTATCATGCCTTCATTCAAAGCACAAACTTCAGCCTGAAGTTTCACGAAATGGTTTGGGGCATTTGTAGCTTTTTCTTAGTAAGTACGCCGATAAAGAAGGAAGGCTGACTTTAAATTGACCAATTATTATGGTAAAGAAGAAAACCCAGCACTCATCAAACTTGCGTATTATAATAAATGCTCTGGAATTACTGTACTCCTAGCGCAGTCTACAAGAAAAGTTTTTCAATATAACCAATTATATGTGATTGCAATTTCTCTTTGCTAACTTTCTGGAATACACACGTCCACTTACACAACATCAACATCAACATCACCTTTATCCCAAACTAGCTGGGGATAAAGGTGAAGTTGATGTTAAAAAAAAAAATAATAGTAGTAGTAATAGCAATAATAACAACAGCAATAATTCTAATAGTTATAAACTCATGGACAAGCATAAAAATAAAAGTTGAGAAGAGAATTTTAGGATTAGAGACTTACAATATCACCATTTACACAGTTCACCCTATAAACGACACTAGGAGCAGTTGTAATTAGGCTCAGGTTGTACTCCCTCTCAAGTCTTTCCTGTATGAAAAAAACATTAAACTGAAATCAAATTCTGGATTCTGTTTGCAAACTTCTCTTTACAATTCTGTTGACAAAATTCAATGTAAAAGGAAAACAAGAAAAAGCAGTTTCAATGAAAATAAACCTGGACAATTTCCATATGGAGGAGACCCAGGAAACCACATCTAAAGCCAAAGCCCATGGCACTTGATGTCTCAGGCTCAAACTAAGCAAAAGAAGTTTAAATGTCAGAATAGTCACAGACCAAGTGGTTTGTATGAGTAGATACTACGTAGTACTAGAAGATATACAAACAGTTCCACAGCAAAGAAAAAATTAATGAAGTACCAGTATTTCCTTCTGCACTTGAAAAGAATAATTACAGGTTTAATAGACTAAATTAAATTCTCCAACCTTTGATTCGATTTTTCCACCAAAATGCTAAATGAGTTGATCAAATAGATACATCCTCCCAGCAAGGATCAATTGATATGCCCAGCTCACCAAACTTATTAATTAATAGTCTCATGTATGGCAGGAAGTAGTCCACCCTGTCTTTTTTGGATGAATGATACTTTTAGCTATGAAAGTAAGTACATAGCGAGCACTTGCATTTTCTAGAAGCTTCCTTTTGGGAAAAAATAGATTCAACTTATCCACTTGATGAGCAACCAAACCACACTATAAGTTCAAACTCGAAATATATTTAAAATAGCAGTAGATTTACTACATGACCGATTAGGTCTTAAGAGACTAAATTTTTTTCGGTTTGACCACACTTGTTTCCTTTTTCAAATTGAACCAAGTTTACCCTTAATTTCAAAAGCTCAAATCCTGGATTTGCATTCTTCATATTTGTATCTAGTCATCAAGTCATGGTTCTGCCATCCTCTTACCCTCCACTATTATTTCAGCTAGACTCCTAACCCGACTGCTCCCCTATTCTTTTCTTTTTTTCTGTCATTAAATTCAACATCGCTGAATTCACATCCAGAGATACACAGGTATAATATCTCCAACTTTTCAGAGGAGTTAATATCCCTATGCCATTTCTTCACATGAAGAAATCTCCTCATTCTATATTCAGACCAACTATTCTACAACTTTAGTTTTGGTGATACTTCTACCTACAGTAAATACCAGATAACATTCAGATAGAAGTCTAACTGAAGTCCATGTCACTCAGAACTATGAAAATGGGCCAGATTCATTGAACAAAATCACAGGCCTCTTGCAAACAACCTGAGAAGCAACATTAACCTACGAGCCTTTAACAGTGGCATTCAACACTGAAAGATTTTATGGGACCACAGCCAAGCTGAAAGAAGACAGCGCGGTTTAATATTTATATATTCCAACACTCCCTCTCACGCTTAGTCTAATCTTTTTGCATAGTACTAAGCGTGGAAATATTCATTGGGGAGGCAAATAGGGGCCTGGAAAGATTTGAACTCGGGACTTCCTGCTCTGATACCATGAAAGATTTTATGGGACCACAGCCAACTGTTCTAAAAGCTTAAGGCGATAGAAGAAAGCGTGGTTTAATATTTATATATTCCAACAAACACCAATTTGTAATTGAATATACCATAGAAGGAAATTTCTAAATATGCATGTAGACATTGTCAACCAGAGGCCTTCAAAAAAGCTATGATTGCGTAAGGCCCATGGCAGCCCTATATCACCAACACTAAAGAAATAAAAAGCCACCACATTCTCAAGCCTAAAATAAGAAAATTTGAGTACGATTTTCATCATTCAAGTAACACACCTTCAATGCAGCATCATTAAGTTGCAATTTCTCCAAGGCATCACGTAACTCGGGAAACCTTAGAACACATCGAGCAAAAACTGGAAAACATAAATAATTTCAGATAGAATGATCTTTTCACATTCAAAATATAAACAATAATCAAGGTCAATACTGGTCTGCTTCAACAGGAAACAAGCCGCAAAACACCATTGGCGTAGCTTCCTCATATCCAGGCAATGAGTCCTCTGCCCTTCTGCCATAGTGAGTTATAGTGTCACCTACCCTGGCATCTGCTACAGACCTTATAGAAGCTGAGAGGTACCCAACCTGAAAAGATACTAAATCACTAAACAGAAAAAAATAAAATAAAGTAAAATCTTTGTTGTAGAGTCCAAGACAAGTGTATAACTTAATATGCTTTATTTTGACATCAACACCAAGTATGACTGTCATTTCTAACATTTGAACGGCATCCCAGATTCTGGAGATGGAATAGTTCAGTATGTCAATCAAATCATTTCCAACACAAGGAAGAAGAAGGATGATAAGAGTTTACTTCTGTTAGAATTTAATGCATCCATTAGTAATTGGAGTTTTCCATGACCATAAGTAGCAGCCATATTTATCCAAGATAGAATGACAATTCTAATTAACATGTTACAGGAACTCGAGTGCTTACTCCTTACCTTTAAAATGAGTTTTGGAAAACTTAAGTCAACAACGAAGAAGTTCACTATCAAATAGAGTCAGCATATTCTACTTGCAGTTTTCTCCCATATGCATGCATATAACCATCATAGTAGTCCTTTTCATTACCTAACACAGGCAGTTCATTAAACATCCACCCCAGCCCCACTCCCAAGCGAAAAAAAAAAAAAAAAAAATGAGGTGGCAAGCTATCCCATGCATGTCACTAGCAGAACATCTTAGATCAAACTTTGGTTTGGCTGTAGCAAAGGCTTTTTGCTTTAGTTGTGACAACTTGAAGACCTATGTGTTGCAGTGATTGGTAAATTGACTTCTTGAATATTTAATTCCCATACTGCAATACAATAAACATGAAATGTATAAAAAGTTCTGTACTACAAGCTATCTAAAACCAAACAATAGAAAAAATTACTATCGATTAACATTTCAATAGTCCATTTCAAATGATATCTTGTTCATCTGAAAGTTCTTATTTGATAGTTAACAAATAAAAATATGAAAATTTAGGGTTATTTCAATTTTTTTTCCTTGTCAGTAGCAATCTGTTGACAGTTAATATGATACTTTGTCCACTTTGATATGAAAAGATTTTTGTGAGACTTTTATGTGCAGAAATGAGGGCCATATTGCAAGTAATTATTAAGGACTTTTATTCATAATTCGCATTTTCGAAGAAAATTACAGCCGATATGATCATTTAAGTTTTCCTAATATGAAAGTTCTATGTGACAATGTAAATGGAATTTGTAGATTAAAAGAAAATAAAAATTTGATGAACTTCTTCGACTACACCTTTTGTTACTTTTGTGAAAGCACGATATCAAATTAATAATCTATATTCACGTTGAATTGATCTATGGGAACATTTATGCAAGATTAAGGGAGTAAATAAATAAGAATTTTTGTCTAATTAATGTAAGAGAAGTAGTTTCTAACTGATGTAAAGAGAAGTGAGAGGGAATGCGTGGTTTTTGTGATAATATGGCTTAAACTTCTACCGACTTTTCTTATTGTGAGATTTTGTGGGGTCACCGCCAACTATTCTAGAAACTTAAGTTATTAGATGAATGCGTGGTTTAATATTTAATTACTCTAACACTCTCCTCACGCTTGGTCCGGTCTTTTTGCCTAGTACTAAGCAGGAAAATATTTCATTGGGGAGGCAAATAGGGGCCTGAAAAGGTCTGAAATCGGGATCACCGGCTCTGATACTAAATAAGATTTTGTGGAACCACTGCCAACTGTTCTAAAAGCTTAAGTTATTATATGAAGGCATAGTTTAATATATAATAACCAACACTTCCCATATACAGATACATTTGGAATCTCACTTTTTCACTAATATGACTTAACGTGAATAACTTGAACATTGGACATCTCCAATCTTTACAAAAATGAGAATAGTTACGCTTGAAATGATTCGATCTCGTCTTACTTCTTAGATTTTGATTTTTTAACTAAAAGGGATAAGCAAAAAGCCAGAACTTCAGGCATCTCATCTAGGTACTAGTTCTAGCTCTTATAGACAACAGCGGAAGGCATAGTGGCACTTCAAGAGCCAAGAGCTGAGAGTAAGCAAAGAAGTAAGAATACCATGTTCTTTTATAGGTAAATATATGATCTTGTATATGATCAAGAAGAAGAAGACTCAAGTGGAAATATACAATCTTGCTCCATTACCTCCCCAGCAAATAGCTCTGCAACTTGTAATTGATTTGGAGATAAAACCCCAACTTCATCAGCGAAATAATCCTGTAAAATTAAAATTGGTAGTAAACAATTGACTTAAATTCATTAAAACATTTCTAGGACCTTGAAGAAATCTTAATCAAATCATAAGTTGCATTTTAACAAGCAATAAAGACATGAAGTGATGCAGGAGCACCACTCTAGTTTTAGAATTTTAAGTGTTTTCTTTTTTATTTAGTCTTCCACTATGTTATTAGGCTTATAAAAGTCCAGTGCTAGTCATGTGCCTAATAATGAGTTCCAATGGTTGAGATTCGAAGTTGCTTATGTTAGATCAAGGGTTGAGATGGATTTATGGTCTGTAACCATAGTTTAAATAGATCTTTAAATCTTTTGTCACTAGTTTCTCCTCATTCGACAATATTTTTTATATTTATAAACCCTAGAATATCATTTCTGCGTCAACTTTAATTCATCTCAAGTCTAGCCCTCATAATTGCTCTTTTGCTGTATTTTACTTCCCCAATTATGTTGTTAAGCTTCACACTTGATAATAGCCGAATGTTCACATGCAAGCACAGATGAATGCTACTGGTAAAGTGGAAGAACAATAAAAAAACAATGACATAAGAACTTTACCTTCTCACTTGCCATAAAATAAATTCTGTCACCTTTCCTAATGGTCCCATCAATGACTCGAAAATAAACAATAACACCTCGATATGGATCATAGTAGCTGCAGAAGAAAGATGAAAATAGATGTATAGTCAATTAAAGCTTAATAAGTCATGTGCATGCTGCAGTGGGGAAAAAAAGCACTTGGATCCAGCAGTAGCTGCAACAATTAGCAGCAGCATATGTTTGTAAAAACATAAAAATCTCACTGTTAGCAGAACTCAATCATTTTATTGATCAAAAGAACAATATATAAACATATCAAAACCCACAAAGACCATTATAACCTTTTACCATTTAACATTCCCCCTCAAGCTAGAGCATGGATATCAAGCATGCCCAGCTTGTTACAGATATACTCAATCCTACTACTCCCTAGAGATTTGGTGAAAATATCAACTAGTTGTTCACCGGTCCTAACATAAATAGTAGAAATAACTCCAGCTTAAAGTTTTTCACTCACAAAGTGGAAATCAACTTCAATATGCTTGGTACGCTCATGGAATACTAGATTTGAAGCAATATGGACAGCTGTTCGATTATCGCACCACTACTCCATTGGCGCAGGGTCTTCGAATCCAAGTTCAACTAATAGCTGACGCTTTCAAACTAGCTCATAGGTAGCTTGAGCTATAGCTCTGTATTCTGATTTTGCACTTGATCTAGCCACAACACTATGCTTCTTACTCTTCCAAGATACTAGGTTTCCTCCTACAAAGGTGCAATACCCAAATGTAGGCCTCCTATCTATAGGACATCTTGCCCAATCAGCATCCGAGTGATGGATTTGTGGAGTCCGGTAGAAAAAAGAAAAGTATTATTAAGCGCAGAGCTTTTACATGGCATACTTATAATTTACATCATAACTATGTATACCCTAGACTCCTGCTATTTATTGAGGCAATATCTTTTGCTTTTGTAAAGCTAAAGCTTGTAACACCGACACAGATACTGATACTGATAGGGAAGATTGCCTAGTGCAGCACGGTCATTTTTTCCTGTTTTGATTTAGAAGGGTTTTTCCAAGTAAAAAATTCGCTTGTCTTTTTCTTCTTCTCTGTCTTTTCTTCTCTTCAAAGATTCGCGTTCTTAACAACTAATATCAGAACTTGGATTGGTGAAATAGTGGGAGCGACAAATATGGACGAAGTGAAGATCGATCGATTCGATGGCAAGGACTGAGCTTCAAGCAATCCAAGAATTGATTCTTAGAAAGTATATTCGCAGAAGAGAGCTGGGAAAATCTTCGGGTGCTGCGTTAAATACCGAAGGCAAAGGGAGAAGCAATCAACGATGGCGGAACCAGAATTGTGGTAGATCGAAGTCTAAAGGGAGAAGCAAATCAAGACCTCATGGTGAAATGACTTGCTAGAATTGTGAAAAGAATGGTCATCGGAGACGAGATCGTAGAGCCCCAAAGAAGAAAATTTAGTATCGCGATTGAAATCAAAAAGAAGATAAATCAATGAATGCAACTCTTGAAGAGACGGTTGATAATGATGCTTTAATTTTCATCATTGACAGTCAGATTGAGTCTTGGATTCTAGACTCAAGTGCATCGTTTCACTCTATTTCATGCAAAGAACTAATGCATAATTTTGTTGCTGGGAAATTTGGAAAGGTTTTTCTTGCTAATGATGAACCTTTGAATATTAGGGCAAAGGGTGATGTCTATATTAAAACTACTAACGGATATCAGTAGAAGGTGCATGATGTTAGCTATGTTCTAGGACTTAAGAAAAATCCGATCTCTATAAGTCAATTAGACAGCAGAGGATACAGAATTATTTTTGGGGATAGCTCTTGAAAAATAGTTAAACGTGCTTCAGTCGTAGCACGGGGAACGAAGTTGGGAACATTGTACATAAATGAAAGCAGTAGAGAAACCACAGCTGTTACTGAGCCGAAAGCATATTCTAAATTGTGGCACCGTAGGCTTGGACACAGAGCGAAAAGGGGACGAAGTTGTTAACATCTAAGGGAAACTTACCTGATTTAAAGTCCATAGATATTGGTCTATGTGAAGATTGCGTTCTACGCAAGCAGAAACGTGTTAGTTTTCCGAAGATTGGGAGAGAACCAAAGAAAGGAAAACTAGAGTTGGTGCATACTTATGTGTGGGGAATTGCCCCAATGCATTCCCTTGGAGGCTCATGCTATTGTGTTTAGGAGTGTCAAAAAAACCCGCGCCGGCAAGACCCGGCTTGACGGGACTAGGCTCACCCAAAAATTCACCCCAATTTTCAGGCCTTTCAGGCTGGCTTGGTACTATTAGGATCGGGCCGGATTGGGCCGGCCCGATTCCAGCTTTTTTTTTTTCACCCACGCTTTCTTTTTAATTTATCTTATTTTCATTTTTATTTTTTATATTCTTTCCTTCGACGGATATGTCAAGTGATTTTGATTCGAGAAAAAAAAAAAAAAAAAAAACGACCCAACCCGGCCCGAAGAGGGTTCGGGCAAGGTCGGGCTTGGCACTGTTCAGTTTTGGGCCGGCTCAGGCCAGGCCGAGACCCGGCCCGTTGACACCCCTAACTATGTTACATTTATTGACGACTCCACCAGAAAGGTATGGGTTTATTATCTGAAAAATAAATCTGACATGTTTGCTACTTTTAAGAGAAAGAAAGATGGAGTAGAGAATGAGACTGGCCTGAAGATTAAATGTCTAAAGTCCGATAATGGTGGAGAGTATGATAGCAAGGAGTTCAAGCAATTTTGTGTAGAGAACGGAATCAAAATGACAAGAACCGTTCCCAACAGACCGCAGCAAAACAAAGTTGCTGAGAGGACGAACAGAACTTTGAATGAGCGTGCAAGAAGTACGAGGATGCATGCAGGATTATCCAAGACGTTTTGCGCAAATGCAATTAACACAGCGGCATATCTGATCAATAGAGGACCTTCAGTTATTTCAACCATCATGGATTATCCAAGACGTTTTGCGCGAATGCAATTAACACAGCAGCATATCTGATCCAAGACGTTTTGCGCAAATGCATTTGTCCAGTTCAACCATCATGTTGATACAGTTTTTAAGGTCTCCATCAACTTTTCCAGCCTTATGCTAAATGCATCAATGAAACATAGCAACACTCTTAAGACATTCTAGACTCTAAATCACAACATCTGAACTTCTATAATGACTAAATTAATACTCAAAATCACATCCAAAGTCAATCTTCCTGCCATAAACGAAAATCAGTTTCTCCACTTTGTGCTGAATTACTCTTCCACATAATTATATACCTTGTCCGCTTAATCCCTCTACAGCGGATAAAATATGCATAAAACTTTTTACTCTAGTAAGGTACTGTTGAACAACCATTTGCCCCACAAGTTTAAATTGTTCCCCAATAGACCAACAACATATATTAGCATATTTCTTGAAGCATATAAGCCAAAACTATATACGAAACACAAAATGTAGATGTAATCAAATGGATTTAACCAAAGACTCAACACAACAAAAGGAAAATTTACAAAACAGTGGTATGAGGGAGCATCAAAATTCAAATTCTGTGATTGTGCTATGATACCATGCGAAATAAGCATTTCCCCGTAAAGCATAAATTGTTTAGAAACAAGCCAATACCCTATGTGCCAAAGTGCTTTTCTTCCACTCCTTAGGCATCTTCTTCGGTGTCAATATTTTTTCTTAAAAAGTTTGTAAGCCAAGGTCTCTCTTTATCTTCCAAACTTCAATCAGTAACATTTACTTTTCAGAAGATGGAACGGAAATGACAAACACTGTAATGACAGGTATTAGAACTATGATGGCATTCAACAAGATTGACAGATCATATGAATATGGAAGTAGTTTTACAAAAACTTTTGGAATGGGACAACCATGGATTAGCGATAACAACACAAAATTAGGAACTAATGCTTAGATGATGATAAGAGAATGATCATCAAAATAAACAAGCTGATACTCTTCGAGTGAAGCAAATATTAACCTGTCAAATATTAAAGCCCTTAAAGGCCTTTCCATAGTGTCACTAGGTGGTGGAACCCTCTGAACAATAGAGTCAAGGATATCCCGTATGCCAATCCCTTCCTACAGAAGAAAGGAACTTGAAAGTAAAGTGCCAATCCTTAATGAGCAGAAGATTTTAGCACCCAGTGCACGAGATTATAAAATGTGCCAAATGTTCTTGCAGCACAAGCATGTGTGGGACTAACCTTTGCAGAGCACAGGATTGCATTGCTGCAATCTAAGCCAACCACCTGAAAGAAACACATACTTTTCACTAGGGCTTCTGTTTCTTCATTTGTGATGCTCATACAGAGCACAGGCGCTGAGAAATTCAACAAGAAACAGGAAAAACCAGTACTACGTAATGAATACATGTATCATCCAACTAAATGAGACTACAACCTGAAGCTTCTTAAAATTCAAGAAAGCAATAGCAAAACTAGGTAAGGATCACAGACATTTCATTGTGTTGGTAAATGATGAACTTGAGAGGCTAAACATTTTAACACAACAAAAGCATTCACCAAAGATAACTCTTCAAAGTTCATTTGTCTCAAGGATTTAGATATAAAGAGAGCGTATATTTGTAGTTAAGAAAAACAGCTGGAGGACAAAAGCAGGCAGAGGTGAATTTATTGTACCCAAAATGCACGATGTCTTATCTCTCTGAGAATGCTCAAGATATGTATTTTTCGTCTTCCATTTTAACAAAAGGAACAGCTCATAAGTTGAATGGCCAACTACCGTAGGTGAAATTGGTCATGATTGAACAATCAGAAGTCAGGTATTTCACACAGGTACTACCATTTTCTCTTACTCAATTTTCCTCATCAAATATTAAGACAATGGAAATCCAACAACAAGACAACAATTTGGTATATCGTAGATCAGTCACACTCACAACTTACATTTTGAAAACCATCAGTGACAGTTAAAATCTACTCAGAAAAGTCCTATTTATGAATCATGGAATGGAGCAGGTAGTTATAAACATAAGAACCTCACTAAATTCTTATAGCCAAAAGGCCGAGATTTGCCATTGATGAGGACCACATGGGAATATAATTCCAACATCAGAATGACATAATCGACTTGGTATCACACTTCCCGCTTCACGATTTTAAGGAAGTCCTCCAGTAAGGGCAAACCAAAGTCATAGTGGCCAAATTGTGAAATTCTGGACTGATTTTCACTTGTGTGCATAAAACTTATTCCAGGACTTTCCAATTTGTTATTACTGAAAGAATAGAAAAGCCGGCCTCCTCATAATGAGAGAATTATCCATAGCAGGATCCTAACTTCATGCCAGCTGCCGATGATGAAGAGGTGGACAGAATGTTATTCTGTTTGACTATTAAACCAGAACTAATTGCCATGTCAACATAGCGCATGGTGAACAAGAACATAACAAAGGATACTGAGTTTATATCTTATAATTTTAACAAGGTTTTCCTCAATTAAAGGAAAACGAAACCCTTTGCTGATATAGCATCATCAGTTTGTTGCAGAGAGATTTGATTTGAGTTGGCAACATCAGTTTATTGGAGAGGGATTTGGAAGGTTAAAGCTCCTAAAAGGGAACGGCATTTTCACTTGAACAGAAACATTGATGGAAACACAAGCAAGTAGCATTTGCAATAATTCATCATCGATATTGTCAAGTAACACTACCAAGATAAAAAAAAAATGAAACTGTGTGGATCACCTTTATAATCCATGATTGGGCATTATACATCTAATCTCATACGTCATTGAGAGTGAAATTTCATGATTATGTCAGACTAGTGCTAGAAAAATAGAAAAGTATGTTTGAGATTATATCATTATGCGTCATGGTCGAATTTTCCAGGAAATAACTGGATAGAAGTTTGAAAGCCAAGAGATAAGAGTATGCACCCCACTGTCTGTTATTAGGTGGTTCCAAAAAAAGTTTTGCCCAATGAGAAAGGATTCTACGTCCATTTTGCTTCCATCATATCTTCTCATCTGTATTCAGTAAATTGTGATTTTCCTTTTCTTTTCATTAATTAATTTTATTTCACAGATGGACCTAAATAATCTTGAATCTGCCTCAAGAACCGTGTCGCCCAGTAAAACAACAAGAAATGTAAATGCTGCAGCACAATCCAAGCATCAGCTGTTTAGAACCTACCTCCTCAATCTCCTTGACAACGCGATCAGGTTCTGCTCCTGGAAGGTCTATTTTATTTAACACCTGTAGAAACAAAAAATGTTTCTAAGCGAAAGTTATCAGAAAGAAGGAAATTTGGTCTCGAAACCTTACTCCATTCATTACCACATAAAAGAAAAGCAGAACTTACGTGGACACATAAGTCTTGTACTCTTAACTAGTCCTACTTACTTCTCAGTAATGCGCGAAACTAAGTAGGGTAAGAAGATTTATGTACATCTGTTAGTGAGGAAAAGCTTTGCTCTGGATGGTTTTATTTTGAATAAAAGGGGAGACCCAGATTAGGATCACTCACTAGAAGTTGCAACCAAGAGAAATTTAGATAATCAGTGATTATAGGCAAGAAATAATTGATATTGCCTCCATTGAGGATTACATGACCGAAGGTGTCCAAGGTAGTATTGATTAGTGAAACAGCAACCTCAAGATGGTCCAATGAAATTAGAGACAAGAAAATTTCAATTTGCACCCTTGAACCGAATTGAACCCAAATTCTCAGTCCAACCTAGAGCAATTAGATCGTATCTTAGTAATATTAGACGCTAGAAGTTGAAGAGCCAAATTGGTAATACCTGAAAATCGAATACTAAAGAATAATGTCTCATGAAACATGGACCAAGCATGAAGCAAAAAGGGAGATAAAAGTTAGAGAACCATAATGGGTTAACCCTACCCTTTCATAGAATATCAAGTGAACCATTTACTGAATTCAATCTTGTTGGGTTTATTACTTATTGTATAGTGTTTGCAAGTTAGGGTTATTTATGTATTTGTCCAAGGCTTAACCCTAAGCCTATAAATTCTTCTTTTGATCTCAATAATAATTACTTCACTTTTTTTACCAACATGGTATCAGAGCACAACCTTGCTACGTGAGATAACATACGACCACGCCGCCGCCACTAGGGTTCCTTCCCTTGCCGCAACGACTAGGATTTCTTCCCTTGCTGCGATTGAGAGAAATCGAGAGTTTGAGAGAGAGAAACGGGAAAGATTTGTGTTGGTTTCTCTAAAGGTGCACTACACGAAGAAGGCACTCATAGGAAGACTCAGAACATTAACCAAGGAAAACATGCACACAGAGAAGGCTTCCACTACTCCAATTCTCGCATGCAAGGGAGACGTGGACTAACAAAGAGAGTTCACTTGTCCCGCTCATAGAAACATCAAAAAGAAAAGTCCAGTAACTTTTTCTTCCATTTGCATATTCCACCGAGACCAACTTGTTGAGGCCAATCCTCTCTGCGAAAAGATCTTGCCGCCATGCCGTGAGCCTTGACCGACGTCGCTACCTTGCTAGACCCAACAGCTCCTTGATGTAGGCAACCGAGATTCTTCGCAACCATTCCCTTGAGTTTGTTTCTTCGAGGTGTGTTTTGATTGGTGTTGAGTTGTTTGTGGTGATTTGATCATTGGATCACAAAGTTGTGGCGGTTTGGGTGAGATTCATTTATTTTCGTGGCGTTTTTTGTTTTCCGTGGTTCCCGACTAGTCGACTACCTGGAATATAGTCCGCAAAACAAAAGCTTCTTTGAATCTCACCCTCTAGTACTCTCGATGGTACTGCAGTAGCTTGTGGTGTTTTTATCCTTGGTTAGAGGATATGTCTACTGAGCTGACAAGCTCTCCATCCGTTGTTTCGGGAGTGATTCCCCCTAACGTTACTCCTAGTTCAGGATCTTTTGGTACCTATCATAGTGGTACTTATGGCATGACAAGCTTACACACTACTTTGGTCAAACTAGATGATACCAATTATCCTTCTTCGTCAATGGGTCTTTCTACTTTCATTTATGTTAATCGCCAATCTAGATGGCCCGAGTATTATGTTAAGGAGCTTGTGGTTGTGGTAATGTTCATGGAAATTGAAACTCTGATAGTTCTAATCGTGGTCATGGGCTGTGGTATTCGAGCCGAGATGCCCCTCGTGTTGGTGGTAATAGTGGTTCTACGGGAGCTCATGGGGTCGCTTTTGTACTCATTGCCAGCTTATCGACACACTATTGATTATTGCTATGACCTCCATCCAAAGCTATGAAGTTTTCATGTTTCTGTTGATACTAAATCTTGGTCTCCTTCACCCGGGCCTCCTTCTAGACAAAGTAAAATGAATTCGACTTGTGCAGAATATGATGAGTTGATTAGAGCACGATAGCTTGGTGTTCCTTCTAGTTTCGTTGCTACTTTAGCACAACATAATGATTATACATGTCTTTTGTCCACTACAACTACTCCTCATCCTTGAGTTATTGATTCAGGTGCCACTCATCATATGACTTGTGATTCGTGTCTTCTAACCTCCACCTCGTCCGTTTCATCCACTTCTGCCATCTTGGCAAATGTTTCTCAATCCAAAGTGACTGGTACATGTTGTATATCATTGAGTTCCTCCGTGTCCTTACCTTTGGTTTATCATATACCATGCTTCTCTTATAATCTATTATCTGTCAATTCTATAACCCGTGACCTTGATTGTGATATTATATTTTCTTCCTCTTTGTGTGTTTTTCGGGATTGGAATACTGGACCCGAACAGGTGGTAGGCGTGAGGCTGGTGGACTGTACCTCCTAGACCCCGAGATTATTGCTACTACTGCTACAATTTAGAAGAAGGGTGTGAATGATTCTTATTGTTTACATTGTCGCCCTGGTCACCCCTTAGCGGAACATTTTCCCTTCGTGTCTAGTTCTGGTCTTTAGTTTGATTGTAAAACGTGTCGGTTAAGCTCCATCGTGTGTCTTTTTGAGTCATGCATCCTAGCCATTCGAGAAGGTCCACTCCAATATTTGGGGTCCTAATCGAGAGTCTTCATTTGGTTTCCACTATTTTGTTACCTTTATTGATGATTATACTCATACAACTTGGTTATATTTAATAAAAGCTCGTATTGAAGTATTTCATTCTTTGCGCCGTTTCTATAGTGAAGTTCATACTCAATATGGCTATCCTATTAAGTGCTTGCGTAAAGACAATGTTCGCAAATATTTTTCTTGTTTTACTTTTATTCCATTCCTTGAATCTCATGGTATTTTATATCAATGTTCTTGCACTCACACTCCACAACAAAATGGAGTTGCTGAACGTAAGAACAGTCATTTGTTGGATGTTGCTCATTGTCTACTTCTCCAGGCCTATATGCCTAAGTCATTCGGGAGTTATGCTCTTCTTATAGTATATCATCTTATTACCCGTCTTCCGTCCTCGGTGTTGAAGGGAGCTGTCCCTTATGCTCTTCTCAATCCTCATCGTCCTTTGTGGGCTTGCATGATGCTAGGCCCGGCGACACACCTATGAACTCTGGGGTAAAGCTTGACAATGAACACGGAGAACTTCATGATCCGGAGAAGTAATGCCGGTTAGTAGGCAAGTTAAATTATCTCACTATTACTCGTCCGGGATATCTCGTTTGTTGTTAGTGTGGTAAGTTAATTCATGAGCTCCTAGCAAGCTGTGCTACAAATTGTTTGGCATTTGAAGGGAGTTACGGGGTCAAGGGTATGTGTTCCATAATCGGGGTCATCTTCATACGACTTGTTATTCTGACCCTGAGTCTTCGAAGGTGACAGGATATTTTGATGCAAATTGGGCTGGTTGCCCTATGGATCGCCGATCTACTTTGGGATACCATGTCTTCTTTGGTGTAATCTCGTCATAAAAAAGTAAGAAACGGTATGTTGTTTCTCGATCTAGTGCAAAGGCCGAGTACTGTGCTATGGCTAATGTTATGGGGTGAACTTCAATGGGTACGTATGCTGTTGGCCGACATTGGACTGCCTATGACCGAATCATCTACTCTCCCTTGTGATAATCAATCTGCTATTCACATTGCTAGCAATCCAGTGTTTCATGAGCGAACCAAGCATATAGTGGTGGATTGTCATTTCATTTAGGAAAATGTGAATTATGGTATGTGGGTCAGCAAGGATCAAGGACCCCTTCCTTTCTTTTTAAGTTGGGTGATGGGTAAGTGTCAACCTATTCTATTCGTATACTCGGGGTTCGGGCTCTTGTTGACCATAGCAATTTGATCTTGCTCCAAGAGTCTCCTTTGAACCTATTTCGTTATGCATCCAGTTCCGTTATACAACTCTATCTCCGGCCACTTAGAACCGTATGGAAGCCTGACTTTGGGATATAGGGAGAGATTATAAAAATAATATATGGTAAGTGCACGTAGGTTCTGATGAGTAGCTAGTAGACTTTTTAACAAATCCTCTTCGACGAAACGGGTTCATATATTTGTCACAAGTTAGGCCTTTTTTATATGTATGTTTGAGGGGGAGTGTTGGGTTTATTACTTATTACATAGTGTTAGCAAGTTGGGGTTGTTTATGTAATTGTACAAGGCTTAACCCTAAGCCCGTAAATACTTACTTTTGGTCTCAATAATGATTAATTGTCTCTTCTTTTGATCTAAATAATAATAAATTCTCTCTTTACCAACAACAAATCTTTTAACTCAAACCAAAGAGTTAAATACCGATCTTCAACATGTAACAGGATTATAAAACAAGTCCTTATTGTTCTTGAAGTTATTGTAGTTAAATCCGTTAGAGTAATTGAATATTAAACCACGGCTTGGTCTAACAGCTTAAGCTTTTAGAACAGTTGGTAGTAATCTCATAAAATCTCACATGGTATCGTAGCGGGAGGTCCCGTGTTCGAACCTTTCTAGGCCCCATTTGTCTCTCCAATTAAATATATTCACGCTTAATACTTGGCAAAAAGACCGGACTAAGCGTGAGGGGGAGTGTTAAAGTAATTAAATATCAAACTACGGTCTTCGTCTAACGACTTAAGCTTTTAGAACAGTTAGCGATGGTCCCACAAAATCTCACAAAACCTATTTATGACCAAGTGACCATGTTGGAGCTGCTCACATTTCTTTTCTTAGTTCATATCTAACCTAAATTTAGAGACATAGACAATGTCAGACACTACCACATGTACAGCCCCACATGCCCTCTCAAACCAAATGACATAAAGCAAAAAGGGGGATAAAAGCATTCATGAGCTGAAACACTGAGTAGGACAAAAACTTGGCTTTCTTTCTGTCATCCCATCACATGAGAAACATAATACAACTTGTTAGTATCCTTACTACAATGCCCAAGAATCAAGAATACAACAAAGATGTTGAAATAAATAAAGACATCCAGAAAAGGGAAAAATGATGCTCAGATTTAACTGCAGTACTTGATTAAAAAAAAAAAAAAACCTACTTACAGGTATAATTTCCAGGTTGTTTTCCAAGGCTAGATATACGTTGGCCAATGTTTGTGCTTCAACACCCTACAACATGACATGCATGATTCAACAAATCGGTACCAATGGTTCAGTTATAATGAAGAAGGCTGCTAGTATCCTTTCTCGCACAAACCAAAAACGGTGCCAAGAAACTAGTTGTGAGAAAAAACCTGTCAAATGGAATATTGATTTTTTTTCTATGGAGAACAAGTGCCTTGTTCAATTTTGATTTTCAATTCAGTTAACCAAGAGTATGTAGAAAGTTGAGAACAGGTAGTAGTCAATTCACCCAATTGGTGTGACATCTTTCAAAACAAGCTCGATGAATAATCTTTTATCAGGTCATGTCATGAAAAAAAAATTGCAATTTTTCATGAACATCACTGGATTCTATGGATTCAGAGTGCCTAACTGCATTGTACACTATCCACAAATGAAAAACCAGTGTCAAATGAGGCCCATCAGGAAAAAAAAAACAAATGTGAAGGAATGAGCAGACCACATGAATTCACTTGCAGCGTCACATTACAAAAGGAAATGATAAAATCAGAGGGTGAGTTCTGTAAACAAAAAGGTCCCAGCAAAGCAACGACTTGAATATTGCTACCCCTTCATCTATTCACTTAAGCTTTTGAATATGGGTAGTGGTCCAACAAAATTCTACAATGGTATCAGCATGACATCCTATGTTTAAATATCTCTAGATCCCTTATTTTGCTTCCCCAGTTATTAATTCCAGCTTGTAGATATCAACACCACATTAATATCAACTAACTTATACTAGAACAATTGGTAGTGGTTGCACAAAATTCTTCTAACACTAACAATTTTGACGGCTTCATGCAACTAGCAGCACAAGCTCTCTAAATACTGCTTGTAACTCTTTTCCTTCCACATTCTAATGTCGCAAATCAATTCCATCTTGAGCAATTTCAAGTGAAGATGGAAGGAAGGGGGGAGAACAGATGACTTTAGATAAGAGGAACAACTCTACGTGAACAAGTTTTCTAGCAGGCTGAACAAGTCTCTCTAGAAACAACAGTCAACCTTTGCTCAGACAATATTTTCCCAAGCAGGGGATTTATTCAAGAAGAGTCCATCTGAGTAAGCTACACCTTTTTCCTTCTGATAAGTTGGACATCTAAAGAGAAAGTGTATGCTACAATTGGACAAATAGCCAAGAGCTTCTTTTATGCAGAATCGGTATGACAATAATAATCTGCTTATGCTGACCAAACAGGAAGAAAATGGCAATCTGGATAAGTTTGATCAGCAATTATTGAGAGTAACACCAGCAACCTCCTTAATGGTTGAAACCCGAAAGTTTTGCTGAAGTTGCTACTAATTTTCGCATGTCAAACTTTGGATGTTCTTCAAAGAGATTTCACTTACAACAAGAAAAAGCCTACAGCCAGCGGATGTTATTAAATAAGCCAACTGGGGAAAAATTTGGAGAGTCGGTACTTTCTAATGAAAAAATGTGTCACATGTTATGCATACTATTGAGCAACTCCCTCCTAATGTCTGTGGATCCTACTCCAAGGAGCATGAACTTGTGCCGGTATTAATGGACCGGGGACTTCTGCCACCCAATATTACCCGGTGCTTAAAGAGCCGTAAACACCTTATTGCCAGCAAAACAATAAAAATGCTAAATTACCTAAATATCCTTTTCTAAGCCTATTGAAACCACTAAGTAGGGGCATCCCACACTATTTTATGGTCAAATTTGATAACAAGCTGCCAATGTCTATTTCTAAAATTAGTGGAAGTGATTAGGATATCAAACAATTGAAATCAAATTATAAGATGCCAACCAGAGGAAAAAGATACACGGTGCCAGGTATAGATGATATACAAAGCTTTGCTCAATGATAAGCCTGATCTGGAGAAAGTACCTGAGAAGCATCTACAACAAGGAGAGCACCTTCACATGCAGCAAGAGAACGAGAGACCTAGGTTCAAAAGGTATAAATGATACTGGATCAAACAGAACGAGCATACTAGAACAAACGGAACAAGCATCTGAAAACGTTGTATAAATTTGCTCTCTTAGAGGAGTCCCAGATCAGTGTGCCATTCAAATATCAGATGCCCCAATTACCAAAATGATTGAACAATTTGAATTTGCAAGAATGGCATTGGAAAGTAGGTAAGAAAACCTTGTCCTAATTCTAGACAGAAGTTTTTCTGGACAATAAAACAACGGGTCTTTATGATAGCAGGATGCCTCTGTTCATGCAATCGAGAAAAGCCTCCTGAAAACAAAAAACTCTACCCCCAGGCAAACTGTTGCTATTCTCCGTCAATAAAGGCCAGATGTTCCAATCGCGAAACAGAAATATTCCCATAACAGGTAACAGCAATAAAGCAGGGAAGCATGGAAAAGCCACAGAGATCACTGGCTAATGCGAGGCTCCGAATCAAAGCAGGAGGCAGGGGTGATGGGCATACCTCGTAAGAGAAGTCAACATGGCCGGGAGTATCAATCAAGTTCAAGCAATATGGCTCATTTTGAAACACGTAACGCATTCGAGCGGCCTGACGCAAAGAATATGTGAGGCAATCAATTGCAGGCGCAGGAAACGGCACACAGTTGTGCAGCGTGAACATGGAAACAGGAAGAAACAAGATAGTTGCACAAGGGAACCTGAAGTTTGATGGTGATGCCTCGTTCTCTCTCGAGGTCCATGTTGTCGAGGAACTGGTCCTTCATCTCGCGCTTCTCCACGGTGCCCGTCACCTGGAGCAACTTGTCAGCCAAAGTGGATTTCCCATGATCAATGTGCGCGATTATACAGAAGTTCCTGATATTCGAGGTTGGGACCTGCATCATCATCTTCATCACACACATGGAGGGATACGCCAAAACGCGAGGGGGAGTTAATGGCTTCCATTAGAGGAATCAACGCACCTTAAGGAGGCGATGTTGGCCCGCTTGCACTTGGGCGGCGAAATCATCGACGTCGGTGATAGTGTTTGAGGCACGACAACGGAGTGGAGGGAAGCTGATGATGCTGCTCTTGCTCTTGCTCTTGGATGCAGCGGAGTGAAGCGGAACGAGTTTAGGGGAGGAGGAGGAGGACAGAGGATACTGAGAAGTGGTCGCCGCCGTATGGATTCTTCTCCGGGGGTGGTGATTGGCTGTGGATAAGTAGGAGAGCAACGATGGAGCGGCGCGCAGCTCCGAGACTGATGCTGATGTGGCCATTCTCTCTCTCCTCTCCTCTCCTCTCGTGCTTGTTTCCCCTCGCTTCATATTATAAAACGACGGAATGTCGTCTCTCTCCTCTTGAAATTCCCTTTTTGTCCCTTCGTAAAATAGCCCGCCTTCCCCCGAAAAAACAAAAACTCAGTTATGGAAATGTCCATAAAACGTCAAACTAGTGGACCGGATTATGTTTCGGTGAGGGAAAAAAAAATGGTCCAACTTAAATTGACTTATTTACTCGACCCAATTTAAATTTAATACATTACCGACCTAATACAAGCTTTATTCATTTAACAAATTTTCTCCTTAAAATTTTGCCTCTAAAGAGTGGGCAACTCTATAAATCGGCTCACAAGATCAATGAGGGGTCGGGTTATGGATAATGACGTTAACAGAGTAACAAAGCGAAAAGGGAGGTGAATTGTCCTCAGGTGACAAACAATGCCCTCCCTCTTGTAAACCGATTTGCTTCCATGAATTGGCCAATCCCGATGGCCGGAATATAGCTGTTAGCTTTCTATTTGTACGTCCTCTCTGTTTAGAGAGAGAGATTCCGTGATTTCTGTGTGCCTGAGAAGGTGGAAGTGGATTCATGGAGGGAAGGTTTGGACAAAAAGTCATTCAAAATGTCTCATGAGGTCTATAGTTATGGTGAGGAGAAACTCTTTTCAAAATTCCCATTCATTCGAAGAATGCACAGACACTAAAATCTGAGTTGTTGCGCACCGAACATTCTTGTATCAACGTTGCATCCTTGACATTTAGAATTTTCTACAATGAATAAGCTCCCAAAACCTTGGTAGATGAATGAAATTTGCAAAGTTATCATAAGCTGGTTTCGTGGCTATCTTTTGTGTGTTACAGCTGATCAAAGGAGTTGCAGAAATACTTTCCACATTTATGACCTGAAGAATCGTTTGATAGCCCACAGCCTAGTGATTAAGGAGGTCTCTCAGATGCTTTGTGAAATGGGGTAATACAGCTCTTATACTTAATGATAAATCTGCACTTTGTATCAGACAGAGAAGGATATGGAAAGCAAATTAGATATGCTCTTCAAGAAAAGCCTCTATATACTGTGGCCATTAACCTTGTGCAGAGTCAACAAGCTGATGCTGCTGCAAATGCAGAAGTGTTAAAGGAAATATGGGGATCATCTGTATTCTAAGCAGGACTATGATGAGGTTATGGCACAGTATATTAACCCAATTGGTCACCTTGAACCTTCATATGTGATTCAGAAATTTCTAGATGCTCATAGAATCTACGACCTGACAAATTACTTGGGAAAGTTGCATGAGAAAGGGCTTACATCTAAAGATCACACCACACTTCTGTTGAACCGTTGCACCAAATTAAAAGATGTTGAGAAGTTGAATGTGTTCATCAAGGAAACTGCTATAAGGGTCTGTTGAGCTACCGATTACTATGAGCATGCAATGTATGTTGCTAAGAAGGCAGGGACTGTTATATAAAGATTTTGCTCGAAGACCTTGGTCGGTATGATGAGGTATTGTAATATTTTTCTGAGTCTTGAGCCTAATCGAGCGGGTGTAACAGTCAAAGAGTATGGTAAAATTCTTATAGAGCACAAACCAGTGGAAACCATTGAGATACTCATGAGGCTTTGCGCTGAGGATGGAGAATCTACAGGAAGAGGAGACTGATGGTGTATATGTATCTTTTTTACCTTCTCCTGTTGATTTTCTTAACATGTTTATCCACCATCTGCCGGCCCTTATGGAATTCCTTGAGAAGTACAACGACAAGGTTAAAGTTTCGCCTGCAAAAGTAGAAATACGCGATACCTTTCTGGGGTTATTCCAGTCCAATGACCTAAACTTCTGGCCAATGTCACAAGCTAACAAGGATGGGGAGCACGATACTAGTGTAAGACCAGAAGCAGTTGGAATTTCAAGAGTTGTGACTAATGGGAAATTGCTGTCGAATAACAAAGATACAAGCAAGGAATGTTTGGAAAGACGTGGAAAGGGGATTCGCTTGCTTAAGGTTGCATGGAGAGCTGACCCGGAGCATCCATTTTATGACGTTGACCTTGCTATAATTCTATGTGAAATGAATGGATTCACTCAAGGGCTTCTCTGCATCTATGAGAAGATGAAACTTTATAAGTAGGTAATTGCTTGCCACATGCAGGGCCATGACCATGAGGGTTTGATAGCATGCTGTAAAAGGCTAGGGGATTCAGGTAGGGGAGGGGATCCGACACTGTGGGCAGGCCTCAAATATTTTAGTGAGCTTGGTGAGGATTTGCTTCAAAGAAGTAAAGGGAGTCCTGAATTACATAGAGAGGGATGACAAGTTACCTCCTAAACTGTTCTTCAGATGCTTTCTAAAAATCCTTGCCTCACTCTCTCTGTCACCAAGGACTATATAGCCAGAAAGCTCGAGCAGGAATCTAAACTCATTGAAGACGATCGACGTGTGTATTATTTTAGTTCTCAACTAATTTTTGCTTTACCTTTTTAACGATATGTAGTTCCTTGACATATTGCTAAAGAGGGAATGATGTACCTATTTTATAAAACATGTAAACTGATGGATATCATTATAGATGATAACAAAGTTCACATTATAATACACTGCGTCTTAGTGTGGATAGATATATGGAAAAGGAAGCACTGTCAATGTTCTAAGAGCGCAAATTCTGCAGTTACAGTTTCATTTATTTTATTTTTTTTTTAGTGTTCTTGCAGTCAGCAACTAGATTTGGCTAGTTTTTGGAAAATTGGAACTTGTCTAAATGTTTTCCATCGACAAAATGTAAGTTTGCTCATTCTTGGCCACATTGCTGAAATGGAAGTTTGATGTGAGTTAATAGAGGGTTTTATCAACCGTTTAAAACGAACTATTGATTAGATGGAACAGAAAGATATAGAGACCGGTGGCTATGGGGCTGGAGAAGATTTGAGATTGTCAAACTTCAGAAATGCTTTATTATCAATAAATGATAGAAGGAAAAAGCAGCCAGCAATCGCTACCATGACATGCTCTGTAACTTGGCATCTTTTACAACTTTTTAGTACATTTAATCGTGCAGTTGCTAATAATCCCTTTGATCGATATTGTCTCTTTCATCGCTATTGATGGAGATGTTAAAGAATTGGTTGTTATATCGATAAATAGACAACTTTTACATTGAAACACAGATGGATTAGCATCTTTAGCCTTCTTATTTAGTTTTTATAGTCGAGATCCATGTTATTTCCTGAAATGAGATTACGTGATTCCTTGGTCCCCCAAAACTACACTAGTGGACCTGGCGATCTTTCTGTGTCGTGTCACACACCCATTAGCTTTTGAAGCTTGATAGATGTGGTGACTTTTAAATCAAAATATGCGAGAACCAGTTTGCAATATTTTGTCTGGACCAACATTCGTTTATTTGTGTAAAATGCCTCTGCAGGAAGACACTCAGACTAGGAGAAAACAAATTGCGGATCTTAGAACGAATGCATGAATTTTTCAGCTAAGCAAGTGCACAGCGCTTGATCTCCCCGCTGTCCACTTTATGCATGTTAGATATATTGTATATAATAGGACTAGGATTGTCCCTTTAGTAAATGTATTTACATTTATAGCCTTCCTTATATGTATATTTATATGGACCTTGTGCCTAATGGTAAATCAATCATTCCATTATCTACTTCTATAAATCTGACATGGTATCAAAGCTACGATTTCGCTCGTCTTCTTCATTGCGCCTTCATCTCGCACCAGCCGGCCAATGTTGTCTTCATTGCTCCGACTTCGCAATTCGTCTAACTTTGTCTCACCCGATCTTCTTCGTCTTTCTCCTTAGTCTCATGATTCATATATATTTGCTTTTGCTTTGATTTATTGATCTCAAAATTGTGGCTGATAGTGATCGCATTGATCGCATTGATGTTAAGTTGGATGGCGCTAATTATGTTACTTGGAAATCCTCATTGATGGCGGCTCTTGTTTATCGTGATTTATATGAACATGTTGATGGTACTCCTCCTCGTCCTACATCTTTGTTTGATATTGCTGAGCCCAAACCTAGTACCGATTAGATTACGCGACATGAATATGAAATTAGGGCTTGGCATGTTGCTAATCGAAAAGCATGGGCAATATTAGTGGGTTCTATCAGCCTTGATCTTCACCCCCAATTTACTCAAATTGTTGGTCCAAAACAGTCATGGGATCAAATTGCTGAGATGTTTACATAGACAAGTTCTGTTCATGTTTATCAACTTATGCAGGTGCTTCATCATGCCACTCAAGGTACACGTTCCGTTCGTGAATTTTATAATTATATGACGTCTCTTTGATTCCAACTTGATGTGTTGGCTCATCCAACATGTCCCACATGTACTGGTTGCGCTGCTTGTGCTGCATTTAAACTTGAAGATTAGAACAAGAATTGTCTTTACGAATTCTTGATGCAACTCTCACCAGATTTAAAGAGAGTTCAAAGTCAGATTTTCTATCATTACCTGCGCGCCATCTCTTTCCGATGTAGTCAAGGAACTTCAAGCTAAGGAAACTACACAAGGAATTCTTGGTACGCCTCTATCTCTAGATCCATCTATTGTATTGGCCACCCCACGGCGTGATTTCTAGTCCGGCTCCTCGCGGCGTGGCTTCAAGTCTACCTCCTCTCGGCGTGGTTTCCGGTCTAGCAATTCTCGGCGTGGTTCTCAATATGGTTCTCGGCGTGGTCTTGTGCGTGGTTCCCGGCGTGCCTCTTCTCAACGAGGTTCACGTTTTTATTACAACTACTGCAAGCAAAATGGACATTCCGAGGATCGATATTTTAAAAAGATATGTAATCTTCTTGATGTACCCACGCGCTCAATTGCACTTGTCTCTTCTCCATCCGCGGACCGTGCCATTTCATCCTCCTCTTCGAATGATCATCTTGCTAATATTGAGGCTCGGCTTTCTCGTTTAGGCGAGCTTCATCTTAGTTCTTCTGGTGCGTCATCCTCTGTTGCTACCGCCACGCCCGCTATGCGATCCTCGGGTAATAGTTCATCTTGAATTCTTAACTCTAGGGCTGCTCATCACATGATTGCCTTTCTTGATCATCTTACTTAGCAGATCGCACTCAAAATTCCGGAAGGATTCTTTATAGCTAATGGATCATCTCTTACTGCTACTATGCAAGGTCATCTTACTATCCCCGGCAGCTTTAATGTGTTTAATGTATTGCATATACCAAATTTGGCCCTCAATCTTTTATCTCGTTGAGCAACTTGCGATATGGCTTATGTGGTGACATTTACCGTTGATTCTTGTGTTATGAAAGATCATATGAGTGGCCGGATAATTAGCAAGGGTAGTAGAAGTGGAAGATTGTATACAATGTAGCAACTCTAGTTTCCCTCACCTCAACCTATTACCGGCCATCTTCGACCTTAACTATTGGCACCAATGTCTGGGTCATATATCCGCTTCCCGTTTGTCTTTTCTACATCAGCAACGTGTACTTGAGCTTGTTTCATGTACTATTATGTGTCCTTGTACTAGTTGTCCTTGAACTAAACAATCCGCACCTCATTTTCCCGTTAATTCTTCCGTTCCATTACCCGATCTAATTTAGTACATTCGGATGTTTGGGGTCCCGCCCCCCAACTTTCTAAAAGTGGTTTTAAGTATTGTGTATCGTTTATTGATGATTATTCTCGTTATACCTGAATTTATTTCATGCATTCTTGTGATGAATTTCTCTTTATCTATAAAAGCTTTACTGCCATGATCTATACTCAATTCTCTAAAGCTATTAAAGTTTTTCGTTCTAATTCCCGTGGGGAGTATCTTTCTACAGCTTTTCGTTCTTTCTTAACTTCTCAAGGAACCTTACCTCGCTTGTTGTGTCTTAGTGTTCTTGCTCAAAATGGTCTTACTGAGCGAAAACATCGTCGTATTCTAGATACTACTTGTGCTCTCTTGTTGTCCAATTCCATCCCCACTGAATTTTGAGCCGAAGCACTTTCTACTGTTGTCTATCTCATAAATTGACTCCCTTCTCATGTCCTCTCCAAAGTCACCACTCACCAATGTCTTTTCTCGAAACCATCCACTTATTGCCAATTTCGTGTTTTTTGGCTATATGTGTTATGTGCTTCTTCTACCATATGAGGGCACCAAACACTCTGCAAAGTCGGTTCGATATGCTTTCTTGGGCTACAGCACAGGACATAAAGTCTATATGTGCTATGATCCTTCTTCATGGTGTATTCTTATCTCTCGTAGTATCCTTTTCTTTGAGCATCTACCGTTCTTTTCCTCTTCTACTTCTCAACGATCGTCTCCATCTATTTTTATGGATTTTTCTCTTGATTCATCTTTTGTTCCTCCTATTATATCTTCTCCGTCTGACCCAGTGTCACCACCTTCTCCCGTTATGCCTCCTCCTTCACCTACTTCACCCGCCACTCGACGCTTCTTGATAATTCTAGCCCACCGTCCCCTCGGCGGAATCCTCCGCGAGATTGCAGTCCTTCGACTAGATATGTGGCAACTATTAACACCTAAATTTTGACTAACCCCCTTTTAGTCATTTGCATACAAAAATCAGAGCTAATATTTTAGTTCTAACAAAAATAATTGGGTCATTTTTCATGTTTAATTTTATCATGCATTATATCTGCATTTGTTTGGACTACCAGCGAGGGATTTGAGCTTAATTTTGTCAGGAATTTGAACTTGAATTAACGGAAAAATTCCCGGCAATTAAAAGACATGTGTGTGGAAATTTCATATGGGTTAGGCTTATTTTCAGCCCAATTTTGCTCAATTAAATTTTAAGGCTTTTAATTAATTGACTAAAGCCTAATTCGAGCCCGAAGTCGCGCTGTTAAGCCCACAAGCAAGCAATTTGCGGCTGGCCCTCTTGCAACCCTTTGTGGCCGAAAATTTGAGGTGTCCGAATCCATTAGGACTCCTCAAAGTTAGAATTTTTTATCCAACAGTGATTATTGAATCCTACCTCAAATAATGTTCCTAATCCGACGGTCAAAAACCAACTTCATGTCAAATAGGATTAAGGGGCTCTCTTATTCTATAAATATGTATTTATGCCTAGGGTTAGAGGGGGTCGGCAATTTTTTCTGCACAGGGCGCTCAGAAAATTCACGTGTGGAAAGGCAAGAGGGAGAGAGTAAAGAGTTTTAGCCGAGATCCCCCGTCGTGACGGGGACTACCCACTACGGCCGGTTGCTTTTGCTCACTACGTTCTACTGTTTTGACTCATAGTTTTCTACTGCACTATTGTTGTTCCGTGGCCTCACCTTCCTTGGTGCCTCGAGGTGGCTGCTTGGTGATTTTACGGTGGACAAAAAGGACAAAAAAACAGGTCAAAAGTGGCAATTGTTGTCCTTGCTGTTCAACGGTTTTTGTTCCTGTTAGCTGCTCATCCATCGGTGCTCCTCTGTTCAATTCGAGCGTTGTTCGTCTGTGCGTTCTCTGCCCACACTTGCCCGAGATCGACGCTGCTACTAATGCGTGATCAAGCTACTGTCGAGGTGTGATTTAGCTGCTGTCCAGAGGTGTTTTAGCTGCTGTTCGGGATAGTTATGTTGCTGATTTGGTGCAAAAATAGCAGCTATTTGGCTCGGGTTCATTTGATTTCAAGGGCAGGTTTTTTCGGAGTTACCTGGAGTGTTTTCCTCGCCGTTTTAGCATCAAAAGCTTGCTGTTGGGAACCTATTCTTGGGTAAATTAGGGTGTGCATAGTAACACTTCAGATTGATTTCTCAACTTCTCCTTCAAAGCGCGGGATGATCGGCGGCCGGCGTCTAGCGACCGGGCGGCGGCTGCGTCCGGCGACGGCGTCCGGCGACGGCCGGCGGCGGCCGGCGACCGCTGCGTTCGGCGGCGGCGGCGGCGGGCGGGCGACCGGGCGGCGCCGGCGTCCGCGTCCGGCGGCGTCCGGTGTCCGGCGACACTGCGATGGGCGGTCGGTGGAGGTCAATGTGATCGAAGAAGTAATTCTAAGGTGGAAAAGTAAAAAAAAATTACTTCTCAAAGTTGGCAAAAAATCTTGCCAAAAGTTAAAAATTCTACCATAAGTTAAAAATCCTACCGGAAATCAATTTTTTTACCAAACGGATTTCTACTTGGCAAGGTTTTTACCAAACGGATTTCCCTGCCGGATTGACTTCCGGCAGAGAAATCCAGAAGTAGAAGTGATTTCATGCGCACCCTTAAGTGCTAGAACTCAACTCGTTGGTGTGCGCATAACTCCTTTGGCCGTTTGTCTAAGAGTTTTGCTCATCAAGTTTTCGATTCAAGGTTTGAATTAGTTAACGAAGGATTCTAATTTGCCGTATCTTAGGATTCGTTATCTATGTGATTGATTGTTTGCTTTTGTGCTTTATTTTTTTTTGTTAAATTTCAATCGCTGATAATTATCCGTGTTACAAGATGGTCATCAAATTGAAAGCATGCACAAAAAATTCGGATTTTACTCTTGATATTGCTCGATCCAAAAAGCTGAACATGATTTGAATGAGTTTCACTTTGTCTCGTTTATCTTGATTGATTTTGAAGTATAGTGCATATTCTAAAATTGATCAAATAAAAGTGAATTTTGACAAGATAAGGATAGTGATATTCAATTGAGATTTGGTGGGTCGTTCATGGATAAGGATTGATCTTTGCATATCAAATTTGAATTTTTCTACATGTTTTTTTTTAGCTTGTGGATGATTGTGTATACCTTGAGGGCATTTTCTCGAATTTGCAGTATATCTCTGGATATTTGATTTGAATTTAAGATAATCTAGATCTCGATCATATCTTTAAGATATTGTGCACATCTTTTGGAATATTCAAGACTATCTTGTAGTTTGAATTGGGATCCTTTAAAATTATAATCATCTCTTTTAAACTTGAAAATTATCTGATACACTTTGAAAATCTTAAGAGATAAATTTCCTAAATTAAAAAGATATGTGAATCATTTGTGGATAGGAGCCTATCCCCTTCAAAATTCAGCAATCCCTCTAGTTAGTTGAGATTCATTTTTGTTATTTTTTATAATCTACCTTGAGATAACACATGTTCTATTGTGCCTTGTCCCTCGGAATATGTGCATTATTGATGATCATCCGACTTCACCCTTGAAGTACGACGTCATCCGTACAATGAAATTGTCTAACATGTCCCATAACTTTGGGATCGGACCGACAAATTACATAATATATAAATTCACTATCCGACCCCACTGCGGGGTACAACATGACTAAATTACCTTATGACCCCACCTCTACGGTATGAAGCGAATTCATCGAAAATTTCCGATATAAAGGTGTATTATGCTCAAGGTTTATTATATTTTTATTTGATTCATTTTTCATAAAAAAAAAATCATAAAAATCACTATGTTTTGACCATAAATGAATTTTTTCAAAATTACATCTCAATGTGACTCTTAATATAAATTGGATTTTTATTAATCAATTTGTGTTAATTGTCGGACCAAAAATGATAGAACCGAAAATTCATAAAAGGGTTACAACATTTCATGTGCATTTCATATAGTCTAATTCGCCATGCATTTTCATGTCGTTAGTATAGTCTATATTGCATGACATGTAATTCTAAATTCATGTTCACTTTGCACCAAATTCAATTTTTCCAAAAGTCATTCATGCAATGTTTTACTATACCACATAACTTAAATAAATCATCTTGCATGTCATATAGGTTAGTTCCCACATTGCACATCATGTAGTTAGAATTCACGTTTTTATGTGCGTCACAACACATTTTCTCAATATCATCACCACTCATGTTATATAGTTGCATTTGCATAGCATGCATTTAATCAAGAAAACAAAAAAAAAAACATAATTGTATCTTGATTTTCAAAGAAATCAATTGAATTTGCCAATCAAGAAAATTTTCATAAGAATGGTACCGAAATGGTGTTAATTGAAAAATTAACATAATCAAGTCCCCGAATCCAAATCTCTAGTTAGTAGAAAATAAAGTATTCTCCCATACTTTATTTAGGCATATAATCTACTTACCAAAAAAAGATTAGTGGCGACTTCAAAAATTGAAAATCTTTTCAATTAAAATCATTAAACCTAAGTTAGGAATTGGGAGAGTCCGTATTATGTTAGTTAATTCATCTAATTAACCTAATAATCCATTAATCCGAAGTTCAATCCGAATTTTAGGTCGCGACAGTAGCTACGAGTTATTCTGATGAGTTTGGTTCTTTCATGGCTGTTGTCCACACTTTGCATGAACTATCAAATTATCGTATAGCCGCCCGACACGCCAAGTGGTGTAACGCTATGTCCGAGGAGTTGTCCGCTCTTGAACGCACTAGTACATGGGATCTTGTGTCTCTTCCACCAGGAAAGTCCTTGATATCTTGTCGTTGGATTTACAAAATCAAGACTCGCTTTGATAGTAGCGTTGAGCGTTATAAAGCACGTCTTGTAGCACATGATTTTGATCGAAGTATAGGATTGATTATGAGGAGATCTTTGTTCCTGTTGCCAAAATGACTTTCATTCGCACTCTTCTTGCAGTAGCTTCTATTCATAATTAGTCTCTCTTTCAACTTGATGTGAAGAACACTTTTCTTCATGGGGCCCTTCATGAGGAACTTTATATGCAGCCACCTCCTGGTCTCACTCATTCTCCATGTCAAGTTTGATGTCTTCGTCGAGCCCTTTATGGTCTTAAACAAGCTCTTTGAGCTTGGTTTAAGCGTTTTGCAAATGTTGTTTGGTCGACTAGTTTTGTTCAGAGTGAGAATGATCATGCTATGTTCACTCTCATGTCTCCTATTAGTTGTACTATTCTGCTACTCTATGTTGATGATATGATTATTACTATGGATGACTCTGTTCATATTGCTTATACTAAGTAACTTCTTCACCATCGGTTTGCTATGAAGGATTTGGGTTTCTTACGCTATTTTCTCGATCCTGAGATTGCTCGTAGTCGATGTGGTATTCTTCTCTCCCAGCATAAGTATGTCGTTGACATTCTTGCTCATGCTGAGTTATCTGATACTCATCTTGGGCTACTCCCATTGAATTTCATTTTGGTGAGCTTTTGTCTGATGTCACTCGCAACCGGGCTTTTGTTAGCAGTCTTGTTTATCTTACGATTACTCGTCCTAATATCGCCTATGCTATTCATCTTGTCGGTCAGTTTGTAACAGCTTCTCGTACAGTTCATTATGCTCTGTGTCTCCGGATTCTGCAACATCTTCATGGTACTCTAATACGTTCAGTTTTTCTCCCATCGACTTCCTCACTTGCTCTTTATGCTTACTCTGATGCTGACCGGACAACAAGCCTATTATAGAATTTTGTATCTTTCTGGGTGATTCTCTAATTTCTCGCCGTGCCAAAAAATAACCTATCGTGTCTCGCTCTTCTACTGATTCTGAGTATTATGCTATAGCCGACACTACGCTTGAGATTATTCGGCTTCATCATCTCCTTGCCGATCTTGGTGTTGCCTCCTCTACTCCCATTCCTCTTCATTGTGACAACAAGAGTGAATTCACATTGCCACAAGGCCGGTCTTCCACGAGCATACCAAGCACAATGACATTAATTGTGACATCACACGTCATCGGCTCCAAATACGTATCATTTATCTTCCATTTGTGACCTATGTAGCCTAACTTACCGACTTATTCACCAAATATCTTACATCACAACAATTTGTTGCTCTTCTTTCCAAGCTCTCGTTGGTTGACCCATCTTAAGTTTGAGTAGAATGTTAGATATATTGTATATATTAGGACTAGAGTTTTCCCTTTAGCGTATGTATTTACATTTATATCCCTCCTCATATGTATATTTATATCAGCCTTGTGCCTAATTGTAATTCAATCTTCCATTATCTACTTCTTTAAATCTAACAATATGTATGCATTCGTTCCATCAACGTTGTCTTAGTGATAATGAAGAGGAATGCCCTGAGTGTGCACTTGAGTACCGATCTGTGCTGGAAACAAAGAGAGGTTTGGAGTAAAATGCTAAGGACGGGATGGATTCTTCCAGCAGGTGAAGACATGTAAGGATGGATTTTCCATAATTGCTGAGAATGTTAGGAAGGGGATTGTGAGCAAAACTAGCAATGGATATACCGGTGCTTTTAGGTAGAGCAAAACCTTCTACAGCAATGGGCTGATGAGATTGACATGTCAGGTTCTTCATATTTTGATTAGGCTCTCGTTCATTATGTCAACAGCATTTCAGTTCTCTAGCTGGCAAATTTGCAATGGAAGCAACTGGCATTGAGCTATTTTTCACATGTCCAGAACTACACATTACACTCATACACCCATTAACTGTCCATCTGAAACCCTAAATTCCATTTCAAACCAAAACACTATTATATTCCATTTCACGCCAATTTATTACATATTTCACTGATTTTTTTCTGCTTCGCTTTAGCATCCATCCCTTATTATCCAATATCATGAATGAAACAGGAGGCCACAGGCTTTTAGCTAAATAAAACAAGAGATCACAATGATTTCTTTTTTCCCTTTTTGATAGGTAAAAGTACTCTACAACGGTTGATAATTTTCTAGATGCCTAGAATGTCTCTATCTCTCTCTCTGGTATCTAAGGAGTTCCTCAAATTAAATCTTTCCATATCCCTTACTCGCCTTTCTTTGTAATTGGTTATCATGCTTCACTTTTAGGTCAAATCCAACCTTACAGATGAGGGGCAGATTTGTGTCGATATATGAAACCCTACTTCTACTAGTAGCTTAAGTTTTCATATAAGCTAGTAGTTGAGCATTCTGAGCAGAGAAGTAAAAGTCAATTGATCGAGCAAACTGATCTGAGGGTTAAGAGAAGTGTTCTGTCTATAGTATTATATGATAAGAGTAGTAAGTGTACGGGACTCTTTGCTCGGCTAAAAAAAAGTCAAAGTTAGCCATTTTCCAAGAGAAGCAAATTGTTGTGTGGACTGGACCACGAAGGCACATAGACTAGGTCACCTCCCTTCTAATTGGCTTTGTAAGCCCCTAACCCCGTTGAGATTTGCTATGTTTTGATGCTAGTATTGTTTGTTCTTCCAGACATCGTGGTTAGCTAATGCTTGGAAGCGAACCAGTTCGTGAGAGCGATGGCAAGGCTCGTCACCTAAGCAAGATATATTATCCTTCACTACATTGCCACCTTTACGCCCTTGTCCATAACACGACTCTTGAGCTCTCTCACTGATTCGGTGAGCTAGTTCATGGAATCCCCATTCTTCATAGGAGACATTTTAAAGAAAAAAATTGCTAAGAATGAGCTCAGATTAATGAATTGGGTTAGATATGAGTCTTTAAAATTGTAATGCATAAAAATGAGTCAATATAGAATAAATGAGTTAATTTGAGTTGGACTATTTTTTGACCTGATTCAAATACGATCCAGCCCAATAGTTTGATGAGTCTATGGAAATTTCTAGGGCGAATCCTATGATGGACCATATGAAATTACTTTGCCCACCATCTTTCGTAGATTCCGCCCTCATGGGACCTTTTACCACCTATGTGAAAGAATGTGCAGGAATAGACAAATTCTCACATTGGTTTCAAAGAAGACCTTCGAACAATTGTGCGTAGATGTTGGCAAAACTAGGAGGGAAGAACTCGTAGGTTTTTTTAGCCTTCGATTGAGAAACAAACTCGATTGTTTATTTCTTAGGCCATCTCCGACTGAGCGAGCCTGCAAGATTGGCTTCTAACTAGCTCCACGAAACCACCGTTGTGAATCTTAGAAATTGTTTCCAGTTGCCCCTCAAGAGCTCTCCAGAGAAAGGAAGTCGCCACTGACGCTATCTCTCAAAAACCGACATTTGCCAGAGTAAATCTTAGAACTAACAAGCCGAAAAGTCTCCGTGATTGAAAGAGCTTTGGCAGCAAACTATAGTGGAATCTTAAGGTCAATCCTTTCATGTTATATAGAGAACTACTTTCAAGCTGTAAATGTTCACAAATGGCTTCATTGGCGCAAAATTGAAGCAATTCATGAAGGCATCTCCACATGACAACCTCATTTTCAAACATGTCGATCATTGTTTCGTCACTAGCATAACTATTTTATACGCATTGCCAAAATATTGATTTCGTAGTTTCCATTATTTTCTACCATAGCTACTCTCCTTATTAGTTAGGTTACTACTCCGTTTTTTATGCACATCGTTTGGGTTTAAATATCGAGCGTACCATGCGAGTGAGACAAGCAATACATTAGTCCCTTTGTTCCTTTTTCTGATTCTAACTTGGTTTTAGAGTTTGTGCAAATTGAGTTCCATCGTAGGAACTTTGTTCACATTCTTATTGGCATAGAGTCGTGCTGATTGTCCATGTCTCCACCACGGCACCTTGCTTGCATGAAGATCGTGGCGATCATCCATGTCACCATCACAGCACCTTGCATTAACCGTCGCCCTTGTTAACTATCACTCTATGGCCGCCTCGCCTCGGCGCTCATCTCCACGTCGTAGCTGCATTGACAGTCTGTCACATCTTCAAGACTCGGAGAATTCACCATTGAGCTCCAATGTCTCTCTGAAGCTAGAATCGACACTTTGACCAACAAACTCAGGTTACCGAGTAACAGTGTGCCGTCGTGGAAATCACCATCAATCAAAAGACCACGGGAAAAAAATGCCGCACACGTCCGAATGCGGCAAATCGAGTCATGTGCTTCACACATTGTACATGCTGAGCTCGATCTTCGTTACAACGTGATATAAGTTAGAGTATCACCTAGAGGGGGTGAATAAGTGATTTAACTATTCTTGCCAAAAATAATGCAGAAATAAAAGCTATGTGATTAGTATTATCAAAACATGTAATAACAGAGTCAACAAAATCAATAGTATGAGGATATTTACATGTGTGCAATATATTATCAAGGATAACAGCGAGAGTTTAAGGAATAGAGGAATTTGCACATAAGAATTATAGTGGTTCGGCCTAGTTTAAACCTAAGTCCACTCTCCCACGCCGACACCCTACTAACTAGATTCCACTAAACAATCAATGAGATGTTACAAGATGAGAGGCTATAGTCAGGTTTGATAGGAGTCTTTATCTCACAAGTTCACTCTATCAATGTTTATTGGGGATTACAATTGAAGCTCACAATAGACAAGTATGTGTATTTGTTGAGGCTCTCTTTAAACTTTAGCATTTTCAATCATTGATCTCTCCCTCTTCAGCACCTTAGTCTCCCTTTTATATTCTCCTACTTCCAAACAAATCATTGGACAGCCTTCAGAGAATTAGTCTCCAACCAACCCATTGGACAAGTTTACTCAAGGAAGATTCACTACCTATTGATGAATAAGTTCAACATCTCCATAGAGTTAATTGTCTATACTGTTGAGATACATGTGTGAGTTATGTTAGAGAAGTTTCACATTAAAAATTGATGTTGTGTTGAGCAATTAATATATCATAGTTGACCCATAACTCATTAGCCTAAATTTTTCAGTGAAGTTGAGTCCAGTTGGATATATTGATCGGCTCAAATTTGGGTTTCTTTTTGGCAATCTCCCCAGGTAAAGTATTGGATTTATGTTACGCACTCCCAATAAATGACATAAGAGCCTATAGTTGATTGATGGGGCCCCAAATTTATTCGGCGTTTGATGAATATCTTAAAGAATGAATCTAGTGGCCAACACGATTTTTGGGCGATGAGCATTGTGGTGTAGCAATGCGGGTCCCATAGCGGACATCATGATCCGGTTTGGTGAAAGAGACTAAGGGGTGAAGTTGGGCGCCGATGGAAATTCAAAGTTGATGTAGAAGGATACCAAGATTAAGGGTGAGCATACCTAACACCGAGCTTACATGTGAAGAGGAGATCGTTGAGATACACGTGTAAATCATATTAGAGAAGTCCCATATCGATGAACTTGATATGGTGTTAAATAGTTAATATTTCATAACTGGCTCATAACTCATTGGCTTAAATTTTTTAGTAAAGGTGGATTCAATTGAATATGTTGACGGGCTCGGACAGCTTCCTCTTGCCGATCTCCCTAGGTGAAGTATTGGACTCCTGTTCCGCGCTCCCAACACAGAAAATGTAAAATTGATGTCCATATATATATTCGTAAAGAATGAAAGAGATTGTCAATCAACTCAAGATGTCTTGTCATGATGACCATGTTTACAAAGCAATCTCCAAGATCGATGATCATTCAATATTTTTTCATCTAAAAAATTCAAGCTAGCTCATTTAGCCGTTCAACTATTCATACATTAGCTTTCTGAATTTAAACGATTGTGGTTATCACATGAGGTCCGAGAGTATCAACTCTTTTAGCATAAATGTCAACAATACATCTCCGTGTTGTCTATGAATTAGAGTTCACCAACTACGAGAGTGGTACTTGAAAAACTATTTCAGATTCAAATATAAATTACGAATAGTTTTGTTATCTTCAAAATATATAACGAGATGTTTTCTCAACAAATTGCGCCACGTTTGCAAACCACCCCTTGTCAGCAGCATTCAAACCATATTGACTAAACCTTGTTCGGTCCTTTGACTAACCAGTTTGACTTCTCGTGGTGCTCTTTCCAAATTTGGAGCGTACGGTGGAAGGTAATAGGGAGGGAAACTCCTTCTCTTGCTTAACTTCTTTGTGTTTGAGGGGACGTTAGGATATTGATTTTGCAGTTTTCGTTATTTTTTGGAAAAGCTAATTCTTATTAGATTAGATTACTTTCAGTCATGTGCACAGTGTTCGCCGGATATAAAAATACCCCTTGAGCTATTCTAGTAATACAATAATTCTTTTGTTATTATCGGTTCCAACTTACACAACCATTGACAAAATCATTTGTAGGCATGATACTCGCGCCTATATAAAGACAGAAAGGGATTGGCGATTTGGACCCGACCTCGGTGGATTCGAGCTCGAAAGAAGAAGATTCGAGCTTGGCTTTCGAGATCCAACCTTGATGGATTAGGTGTTCGAATTTGGTTGCCGGGGTTCGACCACGATGGACTGGGGCATGGGCGCGGAAGACCCAGGTCGGGTGCCAAGGATGTGGAAATTAGCGTCGCAATTCTCGTGCTCGAGTGCATAGTTTTTTATCCAAGCATCAATTTCTAGTCATATTTTGAAAAATCATTTCTAATTTTTCAAAAGCAAAATTGGTCTTCCGAATTTAAGTTTTTGTATGAAATATTTTCTGGTGACTCATCTTCTTAACAATTTAACACCGAAAAATGAGGGAAAAAAAAATCGGTAGAGAGAAAGAGCTTAAGATAAATATAAATTTTGATTGTGTGGGACTCGAGTGGATCCATTTTATAACCCGTTGAACGTGGGACTCGAGAACCGTCCCAACACATTCCAGCACGTGCCATTACGAACCCTAGCAGCTAGGGCCAGTGGCATATTCGTAAGAGGATGGGGAGCTATAGAAATAGTGTAGCAATGAGAAAATATTAGGTGCTCCTAGACCGCCACGTCATCTTCAAGACACTACATTTAATGATCGACACGTGTCCAGCGAACCCACATTTAAGAGGGCTTTTTTTCAAATTGCATACAAAAAAAAAATTATTTACCAAATAAGGGGAAAAAAAAATGTAATTACCGTTTAGGGGTCCACTCGACAGTCTGACTGCCAACGGGTATCCCGCTCGGCGCCCATAGTGCCGAGCAAGACAGCAAGCACAGAGAGAGCAAAACCGCTCCCTCTGCACGTTTTTTTTTTCTGCACGCTTTAGTGCAAAAGGACTTCGTTGCTCTCTCTCTCTCTCCACTAAAGCGTGCAGAGCACTTGGAGAGAGAGAGAGAGCAGATTTCTGCTCTCTCTCTCTCTCCACATTTGGTCTTGCTCGGCACTGTGAGTGCCGAGCAAGATAAAAAGCATGCGAAGAGAGCAGAGGTCCGTTCTCTCGCATGTCGGCCCCTACGTCGCCGCGCCTTTAATCGGGCGAGACGACGTGAAAGGTGCTACAAGCACCTTTCACGAGTGCTGGAGCCTTCGGCTCGCTTTAAGCAAAGCCGAAGGCTCTCCGGTTGATAAGCTCATCCACGAAGCTTCATTCTCTGCATTTCGCTCCTCCAAGGAAGTTCATCGCTCCTTTGCATGTTTGCGTTTCGCCTCTCAGAAACTCATCTCTTTCTACAAATCGCCTCCTCTCAGAAGCTCATCTCTCCTCCGCATTTCGCCTCTCCACAGAAGCTCAACTTTCCACTGCATTTCACCTCTCCACAAAACCTCATCCCTCTTTTGCTGAAGCCTCCTTCACAGAATCTCTGATTTTAAGTGATCCGGATATTAAGTGAATAGAGTGTGGAGTCCGCTGGGAGCCCTCCCCTCGCTTTGATTAACTTCGACGAGATTTGTTCTTAATATCCCAACCAAGTTTTAATCAGATTCTCTAAGACGTCATTTCTTGTTTTCTTCTATATAGCTCACGAAAATTTTCTCATATCCCCCTCTCCTCGGGTGCCTTTATTGATATTAGGGTTTTATTTTATTGCAAATATTTTTGTCATGTTTAAATTAAATTGGGATTTTTTTATTTTTGCGAAGTGTGAGAGAAAAGCAAAGCCGACCTTCTTACTAGTTTGAGATAAACCTTGTTATAGTTATTTTTTGCAGTTTCGTAAGTATTGTTTTATTTATTTAATTATTATTTGTAGACCGAATAGTTGTAATGTTTACGATTTGTGGTAAATAAAAAAAATGACCATAATCTCATAAGAACAAATTTTGAGGACTCATTTTTGCAACTACGTCCACATATTTATTTTGACGATTTTCAAATTTTAAAAAAGAAAATTAGGAGTGTGAAATGATTTTTTGGACAGATTACATAGTTAGAGATTGGCTTCTTTTTTGGGGCTTTTTTTTAAGATTGCATCAAAAAAAAATTATTTACCAAATAAGGGGAAAAAAAACTTAATTACCTTTTAGGGGTATGCTCAATAGTCTAGGTGCCGATCCGAAAAATATTTTTTCGGACCGAGAAGCGAGGGTGGGGTTTGACCCGGTCCGAAAAATATTTTTTTAATAATTTCAAAATTCGGATAATAGAAAATTACAAAATACAAAATGGATTAAAAATAAAGAAAAATCATAAAGACTTTCAAAAAAATGAAGGAAAAAAATATTAAGAAATTTGAGAAAATGGGAAAATAGTCACAATGAAGTGGCCATAGATTATTTTGGCCGGTGATTTAAAAAAATGACGATTTTGCCCTTTTGGAAAATTACATCCCAAAAAAATTGTAAGAAATCATCAAAATTAGGAAATGGCCACAATCAACCGGCCATGGACAATTGACGATATTTTGGCTGATAACATTTGAAAAATGACGATTTTGCCATTCCGGCAAATCGTCTCCCAAAAAATTAAAAAAAAATCTCAAAAATTAGGAAATGGCCACAATCAATCGGCCATGGACAATTGACGGCATTTTGGCCGACGAATTTTGAAAAATGACGATTTTGCCCTTCCGGCAAATTGTTTCCCAAAAAATTCAAACAAAATCTCAAAAATTAGGAAATGGTCACAATCAACTCGCTATGGACGATTGACGGCATTTTGGCCGACGAATTTTGAAAAATGACGATTTTGCCCTTCTGGCAAATTGTCTCCCAAAAAACTCAAACAAAATCTCAAAAATTAGGAAATGGCCACAATCAACTAGCCATGGACGATTGACGGCATTTTGGCCGACGAATTTTGAAAAATGACGATTTTGCCCTTACGGCAAATTGTCTCCCAAAAAATTCAAACAAAATCTCAAAAATTAGGAAATGGCCACAATCAACTGGCCATGGACGATTGACGGCATTTTGGCCGACGAATTTTGAAAAATGACGATTTTGCCCTTCTGGCAAATTGTCTCCCAAAATGACGATTTCGCACAAAATCTCAAAAATTAGGAAATGGCCACAATCAATCGGTCATGGACGATTGACGGCATTTTGGCCGACGAATTTTGTAAAATGACGATTTTGCCCTTCTGGTAAATTGTCTCCCAAAAAACATTTGATATATTGATCCGGCAAATTGTCTCCCAAATTGTCTCCCAAAATGACGATTTCGCCCTTCTAGCAACTAGCCCTTAGGCCTATACTAAGACATTTATTTCATTTGATATATTGATAGTGGGTATGTTAATTTGATAACGTATATGGGACAATATTTAGGAAATTGTAGTTTAGAAATAATTTCTAATTTATTTAAATCTCAGAATGTCGTCTACATCTTTTGCGGTTGTGCGCTGGGGAGGCAAAATAGTATGAACCGAATATAGAATTGATTACGAAGGCGGACAATCTACCATGTTCGGGATGGCAAATATATAGACATTTGATGAGTTACGTGTGTCGATTGAGAGCGCTTTGAATATAACAAGAAACCAGTATATTCAAATAGTGGTGTATAGATATCCGTATGTAACATGCAATTGTGTCACATATGACATTACGGAGGTGCATGATGATGCCACGATTACGATGATTCAGCAATTTGCACTTCAGCCGGTGGTACGGGGTTCTTGCGGTTTTATGCAACCGTAGCGAACATCAATTGAGAGATGATTTCACGGAGGAAGCTTCAATGTTGGTGAAGATGATGATGGTCCGCATAATCGCACGTGCGGAGGCCGATGATAATGCTTCTATTGCGATGATGATGATGATAATGCTGATAATGCTGCTGATGATGATGATGATGATAATGCTGATAATGCTGCTGGCGATGATGATAATAATGCCGATAATGCTGATGATGATGATAATAATGCTGATAATGCTGCTGCTTGTGGTGATGATGATGATGGTGATGAAGAAGATGATCCTTGGATGGACTCCGATGACAATGACGAAGCAGATGTCGGATGTGAGAATATGGAGGCTTACTATAATACGCAGTACAGCAATCCCATTTTGCCGTTGGTACATTCACCGCCTTATTCGGAGATCGACTTTGACATGATGCAAGACGACATAAGAGCCAAGCCGGGCCGTATGCTATTTGATCCATCAAAAGAATTTGATGTTGGCATGTTGTTTCCATCACGGGACGCGGTGCGGTTGGCTGCGAAAGAGTACTCCCTTAGGAGAAATCAAAATTTTCGCGGTTATTTGACAAAGAAAGACGAATATGTGATAAGGTGTGGCAATTCAAATGGACCGTGTGGTTGGGGGCTCCGCGCGATTGCTAAATCGGGTGGCATGTTTTGAAAAATAAGTAAATATAATGGGCCACATACATGCAGTTCTCCGCAAATGTCACGGGATCATCGGCACCTTGACCAAAAGTACCTCTGCAGCCAAATAGAAGCAATGGTCGCTGCCCAACCAGATATCAAAATCAAGCCACCGATGGCGGAGATTCAAGATAAGCCGCAATTCGAACCTACTTACCGTAAAACCCGGAAGGCCAAACAAATGGCGATCGTCGAACAATTTGGAGATTGGGATGAATCATACGGTAGGTTGAGGACGTGGATGATCGAAATGAAGAGTCGGAATCCGGGTTCACATTTTGTGATCGATGATCATATCAACCTAGATCAGGGATGAACGGTTTTGAACCGGATGTTTTGGACTTTCAAGCGGACGATTGAAGGCTTCGCAAGTTGTCGTCCCGTGATTTTTGTTGATGGTAGATTTTTGTACGGAAAATACGAAGGAACCCTTTTTTATGCGGCCTCCCTTGATGGAAATAATCATATTTTCCCACCGGCATTTGCTGTAATCCATCGGGAAAATGTTGATAATTGGACTTGGTTTATGAATCAGTTGCGGAGATATGTCACTAGGAGAGATGATATTTGTGTAATATCAGACAGACATATCGGTATTCAACGAGCAATGGAGACAGCACGGTGGCGTCCTCCACATGCTCACCATAGATATTGCATTCGGCACATTGCCAGCAACTACAACAAACATTTCAAAAATGCCGAAGGGAAAAAACTTATTCGGACGACAGGTAAATTCTCGAATTTGTAAATTTTAAGAAAATACGTATGGAAAAATTTGAGTACAAAGTACTAATTAATGTTGTCATGTACAGCTTACGCGAACTAACGGCGGAAGTTCGACCAATTCATGAGCCAAATTAGGGAGTTTGATCCAGCCACACTTGCATGGTGCGATCAGATTCCAAGAGAAAAATGGACAAAGGCTTATGATGAAGGGAGGAGATATGGATCGATGACGACAAATTTAGTCGAATCGGTCAACGGGATGTTGAAGGGTTTCCGTGGTCTACCAATAGCAGCCATGGTCGACAAGATATTCTATCGGTTGGTGCACTATTTTGATACGAGAAGAACAATGTATAGGATGCAGAAAGACAACCAGTGGAAATATACGAAATTTGCCGGTGTCACGCTCCAAGAAAGTCAAAAAAACAAATAGGCATGTCGTCACGTGTTTCGACTCGATAGAGGCGTTTTCAAGTGACAACCGGACGTGACAGATCCGGAGGTTCGGGGGCTACAAACACATAGTGCGCCTACACTTGAGAACGTGCGCATGTGGGAAATTTGAAGGATTGAAAATCCCATGTTCACACGTAATAGCAGCATGTCAAGCGTATGGCATTGATTACGAACCATACGTAGATGAATTCTATACTTTAGAGAAAACCCTTCAGTGCTATCAGTATATGTTTAATCCGTTGGGGCATCTTCATTACGAGCTTGAACCCGACGAGCTGCCATTAGTGCCGGACCCGAGTCGTATTCGGAAGAAAGGAAGGCCCCGTACATCACGGATCCGGAATGAGATGGACTCAAGAAGCGCGAGCAGTAGCTCTTCGCGAAATCATTGCACACACTGTGGAAAATCAGGACACAATAGGAAAACTTGTGCACATAGATCGGCTGGAGAGTAGATCATACTTGCTCGATCCTTATGTATTTCGTTCCTATGCGTTGTAAGGATGATCGTATTTCTATGTTATAAAATCTCTTTGTCTTCTGAAGTCATCAAATGAATATCTTCATATGGGAAAAAAATTGTATCATGAAATAATTTCTATGTTATAAAATAATTTCTATCGTCGTGTCGATCCTAGGAAATAAACGAATAACGGATATTGGCGCGTAAAAAGGACACGGGGCGTGACAAGTATCATGAATTTTTGTAATGTTATAATATCACAATTGCACGATATTTATTCAGTTTATGTGTTCCATGTTATATATACATATGGGAATTTGTTGTAATGTTATAGTATCACAATTGTGTAGATATGTCACAGAATACTTACATTCAGCCGGGCCCGGAGGATGATTCACTACTTACTGGGCAAGCCCGACATAGATCTCAAGCTATATGGGACTCTAAGGTAATTGAAGATTTTTCGCTTGATCTGTACTTTGTAACAATATCATCAAAATTGCCACTAACTGTTCATGTTACATGTCACAGATACCTCCGACAGAAGCCCTTCGATGTCGGCGAGTGATGCTACACGTAGGTGATCTTGATCCGCGGATAGTCCCGTATCTGCAAGCTTCGGGATTTTTGGGCGTTTATTTGATAGGATTCGTGCAGCTGGATTGGCACTTAATTACTGCATTGGTCAAGCGGTGGAGGCCCGAGACCCACACCTTCTATATGCCGGAAGGTGAATGCACTATCACGCTGCAGGATATTGCGATCGAGACGAGCCTTTCTATAGATGGACGTGCGATTACTAGCCCAAGATTGTGAATTGGGCCACCGTATGTGACGATCTACTCGGTGCTCACCCAACCCGGTTGCGGGGCACACGGATCGATTTGAGCCGAGACAATAGCTTTGAAGAGCTTCCGCCCGCCGATGACGTCGCCATAGTGCAGCATTCCCGGGCTTTCATTCTCCGTCCGCTAGGAGGATCTATTTTCTCGGACAAATCAGGTGCCCGAGTTAGTTTGCTGTTTCTTCCATTATTGGCGAACCTTAATGTCCCTACGCAGTATAGTTGGGGTTCAGCAGCACTTGCATGGTTGTATCGAGAGTTATGTCGTGCAACCGACCCGAAGACGAAGCAAATGGGCGATGCCTTACATATACTGCATATTTGGGCGTGGGAGAGCTTCAGATGTGTCTCCCCATCCCCGACGGTTGAGGTTCCTTTAGGACTTGCACCTTTCAATAGTCGGTATGTGATCTATTATATTTTTAGTTCATGCGTTATTAATTCCTTCCAGTGCGTATAATATAAGAAAATTGAATGTTTTTTGTTTATGCGGTTGGAGTCACGGTCGAAGCACGACGGAGATCCCTACGCATACGTTGGTACATTTGCGCTACCAACTTGATAGATTGGCATCCGAAGATGTAAGTAATGATAACAACGAATGAGTTTAATATAATGTTAGCTTTTAAATTAATTCTTCATTTAATTTCATATGTTTTATTATGATAACAGATTATTTGGGAGCCCTATGGTGGCGACATTCGGGAGAATGTACCGCCTTACCGCTTGCAGGGACAAGATATTTGGAGGGCTCGTGTGCCACTCATCCGGTTTTGGATAGTTGAGTGGCATTATCTAGATCGGGTACTTCGCCGCTTTGGTATGCAAGCCCGATACCTACTCCTCCCCGCGATCACACAAGCTTGCATGATATTGACAATAGGCCACCCGGGAAGGATTGGGCAGCCAAACACGGACGATGGATCGCTATGTGGGACAGACGTACCGAATATGTAGTCCATGCTGATCCCGCCACGGAGGAACTCCACTTTCACTCAACATATATGGAGTGGTTCTGCAGACATACACGGAAGTGAATTTCTATTACGGGAGCTGCAATGGGTTCAATGGTTCGTGCAAATACTTTCAATTTAATTCATTAACTATATTTTTACTAACATAAGTTATTGTAATTTTATAACATTTGTTGCTTGTCATATCATTACCAGAGTGATGGCGTGGAACAAATCTTACGTATATTAAATTCACGTCCATCTCGTCGGACTTTGGGAGATGTGGGGAGGATAGCTAAGGCAATGCTATACGCCCAAGATGAGGAGAGGCGTCTCACGATGATGCCACCACCCCAACCAGCAACTACGGCGGCAACCGTTGGCCCTCACGATGATGATTCGCCCGAGCCTGTTTAGTCGACCCGGAGGACTCCTCGAGGTCATGTAGTTGGCGATGCCGTCCCTTACACCTTCGAGTATAATACGACGAATTTCGCTCCGAGTTTCACTTCAGGATTAGACCGGATCGGTTTCAATGTTGGATTCACCCATTTTGCCGCCCCATTTCCCGAGGGATCTACTTTTGCATTTCCCGATCCGGAGACTCCAGCTCCTTCTCCTACTTCGTATGTACCCGATTTCCCTCCTTTTTATTCAAGCTTCTCTGCAGAAGGATATGTACCGTCCGGGCGGGGCATATTTTCACAAGATATGCCTTCATCATCTACACATCCTCCCGAGTCGGATCCTCCTCCTCGGCCTCCTCCTCGTCCGTACAATACTAGAGCCGCCGAGCACCGAAGAGAGCCATGTTGCGGAACAGGAGGTCATGTAGGAAGACGACATCGTTAGTACATGTAATTGCGATCCGATTATTATCTATTATGAAAATAGCATGTTTTTCATATATCTCAAAGACTTTCATTTTATCAATATTCGAATTAATTACACTAATAAAATAAGCTTCAAAAGAAACAATTTATAAATAAAATAATAATTATTAAAAACTTAACAAAAATAATGATTTCCTTTTTAAAAAAATGCCGAGCAGAACAAAACGCCCGAATCGTCCATGGCCGTTGATTGTGGCAATTTTCTTTTTACAATTTTTTTGGGAGACAATTTCTTTGGAAGGGCAAAATCGTCATTTTCTAAAAGTCGTCGACCAAAATACCCTCAATCATCCATGGCCATTGATTATGGTCATTTACTAATTTTTGAGATTTTTTACAATTTTTTTGAAAGACAAATTGCCAGAAGGGCAAAACCGTCATTTTGTAAAAGTCGTCGGCCAAAATAACCTGAATTGTCCATGGCCGATCGATTATGGTCATTTACTAATTTTTGAGATTTTTTATCATTTTTTTGAAAGACAAATTGCCGGAAGGGCAAAACCGTCATTTTCTAAAAGTCGTCAGCCAAAATACCCCCAATCGTCCATGGCCAGTTGATTATGGTCATTTACTAATTTTTGAGATTTTTTATAATTTTTTTAAAAGACAATTTGCCGGAAGGGCAAAATCGTCATTTTCAAAAATCGTCGGCCAAAATACCCTCAATCGTCCATGCCAGTTGATTATGGTCATTTACTAATTTTTGAGATTTTTTATAATTCTTTTAAAAGACAATTTGCCAAAAGGGCAAAATCGTCATTTTCAAAAGTCGTCGGCCAAAATACCATAAATCGTCTATGGCCAGTTGATTGTGGTCATTTACTAATTTTTAAGATTTTTTACAATTTTTTTGGAAGACAATTTGCCACAGGGGCAAAATCATCATTTTCTAAAAGTCATCGGCCAAAATACCCCGCATCATCTATGGCCGATTGATTGTAGCCATTTATTAATTTTTGAGATTTTTTACAATTTTTTTGCAGACAATTTTCCAGAATGGTAAACCTGTTATTTTCTAAAAGCCGTTGGTCAAAATACCCTGAATCGTGCATGACATGTTCATTATGGCCATTTTTGACATTTTTTACAATTTTTTTAGAAGACAATTTGCCATAAGGGCAAAATCGTCATTTTCAAAAGTCGTCGGCGAAAATACACCGAATTGTCTATGGCTAGTTGATTGTTGCCATTTACTAATTTTTCCGAGCTTTTATAATTTTTTTAGAAGATAATTTCCTACGATGACGAAATCGCTCGGCCGGGATCGGGGCCGGGGGTGGGGAGGGGCGACAGGGGAAGGGGGTGGGGGTGGCAGGGGAAGGGGGAGGGGGGGTGGCGGGGCCGGTGGCCGGTGGCCGGGGGGCCCGCTCGGCGTTATGACTGCCGAGCAGATCCCAAAACGGCAATTATGTTTTCTCTCCCCTAAAATGGTAAATAATTTTTTTTTTGTATGCAATTTGAAAAAAAGCCCCATTTAAGATCACTCACATTTTCCTTACGTAAACCCCCCACAGCCCACACTCTCTTTCTCTCTCTCCAAGTTGTTGCAAAACGACGCACCCCCACAGCCCTCTCTCTCTTTTCAAGTTTCTGCAAAAAGAAGAAGATGACGAAGATGACGAGTAAAATGAATGCGAAGCATAAGCAAAACCAGAAGCATTTCCAACGATGTCGACGGCCCACTCTCTCCCTCTTCAAGTGATAGGAGCCGCGGGCTGAGCCGCTAAGATTGCGGGAGGCAAGGCCGAGTACTTGAACAGAGATTGGAAGAGAGAGGTCAGGGGCGGCGAGGAGAGATTTTGCAAAAACTTGGAGAGAGAAAGTGGGCCGTGGGCTACAAACGGGCGCGAGGCCGCTTCAACCGTGACCATCGCCTCGGCCTCGCCGCCCGCGATCTCGGCCGCTCAGCCCGCGGCTCCCTCGTCGCCGGCCTCGATGAGCGGCGATCTCGAACGCGAAGGTCGCTCTCAACCAGATCTTGACCCCCCGCCGCCGCCTCGTCGCCCGCGATCTCGGCGGCTCATCCCACGGCTCCCTTGCGGCCGACTGTTGGTTGAAGATGTGAAGGTGAAGGCGAGGGGACTGATTAGTGTGAAGGAGGCTTTGTCCCCGGAGAGTGTCTTGGGTGGCCCGTCGTAGGCGGTGGTTGCCCCCCTCTACGGTCGACGGCGGCGCCGATGATTTCACCACCCAGAAATGCCGTCCTACGTTGTGGTTGTCTTTTTTGCAGAAACTTGGAGAGAGGGGGTGTTGTGAGCGTGCTTGCGGAAAGGAAAATGTGAGAGAAAAACTGAAATGTGGGCCCCGCTAAGCACGTGTCGATCATGGGTGTTTCAGAGATGACGTGGCGCTCTAGAAGCAAACAATACTTTCTTGCCGCGTAGCAAATTGTAAAAAGTACTTTGGTTAACTGTGACTGAGACGTTCCAAAAAGTGACACGACAGAAGACAGCGGGAACAATTATTATCGGTTGAATGTCAAAACACCACTCAGAATATCGGTTGGAAATAAATTCTAAGCGCAGAAATTGGGGACCGGTACCGCGGCGTTCCGGAGCAAAAACCAAAGTAGTTTTGCCTTGTAAAAGAGTAGGGAGGGAGTTTTACTGGGGAAGCTTGTTGAGTTTGCAGTACATGTAATCCTTGAACTTCTTGGCCTTGTATTTCGGGGGACTCTCGGGGCTGAGCAGCTGAGGAAGAGGCCCGACCACCCACTCTTCCGGCGGCTCCAAGAACACCGGCCACGACATTCTCGCCTTCTCCTTGTTCACTGTGCTCCTGTGCAGCACCGCCTTATACAGTCCGTTGCTCAGGATCTACAACAGCCAAACAAAGGAGCCAAATCAGAAAGAAAAACCCAGTGTTATGGATCGCTAGGAGGCTTGAACCCGATGTTAAAAGTAGGAGTGTAAGACTTTGTAATTTAGAATCGTCTTTGTGAATTTATCATGAAAGCTTTCAGATTAAAGATCGTTTCGCGTAAGTGGGACACTCAGGGCGTCGCATGGGGCCTACTACACTACACCTAGTGGAAGTACGAGGTGCAAAATGAACTTCCGATGTTGAACCTTTGAAGTGAGGTCACGTGCCCGGGCAAGGTAAAGAGGCTTTTAGTGAGCTGTGGGCCATAAGAGAGAGAGGAGAAGCACGTGATTAGCATCCCCCACATGGCATCAACTTTAAACACCCGCTTACGGAAAAGTAACCTAAATTTTAACAGGGATGCGACTGTTCCAATCCCCAAAGTTCACGGTACAAAAAACGCCAGGCGCACCTACACCGACATTGGCTTGGCATCATAGACGAGTTAGTTGAGTTTGTAGTCACAATCACCGCACCGTCGCTGTCGAACGGTTTCCCTAATTTGATCTGGTTATTAACGGCATTACCAGGGGGTGGTGGGGGTTGGGGGTTGAGGGGGAGAAGGGAGGAAGGGAGAGAGACCTCAATCTGGTCGCCGATGTGGACGATGAGGGCGTTGGGGATGTGCTTGGCGTCAATCCAGTGGCCGTCCTTGAGGACCTGGAGGCCCGGGACGTCGTTGGGCACAAGGATGGTGAGCGTTGACAGGTCGGTGTGGGCGGCCACCCCAAGGGCGAGGTCCGGGCGGGGGCAGGGAGGGTAGTAGTTGATCTTGAGGTTGTACTGAAGCTCTTCCCCGCCGACCGCCTCCATCATGGCCTTCTCCTCCAGACCGAGCCCCACGGAGAGGCAGCGGAACAGCCCGTCCACCACCTCCCTAATGTACTCGGTATACTCCTCGTTCACCTCCCTGCGTGCATGCAAGAAAGCTTAATTAATCCTCACGCCATGCCATGCAAATGCAATATGCACCTCCTGTTGCGACAGGGAACGCACCTGTAGTCTTGGGGGTTCGTGGGCCAGAAGCGGTAGTTGATGGAGGAAGGAGGCCAGACCTTGTGGAAGAGGTGGTCGTTCCACGTCCGCTTGCAGTTGACGTCCTTGGAGACGCGGGTGCCGTAGCCCTCGACGGACTGGGACTCGGGGGGCTTGGCGTAGGCCTCCTTCTCCTCGGGGGGGAGGTCGAAAAAGTGCTTCCCGGCCGCCTGCAGGCGGGAGATGAGCTCCGCGGGGATGCCGTGGTTAACCACCTGGAAGATCCCCCACTCCTTGCTGGCGTGGGCGATGGCCCTCGCCACGGAGTCGCGGTCGGGAAGGCTGAGGTCGATGGTAGGGATGTCCGGGGCGGGGCCCAGGTAGGTGGTGATGGCGGGGCGCTCCTGCTCGGGCCGGATGAAATCTGCGGGGATGGTCTCCGCGGTCATCAAGGAGGACGCCACGGCCTGCACTCTCTCGACCTCCATGAAACCGTCAAAAGACAAAAACACGAACACGAAGACAGGGGGCTGGCTGGCTTCTCCACCTCTCTATCTCTCTCTCTATATATATTATATATTGTATATATATGGAAGTTGGGAAGAAGGGCGGGGAGGGATTCACGGGGGAGAAGTGATAAGAGTTAAAACCTGGTGGATGAGGGCGGAAATGCGGAGGGGGTACGTTACCCACTTTGAGAAGGGAAAGAGGAGTTTCATTAACATGTGAGTTTTATAGTGGCGGAGGGAAGGAAAGGAAGGAAGGAAAAGGGAGGGGGTGTTACGGACTTGGTTGTTACGACTTAGAAATTGAAATTTGATGAAGTGGAGGACAGGTATGAGGAGAGGAGTGGGCAAGAGCGTGACGTGGACTCGTCTCCATCGCTGCTTAGCGCTACCAACCTCCCTCCCTCGACTCGCCCCCCGCAAACAAGCTATGACATGAATCTTTGCCTGCCCCGACCTCACACACAATCTTCATGCCCCCTCCAAAGTGACGTGGTTCCCCATTCCGCTTCCTCTTTTGCAACCCCAGACACAACACGACAGTGCCACCCACAATCTCCATGCCCTTCCTCTGAAAATTACAAGAATCAGAAGAAAGAAAGAAGAAAAGGAACAGTTCGCCATGATAGTCTTATTTCACATTGAACCCGAGCTTGTGTTTTTCCATCCTTCGGACATGGAATGCGACCCTCGCCTTCTCTAGAATCCGGTTCGCCACGTCCGAACGGATCGCGATGCCGTACGCCACAAGTCGACGAGCTCGTCACATCGCTTCATATGCCAATCTCTTTTTTCCTTTGTAGAGCCTTTTTTCTCATGTGTGTGGGTATGTGTATGTCGGTTTTTCATCTTTAATATACTTTTGTGTGCCTATGCTAAAGAAAGAGACCATCAATTAAAAATGTAACGTTTGTCGAGTTAATTAGATAGGCCAAATCTTCAAATTCATTAATTATACCAAAATAAATAGAGGTTAAGGCTAAGTTGGTTTTTGTGTAAAATGCATGATTTAAAGAACATCTTTTCACTAACCGATTATTTCTGGGGCACAATCTCATGGGAGTTCATGTGGCAAACGCTCCCGCCACGGCACTGGCATAAAATGATGGACATGCATGACGCATTGCATTGACTACGTGTACGATGCCCATCCACCTTTGCCTTAAAAAGGAGCTAAACGCAGTTCGGCTGAAAACCACACACACACGATAAAAAGAAAAATGGAGAGTCCTGAGATGGCCCCATCGATTGTGTTAATATCTTACGACCTAACCTATCCTCATTAAAGCTCGCGACCACATTATTATAGATCTGCAACTTCTGGTTAAAGTCCACGTTGACAATTTTAAGGCGTATTTATGTGGGTGATGGTGTTTCTCCAAAATTAGGCTAAAGTACATTGTAAAGTGTCAAAGTTTATGTACGGCGCTCACTTTAGTGTCAAAATTTTCAAAACAATCACTTTAGTACCAAGCTCGGAGAAAATCGATCATTTAAGTGCCGATCCGGCCAAATGAAATCTTATCTTATGTGGCAAAATTTTATAGAGCGGCTGCCACGGTGGACATCCGACGTGGTTTGTACATGGGAAGACAGGAAAAAACGACGTCGTTTGTTTTATATACATTCACAAAACATAAACGACGTCGTCGGGTCCTCTCTCTTCGTTCATCGGTGGGTCCTCTCTCGTGTGAAGACTTTGTCACTCGATTTGCTCTCCTCAGCCGCTCGATCGATTATGGTTAGTCGCCGCCGTCGCTTGCTCACCGTCGTTTGTCGCTGGTCGGCCATCATCGATGCTTCCCGAGGAGGGATATATCTCTTCGGTCTCAACATCCGAGGGAATTAGGGCTCCGATAGCAAACTTAGGATTCATAGGACAAAATTAGGATTGTCATGGGAAAATTTTGAACTAGGGTTGTTAATTTTTGGGGCCAAAGAGAGTCAATTACAGTTCAACCGGTTAGGGTTTTTAATTTGGGGTTCAATTGAGGATTTATGGTTTATGTTTGGGCGAATTGAGCTTGAATGACATCGTTTTATCTTCAAATTGCTGAGTTGGCTTTTGGCGAGCCACGTCGTCCTAAGTTTTTTATGTAAAAAATCCACGTAGGCTTTTCGACGAACCACATATACTTCAAATCGGACTTGGCACCAAAGTGAACGTTTTTCAAAAAGCTTGGCATTAAAGTTATCGTTTTGAAAGTTTTGACACTAAAATGAACTTGTGCGCCGTACTTTAGCCCCATAATTAATTTTCCGGACGTTCGCTTGTTTGGTTCGCCGAAAATGACTATTCAACTGAAAATGATTTTCGGTCAACAAAAATATTCATGCGTAAAATTAGAAAAGTGAATTCCTAAGACACTTTCTAAAATTGCTTCCCTCTCTCCTCTCTGGAACTCAATCTGGACGACGACAGTCGTGTGCAGCCTGTAGCTTCTCGAAGGCCGCTCGAAAGTTCTCTGCTTGCAGCTTCGTCATCGAGAACCTCTCCGATTGGACGCGGAAGCTGCAATCATCGGATCGCAGCTACTTGGCCACATCTGCGGACAACTTAGGAGCCGAATCAGCATTATGGACGGAATCGGAGTCAATCGGAGAGGCTCAGTCAAGCAACAAGATCCGCTGGGGATCGATCCGACCAACAATGTTGAATCCCGACTTGGAGCTCTGAGGAGAGTCGAGATGCAGCTCACAACACCATGCTTCGAGAAGGACTCGCGAGGCTTCTTGGGCTTGGAGCTCTTGCTGTTAAAGAGGGGTTTCGATCGAATCTAGGAGGCCACTAGGGTTTCGGAGCAACACCAGGAGGTGAGGGGATGTCGGTTGCGGGGGCGTTGGCCAAAGGTAGGTTTTCGCTGGGCGGGGGTTGAAGGCATTGGGCTGAGTGGGGAGACGAGTCATGGCTGAGCTAGGAGAGCCAACTCACGAGCGCGTTCAAGGGCCGAGCAAGGTGATTGTCGTTTTCCAAATAAAATCCAAATACCATAAAATATTTTCGATTACATATCACCAAACAAAGAAAAATTAACCTATTTTTTTAAAATAATTTTTATTTTCTTTTATCATGAAAATTTTCCTCGTAATAAATGCACCCTTGCTAATTTTGAATTTTGATACAGTTTTGATCAAATCAAATACAAGCTTGGGTTTCCAGACTAGACCTAAAGTTTAGAGTATTTTTTTTTTTTGGATAAAAAAAAAGTTTGGGATAAAATTGGGATTGGACCTAAAATTTGGAATTTTTTTTTTAAGGAATACAATCCATGTCTCTTATGGAACGACATAATATGAAAGCATCTTAACTGGGCCTGCGAAGCCCAAATGTTGGACGAGGGGCCGAAGGCCGAATCTTAGGTGAGGAGGCTGGAGACGGGGAGAGGGGACCATTCATTATCAAACAAGCTTTGGGTTTGATTTGATCAAAACTGTATCAAAATTCAAAAGTAGCCAGGGTGCATTTATTTTTGAGTTCATGATAAAATAAAAATCAATTTTTTTTATAAATAAATAAATAATCGTAAAATTCGCAATGTGAAAAGGGGGAAAAATAGGGGTTCCACGGTCTGGCTCGTTTGTCTTCCCTTTCTCTTCTCCGGTTTTGAAGAGTTTTTTTTGGTGGTGTCGTCAATGGTGAGTCGGTCCAAAATCCAAATAACAACATTCGAAACAAAGTAAACAAACAATAAAGTCGGGAGAAAATCAGGAGCAGAAGCCGCCTCCTCCTCCTCCTCCTCCTCTATTCTCAATTCAATCTCCTTTCCCCCATCGATTTCCGTGTCTTTGTTCGAGTTCGGACTAGCTGAGGTAGTCGCTAGGGTTTGCAGGATTTGATCGATTGATGCGCATTTGGGAGTGGAGCGACCGAAGAAGATGCAGCAGCCTCCGCAGATGATCCCCGTCTTGCCTTCATTCCCACCCACCAACATCACCACCGAGCAGATTCAAAAGGTATCCTTCTTGCTCTCCTCTTCCCCAATCGAACCCCCTCCTTGTTGTTGCTGGGGAAGAATGGACTGCCGTCTGTTCCTGCTTGTCTCTCTCTCTCTTCTTCGCTTGTGCTCGCAATCTTACGTGCAGTAACCCTCTTTGAATGTCCATGTTAGTTTAGCTCGAGATGTAATTGATGTAAGCTTGAACAATCAGCACTTTGGGAAACCTCAAAGTAACTCCCTAGGGCCGAAACTTGCAAACGAACCCTTATGAGGTTAGTGGATTGGATTCTTACATATGTTTTCGGTTTTCGAAGTCTCAGAGCATTAAATGCAAGACGAATAGCTCAGACGTGCGTAGAATGACCAGATTCCGTCTCTTCATGTGAGGCTAGTTAACACTGGGATCAATTCGTGGGACTCTTAAGGACAATTAAAAATGACTATCACGGAAATTTTACCTTTTCCCATTCCTCCCTGGCTTCCCATCCCAAGCCAACCTAAATTCTAGCTTCATCACTCGATGCGATTTGTACTAGGTTCTTTATATACCGCACCTCTTAGTATTCTAGGATCTATCGCCAGATCACCAGTCACTAGATTGTCTCCTTTCTTTGTAGGAAACTGATGGCGGGACATTGAGCAATTGGTCTAGTGCTAACCACAGATCTTCGTTTTTCTAAAGAGAGAAGTGGATGCACGAGTCCTGACTTCCTATGTCTGCCAATCTATATGTCGTATGTGAACAATGATATTTGCATATCATAGTTTTCTAAATATAGATCAGAGACATGAAGTATGCATGAAGATTTAACTGTATCATAGCAAATGGAAGGCAAAGCTTGTGCAACTAAGTGTTGTGCAGGGGTTTTTCAGTTAACATTGTCCGCCAAAATGCTGATATTTAATACTTATGATCGGTATTGTGGTAAGTTGTAATGTGTGATTTCAAAATAGAACTCTACAGTGATTAGTAGCTGAAGTTTCGTCGCTCGTTGCATTTATATGTCCTGTATGTGGTGTCAGCTATGTTTGGTATAATGATTCTTCATCATTTTTCTTCCCTTCTGTCTTTCTGTTTTGCATGTGTGAGGGAGAGTTAATAGAATTAGTAGCATGACTAATAGCTATACTATATTTGCAATGTACATAATTAATAGGTATACCATATGGCAAACTCTTCGTGTCATGGTACAAGTTTATTAGATGGTATAGGGACTTAATTACGTCCGATGCAGAGGTAATATAAGATGAGATGGAGAATTAGCTATTATCCGTGCATATTTATACCAGGTAATGGCTAGTAGACCTCATTTAACTTAGACAGATAGTATTACATGGTGACTTGATCAGAATCTGAGTTCCTAGTTTAGCATTTTTTTAGTACTGTTGATATCATGATCTATCTACTGACTTTCTAGATCATCTTATGTTTGTCTTGTGCATAATTGTAGTATCTTGATGACAACAAGAAGTTGATTCTAGCTATATTGGACAATCAAAATCTTGGCAAACTCGCTGAGTGTGCCCAGTAAGTCTCTCTCTCTCTCTCTCTCTCGTGTATGGAAGGGGGGAGTTGGTTTCAAAAAAAAAAAAGGACAGAGGGGAAAAGGTCTAGGTCGTGCGCACACACATATGCATGTGGTTAGGTAGGTGGCTCAGGATCAACATATGCATGTGAATGTGTGGGCTTTTCTTCTGTCTCGGCTTGTTTGATAGGTAGTACATCGAGTTGTTTGTACGGCTGGCCAATCAGGATTCATTCTGTAAGTGTGCTTTGGTTGGATGGGTATATGCATGTGCCTGTATGCTAGCCTTCGTATTCTTGGGCATCATCTGTGGACTCAATGTAGCTTGACGATTCAGGTACCAGGCTCAGCTGCAAAAGAATTTGATGTATTTAGCCGCAATCGCTGATGCCCAGCCACAGGCACCACCAATGCCTCCCCAGGTAGTTATTTATCTTGTCATTTTGCTTTCCAATTGATGATTATCTTTTCCGTGCTTATATCTTACTGAATGGCATTTACAGATGGCTCCTCATCCAGTGATGCAACAAGGTGGATATTTCATGCAACATCCTCAGGCGGCTGCTGCTGCTGCTGCTATGGCTCAGCAGCCAGGTCTTTTCCCTTCGAAGGTGCCATTGCAGTTCACTAGCCCCCATCAGTTGCAAGACCCGCAGCAGCAGTTACACCAGCAGCATCAGCAGGCCATCCAGGGTCAAATGGGCATGAGACCGGTGGGGCCCAGCAATGGCCTTCATCCCATGAACATGGAGACTACTTTGGGAGGTGCGAGTGCTGGAGGACCGCATCCATCAGCAGGTCCAAGTGACGCCCGTGGAGGAAGCAAGCAAGATGCTTCTGAGACTGGGACAACTGGTGCTGGTGGTCAGGGCAACTCAGCAGCTGGGCATCAGGGTGGCGATGGAGAATCATCACTCATGAAGGGTTCTGAGGAGGCAAAGTGATGGGCTCTTCGGTTGCTTGCATAAGCGACTAGTGGCTGTTGATAGTAGGTTTATCGGAACCTAGTGTTGCTATTTGATCTTTATTAGTGCTTTAGACATGAGATTTTTGTCCTTTTTTTATACTTCTGATCTGACAAATAGAGTTAGGGGTTTTGTGTTGCAAGAGATTGGTCGTGCAATATCTCTGCTATTTGGGTGCTGCGAAGTTTTGTCATGAGAGTGATGGGAAGCCCGCGCCTCAGTCACTCTTCCTTCTGTTCTTGGGGACTGAGTGGATTGTGATGTCGATGGCAATGTTAGATCTTAGGTAAATGGAGTAGTATCTGCTTGATGAGAGATGAGCAGTCTCTTGTGCAGTGTTGATTTCAGTTACTGTAATCTACATGCCTAGTGCTCATCTTCCCCACTGTGGGAGGGGTCCTCCGATAGAGCTGTATCTTGTATCAGTAGCTTTTATTGCTCTAGCGATGGCTGTTGTAATGGTTCTCCTCTTCTTGACAATTTGAGGTCTGAGATGCCTTCAAAGCCCCGAAAGATGGGAGTTCCATAAGCAATTTCTGAGGTGCATCTTAACAGCCAACTTCGTGTTGCAGGCTTAGGCTGTGTTTGGCAAGGCGATGCGAAGTTGTCATTGCCCTACGCTCGATTGATTGCCCAAATCATCTAGGGAAAGCGAGATCAAGATTGCGATAAAATTGTCCATTGGCTTCCTTTTGACGGCATACTATTGGGACGACGGAACAAAATATATTGTTTTCCATTTATGGATAGACTAAACATCAATAGCCAAAAAAAAAAAAAAAAGGAAAAAAAAAGCAAGTGAGATGAATAAGATAATCAGATGCTCGAGTTGGGCTCGTTAAGGGTGCGAATAATAATCATTCTTATTAAGGGTGTGAATAATAATCATTCTCTTTTTCTGTCCTAGAGAATAGAGATTCGTTTGGTAAAATAATTTTATTTTTTTATTTGAGAAGTATAAATTTTTTACTTTTTCATTTTCAAAATAAAAATTAAAATAAAAATTTTTCTTATATGTACATGTGATCTCTCTCTCTTGCGTCTCGCTTTCTCACATTCCTATCGTCGGTCATTGTCCGCCTATCTATCGGCAGCCGTAAGAATTTTATGGTGCCATCGAACGAATTTCTATTTTGAGAATCAAAATTTTGAGTTGTTATTAAATGTATTTCTCCGTTTGGGAATTCGATCGAGAAATAGAAATAGGTTGGAAATCACTCGCGAAAACAGAGAGTTAAATCGTCGTGATGTATCATTCGTCACCCTATTTAATCCATTCGACGGAAGTCATGGAGTGTTTTGGCTGCTCCTTTCAGAAAAGGAGGGGGGCGCCACGTGGGCTGTGAGGGCGCCAACTTTCACAGCCGACAAAGAGCTCGCTGCTCGGCTGTTGCCGTGTCCGAGAAGTAATTTGGGATCTCTTTTGTTCGGTCGGTTGTATTTAATCAAAGAATGTCAAGAAAGGAGCTGCTTCGTTAAGCCCGGTGGTCTTCATTTTAATCACTGAAGCGCGACCCCGCTCGAATCTGACTCCTCCGTCGCCTTCCCCGTGGAAGTCGTTACCATCTGGTCTCCGCCGTCGTCCCTGGCCTTGCGACTCTTGACTGTGAGCGTAAAAGAATTGTCTTGCCATTCCATGTCGTGTCCGCGTGAACGCCTTGACACTTGCTGAAAAGTTCACCGACTGGCATCGTATGAGCTCTGCTTTTTGCATCAGATCTCTCTTGTTGCACATCCCAAGCCAAACTTTTCACTCCTCTTCTTCTAGTTCTGCACGTTCGATGGATTGCCCCCTCTTTTTCGTGATTTCTTCTAAATGCTGATCGCTTCTCGCGTGTTTTGCAATTTTGTCTACATAATACTCTTGTCCAGCTACTTCGTCTGATTTTTCCTCTGACTCGGATAGTATCGTTGTTGTTGTTGTTATGCGTTCGGTGATGCAGCATTCCGTTCTCCTTTTGATCTGATCTGCTTGGAGCATCCCCTGCCTGGCCAATAAGTTGGAGATACTCATCGAACTCCCACTTTTGGCACCCCAAGTATCGACAACAATGGCAGCTGAGCTCGTCAACGCGGCAACGAGCGATAAATTGAACGAGATGGATTGGACCAAGAACATTCAGATCTGCGAACTTGTGGCGCGTGATCAGAGGTATATCTGCCGAGTGGTTTAGCTTTTCTCATCGATAATACAATGTAGTGTCAGATGCTACATTGTATTTTGTTTGTAAATAAGAATGTCAGATGTTTCTTGTTAATTTGACTAACATGACTTTGCTCATCAAACCACTCAGGGCTGCGAAAGATGCCATTAAAGCAATTAAAAAAAGGTTGGGAGATAAAACCCCAACTTCGCAACTGTATGCAATTATGGTAAGGACATATGTTTTGAAAGATCCTTACTTGATTCATTATGTGTAACCACTAGTCTCTCTGCATCTCTTTCGATGCACGTTGGTGATTCACCGCATTTCTAATTGTGCAGTTATTGGAGATGCTGATGAACAACGTCGGTGAGTATATTCATAAGCAAGTGATTGAATCAGGAATTCTTCCCATTCTTGTAAAGATAGCGAAGACAAAGGTGTGAACCTCAATGCTCAAGTAAAATTGCATCGCTTCGTCATATCTTTTTCACTGTTATTACTTACTTCATAAAAGTATGCTGCAGACTGATTTCTCCATACAAGAGAGGATATTTCATCTGCTAGATGCAACACAATCCTCCCTTGGTGGCGCTTCGGGGAATTTCCCTCGATATTTTTCTGCATATCAGGATTTGATGGTAAGTATGATCTTGAACATTGTTTGCCTCCTAGACTCTTTCATTCCAAATTCATCATACGCAATGCATATCTGGACCAACTTGGAACTCTTTAGAAATAAGACTGCCAGACATTTGGTTTTGATTTCACTGCCGAATTAGGTGTATAGAAAACTCTCATGTCTGACATGATAATGGATCATACTTTTACCCCCTTCAAAAGACTAGATGAAATATATGAAGCATCTAAGTAGTAGCCGATGGAACCTATAATCTAAAACATGAAATCAACTGAACCATCATGGGGCACTGGCCCCTTACCCTTTTTTTTAATCAGAATGCCCCTTACCTTTAAACAGACCTGTTTTGCTCAAATGTCTCAAGTGATGCTCACAAGTCTGCTTTTCTGGGGAATTGTTAAAAGTAGCATTTTGCTATCTCTTTGTCCCAATTCAGATCCTACTAGTCATTTGCACAATCTATTGCGGCAACAACATCCAGACCTTGCAGTTTAAAGTTGCTTTAGTGTCAAAAGTCATCTCGCTCAAGTTGCTTATTTAGATTTTTAATGGAGAGATGGGACATACAACCCATAACTTTGTCGTCAAAATTAATCAATAGTATAACATTATGATGTTCATTAGTTTGCAATTATTAGATATGAACTGTCTTTGTTCTCTATATGCTCAAGCTCTTGGATTAGTTGGCCAATTAAAAAAGGTCAGAATAAGAGCAGGTTCAACCCTGTGTCAAAGTTCTTACACTTTCAGTTATATTTCTTTGATTCTCGCTTACAGGTTCCATTCACTAGAACTATCTTAATTTCCCCTTTGTCCATCCTATTCCTGCTCATATTTACTTCATTTTTTAGATTCTCTCTAATTGTACATCTTTGTCCTTTTACTTGTTCCCTATTTGTATTGTTTTGCTGTGGCTACTCTTACTAATTTCTCTGATGAGATCTGGCTACAGTGCGTGTTTGTTGTGCTTTACTGTTGATAGATGATAAGATATCGGTAGTGTTAGCTATAAGGTTTTATCAAATAGATTATTTAACTGTTTAACTAACGCACTTCCATATTTTTCACAAGATTTGCCTTCTTTTTTTGTGGAAAACTCAGAGCTTAGGAATACAGTTTCCTCAACAGCATCAATCTGCACCTTCTGATCCATCTGTCATACAAGTAAATGGGAGTGCACCATCAGCCTCTACTTTTCAAGCAGAGAAGAATATCATGTCTAGTCAGGAAGAGGCCTCTGCCAGAGGTAATAGACTTCCGCATCAACCAGAAGTACAGTGCATTCCTGAATCAAGGTATGCATTTACTGGGAAGAAGAAGAAGGAAAGGTTCTTTATAACCTGCTTATGCTTCTCATGGATATCTTTTATATGTAGTGAAATCAAGAAAAATGTTCTGGCAAATTGTACAGACAAGAGTTATTTGTCATTATTCTCCATGTATACAATCTACATGGACGAATTCGTCAGTTGAATAATTGAATAGCATAGGTAGAAATATCAGTATTTCATTGATTTAAAAGTAAAAGTTCATATCATTTTTTATTTCTATTTATTTATATTTTTTTTCAAATTATAAAATAGTAATAGAAAATATTTATGGGGAGTAGGTATTATGTAAATTAAATGGGCCAAGCAGGAATTGGTCAGGGCTTTAAATTTCTTGTGAACTTCCACTAACGGGATAACCAGTGGCTGGACCCTCTCATCAGCCTTAGACTCTCTGTCTGTCTTACAGAAAGTAGATTGCTGAACATACTTGGCTACTCTCTCTCTCTCTCTCTCTCTCTCTCTCTCTCTCTGAGCGCGCACGTGTTGGTTTGACTAGTACTTTCCTTGCAGTCTAGTCCTTGTAGACCCTTCAAACCCCTAGTTCTGATAAATCAAGATTGTGCAGGTCTATGGATAAATCAATCTGACATCTAATAAGCCAAGCATGGTTATGACTTGTTGGAAGATTTTTTAACACCATGTTTGCTGAAAGATATATCTTGGCTTTTTCAAAAGATGGTTATGACTCATAAAATACATACCATTTGGCAGAGAATATGTACTAAAGACATGGCTGATAGAGAATTTTCCTCTTGCTTAGATCATGTGATCCAATAGTTTTTCTGATCTCTCTATACAGTATTATTCAAAAGGCTAGGAATGCATTGGAGGTTTTGAAAGAGGTCATGACTACTGTTGATGGTCAACAGACTCAACATTCTCTGGTAAGCCAGACTCGTATCTAGATCTTTCATTGACCTTCCATTTGTTTGGTTTGAAAATGCTCTTACTTTAGCACAGTGATCAGTTCATGAAACTGTGTATATTGGGTATAAACTTTTTGTTAAGAATCTCCAATAAACCCTATAGATGAGGAAGTTTGACTATCTTCATGAGGCATGAGTTCCCACTCGAGCATTTAAAGTTTTGAACACCATAGTTTTTATTTTTCCTATTTCCACCATTCAGTTGCTGTTGCCTAATTTTTTTTTTTTGTCACAAGTAGTGAGAATGCTGAAATAAATAGCAACCGGAATTCTCTGTGGTTTTCTCTAGCTGGTGCATGGCCATGCATGTATGGTGAATGACAATTCTGGAAAGTTGAGATGTAAATGTGACACCATGTCTGACATGGTAATGGATCATACTTTTGCCCCCTTTAAAAGGCTATGCCAGCATACAGAAAATGTCCTTTCACCAGTTAGGATAATAACATATAGTCTGACATTATGTGTACTGCATCAAGGCATTAGAGGGTTCTATCTTGGAAGTTAATTAATGGAGAAGTTGGAATTTTGATGAAAAAATTTAAAAAAGTGTAAGACCTCCTTCCAGTTCCGGTTTAATTTCTTGAAGGGATTCGGTCATGGGAAGTCTATATCCAAATGTTTGTGTTGAACTATTGAATAGCAATTTTTGACTTTGACTGCTTGTCTTGTTCCTTTAGGGTGCAAAGGATGAATTCACCCTTGATCTTGTGGAGCAATGCTCTTTCCAGAAACAACGAGTAATGCATCTTGTTCTAACATCTAGGTGAGGCCTTATTACTATATCTATTTTTTCTCTTTAGTGACCAAGTGGCTAATTTACTGAAAGTGTCAACAGTAACTTTCAGCTTTCTATTGGTGGTGTTGCCTGCATTTTCTAATGTACTATTGGCTCTAAAGTTATTGTCCGGATGCAAGGGCAACAACTCAATTGTTGGATTAATCTATCTGTGTGCCACCTTCACTGAGGAAGAGTGAATTTTGCAATGGAAATGATTTGATAAGAGGAGGGTATTTGGCAAAACAAGATGAGTTTTGTATCCGTTAGACGCGACTGATTTGGGAGTGTCAGAAAAAGGGTTTGCTGTAGCCTTTGTCTGAGTTGCAGCCTGTCAGTCTCTGGCGAAAGATGCATAATGAGAATGCCAACATGTCTAAAATATGCCTTATAAGGAAATGTCGAGTCTCCTGCACCTAACTTTACATATGGCTTTAACTAAATGACAAGCTTGGTCACATTGTCTTCCATGTGATGTAGTCCTTAGGTGTGACATATTGTTGGCAAAAGGGGATATCATTACCGCCCAATGATAATGCTCTTTAAGACCAAGTCATGTGATATCTTATGCTTTTTACCTTCCACAGGCATTTACTCTAAGCCCATGTACTGCTTCAAGGTTTTGAAAACTGCAAGCCATACACCTCCTGGATGATGCTTTGTTTTCATGTCTATCTTGTCCAGGGATGACAATGTAGTTTCTCAAGCAATTGAATTGAATGAGCAACTCCAGAAGGTACTTGAAAGACACGATGCCCTTCTTTCTGCTAGAACTGGAACAAGTGCACATCTTACTGATTGTAAACCAGAGGAGGAAGAAGAAGCTCAACAGCTTTTCCGAAGGTTTGTCCATGTCTCCGGCTGGCTTGAAAAGAATTCCTATCTTTTTCGAATGATGCATACACAAACTAAATTCAACATCCGGGCAGTTTAGTTCTAGTTGGTGATGTTGTGTGGAGATAGAACAAACATTATAAATAGTTTGGAGTTAAAATATTGTTGGGCTTCCTGATTGAGCAAAATTTATCTAGAGTTCAAAACACATGGCAGGATACGGAGAGGAAGAGCGTGTGCGAGGTTTGAAAACGAAGAGAACTCCAAGCAGAGGCACACTCTAGAGTTGTCAGAATCGTCCAATTCAGGTACATATCTTTCAAAAGATCTCTGGCCTTCTTTTCGTGGAATAACACAAGGGTATAGAAGTTTCCTCAGCAGCACCCATCTGTACCATCAGATCAATCTTCTGTACGAGGAATTGTGTATGAAACATCAAAACCTACGAGAAAAGCAGATAAGAATAATGTGTCCAATCAGGAGGTAGCATTTGCCAGTGGGAATGGACTTTCTCAGCAACCAAAAGTACAGTGCATTCCTGAATCAAGGTATCCATCCACTGTAAAGAGAATTTTTTTTTCTTTTGTTAGCCTACTTATGCATCCTTTTTATTGCTGGATCTTGTCATGGGCATTGGTTTAGGATATATTTGTGCTAACCAATTATGCACACTAATATACCTGTTGCTCTCAGAATGGAAAAAAATTAGTGTAGGTTAAATGAGATTAACAAGTAACTCATTCAAGAAGTCCTTCAACGGCCTTTTTTCCATGGTAAATTTTAGCGGTTTAGGAGCATTGAGTCTGAACTACCCATGTCATTCACAATCCTCTACTGCCAAGTGCCAAAAAGCTGCCCTTGGCTAGATCCCATTCTCAGTATCAGTTTCTCTTTTCATCCCCCTATGGCAATATAGACTCCTCTCTCACTCTCTCTCTCCAGGTAAGTGAGCAGCCATATACTAGTCATGCAGAACCTTAGGATACCTAACTCGTGATAATAAAATATTATTAAGCTCTCTGGGTATATCTATCCAGAAATCATCAACTGAGAGCAATAATGATTTGTTGAAAGATTTCTGGAAATATTGGCATTTTTACCCACCATCTCGTTGGTTTCACCTATCACTGTAAAGAGAGATGGAATGAGGGATGTGCATGTGATCTCATGGCAGTGAAAAAGAGACTTTGTAGCACACTTTAATTGTATTTGTCCTGACGACACATCCTTAACAGTTTTCCATCTTCTTCTTTTTTTTTTAAATACAGTATCATTCAGAAAGCTAGGAATGCATTGGAGGTTTTAAGAGATGTCCTTGATAATGCTGATGGTCAACAAACTCAACATCCTTTGGTAAGTCGGACTATATTTAAGTTCTTTAATGTAATTTCGCATCGCCTTTACAATCTTTAACCAAGCTTAATCAGGGATTGTCAATGGATGGCACATCTCATTTTCTTCATAAGTACTCTGCAATCCCTACTAGTCAAGGAAATGTGTGTTTTCTCATTAGGAATGAGTTCATACTGTGTCTTTTTTTAAGTTCTTGTTGCCATTTATCGTGAAGAGTATTAATGGTATTATTTAGAAGTATCGCCAATTAGTTTGGCTAAAGTACCTAATGTTAGTGAAAAGTGTTGGTATTCAAAATAAGGTAGCTGGGGATTTGGCTAAAAAGTAACTCTCTCCCTCTATCATCTATATACAACCTCTTATGCACTCTTGAATGCTTATGTTGCCTTTGTAGGGCGCCAACAATGAGTTCACCCTTGATCTTGTTGAGCAGTGCTCTTTCCAAAAACAAAGAGTGATGCATCTTGTTCTAACATCCCGGTGAGGTCTCCTTTCTGCCTCAATTTGTATTTTACTTCTGTTATTCTAGTAGCTAATAGCAGCAGTGAGGGCCTTTTCCTGCTTTCTGTAGCTTTGTTTTGTCAGCATTCCTCCGTAATGTTAATTACTATAACCACATACTTGTCGGATTTATCTGAGATAGCTCGAATCACTCTCGCTGAAGAGAGAGAATCTCATATATAGTGACACAGCTTGCATGGTGAAACTGAAATAATTTTTCTTCTTGTCCTGAAAGAAAGCATGTTGTATGAGAAATTCAAATTCTGTTTAGATTGAAAATGGAAAGTCTCTACCTTGATAGACTCTATTCATCTTGTGTTAATCGCTTGTGGGGCAGTAGATACATAAGAAACTTACCCACTGAAGAAATGAGCTCTTTTGCAAGCTAATAACTGATTAAGTGGAGCACTAATAGCTGGGAAAACACTGGGTGCATCTCCTTGCAGTTTAGGTGCCACTCACATTTGGAATTGTAAAGGGGAATACTAGCCGGCCTTAGTCTAAGGGGCAGCCTAGTTTACAGGCAGTTCATAGTAAGCACGTGAACCTTTTTGGAACGTCTTATCACTGTAATTGGAGAGGCCCACTTAGCTCACTTTTTGTAAAAATTCAAGCTTGATAACATCCAGTGCTGGCAAGAGGCAATATCTATTTCCTTCGATGCTTATCAATCTTAGGTCAGGCAGTCACTTAACCTTCACACTTCCCTCTTGCTCAACCACATTTACTTTACTAGAAATCACGACCACTGTCAAACTTTTCTAAAAGCTTTATTCTTAAATAACTTATGAGCTCTGCCAACTGAAAGCTTCTAGAGCAGTGCTTTCAAAGCTTTTCCTTATCGTTTCCTCTCATGTGTTGGCTAGTATTTAGTCTAAAGAAAGTAACGGATCAATTGCCCCATAGTTAAAAAATAATAATGCAGTTTCCTTACATTTAGCAATTTTTAATAGTCTATTTATGAGATGTATTTATCATTTTATTGATTCTTATTTGCTAACAAGACAACCCATCCAATTTAAGTAATGCATTTATGAAATTATTGTTAAACAAATTATATTTGGTGGGGAAAATAACACTTTCTTTGGAATTTTGCTATAAATATCTGGAATTGATAAAATAAATTAAAAGGTATCAGTTTGAAGTCATTGCAAAGGGAGAGCAGCGAGGGGATGGCATTGCACACCTTCTCTTGGCAGCACGCCTCTTTTTCCTTTTATCTTCCTTAAGATATTTTGTAGCGGATGCGACTTATTATCGCTTTTGAACCTCCATTGTTACACAGAGACTTTCTTTGCTAAATAAGGAGCAACATTTTAGAGGGTGTTAATAATTTTGAATTGCCGTGAGACCAAAGTTGATAAGAAACTTAAATTTCACATCAAAGTTAAAGACAAAGTAGACAATTGAAGAACATTTATAATATAGCAAGTATTGTCAACTAAATAAAAATCAATGATAGCGATTCAGTTTGTTTCAATTTTTTTCTAAATAACTATCACACTTATTTTTAAATCACTAATAAACCTGAATATATTGATATAGACCTTTATAGAAATAGCACATTCCTCTTGTGCAGAGCACGGCCTCAATGCTTGTACCACTGGAATTGTGAAACCATTTGTCAACTTAAGTTAAAGCTTAAATTATTAGATAAAGTTGTAAGGTTTAATCATTCTGACAAACTTTAAAAGATTGTCCGGTGAAGTGATCTCCTCCCCTTTTATGTCCATCTCCTTCAGGGACGAGAAAACAGTTTCTCAGGCAATTGAATTGAATGAGCAACTCCAGAATCTACTTGACAGATATGATGCGCTACTTTCTGGTCAAACTGGGATGGCTGCAAGCAATGTAGATTGTGAAGCAGATGAGGAAGAAGAGCCTCAACAACTTGTCAGAAGGTTGGTTTATTTCTTGGGCTGGTACTTTACTTGAAAAATTACTTGTACGTGCGCTTATAATGTGGTAGGGAGATTGAGCTTCCTGGATCTTGGCCGGTCTGTTCTGTGGAGTCGGTTCTGTCATGTGGAGATAATCTTTAACAAATTGTCAACATTATGCAGCCCAAATGAACTTTTTGACTACCTTGTTTAAACAAGTTCATCCAGTCTAACACAACATATGGCAGGATACGAAAAGGAAAAAATTATGTGAGACCTGAAGATGAAGAGAGCTCTATGAGGAGCCACACTCTGGACTTGCTAGAACAAACAAATTCAAGAAAACAAGTAAATCGCCAGCTCAAACAACCAGCATGCACTGAGCCATCTGAGTCCAATGGGCAGCTTTTGCCTGTCGCAATTCCACCCCCGCCTGCAAAACACGTTGAGAGGGAAAAGTTTTTCAAGGAAAACAAACTGGCTGGCGCTGCCATGGCTGGCCAGATGAGGTGTCTGTCATTACAGAACGTTGATGGCAGCAGCTCTCACAGTGGGAACAGTAACTGTAGTGACAAAAAATAACTGGTATCATGCTGTGCTTCGATAGTCTTGCTTATGGCTGTATTCTAGTAGGTTTTTTTTTGCTGATCTACCGATGGGTATTGTGAAAGAGAGAACAGCTACGACATGATTGTATAGAGAGCATTCAGGTTCAGACAGAGGTATTCGACCGAATATATGACCATTCTCTTTCAACTACTGGGTTAAATTTGCCTCATTTTGTGGAGGAATGTAGATTTCTGATTTTTCTCCCTCTTTTTCCTTCTTAGTTTCTTTTCCTACAAACAAAAATGGGCAATCTTGAATTTTGAGATGAATGTAACGGAAATAATCAACAAAGGAAACATGAGTGTGCTTTATTCGTCACGGTCCCATTGTGTCAAGTTGACTGATTTTAGTGCAGTTATTTTATTGGGGATACTATCGTGCGAGGCTCTGCATCAGTTCCAAAATTCAGTACTTTTCTCTTGTACTTATTCATTTTTATCCTTTTGGTCTTTTGGGTAGCCTCGCGATGACTTTTCTTAGTCTTTTGGAAAGGTCAGAGTTTGGTTTTTTTACCATTCCACCGGACTTTCTCAATTGTTTGGTAGACTGCCTCGATGGCTTTCGCTCACCTGATCATCTCCTCTCACTTAAGGTAACCCCAACATCTCCCCCTCCTTCCCTCCCTCCCTCCCTCACCCCCTCCCTCTGCCAAAAGAATGCAAGAAACCATTGTTCTGTATGCAGCCCCTGCTTTACACCACTTGTTGTCCATGGTGGAGCTTGGGAAGCTGATTCTGCGTTGTCACCCACAATTCACCCTCACAGTTTTGGTCGCAGCGATGCCAGCAACGGCCAGCGCCATCACCATCTACATTGATCGAATGTATACTGAGACCACTCTGCCCATATCCTTTTTCCATCTCCCTCCTGTCCATGTCCCACAGTCCCTCCAAAACCAAGTAGATACTGCTTTTGAATTTATGCGTCTCAACGGCGCAGGTGTTCGGGATGCCCTCCAAAACATCTCTGCCGACTACGCAGTTCACGCACTTATAACTTCAGCCTTCCACGTCCCACATCATTTTCTCAACAGACCTACTTATTATTACTTCAGCTCTTGTGCTTCTGTTCTATCTTTCTTCTTGGAGTTGCCTACCATCCACAACCGGACAAGCAAGAGCTTCGGAGACTTGGACACCCTCTTGCACTAACCGGGCCTTCCTACCATAAGAGCCTCTCTCGTACCTGAACCATTACTTGATCGCCATGCTTCCACCTATGGTCACTTCCTCGATTGTGCTCGATCTTTGCCCAAATTTCATGGGTTTATAGTGAACACCTTTGACTTGCTTGAGCCAGATGCAGTCAAGGCTATTGTAGATGGTGTTTGGGTTCCCGACGGCATGACTCCACCTCTCTATTGTATTGGGCCACTGAGAGCAGATGAAAAAGATCGCACTATTGGCCGTGTTGCTTCGCCGGACGTATCAACAATGCCTGTCAATGAATGTTTGTCCTGGCTAGACTTGCAGCCAAGCAGAAGCGTTGTCCTGTTGTGTTTTGGTAGCCGGGGTGCATTCGCCAGTGCACAAGTGAAGGAGATTGCTCTTGGGTTGGAGAGAAGCGAGCAACGGTTCTTGTGGGTGGTGAGAAATCCACCACCAAGTATTGCAACGGAGCCAGATTTAGACCACCTTCTGCCTCAAGGGTTCCTGGAAAGGACTCGGAACAAGGGTCTGGTCATAAAGTCTTGGGCACCACAAGCTGCCAATGCCATACTTAAGCATGAATCAGTGGGGGGATTCGTGACTCATCGCGGGTGGAACTCGGTTTTAGAAGCAGTGAGTTGTGGGGTTGCAGCGCATGAACAGCGCGGTCCTTGTGGAGGAAATGAAGCTGGCAGTGCCGATCAGCAAGTCGATAAGGTAATATGAAAAGGATAAAGAAGTGAAATTCATGGTTAGTGCAGAGGAAATGGAGAAAAGGGTAAGGCAGTTGATCATGGAGGTGAATATGAGAGAGAGGAGTGCCGAGATGAAGGAAAGAGGCATCGCGGCTTGGGCCGAGGGCGGATCCTCCTTCTTAGCATTGTCCCGAATGGTGGGTTCATGGAAGCAAGGCTAACTACTGCTTTACAGTGTTAAGGATCGCTCCTTAGGAGAATGATACGTTATGGAACCTTCGATCGGTGAAAGATGACCTTCAATCTTGTCTTTTAAACACCATACCACCTTCTGCGATTTTAAATTTGTCAAAATATCTACCAAATCATATTCTTGAGACAAAAATGACCTCGCTTTGTAACAGACCCAAAAAAAAAGTAAAAATTTTTACTCGAGAGATAAATATCTCCACATTTATCTTATTTAAACAAAAGTATTGTTGCATAGAGTTTTGGCTTATTCAATTGAGAGAGTGTGTTCAATACCAAATTGAGTATTCGAATAAGATGGCTAGCATTTTGCCTCGAAATAAGTTTGCAAATTAGGATTTTAAATCATCGATTTTCAGCTAATTCGTGGAGTTGGAGCAGATCGTGAAGTTTGATTAGCATTTCAAACTCGGCAATTGGATGAAAAAGTCACTACTGAATATTTTTGTCTATCAATTAAAATTATAAACTTTTTGGCTCGTTTGGAAAATGGGGTTATTTTGGTCATAAAAGGATAAGAGTATATATATATACGACACAAATATCCGGGGAAGTGAAGGGTTCAATCCCCCACCTCATTTACTTGTCCGGCGAATTGAGGTGCGTGTATCGGCATTGCTCGGATCCAACCTATGCGCGCCGGGTTCAAATCCTCCCACACTTGCTCGGTTCGGACTTACCCATCACGAGGGATGGATATCCGCGTCTACTAGAGTTTTAACTCGTGGCAACCAGCCAAGTAAGGAGGGTGTGGATTCCGCTCATATCCTGAAATTAGAAAAAAGGTTATAGGAACACCCTTTATACCGATGAAACCCAAAACACCGTTCTAAAAATTCCAATTTTTCTCCCCGAAGGCTCTACTACTTGGAAACTATAGACGGATTACATTTACTAGCACATTCAAATTGCATATGCGTATATATAAATATATAGAAAAATTTCACTTAAAAGCTCGAATTGCTCCCTTTTTTAAATAAAAAATGAGAGTATAAAATGATACTCATTTCAAATAAGAGTCTGGAGTGGTATGACACTTTCAAATAAAAAGCCTAAAATGACAATGCTGTTTCAAACAAGGATCTGACCTCGCCGGCTGACTTGGTATTCCGATCCATCAGGGGACTTTTTGTCGAAATACAATTTTAACCTAATTTTATTTGCTTTGACATTTATTAGAAATTTAAAAAAAAGAAAGAATTGAAATGATAAAACGCAGGAACGTAGAGGGAGAGGGAGAGAGGCCTTGGTGGGTGAATTTAGTTCTCATACGTCGCCTTCCCCTCTTTGTTTGCGACCTGTGTTTCTCCTCCTCCGATTCTAAAATCTGCACTTGTCTGATTCTTGCGGTTGTGGTGGTGACGTAAAGGAAGCTTCGTCACTCCGTCTCTTCCTTCCTTCCTTCCGCCATTATCGATTGGGGCCGGGCGGGGCGGTCTTCTTTCCGGCAATCGAGCATGAATTGCCAAGTGATGAACACTTCCTCTCCGTCTCCATCTTCGTCTTCCTCCTCTCGCAATCCCATTCCCAACTCCCCACTGTAAGTCACTTCCTTCCCCACTCTTCTTTTAACTTCTTCTTTGCTCATACCACATAGGTACGCCTCCCCTGATAGCTGCATTCGCTGATTTGGGGCCGTCGCTTCATCTTGCCGGGCACACCCACCATTGCTAATGCTGCCCTTTGATACCCCTTTGGCCTGATGAGTTCTTTTTTGTAGAAATCAACTACATAGGAACCGTAGCTTAAAAGGGTTGCTCAGTGCTTACCTTCGGTGGGCATTATCTGGTGTTTGCCTCCCACGGTGCATCGTTAGTTATCTGGGTATTGACGTAATTCTGTTCCTCTCAGTAAATTGCTCGGGCGGACTGTTTGTTACTCCCTTTCTCACAAGACGAATCGATGCTCCGGCATTCAAATTGGAGGTTGCCATGAGATTGTTTATCTTCCAAAGAATTGTGTAGTCCGTAAATATGCTTCCGGCTGGTCCGACGCAAAGCAACCGGTCAGATATCCTCCCCGAGCCTTGGTGGCTTCGGAATCTCAAGGTTTATCCTCAATCCCTATCATTGGCAAAGAAAAGATAGGAGTATTGCTGCTCAACCTTGGAGGTCCTGAAACCCTTGACGATGTGCAGCCTTTCTTGTTCAACCTTTTCGCTGATCCAGTTACTCTCTCTCTCTCTCTCTCTCTCTCCCTCTCTCTCTCTGGGTGCGCGCTTGTGTGCCAGGATCATTCATATAGCTCTTATTGTTTACATTTAGGCCAGATAAATTCTGCTCAACTCTTTTAAGAGTTTGGTTACTAACTAATTCCTTTTTCAATTATTTCGTCAGGGGCATGCATATATTTCAGCATGAAGTGTGTCGGGAGTAGTGCAGCTAATACATAGTCATATGTGATCCCGTTTGCTTGGCCGTTTTTGTGCATTGTTTTGTCTCTGGACATCTAGACATAAAGTCTACTGCATGCATTTATTTTCTTAGATACATAGTAGTGTACTTATGCAATGAGGAGTTTCTTTTCTTTGGTTTATTCTTTTTCAGGAACTTGTGCCTTTAGTACCAGCCTTTACAATGAGGATAGATACACAGACACACACATGCACGCCCATAGATCTGTTTTGTCTAAGAGCAAGGTTCTCACTTATCTATGTCCTTATTTTCTCTATAATCTTGAATTATATTGTTGCTTCACTTAACTTGAAGCTTCCAATTAGTGGCTGGCCGTATGGTATTTTGTGCATTCCAGCAGCTGATTTCCAAGGAAACAAAAGCAAAAACAGTGCTGTGTCCTACCTTTTTTCTACCTTTTTTTTCTATCCCACAGAAGCTTTAAAGATTAAGTCATGGAAAAAACGAAAAGAACAGTTTGGATGTCTGACTATGAAACCATTAATCATTAAGCTTGATGTGGTTTTACAAAACAACTTCTTGAATAATCTATGGACACAAGATCAGCATTTCTTCAGGCATACCAATTTTGTAGCTAGCTTTCGGACACAATTTTAGCATTTATTGATATTTTCATGTTTATTGCTGCTTCTGCTCCAAGCACATGCTGATCAGTGAATATTATTTGATAGTGGTAATCTTGTCCTTGATTGTTTAGATGAATTTTTCATTTTTTTTCAATCTTCCCTTTTTTCACTGGAAGAGTTACACAAGATGTTTTGTAGGTGTAGCCATGTAAGAATCGGGTAGTGTTCTTAGAGGAGCTTTGTCTTTGTTGTTGTACTATGTCAATAGCTTTGTCGGATTTCAGTGAGCCGTGTAAAATCAGACAGAATGTGGATGGATATAACTGTCCATGTCTGCTTATGAAGAGAAGATGCGAGTTAGCCACGACGGTGCACCGTAACTTCACGTATTGTCTTTTAATATTTAGAACTGGGTATATATATAGCTTCAACATTGTTTCCCTGTCAGTAACTTGTTGACTTTATTCCACTTATCTAACTTCATGCTGTTGTCAGGACATCATTCGGCTGCCAAGGTTGTTTCGCTTTCTTCAAAAGCCATTGGCACAATTTATATCTGTTCTTCGGGCACCCAAGAGCAAAGAAGGCTATGCATCTATAGGTGGTGGTTCTCCTCTTCGGAAAATAACTGATGCCCAGGTACGATTTGAAACTTTGACTTTTTGACATTAATCTATCATGCATCCTTACAAGTTTGTGAAATCTAAGTTCTTGGTAGTGTGTGTGTGTGTGGTTTTTTTTTTGGGGGGGGTTGGTGTTGGGGGGTGCAGTGAGAATGCACGTGCACATATTGGTGAACAAATGACAGATGAGTAAGATGCAAATAATATCGTATTTCAAATAAATGGACCGCTTCTGACCAAAAAAATTAAAAAATAAATGGACCACTGAGGCTTCAATTTAGGAACTTTTTCTAGGATGCCTGTAAGAGAACTCTGAGCTTGCTTTCGGTACTCTGATGCTGTTAATGGTGATGCTCAAGTTATTGTGAGGAAGAATGTTGAAGCTAAATTGTTCGGTCAATTTAAACAAAAAAGTTCTTACATTTCTTCATATTGAGGTTGCTTACCATTCGAGAAGTGTCATCCGTTGTTCAGGCAGAAGAATTAAGGAAATCACTTTGGGCAAAAAATGTTCCAGCCAAGGTGTATGTTGGCATGAGATACTGGCACCCATTCACTGAAGAAGCCATTGAGCAGGTAACTTCTATCTTGAAACTTGTGTCAGTAGAATGGTGGGCACAAATTTAGTAGTTAAAATTGTGCCCTTCTTAGCGCAGTCTTTTGGAGCAGACATCCATCCATGCCTAAGAAGGCACATGCAAAAGCGTGTTCTCTCTCTCTCTCTCTCTCACACACACACACACACAAAAATTATGTGCCTCGACACTGCACTTGTGTATCAATCTCCATTTCCTTTAAGCCTTGATGGTACTTTGTTTGTTTATAATAAACTATATCAGAGGGGCATTACCTGCTACATCACTTGGCTTATCTTTGGAGGAGTTTGTCCTGGACTTCGCTGTGTTATCATGATTTAGCTGGTCATATTGTCTGTAAATTTTAAGGGAGTCTTGTCCTTCTTTGCAGAGGGATAAGTAACATTAAATATTTCAGAGGATAGGTGTTTATTTTCTCTGTATTCTTCAATTTACTTCAGTGGAGGGCATGAGTTGATTTCCTAGTAAACTGTCCTCCATGCCACTGGAGTCATTCTCTTAGTGCATCTTCCTTGAGCTGATATGCAGTCATGTAGTTAAGCAAATTCTTTAGCCTCTTCATAGTGCAGGTTCAGAACTTGGGCTGTGAATGAACACCTAAGCTTTTAAGGCTTCTATTCTTCAGGTGGATAGGCTAACTTATTAACAAATTAGATTAACTCTGCAAATCGCTTTTCCATTTAAATCTGCTGAGGACATACTGGCTGCAGAATATCTTAACCTCCATCTGGGGTTGAAAAATGTCACAAATTTTCTGCTACTTCTAGAATCATGATGTTGGCACTTTACTTCTTAACTGCTGGTTGATGCATGTCGATTGCCAATTGTTTTCTGACTGTGGGAAGTCTTTTCAGAATTGAGTGAACGTTGTCACTTTTCAATTACCTTTATTTAACTTCTTATCACAGCCTTCTGTTTTGGGAGGAAATATATTCGTTTTTTCCATGTTTGCAGTGAAAAAATATATGTAGTCCTCCTTACCAAAAAAAAAATATATATATATATGTAGTCCTACTCACTATTTATTTTTATATGTATCCTTTCCTCAGATAAAGAAAGATGGAATTACCAAGCTTGTTGTTCTTCCACTTTACCCACAGTTTTCAATATCAACTAGTGGTTCAAGTCTTCGACTCTTAGAGAGTATATTCAGGTGACAATGCCTTGACATTTTCAGTGGAGTGGACAAGCATTTCCATATACTGACAAAAGAAATTTATTGATATCAGGGAAGATGAATACCTAGTCAACATGCAACACACCGTTATCCCATCTTGGTATCAACGCGAAGGATATATAAAAGCTATGGCAGATCTAATAGAAAAAGAGTTACGAACTTTTGGCAATCCTGAGAAGGTATAAAAGTGTTTTCACTTTAATTTATGTTTAATGAAGATAAGTTTCCTGGTGCATATCAACTTTAGTTTGAGCTGGTCAATTAGTCTTTGCTATTGGCTATATATAATGATGCAGGTCAAACTATATGTTATAATTTCTAAGTCTCAATGTATTCTTAGCAGTTTGGCCAATTTTTGTGTGTGTGTGTGTGTTCGTTCTTAGCAGAAGGTCTTATAGTATATTTTCTGTCTAGGCAGGGACTTGTAGCACAGCATAGTTTCTAGGCGCTTGTCCTTATTTATTCATAATCATTGGGGATAAAGGTGGTAGCGACTGGCCTTTCAGCCTAAGTGTAAAAAGAATCCTCAGAGGATCTGGATTACTCTTATTATCTCAATGCTCGTCTGTCCTAATGATCTTTGTGGTTCTTGTTATATTAACCTTGTGTGTGGGGGTTTTTTTGGGGGGGTTTTTTTGTTTTTTTTTTGTTTAGGGGGGGTTTTGTAGCAGGGCTTAGTTCCTAGGCACTTGGAACCTTTTAATTTATATAATCAGGGGATAAAGGGGAGCGACCTTTCACCTAAGTGTAGAAGAATATGCATTACTCTTATTATCTCAATGCTAGTCTTCCTAATGATCTTTGGTTCTTGTTATATTAACCTTCTTCCTACACTTGGAACCTTTTAATAATGTGCATAAGAGAGTATTGCTTCTTTATAAGAAGAGGTGCTTTAAATTTGGGGAGAAGATTTTCTCTTTTATAAATTCGCTTTCAATATAAGTTTTGCTGCCTGCACCAATCTTCTTTTTCCCCAAATTTGATTGGGTGTCTATGCAATAGGTTGTGATATTTTTCAGTGCACATGGGGTGCCACTTGCGTATGTAGAGGAGGCTGGTGATCCATATAAGGCAGAGATGGAGGAATGTGTGGACTTGATAATGGAAGAGCTAGAAAAACGGAGAATAACTAATCCGTACACTCTTGCTTATCAGGTCCGTCTGACATTACTTATTTATTTTACAAACTTCTGGGTCTGGCTTGCATTGTGATAAGAACATTTTACTGATTTTTCGAAACTGGAAAGTGATGTATTGATATTGTATATTGTTGTTTATGCCTTCACGACTTGTTGTTTCAAAAAGACAATCAATGAAACAAGAGATGGGAATTTCTCGCTCATTTAAAGTTTCTACTTCATTTGTTCTTTTTACTTCACCAAATCATGTTATGTATCCTTGTTGTTGACCAGTTTAAATGAAAGTTCTTAGCTTCATATTTCTCTCCTCGATACAAGTTTTGCGCTAAATCTCACCTTACCTCATCAATTAAATCTTTAACATTCACAAAATGCTTTCACCACACATGGGTCACCTCGTGCCTACAAAGCTCGCTTATATTGCTAGAGTAAACAGCTAGAATTGTAGTAGTACAATAATATATTTCATGAATGAATTTTAGGTTTAATGTAGTGAGATTGCTCTATTTGACCACTCTTTTCCTTGTTGGGAGATTGTGTAAAAGTTCTAGAAATGAAAAATGTGCTGTCTATTAACCTAATAACTTTGTTCATTGATGGTGGTTGGTCAGGGAGTTGACCCGTAGAACTGTGACCTGCCACGGTGCTCTTACTAGGACAACTGTTAAAACACTTCATTTACCTACAATGAGTTGCATTTATTAATTTTCACTATTTCTGACATCGTGACTTGGTCTTGTTATGATTATCATTGCAGAGTAGAGTTGGCCCGGTGGAATGGCTGAAACCATATACAGATGAGACAATTATTGATCTTGGACGAAAGGGTGTGAAGAGCCTTTTGGCTGTCCCGATAAGGTAGACAATGCTCTCATAAATTGCATGCTTTGATACTTTGAAGTCAACGGTTCATCCTTTGACGAATTTGGAGCTGGATCCACAGTTTTGTGAGCGAGCACATTGAAACTCTCGAAGAAATTGATGTAGAGTATAAAGAGTTGGCTATTAAATCCGGCATCGAGAAATGGGGTCGTGTCCCTGCTCTAGGATGTGAACAAACGTTCATTTCAGACCTGGCAGACGCAGTGATTGAGAGTCTCCCTTATGTTGGTGCCATGGCAGTGTCAAATCTTGAAGCTCGACAGGTATCACTTTTCTCTTCCTAATCTTTAAATGCTTTTGTGGGATTCATGCTATAGAGTTATTAAGTGTAATTAACCCCAGAGCCAACATGGCAACCTTGCTTCCCTTTTGCATTGGTATTTACAAATGCAGAATGAGGCATTTTGTCACCCTACTACGTATCTCATATAGGGGGCCTTTTCTTCCTTGGGATCCATGGGTTCTATGTAGCTACGTTTTCCTGTCAATAAGATCACGAGGTTTACAAACTGTGATGATAATTCATTATGCTGTTTGATCCAGTTGTACTTGTGCTCTGCAGTCTTTGGTGCCACTGGGTAGCGTAGAAGAGCTATTGGCAGCGTATGATTCTCAACGGAGAGAGCTTCCACCTCCTGTGACAGTTTGGGAATGGGGCTGGACAAAAAGTGCGGAAACTTGGAATGGAAGAGCGGCTATGCTAGCAGTGCTGGTATTATTGGTTTTAGAAGTCACTACTGGAGAGGGATTTTTGCATCAGTGGGGTGTATTACCATTGTTTCACTAAGAAAAATGCTCTTGCTCTCTTCCACCTCCTCTCTCTCTCTCCAAAGTTGGTGATGATTTCACCTCCAAAATGGAGCCCCATGCATGATAGTTTGTGCGATTGTCCTGCAGTTGAAGTAAATGTATATCATGTCCTTGGTGAGGTTCAAATGTGAGTAGATACCTGGCCACAAAATTTTTGATGCAATTCACTGATCATTCAGTGAAGCAATTTCCTTTTTTGTATGTTGTAAAGTTCTGCAGGCTGAGTCAGCACTTGACCTAACTATCTGCCCAAGACATCTGGAGTATAAGAAGAGACAGAATACTTACATTGTAATTTTCTTTAGTGGGATCGAAAAGAAGTGGCATGTAAAGTGTATTCATAGATGAGTCATTGGACTGTCTTGAATACTTGCAGTGTAATTTTATTTACGGGGATCGGAAAGATGTGGCATGTAAAATGTGTTAACAGATGAGTCATTGGACTGTCATGAATACTCCAATTAATGTGGGGAGGTCAATATTGCTTGTTTGCACAACTGTTACTACCTTTACCTGTTCTGACTAGCATGCTATAAAAATAGCCATAGAGAGAAAAAAAAAAGGGTTTTGCTTAGAGCTCTTCTATCGAAAGCTTCTGGGATGTAGGTTTGGTATAATGAAGGAGGTCTGCATCATTACATTTGGTAGTTGAGTTACTCAAATTAATTGGTGCCATCATTACTAATACAAAGGAGGATGACGAGGTAGGTCAGTACAGATGATCCGTGCAAATAATGCTACTTTGGAGGAAGTTTGACTAGATACATTATTAATGAGGAGATTGAAGAGTGGTACACAGTTTTCTCTTCTCCTCTTAGTGCCAATTTGTACACTCTCGGAAAATTATTCATTTAGAAGTTTGAAAGTGAGGATTGAGATATGCAGATGCATTTGAGTTTCCAACGTCCGTGCTGACTGCTGCTCAACTGATCTGAAACTCCCCGCTGGCATGAGCCTCTTTAACCCTTTTGTCATATTCATCTTCATCTTCTTCTTCATCAACCTCTGCGTCTAGGTCTTCATTGCCTTCCTCATCTTCATCGGCACCCCAGCCAAAATCTTTGGTGGGCTTGGCTATTGGAGGTGGGTTTCTTGCCTCTCCCACTATTTTCATTATTTCTTCCGCACTTTGCGGAGAATAGCTCTGGTTGTCTCTCTGGTAATATGCTGCTTGAGCTGTTTCCGTTAGTTCTCTCGGCAAGTTCTTTAAGAACCATGGATGATTCTTGATTTCTTTGATTGTAGTCCTCTGCAAATGTAACAAGAAAAAGAGAAGTAAACCTCAGGCAGTCCATTCAGAATGGAGCCACGATAACTGGTTAAACTTCAGGATACCATAACAAAGTGCGATATCTTTAAACATACGCATATGAATTGCTTTTCTGTGAGGATTGGAAGAAATGAACACCAGAAGTTTAAGAGTTTGCAGAACTTTGCATACCAGGTTAAAGTCTTAAAGAATAGCAACAAGAAGTACCAGAATCATAAAATCATAGGTCAGACATGTAGATTGCAGAACATATATGTCTCTTGCAATTGCAATTACTTGAAGGAAACTTTAACTGAAGAAAACCAGAGTCACCATTTCTATCAAGACGTACCCTTGTTGGATTTGCAACAAATATACGAGACAGCAGGTGTCTGCAATCTTGAGATACATGAACGTAGTCGGGAATCTTGTATTGCACGGCCATAATTTGCTGTAGAAGAATGGAAAGAACAGGAGGTTCATAAACGTTTAGGGGAGAGAAGCTATGCGATGGGCAGAATTTGAAGGGAAAAAGGAAAGAACGTGCATGTACTTGAATTGTCTTCCTGAAATTTTTGGGGTCCTGCTGGTCCTCAAAAGGATATGCACCCACCAGCATGACATACAAAGTCACTCCACATGACCACACATCTGCCAACTGTTCATACAGAACCAGAACACGAGAGTTGGATATCTTCTTTATAATGAGTTCCCGGTCAAAAAGAAACAGAACTCCTTCCATGAGAGAGATTGAATTACCTTGCCGTTGTACTCCTTGCGAGAAAGGACCTCGGGTGCGATGTATGCAGGAGTTCCTACTGTGGATTTGGGTCTTGAATGCAACAGTGATGACTAATAACAGCATTATCCAGAGTGAGAATCAGCGCATGATGCAATTTAAATGAAAGAAAAGAGTTGGTACGAGATCGAAAGTTTTGCAAAGAACCTTAGAGTAACCAAAGTCGCAGATCTTCAAGCGCGGAGCAGGGCTTCCATCTAATAGCGTATTTTCCAGCTTCAGATCCCTATGACATATTTGCTGCATTACAATTACGAGAGTAAAACGTCAGCAACACACATGAAGGTGTCCAATGGACATTGATAGATGTCAAACTGCAGGCTTTCTAACAATAACTTGGGCATGAGAGATCGTTTACCATGTGATGACAGTAGTTAACTCCAGAGATGAGCTGCTGAAAGAAGTATCTGGCCTGCATAATAAAATCAAACACAACGTTAGTTTAACACATACACACGGTCACCCAGAGATGGGACTGGCTGGGGTTGGAGTTGGCGTTAAGAGTCTTAGAAAAGGACCTCGTCTTCACTGAATCGACCGGCACTGCAGATGCGATCAAAGACCTCCCCCCCAGCGGCATACTCCATCACTATAGCCAAATGAGTCGGCGTCAACACAACCTGCAGCATCAATTCCACGATGTCATGCAACACAGAAACTTTCGAGCCTGGAACTTGGAATCAGGATAGGTAAGGCAAATCTGCTTGCCTCCTTAAAGCGTATGATGTTAGGGTGGCGAAGCAATCTGTGGTTAATGATCTCTCTGGCGACATTCTCATCTATCTGCAATAAAGCATAGGCATAGTCTTCTCAAGTCTTTCTTAACTAGCGGCAGATCAAAATTTAGACTCATCGTGAAGTGAAGGATCCAAGGAGGTGAGTATTGGAGTGAGGCATTGAATGGATAAATCGAAAGCGGTAACAAAAGGACCTTGTGACCGCGCTCGATGTATTTCATGGCAACAAGCTCTTGAGTGTCCTTGTGGCGCATAAGCCTCGCCACGCCGAAGTTGCCCGCTCCTAAATGCTTCACCACTTCATACTTCTCCATCTCCTCTCCTCAGTCCCTCTTCTCTCTCTCTCTTCTAAATACAAGCTTGCTGCTACAATGATGAATCTGTTACGGACTCAACATGTACGTGTAAAAGAATATCGTGAGGAGGAGTAACACGACCCAATGATCAATCCGCCATGAAAAGCGGCATCCTGGATAAACAGTCAGCTCAGATGACTCGAAAGAAAAGAAGTGGAATAGGTTCGAATCTCACCCACGGCAGAGGAAGAAGATAGCATTGGGAATGTGAAGAACCTTTGGTTCTCTGCTTTATACACAAAACAAGAAGAAAGATATACGCGTGAGGAAGAGAGCTGGAGGGAAGTGATGAAGAAACCTGCACGTGGAGAGGGGTAGGCTTAGAAGTAGAGAAAGAGGGGAGTCAAGAAGGGGGTAGAAAGGAAGCCTTTTGAGTAGATTCCATTCCATCACCGCCAATCTGTAGTCAACCCTCTCTCCCACGAGCTTTGCATTAAGCCAGAGAAGGAGTAGTTGAATAGGATATAGTCCTTGCTGTTACTGCAACTTTAAGCGATGCATTGTATCTATGACCATGAGTCGACAATGACAATAGTAGGATCATCTTCAGAGATGAGCAAGAAATACTAAAAATACGTCAGAACAAGTGTGGGTGTGAGCGAGAGTTAGATGGGATTTGGATCTCCCACAACGGCGTTGGGCCAGGGGTTGGGGGGGACTTCAAAGTTCACAATCACAACTCAACCCCCACCATATTGTTTAGACTTGTTCACTTTGACTCCAAGCTTTTGTCGGCGTCCATGCATGTGCCTTGCCCAGAGGACTGAATGAACGAGACGGTTGCATGTCGTTAAAGAAGAGAAGAAGGAAGAAACCTGCGGAACACGGCTTATGACATTGGCTAATTGTCCAGGAACGAAATATATGTTTATATGGATTGCTGATATTGATTGATTGATTGATTGCCCAACATGTGTTGGTGCAGTTCTTGACATTGACCAATACCCAATAGTTTCGTGTTTTAGTTGTTGACCCCAATTTGTAATTGTGTTTTACCTGGTTCGCGAGGTTAATACGTAAGGTGTTCTGCTTTTAATTTGACGGGTCACAACTAGGATTAGTTTACACGGCGATCTCACATGAGCTGAAATTATCCTTATGATGGCCGCCAATATGGGGATGATTGTTGGGTTATGTCGTGATCGTATCACGCATGCATCCCATGCAATGACCGGCAGGGTGTTATGCATTCTAAAGTTGAATCATTTTTCTTTGCCTTGGCAAAACATGTGAGGGAATTTTGGTAACGATGGAATTACAATGTTAAAACGTTACGTAAGGAGTCATACTACTTTTTGTTACCTTTGGATGGGTAGGAGTATGGCGTTGCATGAAGAAATAACTCCTCAAGCTCACGGAGTCGCTGCTGCTGTTAAGGTTGCATCAGGAGGTTAAACCATTTTGCAGTGCAAGAAGAGGCCTATAAATGTTGAGCAGTTCCTCTGGTGAATGGTGGTTGTGCTGCTAGTGCTTGTGCATCCCTGATGTTCTGAAAGCAAGAATTTGAGCAAACGAGAGTGGTCATTCATCTAACGATGGATTCAGCTTTAGGTTTGGATAATAAGGAAATTGGCCTGTTTTGTGGGACACTGGGCTTAATTTGAGGGCCCGTTTGGTTCAACATTTGCAAGGGGCTTTGAGGGCCCAAAGCTCCTTAGCCAAATGCAAATGGTGTTTGATAAATTTCTTTTGGATAGTTTTGTCAAAATACAATTACATTTTCAAAGACCTATAAGTCCAAGGCAGATTTGGAGGTACTTTGGAATGCTTCATTTTTTAAATGCAAACGGATTTTTCTTCTTTCAATTTTACTTATGCTATGCTTTCATAATTACAATAAAGGCCTTGAAAACCATAATCTTTCCGACTAAGGCATAAGCCATCGATGGGCGGTCGGTGAACCACGGGCGAGCGGCCGCCAAGCCATCGCCAGCCTTGCCAGAGATCGCACGACCCGGGGGACCGTCGTCCTAGCACTTGGGTTGAGTTTGTGCCTATTGGCATTTGGGTTGTATAAGGCAGTGCCAATTGATCAATAAAAGAAATTGGTCCTAGGGACCAGGATAGATAGTATTTTAAGGAAAGCAAATATTTAGGGAGCGAATGATAACTATTTTGTTCATGGCAATAATTTCTAGACAGAAATAGAATTGTTCATTTCTATTCCTGGACCAGAGTAGAGAAACGCGTTTGATAACGACACAAAATTTACTTTCCCAAAGCAGAAATTGATTTGATAACGTAATAAAATTTCTACAGTGACCAGCTAGTAATTAGGGACCGGTGGATGGCCAGTGATCAAGGACGGATGGTGACCGGTGGGGGGCAAACGATGGGTGCCCGGCATCAAGTGACCGAGGACCGGTGGTTGCGATCGGCCAGCATTCAAGGATCGATGGCGGTGGCGGAAAATGGGTGGCCAATGATTGGGGACTGGAGGGGGTTAGGGACCGGGGACCGATGACCAATGATCTGCGAACGACGACCAAGGATCGACGGTGAGAAGAGTTTTTATCTCAATTCATATTCCAAAAGTAGTTCTGTTCCAAACCTATTTTTGGAATAAAAATTTATTTCAAAATAGAAAAATGAAATTGCATTATTAAATGGATTTGTGTTCTAAACTTGTTCGGAATAGAAACAAAGAAACATAATAATTATTATCCGTGCCCCGACTAACTTCGCCTATCCGAGAAGGCGTTCAAAGTTGAAAATGCACACATTACAGAAGACTACCTATACTGCAATCAAAATTGGAAATTTTAGATTTCCAAAGTAGAGTTGTTGAGTGGTAATGAACGTCTTCATAGTTTCATTCAACCGAGAATCTCAGAATGCCTAGGGTGGTCCCTTTGCTTGAAGGAAAACTTTTTTCGGTAAATTATTTTTTGAATTTTCAGTGTTTGAATGATGGAAAGTCAATCTATCTAAAAATAAGCATTTTTCTCGAAAATGATTTAATGAAAGATGTTTTTCTCTATTTTAAAGTTTCCAAACAAACGCACCCTTATTTGATATAACCTAAATTCTAGCTAGATGCTAGTGCCTTTTAGAGAGGCTCTGACTTAAGAGGAGACCCCCCTAAGAGACTTTGTTATGAGTGTTAGAATAATTAGATTGATGCTGTTAGAATATTAGGATTGATTTTGTTAGATATATTACGATTATAATTTTGTGAATCGTAATTAGGATCGATTGTAATTGATATTGTAATATCATGTTACTAAATATAGCTGCTTTGTAAAGCCTATAAATAGGCTTATGTATAGACAATGAAAAACAGATGGAAATTTCACATTTACATTTTCCGCTTCGCTTTATCTTGATATCAAAGCCAATCATCTCCGAGTATAGGTCACATTTCTCCATGGTGACCACAGCCACACAACAGCACCACCTGACCATAGCGGTCCAACTTAGACGCCGGAAGCGGTCCCATGCGCCTCCACGCGCCATTGTCTCGGACTCGCGAGAACTCGTCCATGATCCGTAAGTTCTTGTACGACACCTTAATCTGGTTATTTTCGACAAGCGCGTGTATGGTAGTACTTCTAATTATAGTCTTCTTCGAATTTTTGGCAATGCTTGTTTTGTGCATTTACTTCCTAAGGAACGCACGAAATTAGAACCTTGTGCTCGCTTATGTTGCTTTCTTGTGTATGGTATTGAGCACAAAGGGTATAGATGCTGGGATCCAGTCTCTAATAGCCTGCATGTTTCCCGTCATGTTACTTTTGGGAACACAAAATATTCTCATCTCTTCGTTCATTTGAGTTATCTTCAACTGTTCACTTTTTCACCAATCCTTTAGTGGAACTACTTTTGGAAGATGGCACACTTGCATCGTCCTCTTCGGAATTGTCTTCTTCTAATCTTGATGCATGTATATCAAGCGATCCCATTTCAGCAACTCCCGACATGTTTGCACCATCCACGAACTCTTCATCCTTAGTGCTACCTTTTTCTCCTATTTGTCGTTCTACCCCCGTAAGTCAATCTTCTATTCGACTTCGTTGATTTTCATTGTTATTCCATTATTGCCTCATTCACGAGTCTCGCACATATAGAGGAGCTCGTACTAATCCTCTTTAGCAGCAAGCAATGGTGGATGAGTTGCGAGCGTTAGATAAATCTCATACTTGGAATTTGGTTGATTTGTCTCCTGGAAAGTTCGCTGTAGGTTGTAAATTGGTATATAAGATCAAAACTAAGGCATATGGTACGGTGGAATGCTACAAAGCTTGATTAATAGCAAAAGGATTTACTTAGAAGTTCGTGATTGATTATAATGAGACTTTGCTTCAATTGCACGTCTTACATCTATTTGAAGTCTTATAGTTGTCGCCTCTATCAACCAATGGTATATGTTCCAGATAGATATTAAAAATGCTTTTCTCAATGGCGATCTTTACGAGAAAATATATATGGAACCTTCTCCTGGATATATTACTTCTCACAAAGTATGTCGATTACTTCAAGCATTATATGTATTGAAGCGGGCATGTCGTGCATGGTATTCTAAGTTCGGTTCCACCATGGAATGCCTTGGATTTAAATCTAGCCCTTATGATAATGCTCTTTTAGTTCAACGAACATCTCGCAGGTATATTTTGCTCCTTTTATATGCGGATGACATGGTTATCATTGGCAATTTGATCATACCGGCACTACAAAACTTCAATAGTATCTCATTCAGCAATTTGAAATGAAAGATCTTGTTAAACTCGGTTATTTTTTAGGCATGGATGCTACTTCCGATTCCTCGGGTATTATCTTTCTCAAGCTAAATATGCTACTGATCTTCTATCTTGGGCGGGATTTACGAAAAACAAGATTGCTACAACTCTCATTGAGACTAATGCCAAATTTAATGACAAAGATGAGACTCTTCTTTCCAATTTTACTATTTATCGACAGCTAGTTGGTGATCTTGTATATTTCACTTTCACTCGTCCTAATATTGCTTATGATGTTCATATTGTCAATCGGTTCATGATTGCACCTCGAACCGCTCATTTTGTCGCTATTCTTCGAGTTCTTCATTATGTCAAGGGCACCTTATTTCACGATCTTCACTTTTCTGTTCAATCCGCCTTGGAGTTAAAGTCTTATTCTGATGCTCACCGGGCGGGAGATCGTCTTGACCGTCGCTCCACTATCGGCTACTGCTTCTTTCTAGGTAACTCACGTATCTCATGGCGAAGCGAGAAACAGATCGTTGTCGCTCGATCTAGTACGGAAGCAGAATATCATGCCATTGCTGATACAACGACAAAGTTGTTATGGTTACAATGGTTACTAGAAGACATGGGTGTCTATCATAATGGTGGAACCGTGCATTATTATGATAACCGGAGTGCTATCCAAATAGCACATAATGACGTATTCCGTGAGAGCACCAAGCATATTGAAATAGATTGCCATTTCATATGCTCTCACGTGCTTCATGGTACCCTTCGTCTTGTCTCAAATTCATTGGCTAATCAAATTGCTAATGTATTCACTAAGGCACATCCTCCTGCGCGCTTTTAAGATCTTTTATCCAAACTCCAGTTGACTTCTTCTATGTCACCTTGAGTTTGAAGGGGATGTTAGAATAACTAGATTGATTATCTTAGAATATTAGGATTGATTATGTTAGATACATTACAATTACGATTACGTGAACCGTAATCGGGATCGATTGTAATTGATATTGTGATATTACGTTACTATAGGTAGCCGCTCTATTGTATAGACAATGAAAAACATACAGGAATTTCGCAATTACATTTTCCGCTTCGCCTTATCTGTGAGATTCGAGTCGGTTCGGGGGAAGAAGGAACTCGAATTTCGAAGTCAGATTCCCTAGGTTGAACGTTATTAAACAAATCAAATTAAGGAAGAAATGACGACTTTGGAATGATGCGTGAAATCACTAAATGAAATATCCCGGAACAAAGTGCATCGAAATCAGACAGGCGATGCATCCTTTAACCAAACCAAAGGAATCATTTCATTATAATAATAATAATAATAATAATAATAAGAAGAAGAAGAAAGAAGAGGGAGTGGCATCGCAATTCGCGAAGATTCACGTGGGCCGGGTTGGATGGCCATCACATGTCCAGAGGTGGGTCGGTTTGGATATCATCCTTTCATTATTATTTCTTTTTATTTCTTTTCGTCTTTCCATTTTTTTGTCTTCTCTGCTCTATTGTCAATGTGAAGAGTTGGTTTGGACCCAAGGGAAAAACAAAAAAAAGGAGTTTGAGAATGGGATCCTAATCCCGCCTCTTGTTCGGTTGAATCAGGAATTCGATCCCGACTTCAATGGCCACGCATTTTGCGGCCATTCGATATGGATTTGGACATGGATGTAATAAGGTTGTGTTTTTTCCAAAGCTGAAGGGGGTGAAGCGTAACGCTCCTTTGCAACTCATCATCACCAATCTTCTTTGCAACACTGACTCTTGTGATCCCACCCGTTGCTGTGAAGTGAATAATGAATATGATGCAGAAAAATGGGTAATGACTCAGCAATCCATCCCACTTTTTTTAGGTAAATGTTTGTTGTCCACAAGATCCAAACGTTTTATCAAATAACTCTCCCTAATTTTTTTTTTTTTTTATGGCTTTTGGGTCCTTTTAGGCCCACCAAACTTCCTCATTGCTTCCTACCACAAACCTGATGCCAAAATTTGTACTGTGCATGGAGAATGCAACCGGAGGGGTTGACGATAGACGAGGTGCGTGGAGAGCAGAGCGTGAGGTGCATCGTTAGCTGTGGTCCAGATTCAAACTAGGCTTTTGTCCTCTAGTTACCTGGGGTGAAGTAAAGAAAGAGCAGAGCAGAGCAGAGCATGGCAGGGCAGGGCAGGACATGCATGCCCCTCTGCACTGCAACTTGGCACGTCAATGTGTCAGGACTCCTCTCACACTTGTCCATCTGCTTTTCCTTTGTTCATTTCTTTATTCTGGATGAAACACTACGTCTATCTCTACCTCTACCTCTATCCCACCTCTACGGTCCTGGCCTTGCTAGTGGTCTCCCTCCCTTCGTTACATAAATATATCACCACCACCACCACCTCAGAGCCCTCCATTCCCAAGCTCTGCAGAGAAGTTGAAAGAAATGGAGAAGAGCAAGATGAGATGCTGCATGGGGCTTTTCCTGATGCTCCTCCTCGTCCTTGCCGCCCGTAAGCCCCCGTCTGTCTCCCTTATTCTTTCTTTCACTTCCTAAATGTTACAATCTATATGACCCTGCGCCTGTGTGTGTTTGTGTTTGTGTTTGTACACGTGCAGAGGAGGCGGAGGGGAGGGTTTGCGAGTCTCAGAGCCACGGCTTCCGCGGGACTTGCTTCCGCAGCCACAACTGCGCCCTCGTCTGCCGCAACGAGGGCTTCTCCGGCGGCGAGTGCCATGGCCTTCGGGGCCGCTGCTTCTGCACCAAGCTCTGCTGAAAAATGCCAATGCACGTGCGTGCAACAGAATAAGAACGTGATGCGTTGTAGTGGTGTGAGCGAGTGAGCCAAATAAAACTTATTTGAAGATTCTGGGCTCGTTAGTTTCTCAGCTTTCTAGGGCTTGATGTGCTTTTTGACCATTCGCTGTGCTCTCTCTTCCTGCCCTTTTTGTGTAATTTCCTGATCGGGGGTGTAATGTGTTTCATGCTTCTGTTTTCCCCACTCTCTCTCTCTCTCTCTCTCTTGCACTTCCATTTCGACTTATGTCTGGTTCAGTTCAGACTGGATTTTTCTACAGCTTCGGAACAGCTACAGATCACGTCAGTTTCTTGGGTAACAAATCGAAACTAGGGTCTATATAACCTTCGACAAAGGCTCATCTGAACAATATGTCCAGTGTTGGTCGGGACGTGCAGCAGCTACTGCTTGACCAGGGAGGACATCTTCAGCCTGTTTATTTTCATTTTCTTGTTCGTGCAAACGCGATGAAAATCAAAATACTCCACTCTCCAACACCAACAATATGATCATGGGCAGAGCTCGAGTAGGAAATGCAACGAGTCTTTGTTATAATGCTCAGTTCCATTGGGGGAAAAAGTGGTTCTCTTCAGGCTGCAAGTTTAAAAAGAAAAACCAATTTGCATTTACATCAGGAAAAAGGAAAAATGAGACAACAAAATAGTATTCGAGAACATGGTGAAGTAAAAAGCTTGACTTACCCATTAGAACAAAGGTGAGCTGAATTAATCAGTATGGTTCAGCTTCAAACTTGAGCGAGCGACCCAAGAATTGTCTTTCTCATTACTCACAGTAACCAAATCCCTGAGGTCAAAGTAGGCGAAGGATCGGATCACTTAGTATGGAGATTTTCATAACATTACTCAAATATCACTTAATATGGAGATTTTCATAACATTACTCAAATCCGGTGAACGGTCTAATTTGAGCTATGTTTGAGATTCAAAATTTTTTAAACTCCAAAAAAATTCCCATCCACATTTTTTCCCTCTTTTTTAACACATGACGTGGCTAAAATCAAGCTGTCCATTTTCATTTGGACGGCCTGATTTAAGTAATGTCACACTTGTCACGGAAATCTCAATGTTAGACAATCCAAATCCGTAGTGGAATAGGAACTTATTAGAAAATGGACATCCCAATGTTAGACAATCCAAATCCGTAGTGGAATAGGAACTTATTAGAAAATGGACGACAGTAAGGAAAGGATGTTTCCCAATCCAAAAAATTCAAAGATTTCCTTCTGTCAAACGGCAATCTGGCCTCCCCGCTAACCGAACATGGCCATCTGGGCTTGTTCTGTTTCATTGCTTGCGTAGATCATGTCTAGGAGTTTCAGTGCTTACACAACACACGTTCAAACAATGTGTATGATCGCAAGCAAATGTTTGTTGGTGCGGTCAAGCATTCCTCAGCCCGGCCATCAGAGCCGGAAGGTTTCAACAAAAGGATCTCTGTGGTTCTTCATAGCCTGCAAACTAGTTCCTTCCGTGCTTGATTGGGACCGACTTTAATGGGTCAGAAATGTAAGGCACTACTGAAAGATTAGCAAGATCCTTTCCTTTCCATCAGGCACTAAATCTACTGGTTGAACTCAATTCCAGTCGGGATGCATTTGCCATTTACACCTTGACCAGTACAAAAAGGAATCACACGGCAGAGACCCACTATACCCTTCTCCAGAATACTGAAAGCAAATTTCACCCGACTGCTGTTGCGGAAACCCAAAACTCCCCATCAACAGAAATAAAGAATGCACGCACGTCGAGTTCTGAACATACTCAGGTCGTAGTTGTGAGTCCTTATGTTGCCTCTTCAATTGTTTTACCTCTATCTGTCGAGCCATCGACAGCTGTGCTCAACCTTTTGAGCCATATATCATAGTCGACAGGGTATGGTGTTCCGCAAAGGCCGTCCACATAATCTGCAAATGCCTTGAGAAGAGCCGAAACCTCACCAAGGTGTGTCTGGATTGAACGTCTTGCCCAGCTTCTTTCCCTCCACTGTAGCGCCGATTCGATAGAATCCTGTGGGTCCATGGTTCCTCCACATACAAAAAAGAGGAGGTAAACAAGGCTCTCGGCATCGGATGATGGACAGAGCTTTCCATGCTCCAGGGCATAAGATGATGAAAATTGCAAATTTATTCCGGGGCTATCCCTATCTTCCAGAACAGCACGTCCCCATGATGTGAGAATATTCAACTTCACTCCCGAGCCGTGGGCATCAATGACCCGGATGACATTCTCCGAAGAGATGTCACCATGCTGAATGTTGGCCATAGCTGCACTTCTCAGAGCGGCAAGGCAATCTCGGCAACACCGAACTGCCTCGTTGGCGGCAAACGGACCATTCCGAGCAACTATGGAGGAAAGTGGCTCCCCAACTGGACGGGTCACAAGTATAGGCGTTCCACACCAAGGGTGGTCACACCGGCCCCCTGGGCTCTGCTTCGCGCATGGACCCAAATGCAGAATACGACCAGATGCAATTATTTCCGGCAAGTATTTGCTCGACACTCCCTGCTGCTTTAAAGTGTTCAATACCTTTGTCTGCCTCTGTACTTGATACCACAAACTCATATCCTCCCAAGATGGCTCTAGTCTGGATGGATGAGCGCCTACATACAAGCTCAGTAACTCTGTTGGATGATCGACGGAGACAGCATTATACAGAAATTGATTGCCACCAACAATAGATTCCTGTATTTGGAAACTTCTAGGTCCCTGTTGCTGATCATCTAGGAGCAACATCTCACCTCGCTTTATTTCGAGACGCAATGCATGCCTTCTCGACAACGGAACATCTTGCTCCTCAACTTCGGCAATCTCTCCTTGGTTACTAGCTGGTTGGAAAGGTACCAAAGCTCTGTCATTCTCGAGGGCACCACACTCCATCCTTCGCTTGTGAACACGAAGGTGATGACCAGAAGCCAAGTAATCTATCGATTTTCTTGGCGGTCCATTTGACTGGACAAAGGAGTAGAAAATGGCCATGATTATTTGCAGAGTTCCCAAGTCTCCCCAATTTGGATTCCCTAGCTTATTCCATATCTTATCAACAGGGGACACACAAATTTCGGAATGATTCTTGATCCACTCGGCTGCAGCGTGATATGGATCAGACGGAGTTGACTCAAGTTTGCCAAGGTCACCTCCAAGCGTCACCACTCCTCCATAATTCGAATCAAGAACAAGGACGAAAACAGAATCGCCATTCACAGTATTAGATTTGCCCAAGCTCCTAGAGACAAGAATGTGAAATCCATAAAAGAGGGCTTCACAGATAGTTCTTGAAGATAATCTCAACTCATTACCTGCTAATATATCCAGCTTATACAAGACAAATACCATCACTTGATCCCAGTGCACCTGTAAGTTTCTCTCACTCCTTGATATCAAAGCTAAACCGCAGAGTTCTTCGAACTTTCCTCTCGATATTGCTTTTTCTAACGTGTAGAACTTAGATCCAGGAGAAAAGGGACAAGATACAAAGCACGGCAACGGAAGGCTTTTATGCCAAAATGTACGCCATAAACCTTTCACAATAGCATGAAGGAAGTCCTCTAATGCAAGATACTCCTCCTCCTTTGTATAGTTTGGAGCATAAGGTGAACGCGGCAAGCGCCACAGCTGCTGTAATAGTACCCCCTCCAAAGCTAAATCCAGCTTTTGCAGTTCATCAATCTCAAAGGGAGTTGGGAAAGACTGCTCCATATTCATTGGGTCTGACTCGTTGGAGAAGGAATTCTCAGAAACCCAATCCTCCAAACACTGTACAAATAATTCCAGGTCCATGAGCTCTTTCTTATAATCCTTTAGGCCCTTGAACAATTTTCTGGACATAAGCAAGGATTTACTTGAAGCCGAAACCCCAGGTATGCTGTGAGCAGAGAAATCTGCGTCGTGCACAAAAGGTTATTTAGAAGAGCAGATTTTCTTCTTTTCTATAAAATCACAAAAAAGCCTTTGGATGATATTTTCGATATTAGATACACGGGACGGATTGTGCTATGCATATAATCCAGCACATGCACGTGCTGACTGGACCCTCATATAAAACCAGATATTAATCATAGAATATCTAGGACTTTCTACAAGAGCTCAGTGAACATGGATATTACTGGTGCGATGCTATTGTCTCCTGCAGGCTATAGTAAGAACTACCCTCATGCACTCGAGATTGATATGCCACAACGTTTAGATAAGTCAACATTTACATCCATCATTATTCTGCCATGTCCTCTCCTACTGCATTGACTCTATCAATGGCTTTTTCACGGTTTTCTCTTACCAAACATGTAACACATTTGTTTGAATATAGGACAGGATTTCTGGCATATGACCAAAGTATCTCGGTAGGCATATTTTTTGCTTTCAACTTGCAAAACTGAACATGACAGCTTTTATGATATTATTAAGAGGACATTGAAGCAGGTTTTATGTGGGGTGTTAAGAATGTCCAACTTTATGTTCTTCTGCAAGAAGAAGAAAGCCATGCTGAAAGAGTTTAAGCTCCCAGGGTAATTTACTTGAGTAGAATAATTGACACAGAATTTCCCCAAAACTAAGGTGAGTAAGTAAGCTGCCTCTCATTGGACCAAAAAAAAAAAGTAAGCTGCCTCTCTTGATTGAAATCCATATGTTGAGAAATTGATGATGCATATTTAGATAAACAATGGCAATTCATCCGTCCTTTGTACTTTGAGCTCTAACTAGAAATGCCAAATAGCAGATTCTCTCCAATTTTGATTGCTCTACCAGGCAAGATGACATCTGGTAAAGCACCATTTTAGGTTGAAGCATGGAATTTGTGCCCTAGCTGACTGCTCCAGGAACATAATGTTGATATTCATAAAGACATAAAGATGATTCCATGGACGCTCATGGAAGAAAAAGTATCTGCAGAGTTTAGGTCTATATAAGAAAGTAACAGGAAATTCCTTGTCTTCTTTCTTTCCTTTCTCCCATGTTCCTTATTCTCTTGGGATATGGCATCCAAGGAAGTCTTGCCTTCATTGATGTTACATGATTTCATGCACCATAAAATCTTCTGAAAATTGGATGAGCTTACCAATGTTGTAGCTATGGGGCATTGATTGTCAAGTACGTGACAAGAAGTTCGAGAGCTAACCATGCTAGTACCAGCTCAATGTCATATTTAAACAGAAAACACATAATTAAAGGAAAAAAAAAGCTGTAGTAATTTACCGGAGTTTGACTTCCTGAAACTTCCATTGGAGCTTCTTGCTGGGGATGAGCTGAAATGATTCTGGAGGAAACCTGGATAACATTGAATTGTAAATTTGGAGAACTTCTGGGTATGGCATTTCTAAACAAAAATAGTGAATCCCATGTCAAACTCCATTCTAAGGAACTTCAAAATTGGTTCCCACTTCCTCTTCCCCCCAAAAATAGCAATTGGAAAGCGAGAGATCTGAAGGGTGGGATAGGAGAAAAGAGAGAAAAACTAGAGATTCTTCAAATCTTGTGCTCAAGCTAACTTCTTTTTTTCTGATAATTGAGGCAAGATCTTTAGTGGCAATGTCTATAAGGTCCTAGACAGTATTGCGACGCTCTTTTACTTTTCTTCATATTTCAAGAGAAGCTGATAGATTGATGTACATTTATACGGTCAACAAGGTCTCAGGATCTTCCCAGATGAGAAATAACTGCTTTCTTCAGCTGTCGATAAAACAGTATTGAGAAAGAAATCCTAGATTCAGTAACTGCAAGCTAGATCTGAACTCAGACAGACTTGTAACTAAACTTAAATAAAGCCACATAACTCAACTTCGTTGTTTTTCTATTGCCAAAATTGCATTTACGCCACGATTGTATTGTAAAAGAAGAGGATCGAGAAGAATAGAGAGCTCCATGATCCAGTGAAGCAAATAAACCGGCGAAGAATGTGTGATGCAGAATCTGTCAACATTCAAGATATAGCCCTGCATTTTTCTTCTCCTTTTGGGCTTACCTACTACAAGTTATTTTAATGGGAAGGTAAATATGGAATCTGCATTGTCGTCACTGATAAAAGAGAAAAACAGAACGTGCATTAATTAGTCTGGGGATTAAATTGTGGGGCACTACTGACTAACCTTAGTCGTTGGAAGTGGATATAAGATAACGGAGGACAGAGAAGAAGAGGAATAATGTTCGCTCACCTAATTTCATGTTGGAAGCTGAAGGCGTGGCGGTCCTAAACAAGGCAAAGCGCTCTCTGGACTCCAACAACCTCGATTTTGGAGACCATTTTTGGAAGAATCGTCCTCTCCTCTTGTTCAACTGAACCAAAAAAGGAAGAAGAAAAAGAAACATTGCTTAAGCGGTGGACTTGGCAGAGGCAGCTGCAAGATGATGTAAGGAGCAAGAAGCGAAGGGCACGGCCAAAACAGAATCTTGAAAAATGCAGACAACGTACAACCAGCAATGCGCATCAAGAAAAGGGATCGTCGTCGTGCCCTTTTTGCCTTTCTTCTTTTCTGGGTCGTGTGTTTTGGAGACTTCTGGTCTGGGAAGGAAAGAGAGAGATGGGGTGATTGCAGAGTGAAGGGGGAGCGTTTTAGAAGGTGAGAGGAAGAGAATGCCTCATGAGAACAGGAATTGCAGGAAAAGCAACCACGGAGAACGACAAGGACAGAGCGAAGAGGCCGAGAGAACAAGACAACAGAAGAGGTTAATGAACGAAGGCCGGGCTGATCTGAGCTGAGGAGGAGGTGAAGAAGAAGGAGGAGGAGGAGGAGAAGAAGAGTTTCTGAGGTATGTGCTTTGCCAGTGTGCGTTTCTCTCCCCTCCCACTCTTCCACTCTGGCAGTTGGTCGGCCCTTGGTTTGACCACACTGCTTTTTTGTCGCGCGTGTACCCTACTCGCTTGCTGTATTTTCATTTTTGCCCCTCTTTTCTTTTCTCTTCTTTTTGTTCCCCCTGGTGGGAAGTCGAATTTGTAAAATCATACAATTTCGCCATATAATTTATAAAACTGATGTTAGTTTCCTCCGACGAGCCCTTTTTTTTTTTTTTCCTATTAGTGAATTATTATTATCGATGAAATCGTAATTTATTATAGTTCAAACCTCAATATCTATAATGAAAACCTTCAAATCAAAAATTCGATTGAAATGGATATCTTTCATAATACGCGTCTGTTTTGAGGACAGTTGAAATTTTTTGTTAAATGAGTTTGAATGAGAAATTTTCAATGATGGAGTCAAAAATCCTAAGGTTTAATCGGTGACTATAAAAATCTTCGAAAGGAGACCATTATAATAATGAGAAACAAAGTGATTTTTTCCTGGTGGAGGTGGGGATCTAATAAAAACTCCCCTTCCGGCTTTGGAATGATGGTTGCGTAACTCATACTGAAAATCTTGCATCGATTGGACTTGATAATGGCCAAAACAATATCACATGCCAAGTGTTATACTAAAGAGCAAAAGGAGTTGGCTTTTAGGCGTGCGAGATCTCTCTCAATTTCCTCATTTTGGACTCCTCTCTCTCGCTTCATCATGACATGATTGATGATACAGTGAGTACGCATGAAATTGAAAAGAAGACTTGTTTGTGAGTGCCATTCAACATGACTCGCTTAACGCTCAAGCTTGTGCTCCTCCTCACATCCCCCGCCCCACATACGCGTTCTCGGATCCTGCCCTCGAATGCTTTATGGGTGTCAATGAGTCAGGTTGGATTTGGCCGTAGCCAACCCCAAACCATCCCCGAAACATTAGAAGAACGTGCTTGACTTGACCCAACCCGACTCGAAATACTATAGAAACTAACTCAAAGAGGTCGGGTCGGGTTGATGAGGTTCGAGCTCTTGGTGGTTTTTTATTATTATTTATAGTTATTTGCAAAACCTCATTTTACACACAAATTAGAAGAAAAATAGCATAGTGCAATTAAACTCACCACTCGTCTAATAAAATGAAAAATAAGCGTTCGAAGTTGAAGTACATAATATTAAGTACTTGGTATGGGCTAGGGTGTTGTGGTTCGCCGTATGACTAGCAAGATTATCACGACCCTCATCAAGATCAAGCAAAATTAGCCGTATGGACTCAATTGGCAAAACGTAAAAATATTTTCAGCTCAATCAAAATCAAAAGACTTAAGATTGAATTGGCAAAAGTATGTTAGGATGCACATGTGATGAGTTATGTTAGAAAGTCCCACGTCGGAGAATTGACTTAGTATTGAGTAGTTAATATATCCGAGTTAGCCGATAACTTATTAACTTATACTTTTGAGTGAAAGTGGGTTCAACTAGATATGTTGACACTCTCGAACTTGAGCTCCCTCTTGGCAATCTTTGCGGATGATGGTATCAAACAAATGGTATCAAAGCCGATGGTTTATGACCAATGTAGTTTTTAGGCGAAGGGCCTTATAAAGGCGTTGTGGTGGGCATTGATGGAGATTCAAGATAAGATCTCGGACTTATTAACAAGCTCACACGTGTGAGTGAGTTGTGTTAGAAAGTTTCACATCGTAGTGTTGAGAGGTTAATATATCCAAGTTAGTCAACGACAAAGGTATTGAACTTCTAGTGAGCCTTTCCAACAAATGGTATTAGAGCTGATGATTTGTGACCAATACGATTTTTAGGCAAATGGAGGTTGTTAGGATACACGTGTGAGTGAGTTGTGTTAGAAAGTTTTACATCGGATAATTGATATAGTATTAAGCGGTTAATATATCCAAATTGATCCATAACTCATTCGATGAGTGTAGGTTGATCTAATTGGATATATTGACAAACTCGAACCTGGGCTCTTTCTTGGCATCTCCCCAAATGAAAATGTTGGACTTCTGCTGTTCGCTCTCAATAAAGTGAAATAGGCTTAGAACTTTTTGAACAATTTTCCCCACGCGAAAGAGAGGGGAAAAGCAATCTCACAAAATGTGTTTGCTAGTTTTTCGTTCGGTCCTTCAAGTTTTGGTTTTTCCAATTGCATCATTGTATCTTTCGCTTAAACCAATTAAGGCTTCCGATAAATCTCATCCCGTTGGCATTAGATATGGCAATCCAATTTGACCGCGTGAGAGGGTCTAGGATTAGCTATCCTTGTCAATACCCGATAGCCAATCCTCGACAAGGGCGGTTGGCAAAGAAGGGGCAAATAGTTCCAACTAGAAATGTAACCAAGTTAGCCGAGCCAATACAATGCTAAGCTTGACTAAACTCTCACAATCGGTGCTTAAAACTCGAATTGATTGGACCAAATATTTAAAAGATAAGTACACTTGAAGTCCAAACAACTTATTAAAAAGTGCAATCGAATCAAATTTTTTTAAAAAAAGTCCAATCAAGCCATAAATCCTGTCGAATTAGTGTAATCGAGTCCTTCCGTTAATTTTGTCCAACTTGATTAATGGAAAATGTCGATGTACTTTTCTTTTTCTCTCTCCTATATAACATTGATGTAGTTAAAACATGAAACATAAGTATAAATTAATTAAAAAGTAAAACTAATATTTTTTTTTAAAAAGTAGGCCGCAAGGGCTTTGGCCTCATGGACCGTACGCTCAGGCCCTCATCCATATTTGGGCAAGGTTCGCTAGATTTGGCTAGCCCTAGCCAAGATCTAGCGCTCCGCGGTTGTGGTCGGAGTTGACCATTGACTAAGGCCCTTCGACCTAGCCGACCATCACCCCACCATCGACGGCAATGACCAGGGCTATAGCTTGCTTGAACTTTTCCTTTAGTATTATTTTTTTAGATTTAGTTTTTTTAAATTAAATTTAACTAAACATTAGGTTAAAAAATAAAATCTAGATCAAAACAACTTCGTTTTATCCTTATGTTTCATGTTTTAACCAAGTCAACGCCACATGAGAGAGAAAAAAATGACAATGTCAGCATTTTTCGTTAATCATATTGGACGGAATTAATAAAAGATTTGATTTCACAAATATGACAAGAGACAAGTTTTAGGATTGAATTACACTTTTTCAAATTTTTATGATTTAATTGCACTTTTTTGACAAATTTAAAATTTTCGACATACTTATTTTAAGGAAAAATTTCAAAAAAAGGCCCGAAGTGTCTTCATTTTCTCAAATAAGAGTATGAAGTTGACTTTGTTTAAAAAAAAATCTTGAATTGCCTTCATTGTCTCACATAAGAGCCTAAAGTAGATATTATTTCAAATAAAAGGCATGAAATGACCATATAGTCTCAAAAAAGGGCTTGAGCTCACTAGTTGGTAGGGTATTTCCATAATTTAATTCTTTTTTATTATTTTTCTATTTCCAAAAAATTTAAAAACTAAAAGTAAAAAAAAAAACGAGATAGCAAACAAGGTGGGAGGGCGCCCGTGGCAGCTGCTCTAATGCCGGTGGGATGGCGACAATGGTCTTTGGAGTCACCGGTGCTTCGGCGAGGGTTGGCCCCTCGCCGAAGTGGGAGGCAACGGGACGGTGGCAATAGGCGAGAGGTAGCCCCTCCCGCCCGAATACATTTTATTTTTTTTATTTTTACTTTGAGTTTTTTATTTTTAATTTAATTTAAATAAAAATTAGGTTTTTTTTGTCAGAATATAAAAATTAGGTTAAAATTGTAAATTGACAAAAAAAGCCTTGATCGGCAGGAGTATTTGGTCGATTGGCCGGCCGGTAAGGTCATGCCCTTATCTAAAACAATCATGACCACTTCGGGCTTTTATTTGAGATAACGATGGTACTTGAGACTCTTTTTTGAAATAATGTCAACTCCATGTTCTTATTTGAGAAATTAAGAGGACTTGGGGCCCTTAGTTGAAATTTTTTCTTATTTTAATGTTTGAATAGCTCGAGCTCGAGCACAACTTGAAGTTAAATGAGTTAACCTAGAGAGCATCATCCAGCTAAGTTCAATGAACAAATGTGGGTCTTGCCTTGAAATGGGACTCCCTTCCACCTTCTTGGATTTCCAAACCTCCCCATCTCTTGTGTCCGATTTTATGTTTTGATTTCGGAAACTCTTGTTATTCATCTTTGAATTAGTAATGAATGGAGTTTTTTTTTACCAAAAAAATGTTAAATGCCAATTGAACCTATATATATATTATAGTGTTAATACTACGAAAAACCCTAAACTGGTATATTTATGGCAAATTTACCCTAAATTATTTTTTTGACCACAAAAAATCTCAAACCGGTACACTTATGACAAATTTACTCCAAACTGGTAGACCTGTGATAAATTTGCCCTTCGTTAGTTTTCATTAAATTTAACCGTCAAATTGTTGAGTTAGATGGCGTGTTGCGGTTCATAAATGTACCAATTTAGGGTTTTTATTCTTTGTTTGTCACACTTATATCAATTTGAAATTTTTCGTGGTATTAACCCAATTTAATGGAAGGTAAATTTATCACATGTGTACTAGTTTTGGATTTTTCTTTGGTCAAAAAAATTAATTTAGGGTAAATTTTTCACAATTGTACCGGTTTAGGGTTTTTGATGGTTAAAAAAATAGTTGAAGATAAATTTATCGCAGATATTCTAGTTTGAGATTTTTCATGGTAAAAAAAATAATTTGGGATAAATTTGTCACGGGTATACTAGTTTAGGGTTTTTCGTGGTAATAACCCTATATAATATTCCCTTTTTTTTTTTTCAGAAGTCTATGCCTACATTTTTTTTTTCGTGTAACTAATGTGCAAACAAAAGTCCATGCCGACGTAGTAACCGAGAACAAGAATAATTAAGGTGAAACTGAAATTTTGAAAAATGATTTCTTCCATTTGCTAAAATAATTTCTTAGCAATAAGGTGTTGATATAGATGACAAGAAGTTTCCATTTTTTTGTGTGCTTTTGAGGTTAAAATATTAAGAAATTCATGAGTGAAGATTCTTAATGTAAGAGGTGGAAACTGTATCTATTATTCTGAAGATAGATTAATTTTTTTTTTTGTTATCGGTCCCATGTATAATTCTTATCTTTCTGACTTTTGCTCTTCTTTTTTTTTGTAAAGCACGGGATTCGAACTTCGTATTTATGATACTAGCTTTCCCGTTCCTCTTCTATTGGCGAAAGTAAAGGAGTTTGTGGTTATACCTTTTATCAGTTGGGTCGCTTGCCTATTGACGAAAGTAGATTAGTTAAAGTTGGTCGGACACCGCCCGACCCGCTATACCAAAAAGAACAAAGAAATTGTCTTTATAAAAAAAAAAAAAAGCAAAAGGAAAAGAGCAATGAGCAAAGCTTAATTTGGGTCCGTAACCAGGGGGAGCCCTCGTTGCACAGAAAAATTGAAACTTTACATTGGGAAAACAAAAGCAAGCGAGAGAGGATTAAGAGAGATCGAATCCTTGTTCACGAACGCTGATCTAGCTAGGGTTTTGGATCTCCTCAATTGCAATTGCACCCGCCTTTCGTCTTGGCCTGCGAATCGCGTACGCCCCCCCATCTCTCTCCCCCACTTAATTTTACTTTTCCATGCTCTTTGATTCCACCGTTTCTCTCGAATTGCTTTTTTATACCATACTCAGTTCCCTACATGGGATCGCTCTCGCGCTTTCGCTGCCTTAAAAGCGTCGCAGATTTGACGACCTCCGGATTCCCTAGTTCTCCGGCTGCATGTGGCAATTTTACTGAGATTTGATTCCGCTTGATTTTCTCGTTGCGCAGCTTGGTACTGTAATTCTTCATTGTTTTTGTGCAGTTCAGTTTACTTCGTATTACTAATATTCTGCTTAAGAAAAATGGATGCTCCCAGCTCCGGTCTTGTTCCCGCTTTTAGCGGTTTTCGCTTATTGACTGAATACTGTATCGTGGAGGACGGGGGTTTTTGCTTTTTCTGTGATGCCTCTTCAGTCTGTGATGATAGGTCTCTCTTTTCGCTCAGCGGCAGGTGCAGACATGTCGAGATTCCATGTGGGTGGCAAGGTTGTGGAAAATGTGGACTTGTTGAGGAAAAAACACTGGACTTGGCGTCTGGATGTTTGGCCGTTTGCCATTCTGTATGCAGTCTGGGTGACTGCAATCGTGCCTAGCTTAGACTTTGCTGATGCTGCCATCGTACTCGGTGGCCTTGTCGGTCTTCACATTCTGGTCTGGCTTTTCACAGCTTGGTCGGTAGATTTCAAATGCTTCGTCCAATATAGCAGGGTAAGTAAGTGGTTAGCTTTTTGATCTCATGAGGGCTGTGAAAATGAAAACATTGGATTACTTAGTAGTGCCTTCAACTCCAGAAAACAATCAATCACTTCTTTTTTGATAAGTAATGTAATTCAACCAACAAGCATCAAGGGTGTGCAAACCCATTTACGAAATCATTCAGTCACTTAGTGCTGACAGTATCATTCTGTGGACGGACAGGTTTATGTATATTTGCCTTTACACTGGCTGCCTTTTCTTCCTTTCTTCTTCTTTGTTTGTTTTTATTTTTGACTTTCTCTCTCTCGAGAGCATTTGAATTTTTAAAAGGGAGAAAATTACTTCGGAGCTGAAAACAAACACACATGAGAACCTGTTATCTGTCTTTATCCACTTTTGTGGTTGTACATACCATTGTAGGGCAATTATGTGCATGGACATGCATTGATGAAACTATTGAACGTTCGAGGTAAATTGAGGGGAATGGAATAGTATCTAGCTCATGGAGCTTTTCAACTTCTTGGAACTTAGGTTAGGTTTCTCATGATTGGTGCTCTTTTCTGGTTGAAATTTGGGTTTCGGTTGCCTTTGGTATGTGGTTTGGACTTTTGCTATTAGTGATTCTTTCGATGTCTGCAGGTTAATGATATACATCATGCTGATGCGTGCAAAATAACTCCAGCAAAGTTTTCTGGTTCTAAGGAAGTTGTGCCACTTCATTTTCGGAAACTAGTAAGTTAGAATCTTTTTCCATAAGGATATGGGGATGTGATAATTAGTTATAGCTGCAATTATTTTCTTGTGAAACTATGATTTTTGCTTACTGGAAGCGGATGTTGAGCAAAGGATGGACTGTTGAAATAGGTGAATTGCGCATCGTGATTTGAATAGAATCTCAACAATGCAACAGGGGATGTAAAAATCCGATGAAGTGCCAATACATCTCACAAGTTGGAAAAGTAGGTAGGAATATGTCAATGTCGACGTACTTCTATCGACTGATATCAATATCTTTTGCATCTGAGAAAATATGAAACCAAATTAAATTTTGTAGCAGGGCATACTTAAAGAAAATTTTACTGATGAATTAATGTCACAGCGGATTCTAGTATGCTGGTAGAAGATTAAAGAACTGCAATGATCCTCAAAGAACATTGATGATAGTTTATGCTTTCCCAATGCTTCTTCTCTTAACTGTATTAGTTTGCTTCTTCGGTGGGTTGATGAATCGAGGAAGATGCATCTCAAGGTGCCTCACCCATGGCCATTACTAAATCACAGTAGGGTGCTTTAGAAATGGCTATAATTGAATGCACTTTTTAGTGAACTAAATTTGCTTCAACAACTGGGGCCTACGGTGCTTGTTGACATTTTTCTTTCAAATATAAGTTGTTTTTTATCTACCAGTTGGATCTTGTCTATGTATAAAGGAGACCACAGGAGCCATTTGCTCAGTTAAAATGCAAATGTATCGAGAAATTCTGGCGGAGTTTTACTATGTTGACATTTCCATCAAGCCAACTTCAGCTTGCTGTCATTTCTCTGCTAAAACAACAAAAGATTCAGAGAACATTGGATTCCTTTGTTGTTCCTGTCAAACAGCTTTCTCAATTATGAGTAAGGGACATGTTAACAAGCTACCCACCAAAGCACTATGTTTTTTTGGCTTCCAACAACTGCTGTTTTCTGCCTCAGTTTCACTTTTTCATTTGAAGGTCTTCATCAAAACCTTCCGAATTTCAGGCTGCTAGACCTCCTATATTCAATTGATTACAAGATAGCACCTCAATTTGTTGGTTGGACTTTGGTGACTTCTCATGTTCTTCCATAAGGAAATCCATAGACAGTTCTTTAAGCTTCTGTGAAATACGGAATGAAGTGGGAGTGGAGAAATCTAATAGCAATCTTTTGAACCATGGTCTTGGATGGAACTCTATTCAAGTTCTCTTTCCATTCTTCATCTCAAATTTTATGGGAAAAGGTTTTAGGAACAGCTCAGGAGTAAGCCAAGAACCTCCATTTGCAAGGAGCCATATTAACCTAAAGTTTTTGCTATCTAAGGTCTTAACTGTTCACAAGTTTCTTTATAGAAGGCTGATGTCTGTTAAAGAAAAGTTCATAATATGTGTTTTGCTCTCTTCCTCTTCCTTCCTCTATCTGCAGTCCAAAGAGGAGGATACTTTTAAAATATGTGGATTCCCGATCTGATAGATCTGAGGAAGTTTCTCCTGAAATGCAAAAACTCCTCCCCTTAACCTTCACAGACAGTTGATATAAGAGAGCACCAGCATACACGACGAGAGGCCTCTTTATATCCAGTTTGCACATTGGACATGGATTGCTCCATTCAAAGCCATTGACCATTCCCTGATTAGCATATAGCAATTGACAAGGCATTTAGAAGTTCCATGTTGTAGCAATTTTGAAACTCTGAGGTTAGCTTATGGTATCTGCTTTAACCTATTAGTTGCATTTTTGGTGATATCAGCAGCATATAACTTTGTCAGTCAAATCACTGCTGATTTTTGTTTATTAGAAGATCCTTTTAATATTTAGCAGCAAAGTTATCTATGGGATAACTGCTGAAAGCATCTAAGTAGTAAGCCCACCCCAAGATAAGTGCTCTCCTATTCTGACTTCCGCGTTGTAACATTCATAATGATCAACTTTACGAAGATCCCATTGGATTCCGGAAGCTCGTAGCATTGGTCCCAATAAACCCCAATTTATTCCTTCTTCTGGACCAATAATGCCTACCACCTCAATCCACAATTCTGTTACTTAGTTTACTGAAATAATTTTACTGGAATATAGTAGTGGGAGAAATCCCTGTAGGGTAGAAAGAGTATGTCTTGAAATTGCCTTTTTCTACTTCTTCCAAGTGCAGGATAACCCCTCTGTCGTTAAACCGGGTAGAATACTTTATGAAATGGGCAGAGTAGCAGAAAATATAGCCAGAAAGGCTATTTCAATAGCAGCCCAAAATGCCTATAGGAACTCAATTTATTATGTTGGAATAGGAACGTAGAACCCCAAGAGAACATGGCCGAGATTGGCAAGGATTATGCATGAATTTCTTTATAGAATGAAGTTTGAATACCAATGGAGACTTCAGAAAGCATAAGACAGTTCCTTATTCTTATACTTATTGCACTGAACCTGCTTGGCTGACGTATGAAGGTTGATGTATTGAGCCATGGAATTTTGAATAGAGAATATAGATCTATTCCACATCAATTGAAATGATTATTGTTTGTCTTTGCGGAAATGAACTTGAAGATGGTGGGCATTTGAGACGTTGGAAGTCTTATTGTGGATGGTCAATATTGAATTTCATTGGCAGGGCCAGAAAGATATGTTTTTACTTTCGTGGATGCTGTACCCGTTAGAGTGAAAGATTCCTTGCATTTGATGTTCAAACTGGAAATAAAGACCTACCAAATTTGATAACCTGAAAAAGCATTTTTGACTTCAAAAAAGATCTGGATTTGATTGTTACCATCATGGATTAGTGCTTTATGTCCACTTATGGGGAATGTGTAGAACATATTCATATTTCTTTAAGGTTGCTTTGGATGTTTGGATTGGTTTCAAGAAAGTGGGAAGTTAATGTGGTATGCTGAAAGATGCAAAGGACAAAATTATATGCAGGAATTGTCATGAAGGAAACATGCTCATAGCTCATCCTTGATCTGATGGGTGGAACATATGGTTGCGGGGACTATGGGGGTTTGTTAATGTATTGTTAGTTTTCTAAGCCAGTTGAAGGCGTGGAGTTACCACATGAATTGAAGATTTTGCTCTAAACCATGTTGTTAGCTGGAATGCGTCCGTGCTTTCTAGTTCGAAAGTTCTAGAGTGTGCTTTCATTTGTCTCTCTTTATGCTTTCCATTTCAACTTTTACCAAAATGTCGCCAGTACGCTGTTTTTGCTATGAGCAACTTTTCAACACTCTCTTGTTATTCTTTACACTGCTTTTATGTTGATGCCATACTTGCATGACAGGTAGGTTCATCGTCTTCGGATGTGGAAGAAATTTATTTTGATTTTAGGAAGCAAAGATTCATATTCTCTAAAGAAAATAAAACATTTTGCAAGCTTCCTTACCCGACAAAGGAATCATTTGGCTACTATCTGAAAAACACTGGCCATGGTACTGATGCCAAAGTTGCTGCAGCCACAGAAAAATGGGGACGTAATGTGTGAGTTGCCTTTCTGAATCAGTATTGAGTTGGCCTTTTGAATCTTGCTCTGTGTGTGTGTACTTTTGTTTCTTTTTTATTTATTTTCTTTTATTGGTGGGGTGGCATGGGGGTTTTGCTTATGCTTGTATATAGCAGCATCATCACTGCTCTTATGTGAATAAGGTATCGAGGACTATTCAGGAGCCCTGGTGTAGTTAAACTATGCATGGTTTTGATCTGACAGTGCTTTTTTTTCTTATGGGAATAAGGTATAGAGGACTCGGAACATAACATTGGCTTACTCGAGCAATAGAGGACTTGAACATAACATGGTTTACTTGTCCTTTCAATTATTTCTAGCTTGTGAGTTTTAGCTGCTGGTCTGTTATTGGACTGTTTTTGCTGGAAAGACAATGCTTGAGCCTTTGCTTCTGCCTGCATACATCACTTTAGACATGAGAAACTTAGGTCCTATTGGATAACTCATGACGCGCTGAAAGTACGTTCAAGTTCTAATGAAGTTAAGCATGTCTGGTGACGCCAATTACTTTGACTTAAAAATTAGATTCAGTAATAAATTCACTAAATAATTTCAGAAGACAAGGGGCTACTAAATCATTCCAATGGAAGGTCTTTAATGGCATATAGAATATTGTGGCAGCTATTTTTGAGTTTTATAAGATAAGGTAGTATTATTTTTGGTAGAATAAATTAAAGAATGTTTACCAACTTTGCACCAAAATGGGCCTTAGTACAAATATTCACTGTGGAATTATTGGGCCATTGAATGGAGTTGTTAGTTGTTGTTGAGGTGCAAGGCTCTGCAAAAGTGGTTTTCATATCAGGCATTAATGGAATTTCAGACAGAGTTATGTTGTCTTTTTTTACCCCAGGTGCTTATCCCTTGCTAGAGGCAAAATTGGAATGTTTGTGTTAAGCACTCATTAGTCTTTTTGTGCATTTTTTTAAGATACTCTGTGGATCAGCTTTCTTGCTGTATTTTCAGTCATATTGCAATTGTTAAACCTCCCAAGTCTTTCACTCATTTGTCATTAATTTTTATGGATGTCTGTTTGGTCTATTGCTTGTTTAATTGGAATTTTCTTATTGGTTGAATGAAAATGTTTCTCTTACCATGAAGAAGACAGCAATAAATATTTCAATTCACTATTTCGTGTGCTGTATGGGGTTGGTTTTGCATATTTATGAATATAGAGGTCCAGAAAAAGGAGATCAAGTCTGAACTAAAGAATATCTAATCCTAGCATAGCATGAACTGTTAACACGTTTTATGCATATCCTGTTGGCTTGCAGAAGGTGTTTGGAAACCTATATATATGTGTCCACCTGTGAATGCAGATTGAGCTCGAGCTTTGTTTTGTCTGTCATAACAATCTGATGTAAACTTTTGGCCAAGATAGATCTATCAAGGCATCATTTGTAGAATTTTAATTGATTTATAATTCACTATTTTCCTCTATGCAGATTTGATTATCCGCAACCTACATTTCCAAAATTAATGAAAGAGAACTGTATGGAACCATTTTTTGTGTTTCAGGTTTGTGTCCAACCCTTCCCCCCCCCCCCCCCCAAGGAAAAAAAAAAAACCACAAACAAAAGCACCCCCTCCCTCTCTCTCTCTCTCTCTCTCTATCTATATATATCCACACAGAATTGAAAAAGAAAAAAGACATATATGCTGCTGCTGCATTTCCATTTTGGCCTAATACCCAAAAAAACCCTCCGACTTTAGCATTTGTGACAATTATATCCAAAACTCTTTTTTGTCTCATAAAAAACCTCCAACTTTTATTTTTGTCCCAATTCTACCGGCTTAATACCCAAAAAAACCCTCAACTTTAGCATCTGTCCCAATTATATCCAAAACTTTTTTTTATCTCATAAAAAATCTTCAACTTTTACTTTTATCCTAATTCTATCACCATCAATCTTCCGTCCATAATCACCGTTAGTTAATCCTACATGGCTTGAGTTTTCTCATTGAACTTACTAATAAATCTTCGAAATTTAGAAACAGTAGGTTTTAGGGACGACGAGGTTTTAGATCGTTAGTCTAAATATCTCCATGTCTAGCCTTTTTTGGGCTGCTGAGTGCCGAAAAGAATACGACACGTGTCGTCTTGAGTGATTCTATATCTCTCGCAATATGTAGAGGAAGCAAACCGTAGAAGAGAAGTTCAAAAGTTTTTTCATGTCAGCTTTACTGAGGTGTAATTCATTAACAACGTGAAAATGCCACGTAGGATTAACTAATGGTGATTATGGACGGAAGGTTAACGATGGTAGAATTGGAACAAAAGTAACAGTTAGAGGTTAGAGTTTTGGATATAATTGGGACATATGCTAAAAGTTACGGGTTTTTTTTTGTACTAGACTCGGTAGAATTGGGACAAAAGCAAAAGTTTGGTGGTAGAATTGAGACAAATGTAAAAGTTGGAGGTTTTTTATGAGACAAAAAAAGTTTTGGGTAGAATTGTCACAAATGCTAAAGGTCGAGGTTTTTTTGGGTATTGAGCCATTTTCATTGTGTAGTAGTGTTGCATGTTGTGGTTCATGCAATTTCTTTTTGTTGTAGGTTTTCTGCGTTGGGCTCTGGTGTTTGGATGAATACTGGTACTACAGTTTGTTCACCCTGTTCATGCTGTTCATGTTTGAGTCTACAATGGCAAAAAGTCGGTTAAAAACTTTGACTGAACTAAGGCGTGTTAGAGTTGATAGCCAGACCTTAATGGTGCATCGGTGTGGCAAGTACGTTATTTTTGCATTAATTGGATCTTCTTTCTTGCTGATTTTTATAGAAAAATAATTTTCTGTCGGATTCTTTTTCTTATAGGTGGGTGAAACTCCCAGGGACTGACCTTTTGCCTGGCGATATCATCTCAATTGGACGCTCGTCTGGCCAGAGTGGAGAAGATAAGTCTGTTCCGGCAGACATGCTTATATTGGCTGGTACTGCTATTGTGAATGAGGCAATTCTTACAGGCGAGTCTACTCCTCAATGGAAGGTTGTTCTCTTCTCTAGTTGTCTTTATGATCTAATGTCCTTGTTATGTCGGCATTGCATTATATGTCATTATGTTTGGGTTTTCACTTGCATTTGCCTTTGTGCCCTTTTTTATTTGTGGTTTACTGGAGGATGCAAGTCCAAAATTTCTTCAATGATGAACCAGTACTGCTTCAATCCTATTTCTTGGTTTTATACAGTAACTTAGGTCACTTCCTGCTGAATTTCTGCAGGACTGTTATGACGTGTGAAATTGATTCTTTGTAATTGAATCTCAAGTGTCGTATTTGAAGATTGGTTTATTTTAATAACTAAAGCAAGAACTATAGGTTGTGAAGGTTTAATTAGATATAGCTAGGTTGCAGTCTTGCAGTTTCGGTGGCTTCCTCTGCTCGGTTTGAAGTGGATTGCTTGTTTGACCATAAAAAAAGTGCTGACTCCTATCAGCCAGTTGCCGACAATGTATTTTCGTCTTTTCTTTTTATCTTTTGTTAATGGAATCAGAAAGATATACTTTCATTAGGTACATATTATATGGAAGGATGATACTATAGGGGAACTTGAGTTTTGTTTGGATTAATTATAGGATTATGTCATTAAAACGTTAGAACTGGTAATTTTCTCTGTTGTTTTGAGGATGTAATCATCTGTGAATTTGCTGCATTCTGATGGATGATGGAGATTGGAGCAGTTCCGTGATTGTACTGGAGTTAAACACACATAAAATTTGTTAGGTATGATTGGGCAGGTCTCTGTAGCAGGTAGGGGTCTGGAGGAGAAGTTGTCTGTGAAGCGCGATAAAAGCCATGTCTTGTTTGGTGGGACTAAGATACTGCAACATACTCCAGATAAGGTTGTTTCTTCTGGGTATTTTAAGTTTGGTTATGGTGAAGTCTTAGCTTACCCTTCTATCTTTTGATCTATGCCAGACTTTTCCTCTAAGAACTCCTGATGGTGGTTGCGTGGCTGTTGTTCTGAGGACAGGCTTTGAAACAAGTCAGGGAAAGCTGATGCGAACAATTTTATTTTCCACAGAGAGGGTGGGTTTCCGAATTTTAATGCATCACATTGAATGCTATGTGGAGTGGGGTTCTTGTAAACAATTGTTGAGATGAATTATTTATGCATATTGCAGGTAACTGCGAACAGCTGGGAGAGTGGGTTGTTCATATGTTTCTTAGTAATATTTGCGGTAATAGCAGCTGGTTATGTACTTAAAAAGGTAAGGAAATCCTTGTCAACTTCTATAAAGTATTTCTGGTGCATGTTGATCTTATTTATGTGGATGACATTGCTGTACTATTGTTGTAGGGATTGGAGGATCCCACGAGGAGCAAATATAAGCTTCTCCTTAGTTGTTCACTCATCATTACTTCTGTTATCCCTCCTGAATTGCCAATGGAGCTGTCGATAGCTGTTAATACATCACTGATTGCACTGGCACGCCGTGGGATATATTGTACTGAACCATTTCGGATCCCATTTGCTGGGAAGGTATACAATTCCCTTTTCGCCTTTGCAAATTATGTGTTTTAATGAGCTAGAAGACGGTCGGCAATGTGGATCATCTGACTGCTTGTGTATGCATCAAGAGGATTCAGCAGATCATCGTGCAAAATTTGACCCTTCTATGACAAGTCATAGGTGTCGGAATTTGTATCAGGATTTTGCATAGTTCTCGTTTTAGCCTGCAGCATGAGTTTGAAAGTGGTGCTTTCACAAGCAGAGGAAAACTTGACAGCTAATATAAGATTTCCTTTTGTAATTTATTAAACCTTCTGTTTTGCAGGTTGATCTATGCTGTTTTGATAAGACTGGAACACTTACATCCGATGACATGGTATATTGAAGTACTGAAAGAAGACTTTGTCATTGTTTAAAAATTTATATGTTATATCTTCATTGTTTATTCTTATATCAGGAGTTTTGTGGAGTGGGTGGATTGTCTGGACGAACAGATTTGGAATCTGATATGTCAAAAGTGCCAGTTCGTGCCCTGGAAATTCTGGCTTCTTGTCATGCATTGGTGTTTGTGGAAAACAAGCTGGTAAGCTAGTAGAGATCAATGATGTAACTTTCTGCTGATTTTACTAAAATGCTTAAAGATTTCATGCTCATCCTGAGGTTAAAATGTATGGCATGCAAGCCAAATACATTATGTTATGATTTTCATCCTGAAGAAGTCCTTGGATTTGTTATGTCAGATAAAGTTTTATCTTCATTTTAATGGTTGGAGGAATATTGGATAGGTTAGGTGACTTCTAGCAATACTATCCTCGTTCTTTTTTCACCTGACTAGACACTTGGTGTCCACAGAGAACGGCGAGAATACTTGAAGCTTGTAAATTGTTTCAACTGATCTTTTGTCACCATTGTGCTGTACTTGGATGCATCTTTCACCTGAAGGAAGCCCTTATGGATATCTTAGCTTTCAGATAGAAAAGGTCTATAGGAGCCTCTTTGATTGAAGTAACACATGCAATTCTGTGGATATGGATAGAGGTGGCTAAAATAGGTCCCTTGAAGCATAAGTGATTAAAATTAAAAGAGCTCGCTTGCACAGTCGGGCTAAACCAGTGCCCTTTTGCTAATGTAATGCTATGTCCAATTGTTTCTCCCTCTCCCCTCCCAGGAGAGAGGGTCAAAAGAAAATGACGTAATCCAACTTGTATTTTGTTTTTGTGGTTCATTGCTTCTATAGGTAGGAGATCCTCTTGAGAAGGCTGCTCTTAAAGGAATAGACTGGAGTTACAAATCTGATGAGAAGGCCATGCCAAAGAAGTGAGTTGAGTTGTGTATTGGTTTGAAATTTCTTGGCAAATTTTTTGGAGGATTTAATTTCTCGAACATAACATGATTTTAAGCTATTGACAACAATGAGAAGTCTGGTGGGCTTGTGTATATTGAGCACATGGTTTTTGAAATTAACATGCATCCTGTGATGTATCTTATTTAGTTGGTGATAATGGTCCAGTCACAGTAATAAAGCTTTCACTGAAATAGATTTGTTTGACAGAAAAGGTGAATCTGTCATCTGGTTGAGTATGTCATTTCTTTTATTTTATCTTTTCTGACTCCTGCACACATATTCGGCCTTTATCTGGTCTCTTTTTCTTATGCAGGGGAGGTGGTGAAGCTGTGCAGATTGTTCAGAGACACCACTTTGCCTCCCACTTAAAGCGTATGGCAGTTGTTGTTCGTATTCAAGAGGAATTTTTTGCTTTTGTTAAGGTATTATTGCTCACTGCTTCAATATCCCAAGAACTGTACGAATGTATGCTTATTGAACAAATATGCAAAATAGATTAGCTGGCACTGACACCATTGTACAGGAACCTCTTTGTCCACTTAAGAATTTTTTCTGCCAGGAAGAATAGTATATTGGAAAGAAAGTTGTGCTTTACTGTGGAAATTTTTGCTTTTTAGCTACCTGAAGATCAGTGTTCCTCCGTTCTCAGCCTATATAAGTGATGTAGCATCCTGAGAAACTCAAAGTTGATGAATGATATAATTCCTATTTGTTTAGGGTGCACCAGAAACAATTCAAGAAAGACTGGTTGACTTGCCTCCAAATTATGTGGAGACTTACAAGAGATACACACGTCAGGGTTCTCGTGTACTTGCCCTTGCTTACAAGGCACTTCCAGACATGACAGTAAGTGTTCTTTCTGCTAATTTGCATGGTCCTTATTTATTTCTTTGCATCATATATTCGATTTACTTCTTAATGCTGGGGAGTGAAGCTTCCTATGAGCTGCATTTGAGTTGTCTAAGTGGGGGTTAACCAATTGGGACCTGAAAACTGTTTTGTTGTACTATGTTGCTTATAAAAGGTTAAGCTGACTTCCATTTGAACCAACTTGAGATGTGTTCTGGCTAAATTAATGCGCTGAAAGTTTCATTTACTTCATGTAGCTTAAGACTGATGTTTTCCACTTTAATATTGTTTGTGATATTAAGCCAGATTTATGAAAAGAAAGAAATCAAGAATGAATCCTCATTTAGTTTCAAAGGTATATCCCCATCATTTCATTCTCTACTGAACAGATTATTATGAAAATTTTGGAAGCTGATCTTGATGACAATTCTCCAGTTAATTCTGTTTTCAGATTGCAAGATTATTGCCCTTCATCCTTCTTTATTTTATGTCTTTTGAATAAGGAAAGGGTTCTAACCTTGAGAATGAGCTGAACATAAAAATAGTTGAATACATGATGAAGATTACAGCCTATCGAAGGTTACACCGTATTATCAAGCACATATACTCTTAAATTTTACCTTCCCACTGATTTAAGTTTCCGAAGTGTATATCTGCAATATGCATCTTAGCATTTGTTGAACCATGCATAAGATTGATTTGAGGACCTGTAAGCAACAGATTAGTGGGGTCTTGGATCATCATATAATTTGTGGCTTTTTGAAGCTTGGCAATCCCATTTTTGAGGAGGAAGAACAATAAAAACTCTTATGCCTTTGGTCTTTAATACTTTAAAAGATAAACTCCTATTGCTTGTTGTAATTGCTTGTAACTTACTTCTATCAAACCAAAGTAGCGGTTCATGCAGTTTCTGTTTCCTGCTGATTGTCCTGTTAATCGTGTGAAGGTTAGTGAGGCTAGAAACTTGGAGAGAGATACGGTGGAAAGTTGTCTGACATTTGCTGGTTTTGCTGTAAGCAACAAAATTCTTGTTCTTCTACTTCTTTTTCTCCTCTTCTTCTTTCCTCTTATGCTGGTTTATGGTGACTCTTTGCTCGATGTCTATTTTTTGTGTCGCAGGTATTCAATTGTCCTATCAGAGCAGATTCGGCCATGGTTTTGTCTGAGCTCAAGGATTCATCAAACGACTTGGTTAGAAGTGCCTCTTGTTAGATATTGAATTATGATATATATCATATACTTTATATGTTCAACTTAACCATACCGGTTTTCTCTTTAACTAATATAAAAAGGAGGGTACCTAACAGGCACAAGAATATTAAGGGGAGGCAGATCCCCACTAAATATGAGTGGTTGCTGTCCCACTGTCTCGTACATGTTGAGTAGGATTGGTAGATTGTCATTAATGTTGTTCTTGTTGTTAGGCAATGATTACTGGTGACCAAGCTTTGACTGCTTGTCATGTTGCTGGCCAAGTTCATATCATCTCGAAACCTGTGTTGATCCTCACTCCTGCTAGGAGCACCATGGGTTATGAGTGGATTTCACCTGATGAGATGGAGACACATCGCTACAGGTAATCTACCTGACCAGTTTCTTTCATTGCTTCACCTTGTATTTGCTGCTGTGTATTTTGGGAATATTTTGTTTCATTTGATTATTGTAGATGATGTTGCTGCTGGTCCTCCTAGTTTGTCCTCCTGATGTTGTTCTGAGCATACTTGAAGTTGATTCCGTAGAGTCAATAAGCATTTCTAACTCATGTAAATGGATGAAAATTTATCCACTGACTTATTAGTTGAGCACAAATTATCCCCACCCATTGCCCCTTCTCGTGTGATATTATTATTTCGCCGAAAAAAGGCAGTGGTAGAGCAAGCAAACAGAACTTGAGCAAATGGAGAAGAAACATCTCATCATTGCTAATTGCTGCTGACCCTTGATTTCTCTTCTTCTTCTTCCTCCTCCTTCCTTTGTCTGTGTGGGCAACACAACTTGATGCCTTTCTCCTTTTTCCTGTTGGTGGTAATATGCTATTTCCATTTGCCATGTATTCAATCTCTATTAATATTGATGTGTGTTTTCCTCTGTGTGTACTCATGTTAAATGCACGTGCGCATGCTAATACATACACTTTTGTATATGTACGGGTATAGATTCTTGTGCGCTTTTGCAGTGATGGGTGTGTGGCGTCTGTGGTTGTATGATTTTTTCCCATAAGAATCTAATGAAAATGAATCTCTGTTATTTTCTTTCAAATGTGAAGTTGAATTTTGTTTCTCTTTGAACTGAGAAAATGTGGTTGTCTTCAGTGAGAAAGAAGTTGAAGCTTTGTCAGAGACCCATGATCTTTGTATTGGAGGTGACTGCATCGAACTGTTACAACGCACAAATGCTATTCTTCACGTCATCCCCTATGTTAAGGTACCACTTAGTCTGTGAATCTGCAGTACAACTTGTGCATCTTGTATTTATCTAATTGCATCTTTTCATTTGTCTCAGGTTTTTGCGAGAGTTGCTCCTCAACAAAAAGAACTCATCATGACCACATTCAAATCAGTGGGAAGGATGACATTGATGTGCGGAGATGGAACAAACGATGTTGGGGCTTTGAAGCAGGTAGTGTATTGTTCTCTGACCAGATCACTTTCTAGTTATTGTTTCATGTGCAGTTTCACGGGTGGTAACAAGAGGGTTGAATCTGATGAAGCAGCGCGTTACACTTCAACACATCAGTCATCTTGATTTTCGAACTTGAGGCTCAATTATCTGCTAAAACTCAATAGAGCTCGATGTTTCATGTATGAGCCCAACTCAAATAAGTAACTGATATCCAAGTGACAAGCTTGGCTGGTCTCAATTCCCGTGGTCAATCTGACTTCTTCTTAAGCTAAAGCCTCTCAAGCTTGAGATTCTAAATAAACTATATAAAAGATACTTGGTGCTCTTACTAAGTTGATTGGAAAATTCAACTACTTCACTAACCACCTGGTAATTACCAAGTCTTAGCCAAGACCTCACACATCCCCAAGATGCTGCCTAAATTGGTAAGAGTTCATTTCTTACTAGGTCCATTTCAGAATTGGTACTTGAAATGGAAGTCCATATCCCACTTGTATCTTCAAGAAATAGAGAGACATTTCACCGTATAAACTTAGTATTGCCTTCACCCTATCTGTTGTTTCATGATCTGCTTCAGTGGGGAAAGAGTTTAATGAAAAGAAAACTCTCTCTCTCTCTCTCTCTCTCTCTCTCTCTCTTGTGCACAGAACCCAACACCCACTTTCACATCTCGAGCCTTATCCTTTTCTTTATTTTGAAATTGAGTCATGCAAGTTCTCTCTCTTCATTTTGTAAATGTGCTGCTGCTACTTTTGTTTTATTGTTTTGGCCTTATATACTATTATTTTATTAGTTTGCTTTACGTCTCTCTAGGCTCACGTGGGAGTTGCTCTATTGAATGCGGTTCCTCCGCAGCAAAGTGGAAGTACTTCCAAAGAGTCCTCAAAAGATGAAACTTCGAAGTCTTTAAAACCAAAGAAATCCAAGCTTTCATCTGAATTATCGGGAAAAACTGTAAATGTGAATGGAGAAGGTTCAAAGAGTAAAGCTGCCACAAGGTCAGAAACGGCAGGTCAGCCAATTGCTAATCGTCATCTGACGGCTGCTGAGGCACAACGACAGAAGCTAAAGAAGATGATGGATGAGTTGAATGAGGATCCTGATGGTCGTTCAGCTCCTGTTGTCAAGCTTGGCGATGCCTCAATGGCATCACCCTTTACAGCGAAGCACGCGTCTGTTGCCCCCACAACTGACGTAATCCGTCAGGGACGCAGCACCCTGGTCACCACGCTGCAAATGTTCAAGATACTTGGTCTGAACTGCCTAGCAACAGCGTATGTGCTGAGCGTGATGTACTTGGATGGCGTCAAGCTTGGTGATGTGCAGGCAACAATCAGTGGGGTATTCACTGCCGCCTTTTTCTTGTTCATCTCACATGCAAGGCCCCTCCCAACTCTTTCAGCTGAAAGACCTCACCCTAATGTCTTCTGTTCCTATGTCCTCCTCTCCCTTCTGGGTCAGTTTGCAATCCATCTGTTTTTCTTGATTTCTTCTGTGAAAGAGGCCGAAAAGTACATGCCTGAGGAATGCATTGAGCCAGATTCCGAATTTCATCCCAATCTGGTGAATACAGTTTCTTATATGGTGAGCATGATGCTCCAGGTGGCAACCTTCGCCGTGAATTACATGGGACATCCATTCAACCAGAGTATTTCCGAGAATAAACCCTTCTTGTATGCCCTTTTGGCTGCTGTTGGATTCTTCACGGTCATCACCTCTGATTTATTCAGGGACTTGAATGACGCTTTAAAATTGGTGCCTTTGCCACCTGGTTTGAGGGATAAGTTATTGCTTTGGGCTCTTGTTATGTTCTTGACCTGCTACTCGTGGGAGAGATTGTTGAGGTGGGCTTTCCCCGGGAAGATTCCCGCTTGGAGGAAACGGCAAAAGCAGGCCACTGCTAATATAGACAAAAAGAAGCAGCTCTGAGGGAAACATCTTGCAAGCGTGGAAGGCATGACCTACACCAGTCGCTTGGTCATGTAGAGTTGATGGCACAACTTAAAACACTGGAGAAGTTTGATTGGCCTAGCTCTGTGCCAGTTTTGTCGCCCACACACCCCTATAGTTTCTCTGTATTGTGGTACGGGAAATTTTTGGATCTTTTAATGATTTTACCCATCTAGGAATTTTCTCTCCAATTGTACCTCACCAATCAACGGCAGCTGAGATGATCGCCCAAACATGAAGAGGCTATGGGCTCGTTTCTTCTAATCGTATTGTCCCCTTTTCCTGTTAGGCCAAAACTGTACTTATCGGTTCTGTGGTGACTTCTGAGTACAATTTACGCTTACTCAGTGTGCACATTTTTCATTTATCAAATCAAAATTTTCGTGGTTTTCTTGATCCCTTTTTTTATGTAAATGCTGTATTGTGAATATAAGGTGAAGTCCGTGTGTGATGGTGTCGTGGGATCGAAGAAGAGAGGTATGGACCTCTTTACTGGTTTCTGGGAAGGCCTGGTCTCAAACCTTTTTTTTTTTGGTCGAAAGGTCTCTGGGAACTTAAGTCACCAGGCTTTGCATGGGACGAGCAGCCAAAGGGACAACTATCTGATGCTGTCATCATCTTCTCTGGTTTTCTCGACAGCCGCCTGATGTTTCAATGATCTTGGAGAATGATGATGCCAGCTAAACTGTCGATGATCCAAAAAGATAACACTGAAACTACAACGTTGTTTACAAAAAGAAAGCTGTTACAAAAATAACCTCGACAGTCTTTCATGCCAGACTTAACATTCCATATTTGTACTCTTCCAACCCATACATTATCTGCAACTAGCAGATCCGTTAGTATGTTAGCTGCGAGAAGAATTTCTTACAGCCTGGGTTGTCCCTTTTTACCAGACAACATATTTTACACGAGAAGCCTACTCAGCACTCGGCCAAACCTGGCCGCCACCATCACCAGTCTGATATTTTGCTTATTTGTGCATGGTTTGGCCAATTATCAGATCAAACCATACATCATGGAACTCATAAATCAATGGTCAGCCATATGGAGCAATTTCTACTAAAGGAAGGACCATAATAGGAATATCTCTACAACTTCAATGGCAGAGGGTCAAACAACAAAAATACTAGATCGAAGCATCGAATCCTTTTTCATGTGAGTCCAAATCGAATTTCCTCTGTTATTAGAAGGTACCCTGGACGACTTGAACCTGATTCGGCAAATTTTCGATAATTCACTTCATGAAGACTATTTACATGGGAACAGACGTCTGATGAGTGTAATACCGAGTAGTTTTACATATCATGACAAGAATATAGTGAACGAATGCACTCATTATAGTGATGGCCAACTTGTTACAACTGTACAAAAGGACAGCACCACATTGACCAACATTATCATAGAACCTTCAGAAAGGAGAGCACGCCTTCAAGAAGCTGTCCAACCCTCAAGCAACAGAATCAGATTGAAGTTTCTTCTTCACATCATCGAGGCAACATTGGACATCAGAGAATTCTCTGGTGTCAAGAAAGTTTCCAGCCTGAATTGAAATCAATACCCATGTCAGCGATTGTCCACCAGACCATTCCAAAACAAACTTATTGGAATAAATGATAGCAGTTTAAATTCATTAACCCAGCTTAATAACTCTACTACAAATTGCAAATAACTGAAGCTTAAAGTCACTTCAGTAGGCAATGCAGCATGCTTGCCTGTCTAATGATGCTTTTCAAGTGCATCTCAGCTGCAAGGAGTTCTCTTCGGCTTCCAGTAGATGATGAAATTTCCATATATACTCTGCAAAGGTCCAAAGAGGCCAAGGCGAACTTCTTAAACCGATCACTATCCTTCCACAACTCAGATCCCTGAGAGATGGAGAGAATCACATTTTAGATTTCCAATATGATCATTCAAAGAATATTGAATGGAGAGAAGCTACCTTATGGAATTTATTGACTCCATGGATCCAAGACGTATGGGATCAAAATTATTCTTGAAGTAGTTTATCAAATGAACAAGGTAATTTAGAAACAGGCTAAGGAAAGTGTAGTTTTGTTTGATCGGCAATTATACCAGAATGAACTTCCAGTTTGGTTGGTTTTAGCACAAAACTGAAACTAAACAAGAACCAAAACACTGGACTACCATAAGAAGCAGTCAACTAGATGCCTCTTGGCGACAGTACTTGAGACTACCTGATACGACCTAACTTGCTTCAATAAGGCTTCAGAGCACATTACAAGATCTCCTTTCATCTTGTGCCACCTTGCAAATAACCCCCACATATCTGCTCCCGCACCACTTCGGACTATCTGTATTAAAAGAGATTAACCAGATGTAAATCTACAACAAATAATCATCTTTTCTCATCTCAGTACTTGTTACAAATGATTACAGAAGCATCATTTAATTTTCACCCTAAAAACTTTACATTTGGATAATTATGATCTCAAAAGCTCTAGTCATCATTTAGCTGGTATGTGCAGTACAGTTTCACGGCATCAAATGCACATTTGTCTGGTTCTTACCAAATGGAAATTGTCAAACAGGGGATTAGATCAGGAAAGGGAGACGTAATAGTGGATTTCTATAAACATGAACAATATGGCATAATGAGCACATAGATTTAACCTCATTTAACTCATTTGTAAAATACCATAACATGAAGCATGCCAAGTAGTTGGAAATTGATGTCATATGAGCAGTTAACGTTTAATGTAGATAATCAAGCTTGAAAATAATAAAAATGTCGGGGTATCCATCTTATGAAAAGATAAATATCATTTGACGATTGAGGGCTTGGGCAAGGAGTGACAAGTCATAAAAGACTTGGTTTCTCAAGATTTATACACAATCCAGAGTACGTTCTGGATAGATACCAGCGACAAGTCGCAGCAAAAAGTACGCCTGCTTTGGCTGTTTATTTATGCTTTTCAATTCAGAGGTTGAAATGAACGAAGTGCTGAGTAAAAAATAGCGAACCTGCTGTAAAATCTTTCCAAGAGAGTCTACCAACTGTTCAGTTTGCCGTAGTATCCCAGTCTGAGGATCAGTACATCCAGACTCGTTAGCCAACTCTGCATCGGAATCAGGAGATTGATTTTGATCGGTAGAACATCCAGCTCTTTTTTCTATCTCTTCAGTGACTTTCCCTAATAACTCAGCATCTACTCTTTTACTGTTTGTCATTTTCAGTACCATCTGTGTAGCTTCCAAAGCCTAAGAGGAAAAGCAAAAGAATGTAGTATTCATTTTAGTAAAAGATTGCTCCGACTAATTGCATTTCAATCAAGAGAGCAAGAGGGTTTTTTAATAAAATTTGTTTGTCAGCAGTACAAAGCACCATGCTCTCTTAGCTATATTACTATTGGAAAATGCAAATTTGACAAGTGAAGAGACTAAATCATACAGTCAAGCAGAATTCACGGGAGGCACCAGAACATGACCCTTCCAACTAAGGCAGGCACATTGGTCACGTTAAAGGGACAGTAATAGGTATTCACAATGAATAGAATAAAGTAGCGCTATTTAAGATCAAGGAACTTTTTTAATCATCTACAATGAGATTTTCATCAAACTAATTTTGTATTATTTTCCAATTCTCACTAGTCTTCGCATGCATTTTTTTCTTGAATGGAATGCCATGTTGCTTAAGTTGTTATCATCCAGCACCTTTATATAATTTCATGACTCAACCCATATATAGTTGAAGGTTCTATATATGGCTCGCATGAGATGTGTAAATTTCTTGTCCTTGCCAGATGAATTCTAAGAGATTGGTCAAGAGAATGCTAAATTTGTTGATCAGGTACAACAAAATCGGAACAAGGGATGAAAATACTCAAGATTGACTTCAACTACATTTTTTAGATGCACCCCGTAGACTCGAGCAGAGAGTCCCATGATACACCTAAAATGATGAGTTTGGCATATATGCCTTACAATGCCGTGAACCGCTTAATCGGAAAAATCTATAACTGCTATAACCAGTGCCAATACAATTCTACTAGTTTTGAAATATGTCACTAGGACATGAACAAAACTGCAAAATTCGATTTTCAGTGGTTACCACTTAAACTTATCTGGAATTTGGTCAATGCGCTAGTAATCACCATCCTCAAATTACTTCATAGTGGACATTATTAATTCCCCTCAAAATAATAGCGAACTAATTTACGCACTCATTCTATGTTGCGTGCAACATTTTGAATGGTAATAGTATCAAGAGTTGAAGTAAGTTTGCCCAATGCCATCGTATTCCTAGCATTGCTTATTTATACTCGTAAAGGTTCACTAACTCAACTTATTGGTAACAATGGACGTGAGGTAAAGATGGAGGACAATAAAGGCAACAGAATTTTCCCATATCCCTGCTCAGGGCACTGAAGAAATGCCCCAATATATTAGACTAGACAACCATAAGCTAGAAAAACACATGTTTATATTTACGGAGCACCAAGGAGGTGCCTCCTATTCACAACCTAGAAGCTAAAACATATCTAAGATATCCAAAGACTGTCAGAAGAGCTCCACCACAATGCATCAAGAATAAGGTGGAAACCCGAGTATTCTTTCCACATATAAAACTTTCCTTATTTTTTAAAGGCCCGCCTATTTCTTTCCTTCAAGATAACTCAAAGAATGGAACCGGAGTTTAAAAACAATTAAGTTTTTGATTTTTCTTAACAAGAATTAAGTCCAGACCAGGCCGAGTTCCTCTCTAACAGACCTGGCACAACCCAACTAGAGTGCAAGAGTGAGAAAGCCTTCAACTATGTTCAGAATCATGAATCATCCATAGGCTGAACTGCTGAAGCTGCCCCCTTTTTTTTTGTCAAAGGAAGCTGCCCCATGGTTTGATAGAAATTTTAAAATCAATTGGTATGTTTCAAGCATATAGAACCCGCTTACAGATAACTACTAGTATATGGGGCAGCAGAATGCAAACAATTTCTACCTGATTGATATTACCGACATCAAAGGCGACTTGACTAAAGTTCTCCCACAACTGCCAGCTGTTTCTTCTGCCAACAGAGCAATTTTTTTTTTTAATTTCTTGATCTTTCACAGTTGACCCTGCAGTTGAAGAAATCCGAACAATACTAAAAAAGAGAACGGACTTAACTTGAACTTCAAGGCTTCCTTAAATGCGATGAAAGCTTCTTTGCTTCTCTTTTTGATCATATGCCTGCAAATATACGAACTCATCTTAATTTACATAGTAAGAGAATACCATGTGTATTACTTCATGAGGAACAAACAAACTAGCATCTAACAATTAAAGACCACAACAAATGAGACACAAATACAATTCCTACAAATCATAAGGGCGTTAGCAAACATATGGGAAGCACAGACTTCTTCCTCTATTGACACCAGTTCCTTTATGCAGTATTTAAGAAATGGTATCCACAAAAAAGGAATTGTGCTGGTCAATAGATGCTGTTTTTTTTTTCCTCAAAAGAGAGGCAGAGACCGTGAGACATCTCCTTCACTGTCCGTGGACAAGAATGATCTGAGGGACCTCTTAAGCCTGCACTGGCTATCTTGGCTTATAGGAGGACCTACTGTACAAAAATTATCAGTTTGACAAGGTCTTCTTTTGCCTCATGTTAAAAAAAAGAAAGGATTTCCTCAATCCCTCATGTTTTTTGGTTGATTTGGGAAGAGAGGAATAAGAGAGCCTTCGTCAGAGAAATGACCTCTGACGCTTGTTATTGCAGAAAGTCTTACACTTTTGGTGCGGCAGAAAACATGCGAGTATGTGAATGTTTTAAGTGATATTGCAGATGATTTGTCTTTTAGCCGAGCTCTTTTGGTCATGAGCTCTCTTTATTTATGGGTTTGCACCCTCTTAGAGCCCCACAGTAGTGTTTTTGTTTACCTATAAAAATAAAAAGAAAAAGAAATTGCATTCCTAAACCCCATGCAAATTGCCATAGTTAGAGTGATAATGATTGTTACTTCATGGGGGGCAAACAAACTATCATCTAACTATTAAAGACCATAATGGCCATAGGTGAGGTATAATTCGTGCAAATAATAAGGGAGTTCCCAAACATATACTCCATATTCACAAAAGTGCAGATACGCTACTTCCCTTATTGACATCATAGCCTTCATGCAATAAAGAATAAATTATATCCAGATTCCATAGGCATATGCTACGCATACCGTTTAAAATGCACCCATTTAGGTGCATCTTATCTCCATGAGTAAGCTGAAATTGGGGAGCGCTTTACTGCACTAACATGCTTTAATCTTAATCCTTCTTCACGCATCCTTCTCCATCCACTCTTGAAAGCTAGTTATCCTCCATAAAGTTTGTTAAAGTATCCTACAATGCTTGTCTATGGGGTTTCAATGGACTTGTATGCATGCATTGTCCCTCCACCTATTCGCTTAAATTTTTGGTTGAACATTCTTACATGGAATAAGAGTCAGGTGTCGCCAAAGATATATTTTGGGTGTGAGGCTCTCTACCATCATGTGATGTGCTCAGTCCCATTTGCAGATGAGAAGAGGCATTAATGTATCCCACAGTACTTGTCTATGAGGTTTCAATGGGCATTATGCTCATATAGGCTCCTTCTACCAGTCAAGTCTTTTGGTGGGATTTTCTAACAAAGTTCATCGGTTATAAACATGTCAATGTCTTAAAGCAATTAATAGGCTTTTACACCTGGACCATTTTCAAGAAATCTAGAAAAACTCACTAAGCTCCCTTGTCAGCAACGGTACTTACTCACAAGGAAGCAAGAACAAATAGGTAAGTGACTTTCCTTAGAAAGGACACCATGCTTAGAATAAAAGATAGGAGATAATTTCCTTTCGTCCCTTTCTGAAAAACGCAGGTGAAAACATAATATGTGATACATCCAACTAGTAAGACCATCCAATTTCCAAATTGGTAGCAAAATAATGCGAGAAATTATCCAAAGAGTGACAATACAAACGGGTACCACTGCGAGGCCAGCAGGGCAGAAAAAAAGGAAAGAGGCTTAAATTCAAACCCAAAGAGATCTTACCACCGGAAAAATAGAAATGTGCCACAGAGCATATGTATTCAATCAACCATTCACTGCTCGGATTGTGATATGGTAGAAAAATGAGATATGACGCAACAACCAGTGGACAAGAAGGGTAAAAAAAAAATTGACAAGAAACTCACAAACAAGCAATATTGTTCCAAGCTTCCCCATTGTCAGGATCAAGTTGAACCGCACGAGTGAACCCATCAAGAGCCTTTTCAATGTCCCTCGCCTGTATCAAAATTAGAAAACCAGATTGAATACTAAAGAGATGTTTAATTAAGAAAAGAACAATACCTACAGGATATAAAACATTATATGCAAATCAAACTGGTCTTAAACCATGCCAACACAAAATACCTTCAAAGCTGCAGCACCCAACGCAAACCAGCCATCTGGATACAAAGAATTCAAGGCCATTGCAGACTCCCTAAGATGGAACAATGGTAAAATCAGTGCATGACATGTCACCCATGGGATAGAGGCCAAAATTTATACAAAAATTGAAACTAAAAGGTAAAGCACACATATAGACTTACCACAAAACCACAGATTTCCCATAGTCCCCTTTGTTGTATGCACTTCGAGCAAGGGACCTCTGTCATTTAAAACAAAAAAGGGAAAAAAAAAAAAGGAAAACCTTAACAAAAACTAGCAGTTTAGAGAAGCCATCTAGGAAAATGGCTTCAAGATTTATGAATCAGCAAGACCAGTTATGGAGGGGGCTTGTCGCAACACATCTGGAGTTAATGATCTTGGGTGGCTGCTTAATACGAGTAGACCATGGACAAGGAGAAGGATTTTGGAAATGTGCTAGGAATGAATGGCCTATATTTTTCAAGCTTCATTGAGTACAAGGTCGGAGATGGATCCTCTATTTCTTTTGGAACGACCACTTCCTTCAAAGAACTTTTTTCCTATCCTCTTCATGCTAGCCACAATGCTGGAGGGTGCTATTAGTGCTTTTCCACTTCACTAATGCAAGTGGTACCCAATGGAATGTCCCCTTTGTCCACATGACTGGATCAGTGGGACAACAAAGTCTAATGGACCCTGACCTCAGGTGGAACCTTTTCGACCAACACGTTCTGCCTGGCTCTTATAGTGCAACCAGCCCTGGAGATATCCTGCTTTAGATGGAAATAGATTTTAAGAGTCAGCCTCTCAAAGCTGCTTTCCTTTTTTTGGAGGTTATACAGGAGAGTATTCTAACAACTGACAACTCTCAGAAGAGGTCTTCAGCTAGTGAATAGACGCTTCTCTAAGTTGACCACATCCTAATTCATTTCCCAGAATGAGACAACTGTGAATGCTGCATTGGGACTTTTAGGTATTCATTAGTCGAGGCTTCCACACTTAAAGAACTACTCCAGGCCAGGGAACTTCTTTTGCGAAAAACAAAGAGAAAGAGATTGATCCTAGCTAATATTCCTCCAGCATCATTTTCGGGATTTGTTATTGGAGAGAAACTTCAGGCCACCTGCCACCTGAGAGTAGAGTCTAGTTTCCTTGATGTAAAGATAAGATGGTTAGATATTCTGAGTCTTTGGGTTACTTTAAACCACTTTTCATATGTTGTTAGAATCGGTAGACTCTCTGTGTTAATTGTATAGGGGTACTACTGGCACCCTCCGAGCACCTTTCTTAATGAATTTCCTTAATTAGCTTACAAAAAAACAAAATAAGGGTAAGAGCTCTGCAGCATAGAGGAGGTTACTACTATTTAAGAAAGTCCAACCGGTCCCTAACTCCCTGGATTCAAGAAAACCGTTTATTTTTAAGGCAAGGCAGGCAAGACATCAACAATTCTAGATTTTTCTTACTGCTACATAAGGGACTTTGCTCCAGCGCATTAAAATATATAGGACAACACAGACCATTCCTTATCTAAAATCCGGAAAAGCATGCCTAGAATGTTCTGTTTGCATAATCGGAGCAAAATATAACATGCTCAAGGCATAGTGGAACAAAAAGACAGTTACATACAAAATTATATATTATTTTGATGAAAAATATTCCTCCACACAAATCAGAGTGTAAACAGTTCGTATTGGAAGGTGATTTCTACCATAGCAAATCGGAAGAGTAGCATGAAACAAAGCCTGCTTTCCAAATCTCAAACAGAGTATTGTGTCTATGGCCTGAACTGCACAAATGGCTACCACGAAGCTCAATGCTTTACACGTAATTCATTTTGTTCTTCTTGTGATACAGAGAGAGTTGCAAAAAATCTCTAAGTAAATTGGAATGGGTGGTGAGGTAAAGGGGTACACCATTAGTCCTTCTTTTCATCTCCAGATCTGGACATTTGGTTCTTATTGCAAAAATATGATATCAAGATACGTTCTTCATTTCTTTCAAATTTCTTTGATCTAACTCTCACTATACCTAAAACAGCATGCATTACCACTGCTTATGCCATCACTTTGAAACCTAAGATGTATTTGGCTTCCTCGACCTAACAACTGAACAACTCTGGCATTAACATCATGGCATTAACAAAATGTAATGCAAATGTTACCTTAGCTCGAGCAGATCTACCACTTGAAACTTCCAGTGCCTTTTCATAGCAGGCATCACTATTTGTCACATCACCCAATGAACACCTAGCAAGTAAAATAAAAACAAAGTCAAGCAATAAATCAGCAATGATTAACAAAATTTTAAGCAGAAGCTAAGCAACTTGCTATGTCACGCATAACTAATAAATCAAGAGGAAACAACCGGAATTATGTCTAGATTAGAAAGTTCAGAAAACAAGTAAAAACATATAAGTAGACATGGTTGGCCGCGCTAGTTTAGAAAGATAATTAAAAACTAAAGTGACACGTGTTGCACTCACACTGTCAGTCCTACACGACATTCGCCGCCACTGAACTGAGAAAATGCTGAGAAAGTTTAAACAGGTCCTAACACATTGAAAAACCACAAGTACTTGAGTCTACTGTCTAATTATGACAAATTTCCTGGGATGTATATTGAAAAACAGAAGCCCATCAAACATGTATCTCATCGAAATAAGCAAGACACATAAGCTGACAATTGACAGCACATTGCATCAGGACATAAGTTTAAGAAAAAAACAAAGGGCTGTAGAAGGCAAGGGCTTTACAGGAAGTTGCTCATGGGGCTTTTGGTATTAATTGTGTCGTCAGAGCATGGTGGAATAGGAACTACAGGCATGGCATGATTTTAAAGATTTAACAAACAAGGAAGCCAAGCTAAACTCTTTCGGAAAAGAGACGAATAGACTGACTAATTATCCTTGCCCTAGCTAACTCTAAAGAATCGTTTTCAGGTTAGGCAAAGTGATAAATATGCTCATTGGACCATACCATCTCAAAAAAAAAAATATATATATATATATCCAATAACCAACAAAAAACAGCCACGCAAAATGGAGGTAAACTCTGTTCTGACAGGCTTTCATATGCAAGGATTACGCCCCCTCGAAGCACATTATTGAACTTTATTTGTCCGTCCAAAAAGTTTAACTCGGTCCAAATGTGGAAAATCCTCCCCCCCCCAAACCAATTGGAAAAATATCTTTGTGATCGTAAAAAGTGCAACCATCTGAACAAGATTAAGTTAACAACATTACGACCTACATTAAATCAAGAGAATCTAAACGCAACAATTCAAACTTTGAAAACTCCAATGAGATTCACTAAATCACTTGAGAGTGGAAGACTAGCCTCATTTGGTCTTTGCTTAAGTCATTAGCCTAGTGGTGGGTATGTAACCCCCTCATTGCCCTATGTGGCTTTCCTGTGAGGCAACCCAAGCCACACCTGAAGGAAGCATTGGCCAAGCAGTTTCTCTCTTCAAACTAGGTGATTTTTCCAGGGACACTTAGTATAGCTTCTGCCAAGAAAATTACAACAAATTTTCCTCCTACAAAGCTAAGACAGGTATCTCCATTGATAGGCAGACATAAAAAATCTAAAAGCAAAGAAAACGCACCACACTAATCAAATCAAGACATAATAACAAAATCTAAGCCACATACCATAGCCGCGGGTCATTGGACATGACAGAGAGCCTGGTTTTAATAAGTTCTACCGCTGCCGATTTCTTCTCCAACAAACTGAAAGAAAAATCAATGAAGTGTCAAATAGGAAGTGAACCTCATATTAAAATACTCACTTCTCAACAATAGCTATCATATCATACCGATAGCAGTATATAAGATTGTCCCACAACTCAAGATCTTCAAATATCTTGACTGCCTCTCCCATTAAACCACACCTTATTAAAAATTCACCATATTCCCTGGAAAAATTAGGGAAAAAGGCACCATAAGTTCTCACACAAAGTGCAGTAGAAAAAATGCTATTGTCAATTTTCTGATTTTCCTGGTTAACATATATTGGAGTTACAAAATCATGCAAATGAAAAAAAGTTGTATATACACATGATGGTCACGCACAAATGCATATATGGATCCAGACAGACAAATATTTATAATTTAAAAACATGAATACACAGATATCTGCATGTCTGCATCTTCCTCCTAAAAATGGACACAACAGTAAATGAGCTTATCATCATTGCCAGAAAATATGTATATTCAAAGCCTTCTATTTACTTGACTGAATAATTAATCATACTTTCGAAGTGCAGGAATAGTGGGCATATATACTCCAAAGCTACAGAACATCCTCTCGGCAACTTGTGGAGAAGGCTCATACACACCCTTAACCTGAAATATTTAAACCACGGTTGTGGTGAATTAACAAAAAGGCCAATACGAAGTAGGCAGACATCAAATTATGACTTAAAAGAACAAAAGGACAAAAGAGAGCCATTTTTAATAATCTAATTAAGACATCATTATAGAACGGGTGAGTGATAGATCAATCCACAGATCTTTTGCTAGTGCTCTAAAAAATGAGGTCAACGTAGAACGGATCTAATTAAGAAGTCATTATTCAAAGGAAAAACGAGCTCAGTCAAATAGATGCTTTATACCAAAGTATCCATCATCACCAAAGCGCGTTCCTTTGTGCGACTACGAGTTGACTCCCATTGTATACGTAATATGTCACAGAAGCAACGTATCTGAAATGAAAGAGGGGGAAGGATTAAATTAAGTTATTGGACACAAACCAATATGTGACCAGAAATCTAGACAGGATGGCCAAAGATTGATCTTCTACAGAAATACAACAACAAAATATGCATTGACCAACTACTGACTAGTAACAAGAGATGGCTTCCATAAAAACAAGTAAAGAGCACGACGTCTTGAATATATTATCAATAGGTGGTCATGGCCGAACTGGAATAAAGATGATAACAGTAGAATAAAGATCTCTCTTTTTGTATATGCAGGATCCTACATTCTTGGCACCAGGGCCTTACCATATGCAGCAAAATTACAACACAGTAAAATTAGACTCACAATGAAACACACAGACTGCTGGGAATCAATTGTCTCTATGTATGGAGCCATATCCCATCCTGAAATCAAAAAGGAAGTTACCAAAAAAAGTAGCTCCTACATATTTCAGATGAACATACAACTACCATATCAATTAGGATAATGGTGGACTTCAAGTAAAATATGGCAATGAGTCGCCAAATTAGTAGATGCCGGTCAGAAAATGTTTGTATATGTGAAAACATGCAAACTAAATGATACTTTTCATCAAATTGCACAGTAGATTTATCATTTTCAACATAGACTTTGGTTTTTTTTTTTTTTTTTGAGGTAAATAACATACAACTTTGTTCATAATTGGTTTTTCCAATAAAGTGCCACTGTTGTAATTTTGAGTCTAGAAAAAGGCATCCAGATGTTAGTACTCAAGGGTCAAGCATTAGGATGTGACTTAGTTTTTATTTTTATTTTTATTGTACTTATAACATATGCTAGCCTCATCAACTACCTGACTAGGACCGTCCACCTAGTGCAACAAAAAATCAGCGGATTGGTTTCGAAGTCCCACGAAGTCAGGTTCACAGCGCCAGAACTATTTCCTAAACCAAACTCTTTTACTTTTCACTAACATGTGTGCATGATGCACTCCCACCAGTATTCACAGCTCAAATATCAAGTATATTAACATTTTCTACTTTCAATTCTCTTTTGATCTTTCCAGTGCACTGCCTCTTTCTGTGCATCAATGGCTCGATGGTTTAAATTGTCTGTGCATAACCTCACAATATATGCATATCGTAAACATTCTCAAAGGATGTACAATTTCTGCGCCGATGTACCAAGAATACATGATTATGTAGTTAAGTAAAGGCCAAATTTTCAACATTGAGACCAAACAAAAGAGGAACATTTGCAACCCACAGATGATCTAAGGAGTACATGGTCAAAACATTACTTTGCATATCATCCTGCCGAGAGCTCCTTTCTATCAGAAGGCATTTTGCCAGGATCACTGCTTGTTGGAATGCATGCAATGGGAGAGCCGCAACACTACCATTCTGAACGCTTTGAACAGCACTCTCAACATCACCATGATTATTCTCTAACAATTTAGGAGTCATCAAGACATCAGAGGTCTCACATGTGGCATATTGCAGTGATCTCGAATTATTTTCACCAAGCCTCCTCAACGGCTCTATATCTCCATCGTCCAATGAGCTTACGTTTGTAACAAGTACCCTTTGTGCTTTTGCTTCTACCTAGGATCAAATATTGAAGAAAATGGAAAGAAAGTTATAAAGAGATGCAAACCCACTTCAGTCCAGGCAAAAGATTATGTAACGTTCCAACTGCTCCCTCTTCAGAAAAATTTCAAGAGACAAAAAACCCAGCTATATATTAAGTAGAAAAAGGGACAACAATAGAATGTTCAGATAGCAACACCAATTATCTCAATTCTGTAATCCTAGAGGAAATAGAGCATCACAAATGATGCATCACAGCCATTCAAGCATGGGTCCCAAAACAGTTCCCGTGAAACAAGTTCCGCCATGCTAATGTCCATGATAAGCAACATGGACATTAGCAGCACTTCTACTCACCTGATGTGCAGTTCGGAATCCAAGAACCCCAGTCACTGAGAGCTGAAGCCCAGCAGCCATTTCCGCTGAATCAAAATGATGCCTATTGATGACGAAAATCATCAGCACACATACTGCATCAACATCATACCTTTAGAAAGTTCAATAATAGATCCATAGGGATGGAGACTTTGGTCATATTGCCTCAGCCTAAAACCCCTAATTGCACAAGAAAATGCGCTAGTAGGACATAAGTTGCTGACAATTTTAGGATGATATTACAAGCAATCCCATGTCACCAACGAATTCGAAGTCTATTGCTAGATCTATACACCTTTAGAGAATTTAATCAAAAGCATGGAGCAGCCAAATATCATTACTCAAACACTGTAAAAGATTTCATCTTTTAGGAAAAATTAAGAACAACATACTTTATTTAAAGAGTATTACAACATGAGCTAAACATGTAACACTCATAGAAAACTTGGTTAATGACAATTCAAAGTGTAAAATGGAAAAAAAAAAAAAATTGAAAACTCACCTGCAAGAATCAATCCTTCCATAGCTATGTTCCATCATACCAGCTTCTAGATGGACCATTGATACAATTGCCTTTTTTTCATCATCACCTAACTTGGGACCCCAGTAACCAGATACCTTCTCTAAATTACCAAAATGGTGCAAACTCTCAGCACCAAAGACATGCAGGAGATCAAACAAAGAAGAAGACCTCTCATCCAATACTCTTTGATGAATAAATAGTACACGGGCCAGCCACCATGACATGCTTTGCAGTCCATCCACTGAAGCTATAGTGCCATGAACTGACAAGTCCTTTGTCCTCACAAGCAACATCTTAGCAAGGACTATGTACTATCAACCAGAAGAGAAACTAAGTAAAAAACATAGGTCAAGAAATTGATAGCTGGAAAATCAAATACAGAAAAATTCCTTTGTTGAATCACGTTTTTTTAATAGCATATCATTATTATTACAAAAGGAAATAGTGTAACTTTGTTGTAAAATGTGTACTTATGCAAAGAGAAGTAATTGTCAGGGATTGAGGAGATTCAATGGCATTAATACTTCACCCACTTACAGATTTTCCTTCATCGTCATTCATTAGTTTCAACATGAGAAAGTATGAAGTTCGTTGTGTTAAGATAGCTTTCATCATTTAAGTAAAGTGTTAAGATGTAAAAGTACAATTACTGGTGCGCTCAAGTTTAACAACCACCACCATATGCAGTTGCCATGTCAACAAACGCAGGTACACACACTGGTGCACACCCACCTAGACGAAAGAGTATCTTTTAGTTTCCCATGAGAGTTGCTTTTAAAGTTTACTAGTTGTACATTGGTTGATTTAATGGCTAGAGACAGGGCATAGTATGTTTAGTACATTGCATAAATGTGGACAAGGAATAGTGATGACTCTCCTCGTCGTATCACCAGAAAAACCAAGTTCCAGCCTCAAGGCATGTAGAAGGGGAGAGATATTACACACTCGATGTAAACGAGTTAAATACACAGCGTCACATACAACATACAAGCAGACAAATACAAACCCACCTGAAGATGAGTGAATTTTCCGAGCAAATCAGAACCTGCAGACATGAGCTGATGACGGGCCCAATTGTCCCACTCCACATATTCTTCCACATCCAATGGCAAAGGACACTTGGGAAACCCCTTCAATGGTCTGGATTTTACATAAACATCAAACCTTTATCAATTCTGGAACTGAAAAATCAGGTCTTTAAATGCAATTCGCCCATAACTAAGGAACCTTCAGCGCAATTTACCCACCGATAAGTTGGCATTTCTTCAATAAAAAAATATAATAAATAACTAGCGAGTTCCACATTATATTAGCGAGGAGACGCCGATGGGACTCACCCGGTGATGTTACATTGAGTGAAGACCAAAAGCGCCGCCACAGCCACACACAAGACGAGAACAACTCTCAAACCACTCTCCGCCTCATTGCCCGACACGTTCACGAGAAACGACTCGGCTCGGTCAATCAAATCGGAGTAGACAGCCTCAGCTGATTCGGTGGAGTCGGAGAGGTCGGGGAGGGTACTCGCGGAGAGGTTGAAGACGAGGCGGAGGGCATCGGAGTTGAGCAGAGCTGCGTGATACTCGCCGGCCTCGATGGATAGGAGAAGGTCGTGGATGAGGGCGTGGAGGTGGTGATTCGGAACGGAAGGCGGAGATGGAGTTTGAGGAGGAGGAGTGCGAGGAGGGAGGGTGCAACGGAGGAGGCGGAGCTCATACTCGCGGAGGATCGCGAGGTCAGAATCGCACATCGTTGGGGAAGAAGAAGAAGAAGAAGAAGAAGAAGAGGAGTTTCGCCGAGTCGGGGAGGGTTTAAGAGAGGTTTATATATAATGATCGGACATGATTGGGAAGCTTCTGCAGGTGTTTTAACCATTACGACATTTTCTTCGACCAACGAAAAAAAAAAAATTGAAAGTGTAGTATTTTCACCTTTTTAAGGTAAAATTCCAGTTTCCCACCCGAGATTGCACGCAGGTTCTCAAAGCACCCCACGAACGTCGTCTGTTCCAAATTGACCCCTGAATTGCACGAAAAATTTCTCACATCGCCCCAAAGTCCGGCAAGCACGAAAAATTTCAGTAAGGGAACCAAGATCCCCATTGATGCACCTACTAGAGCACCAAATCAATCGACGAGGGTATGACAGATGAAGTTGAGAGGGAGACAGAGATGACTAGATAACATTTTCTGCCTCTGTGGAAAGAGAGGCATTTCAAAAACCTCCTGGATCGACACAAATCCGGCGAGAACAATAAGAATTCAGAATGTTCGTGAATTATGTTTTTTACTATTGAAAATTCGACTTTCATATCTTACTCTAACATCTAAAGTCATGTGAAATCATACATATATTTCATATTCTTCAAAAACAAATGCAATTTATATCACTTTGCACGTCTGGCTAAATCAAGCTAGAAATAGATTGATTACCATTTGCATCTATCATAGCATCCAAAACTACAGTTTCTTATAATTTCGTAATTCCGGTGCCATAGAGGAGTCCTCCTACATGCACAAAACTTCAAGCACGTCAATCTCTCTCGCATTTCCTGCGGAACAATTCTTATTGGTGCCTAAACATCCACATACATTGCCTTCTGATCCTTTTCGAAAAGTTTCAAGGCATACCCTAAATTGTCGAAAAACATTACTTCCGGAATAAAATGTCGAAGGCCTCTCTACTCTCATGTAAGAAAAAGCAATGTCCGCATCTCGTCCAGGTCAATGGTGGGAGTATGACTCCATCAGTTGAGTGAGTTGGGTCTTGAACTCCTTCTCCAACTCCACTTCCTCATCCCAATGCCTCTTCTTCATCGCCACCAGCTTGTCTTCATGCTCTTTCTCCAGCATCTCCCTTTTCACCACGAATTCATCCATTTCCTTTTCCTGGAGCTGGATGAACTCAGCAATTTCGTCCATCCTGAACCAAAACCAAAGTCAGTACGCACTTATCGAGGGGTGAAACAAAATAGGAACAGCACAGAAGAACTTTTAGTACCCCCTCGTCTTATCTTCAGCACTTGAAGGATTAGCATTTGATTGCCTCACCCGCTCCCTCTTCTCCTGTTGTTCCCTCTCAAAGTCCTCTTCCTTCGCATTCAATTCATCATGGATGACGTTCATTTGCTCTTTGAAGAACTGCTCCTGATAATCCATCTGTTGGAAGCACATCGCAAGAGTAAGTGGACATGAAAATACATCATGGAGGAAGCAGGAATTCTTTATTCATATCGGGATTAACATTCTATGAACACATGCAAATATTCCACCAAACAAAATGAGCAAATAGCATGGACCAAATTCAGCCTTTCAAAAGGATTTGAGCCTGAGAGTGACAATCCTGAGGATTGGTTCAAACTTTCAATATTATAAACATATAGGGGTAAAAGGCATGCAAGTGGCAAAAGTAACTCGTCGCAATTTCAAAAAAATAAATTTGAAAAATGAAAAGTTTAGTTTCTTGAGGTCAATTGACTTCCGCAAATGAAATGACAACAGAAATACAAACACATGGGAGTGATGTTTCGCTATTGAAAAAGATTTTTCAAACTAAATTTCACTGAGATACGAATACATACTTCCTCCTTGCTCTGTTCATGTTGCATCTTCGTTCTGTGCCTTACAATACGGTTCTCCGCGATGGTCTTCCGCAGCTTTTCAGACACGATGTCAAATGACTTCGCCAGTTCCCTCGAGTGCATTCGCTCCTTGACAACCTTGTTCTTAAGCCAGATCAGTTGCTGGTTGTCCTCCGTCATCTGATTCACTTGGTTAACGACCATCTCTTTGTAGGATCTCAACTCAAATTTCAGCTTAGATTTAGCTGACCACAAAAAAAAAATTGAAACCGAAGGGTCAAATCAGAAAAAGAGAAAAGTAAATACACAGGCAGATGCAGATGCAGATTCAATATATAAAAAAACACACATGTAACCACCCAACCCCACACACATGCAGAGAGAGCGAGAGAGACCTTGTGAGTGCCTGTTAAAAATGTCTAAATCCTCTTTTATTGCCATATATCCATAAAGCTGACGTTTTCCCCCAGGATGAAATAAGGAACCTCGGCGATCCCAAGCACTTCTGTCTGTTCCTTGGTCTGCAAAGTGCTTGTGCAGACGTTCAGCCTCGAAAAAGCCCCTTGGAGAGGTCTCAAAAATAAGAATGCTCATGCCACGATGACCCAGAGGTCCATAAGCATGACGAGCTTTTACAGCTTGATACGAACTGAAGCAGTCCAGAAGTTCTTGGTTTCCCATACCAATCCACTGAAATAGAAGACAATGCCAAGTTCAATTGTACTCTACCTAAGCATATATGATGCATTTTCTACCAGATCACAATGCAGTTGCCTGTGCTTGCTGACTAAAATATTTATATAGAAAGTGACATGTCATCAATGAAATGAATAGAAAACACGGGTCTTTCCACTATTGTCAATACAGAGTATCGTCACGAGAGAGGACAACTTTACCTTGTCATTTTCATCCTTTTCCAGGATTGTGTTCATGATGACAACCATTGGAGGCCACACTATGTCATAATCTTTCTCCTCAACCTTCAACCCTTTCCACTTCCCAAATACTTCGCCAGCAGGGACCACTGAAGTGCCTCTCCTCATCAACTCCTCATCTAAGAGTTCTGCGAGCTCCCGGTGAAGCTTAACCCTTTTCGCTCCAATTGTTTTTGCATGTGCCATCAGAGGCTGCAGACCTCGGTACCAGTCAATAGCACCAGGACCCCCACGACAAGCAGGACAGTGCCACTGCCTTCCAGGTTCATTTATCTCCTCAACAGTCAACGAATCCATTATCTCAAAAAATTTCTTAAACCACCTATTGCTCTTCCGCGTTCCATGGCTCTTTTGACTTGCGTCAGAATCAAATTCATCACTCATCAAATCATCATCAGAATCATCCATCATATCAAGGTCATCGTCATCCACGTCATCATCGTCAGCATCACGATCCTTGTCCGCCTCACCATCCTCACCAGCAGCATCATTTGAGGACAAGTTATAATTAATTTGGTCATCCTCTTGAAACCCAGCCTGCACCGAACCAGCTCTGCCTTGCCAATTCCATCCATGCTCAAGAGGTGGCCTAAGCACAGTTTGTGGCGCCACATATTGTGAAGAGCTCATGCTTCCTCTACCAGCTGGTTTCCTGAAATCAGCAGTTTGTGGAAACCCGGATCTGTTGCCAGCTGCCCTCCCTGATCCACTATTAGTCTGCATAACCGGCTTCTGAGCCACATCTTGCTGCCCCCATACTTTAGAATTAGAATTCTGAGGCAAGGGTTTCCCGGAGCTGCTACCAGCTTTGGTTCTCGACTTCCTAGCATATACTTCCCACTCACCACCATCATCTGGTGCGGAATCCATTCGAACATTTCCCACTCCCCGACTCAATTGCTCAACCTCTGACATCTCTTTACCCTTGGAAGAGGGATGACTATTGTTACCAGAACTAGAAGAACTCCAGCTCCCTCTCCTGGAAGTCATCTTTAGTACGCAAACCCTAGCTGGATAACATATTCAGTTATTTAGTTAGAACTGAAAGAGAAGAATCGATATAAAGTAGACTATACTATAAGAACCATGCAACAAAAAAGAAAGAGACAAGCCCCTTTCTGGGTTTTTCCCCTTCTAACTCATCTTATCAAGACAACAGTGAAAATAAATGAACTAAACTTTGGCAAGGAGTGAGGACACACCAAAAATAAAAATAAAAAATTCAAGGCAGTCTACACATCAGTGTTAATTTGCGCTTTCCTGTCACCAAGGTGGATAAAACTGCTGAGGTGGTGAACAACATCTTACCTAAAGCTACACTCTTAATGCAAAATGGGGAATGAACTGACAGAAGTAGAACGGTTTACATCCATCCAAGCCTCCTTCTTGTCCACCTATTTGATAATTTTCATCTCCCACTCTTTTGAGGGACTCCATGCAGGGGAAGAAAATGAATAGAAAGGAAATAGAAGAAAAATGTCTCCATAAGATAGCGCCAAAAACACATTAACACTCAGTTTGGATGGAGTTATTAGAAGAGGATGGAAAGGATTCAGATGATGACCTCAGGAGAGAGAGGAAAAGAAAGGACAGTGATTTGATTTTATTGTCGTTACGAAGGGAATTTGACAATTTCATGTTTAGTTGACAAGGAGAAAAGAACGGAAAAGAATCTAGTTGTCCCTTTATGGCAATTTTGTCATACTTCTTTGTAGATAAAAATGAATAAAAATTCATGTCACCAAATTAATTCATGTCATCGCAGCGATGTGCAGGGTTAATGTTAGTAATGTTAAAGCCATGAACCAATGAAGATCATGCACTTTCAACGATTAAAGTGCACAATACTTTGACATGATCTTCCACCAAAAAAAGAAAGAAAGAAAGAAAGGCATAAAATGAAAACAAGCACAAAAAACGCACGTCATGCTTACGACCAAAAACTTACAGAGAAGATACATAAAGAGTCAAACAAATGAAACGGAGAAGAAGTATACTGTTTATCTTTTTGCCAGCAAAAGAAGCTAACTGTGGCTCATATGAAAATGCTTAAAAATTTGAACGAAGTTGTCAGAGATGCATACTTATAGGATAAACAATACGGCAAGTTAAAAGAAATTCATGAATAAAATGAAAATAAACAAGAAAAAATCTGTTCCGTCGCTAAAAAGAGAGTTAATGTACACATGACGTCAATGTTTTACAGACATAACGAGGGGCCATGAAATTTTTTTCACAAGTCTCCCACAACATCCAGATTTGGACTGATTTGAGGAGATTAGAGAAAGCAAGGAAGTTTGGGACTCTAATCCCTCCATATCCCTTCTCTGAAAAATCCCTTGATCTCAATCCCTCCTACCAATCAAGAAACACTTTTTTCTCATCCTCTCTAAACCCTCCTAATCACCCCGATCCAAACTGGAAAAAGAAAAGATACTTTAAAAGGTTAACCTAAAAGGTCCAACGTTTTCTTTTTCTCCATTCTCTCAAAGTTTTACTGCAAAACCACATAGCATATCGAAATTGACAAGGAAACCTACACGATTTCGATCGACACGTAAATGGCGAGACAAATAGAGAAAAAGAATGGGGGGAGAAACCCCGCAGAAGTGATGAATGCACCTCCGATTCAGATGAAGCCAACCCTAGGAGCGACCAGTCCCAAGAGCGAGAAGGGTCGAAAGGCACAAAAGCACAAAAGGCGAGTTGGTGAGGCGATGTCAGTACCAGAGCAAACGAGGAACTACAGCCATTGGGGAAAAAAGAAAGAGAAAGCGAGACGATTCAAACCAACAAGGGCAGATGGCCCCGTAATGCATGCAACGAGAAGGAGAGAGAGCACAGGCGGGGAGAGAAGGAGAGAGAGAGGGAGAGAGAGAGAGAGAGAGAGAGTACCTGAAGATCGAGCGAGCAAAAGTCGGAGGAGATGACGGAGGGGAGGGGAGGGGGAGGCGGCGGCGAGAGGATCGGAAGACTGAAGAAGACTTGAGAGGAGAGCAGAGGAGGGAGAAGAGAGTGTGTGAATTGAAACGACTCAAATGGAGGAAGGAATGGAGGAGTGCATGCTATTGCTGCGGACCTCAAACCGTCTATTCAATTCCGCCTATAAAATCTGTCCTTTTCTTTCACTTTTTCCAATTTCCTTTTTCTTTTTCTTTTTCCTTTTTTAATTAAAGCGGGGCCGTGGGGATTTTGCCGTCCCGGAGTTTCCGGGCCCCACTGATATTTCGGAACTTCCCAGCAGTAGTAACTCCTTGTTTGATGAATTGAATTCGTTTACAATCGGGAGCATTCCTTGCATTAAGAGTGAGCGGTTCCAGGTTCCTTATAGGTTCCACCTGGAACCTACCCATCAAAACAAGTTTCTCATTTTTTGGAACCCGAAACCTACCCGTCATGGAACCTCATTTTTTGGAACCCGAAACCTACCCGTCATACCTTGGAACCTTGAACCTACAACCTACTCTATCACACTACAACCTACTCTATCACAAGTTCTAGGGTCGGTTCCGGGGTACTCGAGAACCTATCAATTTCTGTTATTTTCTTTTATTTTTTCATTTTTAGTTAAGCAAAATGATAGTGAACGTTACAACATCTAAGAGAAAGTAGAGGTGAGTGATTTTAGACTCTGTACATGTTACATTTAGAACCTAAAACCAATCCATTGGAACACGTTTATCATTTTTTGAAACCCGAAACCTAAAAATTTATTTGGCTCCAAATTATACACTCATCATCGAATGCCATAGAATATTATATGATCGTGCAAAAACATATACCAAGAAAAATATAAAAATTTATTTCAGAATCTAGGGTCCAGGTTCTAGGTAGTGGAACTTGGAACCTACCCGTCGGAACAGGTTCCTCAATTTTTGGAACCTAGAACCTACCCCGCATACCTTGGAACCCGGAACCAGGCCGGATCCTATAGGTTCCGGTTCCGCACTCTCAGCTCTACCCCTGGAACCATGCTCACCCCTACCTTGCATCCTTGGCTCGATTAAAGGGTCAACTCGGGGAGAACCCGTTTGGAAATCCGACGAGTTACCCGAATGCATCCTTTATTTTAAAGCATCGATGCTCACATCTCCTGCACCCCAATTTGTTAATCGTACATTTTTATTCTTTGATAACGGGGAAAATGCCCTCTAAGTGTTTTGCGTTTAAACGATCTCGAGATCCGAACGAAGCTTTTTGTTTTTTAGTCCAAACAAGAACTTTTCATTGAAATAACTCATGAAGGAAAGTCCAAAGAATGGGCATCAATACATAATAGCTCCCACAAAGCAAAGGGAGGGGAGAAAACCCAATTTAAAGGTAAGGTATTTTTCCTATGGTTTTTAGCCACCCAGTCAGCAACGGAATTTAATTCTCTAGGGCAATAGGACACTTGGGCATTTGGGTAATTCAGCAAGATATCTTTGCACTTAAGGATTGGCACGTGGACTTCCCACATGTACTGCTGGTGGGGATTGGAGATAGCTTCCACTAAGACCAAGCAATCAATCTCCCGAACGAGGCTTTAGACAAAGCAATTTAGGGATTTATTTAGGTCCGATTAGAACTCCTTGTCGATTGAGTCATTTTACGATGTCGGTCCACCAATTTACTTCCCAATGAAGGAAAATCACACACCCACCTTCGTTTGGAAGTTGTCTCTTGCCTATGCACAATTGGGTACTTTATAAAGCGTGGAAGTTCGGTTACTTTATCATGTCCAAATCTTCCTACATGGAATTTAATCATTGAAATTCAAAAGAAATCCTCATTTTTGGCTGCTCGCGTCATAATGATCCCAAGGGAAATCACCCAAAATTGGTTTTTGGAGTCCGCGTTGCTCCGCCTCTTTCGACGTAAAATCTTAATTCAATCTCAACGTGGAAGTTTTGCTATTTAATGCGATCGGATGATAAAATCAAAATGCATTCCCAACCGACTCAAAATCATCGATTATCGAGACCGGTGTGGACTCAAAAGCAATGACCAAAAGGATTTTCATTCTCGCCCGCTTCATGACGGACAAGTTTCGAGGATAGTAGAAATTGACAAACTCAATCAAACCAAGATCAAAAGTCAAATTATGAAATAGTCAAAACACGAATGACCAACCGGGAGAGCCGCCGATCGTAAGGGGCGACCACCAGGCCAAAGGGCCAATGGCTGTGGCCCCGCGTCAAAAGCAAGCCCTCACCACAAAATAAGAGAAAAAAATAAAAAACAATTTTTTAAAAAAATTAAGAATATGTTCACGCGCCAACCATAACACGCAATAGTTAGAGTCTACGATTTCATACAAAATTAGCCGATAAACACAACAACAAAAAGGGTTATGACTAAATTAATCTAATTGAAAGTCTTCGAAATGAATTATATCAATGCAATGGATTTTAGATTTTTTGATACTTTTCCCCAATCAAATGAGAATCAAAATAGGAAAAAAAAAGAGACAATTACAGAGATGGAAAGCGCGCGCCTTTATATCAATGGCGTCTCCGGCAAGTTGAGATCTTGAGACTTCAACGATGAGCTTGAGTTACACAAGTTGGAGAGAAGACATGAGGATGGAGGCGATAATAAGCAAGGAGAGTCTCTAGGTTTTCTCCACATTTATATACTTACTGTATACTATCCTTTCCTCAAAGTACCAAATGTCCGGCGCGGATTAATCAGAAGGGGCGGGCGGGGCTGGTTTGACAATACTTGCATCGTTTTTCCGTTTCGTAAACCCGAATCAGTGCCCGATAGGACGGAGGAAATCCGCGCCTCGTTACTTATCCTTAGCCAAAGAGATAAATTTCTTATTTCTTTGGAATTCGAAATAGATCATTTAGATTTGCCAATGTTTCTCCATTCATTCCATGCTCAACACCACAATTAAGGGATTTCCATCCTTGAGTGACATGAAGCAAATCCAGAGGAAAAGCAAAGATGCATGTCAATGTCATAAATAGTCACATGTACACATTAGCCATTGGCCAAAGTTAGGCATCATAAGCCATTTGCTTGACATTGATAGGGTAGCAGACGGAAGGAGGACCAGCGTACGCTCCCTCGGCGATGATCTTGTTCACGGCCTGCGTCGGATGGAATGCGTCCCAAAACACGTACTCGTCTCTGTTCATGCACGGCATCTGCAATGGCAGGCATGTGATCTGACCTCGATTCCTTCCTATCCCACAACACCCTCTGTCCACCACCCTTAATCCTACCACCAAATCAATTCAAAACTTTCAGACTCTAGTCATCTAGATCAGTACTGATCCATAAGGTGTAGAAGATATCTCGCAAAAACCAAAAGTGGCTAACCGTAAGTATTGGCGTTGGCCAAGATGTCGGCGAAGAGATCGAAAGTATTGGCATACACAAAAATGGCACGTTGGCCATGAGCATTGGCATTGAGTTGGTCCACAAGAGACCTGAGCCGCATGTTGAACAGCCTGACCATGTTGTTGACGGTGGAGATGCATTTCCCCGGCGTATCAGCTCCAGTAGCCAGTTGGTTCGGCATGCAACCCAGTGGCCCGATCCCAGCAATTAAGAACTTCCTCAGCCCCAGACTGTGCAATGCCTATGACAAGAAAAAACCCAAAATTTAAATCATCCCTTGCCAAGAACATCGAGATGTAAAAGGGGTCGATCATTTTTTGTCCTAAATGGATCACCACAATGTGTGTAGTGTAATTGGAGATGAGAATCTGAGCATAGTCACTGGGGTTGAAGATGGAGCTGGTGTCATAGAGGGAAGGCATCAGGTAGTTGTTGAGGTAGTCGTTGCTGCCAAGGTTCATCATCACCAGCGACTTGGCCAAGTACTGCCCCAACTCCTCCTCTCCCTTTTGGTTCTTGAGCTGGCTCAATGTGCTCCGGAAATTCTCCACCTGTTGCCGCAGCGAGAATCGACCTCCCTATCACATACACATAGGGAACAGTCGTTTCAATTCATCAACTTTCAGTTTTTTTTTTTTTTTCATCAACTTTCAGTTCAATCAACCTAAAAAAGTAGCGAAATGAAGCGGAGAAGTAGGGGGAAAAATATGTACAAGCTCTCTTCCCGACTCATCTAGAATGCCAGCAGCGGCAGAAGCATAGTTTACCCCTCCTAGAATGCTTCGGTCATCTTCAAGCGTGTTCACATATGCCGGTACATATGGAAGACCCAGTAGCTCCCCTACAGAATACGGTCATCTCAAAACATAATCAGTCAGTGTTGTGATCTTTGCTTTGGCAAGCGGCTATTGCCATAAGAAGTTCATGCGTGCATCGTGATGGATTCAAATATTAAAAGATCGAAAGATAGAGAGCGAAAAGGACAGATAATCTACTACCAAGAAAGTCGATGATCGTTTTCCCATTGCAGAATCTTCCCGAAGGACCTCCGTCGAAATCGACACCATAGGGCAAGTAGTTTGCTTTAGCCAAGGAGGTCAAATAGTTATTGTTTCCATCGTCGACTAAAGAGTCTCCAAACACAAAGAACGCTGGAACTTGTGGAGACCCAGAAGCACCAATTGAGAAAACAACCGCCACAGAAGCACCCATCAGCAGTAGCCTTGGAAACATTGAGAAGGGCTTTGCCATCTCTCTCAATATACAGATTCACATGCAATGCAAGTAGCTAAAGCCAACGTTATTGTTATATAAATGCCGCCATTGCGACAAGGCGCAGACAGTTCTTGAAACAGCAACGATCCATGTTTTCTTGCTGTAACTCTCCCAATCTCCTCCTTGTTTTCAGAAGGCCGGTTACATCTTCATGATCTCTTTTCAAAGTCTTGGATTGGCAGTTTACTCATGTTAAATGGAGTCTATGCCGTTAAGACGGCGTGGATGTACTGTCAAAGCACTTATCTGGGCCACACAAAGCAGCTCTGCCATGAACAAAGGCAATACTTTAAAGCGCGTGCATTATGCCATCTCAATGGTGGGATACACATGATGCCCGCAGAATAAACATGATTTGCTTGCTGCTTAACGTGACCCCAACGAGAAGTAAAGAACTTCTTGGGCAAACCACGTAACTGATGGATAAAACAAGCTGCAGACTTTCCCCAAAAGCATTTGATCGCAATAAGGACCTTCCTCGAAATGGATTCATCGTCGGTATCAATTCATAACCACTAGCTATTATTTACATCATTGGAATCAATCTGGAAAACAACGGCCATGAAGCTGTCATGATCACAAAGCCGAATTTCCCCTGTATCTCTACCTTGCTCCTGTTAGCTTAACAATAGCCAAAGATCTTAGGCCCAATCATTGAGAAGAGCTTCACTTTCTCTGCAACCAAGGCAACCGTCTCTCGCTCTTTAGAAACATAAAAGGTGCTCTGGCAATCAAATTCTCAGATAGGTCCAAAGCATGAAAATGCTCTAGCTGGTCAACCCCATGATCGACAAGCATCGATTTCTCTATGTCTTCCCTAGTGTTAGGAAAACATTGTCGGCAGTCTGTTAAACAATACACAGAAAAAGCTTCAAAGGAAAAGGAAGCTCAAAGACATGTACAAACATGCACCATGATCAACAAGCATTGATTTTGCTATGTCTACCCGAAGCTCAGAAATTCCCCAACTAAAGAGAAGACGTTCTTTAAGCTTTTTAAAGTCTGAGCTTCCATCTACAGATTGCATTTTGATTATAAAGTTCTTCACCCACACAAATTCTCAGACATCACATTCAAATAGGTTTCGATCGAGAAACGTGTTACAGCTTCGTGCATGAATTGCAGAACCAACACACAGCCATTGACAATGGGAATGAAGATTCCGTCCACTTAAATCTCCCTTCGATATCATCACAACTGTCATCCTCAGGAGGAAAGGCAGAGCAAGAGCTCTTGAAGTCTACCTGGGCACACTTCTCCATTCATCCATTTAGGCTCGACTAGCAACATGTGGATCCAGGGAAGCTGGCTCTAATGCAGTCTGACGTCTAAACCAACGGTCTTTAATTGAACAAACCACTTATTCTATAGCTAAGTTTAAAAACACAATGGTCTCGTGGTTTCTGAACTCTCTCTCCATAAAATCTTGCAAAAATTTCTAATACAAACTTATTTTCTGAAAAGATGATCCAAAGTGGACGTTAGTCTCAAATAAGAGCCTAGCTTGCCAACTGGGCAAATCTTCACCGGCCAACGAGCACTGCCGCTGATTCTAACGACACGATTAGGGGCGTAAGAAAGCATTCCTTTCCTTTTCTTTTCATTTTACTGTTCACCATCTTCTTCATTCTTCCCTCTTCTTTGGCACCATGCCATGCACGCTCAATGTTGGGGGATTTATGAGCTGGTTTCGAGGAACCAAAAGAGGAAATAAACGAAAGAGAAGAAGACGGGCTGCCATGAGACTCGAGGAGGGAAAGGGAGGTGATATTCTCCATTTTTGTAGTAATGAAGAAGGCGGGAGAGAAGATTGGCTATGCCAAAGTGATTGAGGGAGAACAGAAAGCGAGACGTCGAGGGAGAATTTGTGTGTTTTCAATAAAAGAGCTCTTAGACAAATACTTTACATAGCAACTCATTCAATGCTTTATATCTTTCAACTTCGTACTTGGTGTTAGATGAATTTGAATAAAAAGCCATTCTGTCCAAATCAAAATCATAGTCAATTGCATGAAGAACAAGGTCATATTATTTGCGTGGCACTCAACAGCATGTGGTTCTCACGGCCAAACTAATTCGTCCGACAAAACAAGATATTCCAAATATACAACACTACTATTTCATGAGATGAACTACTGGCATGCACAGAGAAACATAGAAAGACAGTGGATGACTGGAGAGATCGTTCCACCAACTATTCATTTCCATATAGTACATAAAGGAAAACTATCATGAGCAGCCAATGAGAAAGTTTTACTCAATTCTGTCGGAACTTCAGGCGTACAGTTATTACCCCTGGCCTTGTATCATCAAAGCGGTACCTGCACAAGTCAAGCCAGTCATAAACAAATATTCTCTAAACTACACTGAATGAACAAATTTGAGAGAAGACATGTTTATGTTTATGCATATCATGCGTAGTATGCAGACATGAAGTTACCCGTCTTCATTAAGGAAACTTCTCACTGCTGCTGGTAGTGAAGCCTGCATTCGGCTATGGTTGCCTACACCTGCAGCAGTTGTCAAATTAGACCTGTCTCATAGGAAGAACATTACCTACAGACTAGTAGTCACAAAACTTGAGTTCCAAATTTCCAAGAGCTAAGAAATATTAGTTCCGAGCCACAGTGTTAAGGTCTATACCTTCTAGGTCAAATGCGGGTTTTGTCGGGGTTGGGGCAGGGATGCACAGTGGCAAAGTTATTGATGAAGAGGGGTTACATTATTGACTCTCAACCAGATCTCTAGGTCTTCTCTATGAAATTTCCAGGATGATTCTTTTTCAGCCACCCAGGTGGAAACTTAGGGGAAAAAAGGGCAAAACAGACTAAAGAGGGTTGATATCACACACATTTATGACACTCAATGGAGACCAAGCTTTCACCACCATTAGGTACATGGCATGAATTCCTTAGATAGATTCAGTTCTTGTCATGGCAACATCACAATTGCAGACAAAACAAGTTCATTACGGATTCTATGAGAGGAACATTCACAAGACAAACAGGAACGAATTACACAAGTTAGTAAAAGCTGTGTATTTCATGTTTACGTTCATGACAGCTACATCCTAATAACTAGCACCTGACACATAAATCTGCTAGGACACACCCAAGGACAAACTTAATCTTTCAGTGATAATTGTATAAAAAACTCATCCATTTGATTGTGCATCTTATAATACAATCTCTAACAGAGTTTCCCTTGCACAACTGCACAGAAAGAAGGAAAAAACTTTCCTCTCAAATCATAAATAGAGCTAGAGCGGTACATGAGGATGGATTTCTTATTAGAAGGCAAATATGCATGAGGATAGGTTACTTATATAATCGTACGTAAGGAGAATAGTGTTCTACCCGACATAGGAGAAAAAAGGGCAAAGTACCTGTTATGACTTGCAATGATAAAGGTCTTTGTCCTGATTGTGGCTTATCCATTTTCTCCTTGTCAATAGAAGTTAAACACTCAACCGATGAAGATCGAGCAACTCCATTCTTCTGATGAATCCTATGAAGTCTCTTTGGAGAAACTGATCGATTTGATGGCACCTGCGATTCGAGTTTTCGCAGACGTTCTTTCAAGGCTTGAACAGCTTCGGTTTTATGAAGACCATGCAAGTCCAATGTCCATATATCGTTGTTGCTATTCCTGATATTCAAGATGTCCTTGGCTGCACTGTCATTGAGTCTTTCAGCAACCAACCATTCCTCCCGAGCCTTTAGAGAGTGATGCCGTGCAGAAGAATGATCACCTCTTAGAAAGTCATTTTGTGCAGCCCTTGAATGCTGAGATGCTGATCTACGTAAAGTAAAGATTTCACCAAATCAGGATTACTCCAGCAAACAATACAGGACTCCCCAACATTCTGTTAGAGAGGCAACACCATGACTCCTGAATACTTGCATTCTTGAGGTGTTAAAGCATAAGGATCATAGAACCGTCAGAGAGGTCAATTGTCGCAACAGTTCAGCAGTTTTGCCACAGTTCAGTACCTAATATAGCTTAGTGAACACCTTGCGAGGGACAACTAAAGCACAGAATCTATTTCCATAAACAATTCACACAAAATAACATAAAAGCTATATATGCCACTATAATCATCACAAGAAAATGAACCACAACGAAATCACATGTACAGAGTTTTGCAACAGAACCTTCTCTTTAGGAGAGGTCACAGAAGTCCTCCTAAATTGTAAATCTTCTCAGGCTCTAATATTCTTTCCAGGGTGGAACATCCTTTTCAGAATGGATGATTGAACCATGTTTCCTGGAGTCCTAACTACACAAGCAGATATGTGATGTGAAAATTTGTTAACCACTGTTTAAGTTCCATGCCAATAACTGTGACCAATGTTGGATGCCAAGGTACCAAGTCTGACAATTTACTTGTAAATTGAAGACAACGGTTGATTAATTGAGTATAAGAGTGGATGCACAAATTAAAGAAAGTAAGTAGAATGAAATTTACAAAGAATGAGGATTCAAGAAGGGTGGTAATGGTACCTCAAAACGCGAATTGCATCCTTCCTGAATCTCAAGTAAACATCCTCCTCCTCCTCCTCCCCACACTCCGGCTCAAGAGGCAAAGACTTCAAATGGGCCAAAATAGACCTTGTTCCAGTGGAATCATCATAAGTTTTTCCCCCAAAAGATTTTTCATCAAACATATATTTGTTGACACTGTTAAAGTCATTGTTAAGAGTGTCAGTGCCATCAGAAAAGTCCACATTCTTCCCTGATGAAAAATCTTTGTTCCTCATTAACTCGTCAAGGGAAGAATCCTGAGAAGAAGTATTTTGTTTTGCGCTTTTGCATTCTTTATCTCCTTCAAAGAGCCCAGCAGATAGCATACCTTCCAGCAAAGTCGAGGCCTTAACAAAATCATTGTTGAGAGCTTCTACAATATCCACAATCAACTCGTTCTCAGCCCAAGAATGAAGTTCCGCTGTGTGGCTCTCTTGTACCAAATCCCTACTGGTACCTTGTACATCACTGGAATCATCAGAAAGCAGTTGTTTCTCTACATTTCCATTGTGTGCCAAACCTGGAAAATCTACGGCAGATCGGAGAACTGCCGAGAAAGGCCTCTTATTATAAGAGTTATTGTTCCCGGCCAGATTTTGACAGGGGTTCGGCAAGACAATTGCTCTTGATATCGGTGGGAAAGGATCATGTTGAATTTCAGATTCAAGAGCATGTTCTTGTCGATGCTTTCGATCAAAGGCAGCCCAACCAGTAGATTTGCCCCTGCTATGGGAAGTCTTCTTCTGCTGAGAGCTAGTAGACAAATTCATCACGAGTAGTGCACTACCATATAGAGATAAGTCCAAGGCAGGGCCAGCTGGATACTGTATGCTTCTGCTTTGATAGGCCTTTATGCTGTTAACCCCAAGATCGCATCACACGTGTCCTAAAACTAATGAAAATAACAAAGTGGAACAGTAACAAACTTATAAGTCAAGATGAGATGAACCAGATTTCACCATTTAAGGAACGCTGAAACAACAAAACAGTGCAAATATAAAGTTTGAGAAATCAGCAGGAAGCAGCAAGGCGTTCAGTTTCAATATCTAGAGTTCTCAATAGCTACCAACTGCAGATGAAAGAAACTGCTCAACACTACCTAATGACGATGGCCATAATCCTCCCTTAATTGACCACTTCCCTTAACTATACATATACTTTTCCAAAAAGGATTTCCCATATTCTCTACTAAGTTGAGAGGAAGTCCATTTGCAGTCCATTTATGTCAGAAGTAGTTTTTTTTTGGGTAAGGTATGTCAGAAGTAGTTTTCTCCCTCTTTGGGAGGAAGTAAGAACGGAAGAAACTCACCATCAAACTCAAAACTGTAAAACAGGTATGCAGTAAACAACAACGAGATATCATTAAAAGATTGAACTAACAAGCAATCAAAGCAGATTAACATTAGTAGGTATGTACTAGCAGTCTTCTGGCTTTTCCACAGTGACAAAAGGCGCCCAATACTTCCCTACCCATACCCTTCTTCTGACAACGCCGACTCACTTACTTCTCCAGGACTTGAAGGTCCTTCATTTCCGTAAGAGCAACCAGCTCGTTACGAACAGAGGAGTCATAGAGCACCAGGATACAATAGTCCAGGTTCCCAAAGCATAGATGAACACTGACCAATTCATGGGAAAGCAACAGGAGCAAAGAACAAGTTTTACCTATTCAAACCGAGGGGGAGAGGTGAACCGGAAGAGAAGTAACCAAGGTATGAATATATGGAGAAAAGTGAGGGACAGTCGAAGCTTCTTAGATCCAATCACGGAAACAGGAGACGACGCACGGGTTGTCATAATCAGGGAACCGACGAAATCCGGCGCTTCTGTGATCTGCATACGAGAGAGAGAGAGAGAGAGAGATGAAGAAGACGGGTCTCCGATGTTATCTTCTTCAGGGAAAGACAGAATTCAGGTGGGACTCGACCCTGTCGGTTTTTCCCCGTTGACGGTCTAAACTTTTCTGTGTTTTGCAGAGGAAAACATAAAGAAAAGACAACCTAGTGCCCTAAATTATGCATCCCATATAAACAGCAAGCAAAAATATAGTAAGTCGAATCTCGAATTAAGATTGATGAAATTGTTATGTTGATTAATACAGCTTAGAAAATGTCTTAGTTTTCATATGTTTCACAATCAACGCATGCATCGAGACAATTTTTTTTTTAACATTCACTAGATATCACAAGCAGAATTATCCTAACCAGTTTTATATTTTCGTATTGTATTAAAATATCATTTATTATGTAATGAGTTGTGAATGTCAAAATTTAATTTAATTGCCTGTATTTACTATTGTCTTATAGATTGAAATTTTGCGTATGGCATAAAAAGGTGTGCGCATTGATCAAAGGACAATAGTATCAGCTTTTTTTTATAACCTATTCAATCTACATAAGGGCAAATTATTGTCATATAGACAACATTCATTTTATCTTAATTTGACTTCCTCATTGCTTACTATTGAATTCACATAATGATAAGATGGGAAGAACTATTGATTTCTGCTGCAAAATTAAATGTAATAAGAGATTTGCGCTTTACTAGAACTAATGTGATTTCATGCTAACGTTTTTTAGCTGCAATACGCCTTAAATTACTTGCATATACTGTTATTCCTAAGGAAAAATTGGCAAATTTTACAATCAAATTATAAGAACACGCTAATTCATCAAAATTTGACTCTCGATTTCGCCTCAATGTCTAGGGGCAAAAATTGCCACCAGAATACCATGGAATAAATTTCTGTTAACTTAAACATCAGAGAAACACATCATGGATTCTGGAACTCCGAAAAGTCCTCAGGCAGAGTTTACAAGCTTTGGTCTTCTAGTCTTGTGATCCAACTCCACCCGAAGACCAAGTTCTACAATCTCCGGTGTATTAACAGTTCCCCGGAGCTCCAATTCAGCAACTGATTGTTGGTTTTTGGTATTTCCCTCGAACAAGTTTCTGACTGTCCAAATACCCCATTCCCTCAAGAACGGGTTGTCTTCATCCGCAACGCACTGCTGCATAAGCAGAAAAACCCCATCCTTGCATCTGACCTCATCTTGCACGCTCTTCCTCCAGTACAAACAGTTGCCAATGACGGCGACAATATCTCTCCGAAACCCCTTGTAAGGGCAATGCTTCAGTTGTTTAGAATCTGCATTCCCTTGGCACTGACCATGATCAGTGGTTTTTCTGATAATGGTGGGAGGCTCAAGTTCACGGAGCAAATTCAGAAGCGAATCCAAAAGACCCGAGGAGAGAAGTGAGCCCGTTGCGTCTTGTGCATTTTCCGTGGGTCCTCGCGCACCATCCTGCGCGCAAATATCTCTCAGCATGGTGAGCGAGTACCCAAGGACATCAATTGGAGAGGACCCTGTAGGAAGACCAAACTTGCCCCTTTCCGAAAAATCAACAAACCCGCTAGCTTTTCTGAACAATCCAAGAATGTATAATGCAAACTCGGTAGAGACAGTGACATCGTCCATTCGCTCATTTAGGATCTCTGACACGATCCTCTGGAGAAACGCCTGTTCCGGTGAAAACTCATCACAGTCCATTTGGACATCTTTGCTGTCAATAGCAGGAGCAATGGCTAGTTTGGCAAATAAAGTGGGTAAATGAGCTTCTTCTAAGCAGATAACTGAGAGAAGCAACTTAAACCATTCTTCTCTAAATCCAACTGTCAAACGAGAGGAAATGACGTCACGTGACGAAAACAAGAATAACATTACTTTCAATCAATGTGGGAGGAAAAGAACTTGAGAACCAGGCCTAAAGAGCGAAAAAAAAAATTTGAACTTACCTATTGAAGCAGTTCGAGCAATTTCTGTCACCAAAGACAAACCATGATCTCCACACAGCTCTGCCAGGCGTACAGGGTTCCCATCTTGACAAGTATATAGTATCATACACAAAGGATCAACCGTGTCTTGACTCCGAATTCTTGCAAGCGTGAGATATTCATTTGGAAAGAATTGAACCCAAATAGTTTGTTGATGTCTCTCTCCAGCCAACGAGACATTTGCCAGAGCCTGCAGGGCCATCCTGACGGCTCCACAGTCTAAGGAAGGAGTATGCATTGCAGACCTCAAGACAGTCAAAATGATCCCAACTCCATTCTTCTCAATGAAGGTATCCTGATTTACAACCTCTCCAGCACATAGGTTCCTCAGAAGCTTCAGTGATGATACCAGAAGTTCAGAATTCAAATATTCCAAGTGTCCTTGAATCAGATCAAGTATCAAGGCAAGGACATTCTTTGAAGCAAGATCGGCACGCCCATCTGCAGTTCTTGATATATTCACAAGAGCTTGCAAGGCATCCGCTAGACTTGTGGATTTAGAATAAGCAAACAGCCAATTGAGGATATCTTTTGGCAAAGACGACCCGACCTTGTCGTCCATTGAAGATTAAATTATCGTTGTGACTGCACACAGAGAAAGCAGCTAATCAACTATGCAACATTTTAACTGGGCAAGGAAGTATCAAAGACAAATTTCCATCGGGAGTCAAAGTCCTCAAGCTGAAAACTTGTCCACAAAGCATGCCCCAAATAAGGAAACTCAATCAGGCAATCCATCGATTCGTCAACGGATAAGAGGGAATCCACGCAATGAGGGCAAAATCCAGCAATCGGCAATGTTTCAAACACTTGGTGGGCAATAACTACAAAGAGCATAAGAGCAAGCGGAGTACCTGTTTGGATTCTCAACTCTGCCACCGAACTAGTGCCGATGTGCTTGCGATCCTAGCCTTTTTTTTTTTTCCTTTTGAAATGCTAGTTGAGCTCTCCAAGGCGATTGCGGCAACACGAACCGCGCTGGACCCTAAATTTCCTCAGTAAAGCTGCGAATTACAAATCGATAGAATGGGCGGGGGGCAAAACTGAAAGTAGAGGTGTAATTTTAGCTCAAATTTGCCTTCCTCTTCTCGGATTCTGGGAGCTTCTCAAACGATGAAGCCCACCGCCTCTACAGAAGTTGGCATACACTACTGAGAATGACGGGTTTTATTACGTTGTCACTGGTAAAAAAACGCAACTTTCTCAAGAGCGAGAACGTCCATCGTGTTGTGATTGGTGGGTATCAAATCAAGCAAGGCTTGGATTTACCTCCTCTCTTCGTCGATTCAACCAAACTTTTCCTGTTCCAACTTCAACTTCCAGGGCGTGATCCGATTGCGTGACGGAACTTGCAGAGATCAATAAAGTAAACGAATGTCGCATTCCTAATTCTTGTCAATTTGTAGTTAAAAATAAGCTGCAAACTGTTGGTTATCGCAGCCAATAATAAAATTGGGGAAATTCTAAAAAAGAAAAAGGAAAAAAAAAGCTTGAAGTTATTTCATTTTTTCAAATAAGGACATAAAATTAACCTTATTTCAAATATTGGCATCAAATACCCTCATCGTCTCAAATAAAAGTGTGAAATGAAAATTATTTTAAATAAAGGGCATGAAATGATTTTATCGGTCTAAAAAAAGAGCATGACTCACCGGTTAATAGAGGCATTTTGGTCATTTGGTATTTTTATTATTTTATCATTTGTTTTTTTTTTCACTTTTAATTTTATTAATTTTTAATTTAATTTAACTAAAAATTAGGTTAAAGTTGTATTTTGACGAAAACACTATTGATCGGCCGAAATATTTAGCTGGCCAGGGAAGTCGGGCCCTTATTTGAAATAGTCATGGCCATTTCATGTCCTTATTTGAAACAAGGATCATTTTATGCCCTTATTTAAAAAAATTGAAAGAACTTGGAGCTTTTATTGAAATTTTCTCGTAAAGCTGCCTCATAAATAGTTATCCCACTTTGCATTCCTTGTAAAGCTTATTTGCTTATGAAATATGGTTTGTTCTTGCACACATCAATACATTTAAAACTCATTTAAATTAGATTGAGGGCCGGACCCTGCAGTGGGCCAAGGTCACCAACCACTAGCCTTGGCTTGGTGACCCCAGTCAATCCTTGTCAGCACTTTCTCTCGATATTGTTTTACCTTATCTTCATATTTTAGCCATGTAAGAGGAAAAAATAATAATAAAAATCCAACGTTAGAGTTTTTCATTAGTTGAGTTAAACAAAATTAACAAAAGGATTTGATTATACCGATTTGATAAATTTTAAAACTCGATTGCACTTGCATTTTGTGTATTGATAAATTTTAGGACTTTCATGCTCTTGTATATAAATGTATGATATATGTATGCATGTTACATTCACTGCATTTGGATGTTGTTGCGTTTTCGGCATTGGCAATGGTAATGGTAGAAATTGTTCATTCACCGCGTCTTGGAAAAGAAAAGTCAAAATAGGAAAATGAACGTCTTACCACCAAGAACTTTGCTGGAAACTTCCTTTTCTCCTGCAGAGCAGAAATTGAGAAAGTGAGAGCTTTGCAATTTATACGGAATAAAGACGCGGATTTTATAGACATATGGATTGCCCAGTTGATGAATTGATGACGAAAACCAAGAACCCCCTTCTGATGCAGAAGGGTTGAGGTGAATTCTTTTGCTCGCCCCTGTGTGCTCTGAAAAATGATGGAGTTTCTCGTAGTTTTCTTCTTCTTTCCAGTTGTTTCTATTCGCAGTATACTCACAAATTCGAAAGCTCGGAACTTGCTTGTGCGTGTTGCTATGCTTAGACTTAGAGGGAAAAGGGCTGTTGATGCGACTGTAAATCGTCGGTGAATATGTTCCCAGTTACTACTCGTCAGAGTTTCGTTACATGTTAGTCTTGAAATTGAGGAAGAATCTTAAAGGCTTAGTTCATTGTTGCGACAAGTTTTATATGTCGTCCTGAGTCATATTCACGCTCTGACAGTTTAAGATTTTGGAACACTCGGATAATTTGGTGTTTTGTCTCTTGGCTGATGTTTTCATGCTGGAAAATCATCTTGTCTAAATAAGATTGTTCATGCTTTTTGATCCAGAGAGAACCAGTTGCTTACTTTTGCATTGGGGAGGGGGGGTTTGGATTAATGTGAAATGCGGAGATCAGTTGAAGCATTTTTGCTAAGAAAAGCTGCGCATTATTATTTTCTTCAAAGGAAAGCCTTGAACAAGCTGTCACTGTCCCTCCTGGTCACCTTTTGGTGGCTGATTTTCGCTTCATGCATTTACATCAATCTTGGCAATGCTCTTGGAGGTAAGCATATTTTCACATTGTTACTTGGTGATGCTCATGTGGACAAGTTCCTCTTGTTTGTCGAGGTCATCTAACTTTATACAGTTAAAATGGCTTTATGTCAAATATTTGATCCTTTAAGATTGGCATTTGATTAAAACTTTAATTGCTCGATGCAGGATTAGACACATCAGATGTCCCGGATGGTAAAGTTTGCTTGCCTGAATTTGGGCCAGGATCACTGAAGACATTTACTTTGGTACCTGAAAGTCATTGTGCTGTTATTTGTCATGACTTCCTTGGTAAGAGTGCTCATTGTGAAGGTGTTGGTTCAAATGTACCTGGCAGTCAAATAGAGTCTAAACAAGAATGTAGAAATTTTGCTGCAAGTTCTGAAGAGCAGATTGAAGTTAAGAATTCAGGTGTCCAAGATGGTTTGGACAAAGATGCACGAAAGGGTGATAGGGTGGCACGTGATGAACCACCAAAATTCGATGAATTTAAGCATAAGGCTATTAGTCCTAAAGAAAATACTATGGGTGGCCAAACTGGAAGCACTATGCATAGGGTTGAGCCGGGTGGGGCTGAGTATGATTATGCATCTGCTTCCAAGGGAGCGAAGGTCTTGGCCTTCAACAAGGAGGCAAAGGGTGCATCTAACATTTTGGGCAAGGATATGGACAAGTATCTGCTCAATCCATGTTCAGCTGAAGAGAAATTTGTGATAATAGAACTTTCTGAAGAGACTTTAGTTTATACTGTTGAAATAGCCAACTTCGAGCACCATTCATCCAATGTGAAGGAGTTCCAGGTACTGGGTAGTCTGGTTTATCCAACAAAGACATGGGTCAATCTTGGCCAGTTCACTGCTAAAAATGTTAAACAATCTCAGAGATTTAGATTATCAGAGCCAAAGTGGGTGCGATATCTCAAATTAGATTTACTTAGCCACTATGGTTCAGAGTTTTACTGTACTCTAAGCACTGTGAGAGTTTATGGTGTTGATGCTGTTGAGCGCATGCTAGAGGATTTGATCTCTGTCCAAGATGATCGGTTTACTTCAGACGAGTCAGGAGATGAGAAGTTGATCTTTTCCCAACCAGTGCCCTCTCAAATTGATGGGCTTCATCAGAACCAATTTACAGAATCTGCCTTGGGAGCTGCACACGAAGATTCTAAGCAGAAGCTTGACGTTTCAAAGAGTAAGTCAGATGAACAAATTAGTGATATACAACCACAGCCAGTAGGAAGATTGCCTGGGGACAGTGTTCTTAAGATATTGATGCAAAAGGTGCGGTCACTGGGCATAAACTTATCCATTCTGGAGCGGTACTTGGAAGATTTGAATTTAAAGTATGGGGGTCTATTCAAAGAAGTGGATGAAGAAATTGCTGAGAACGCCATGCTGTTGGAGAAGATCAGATTGGATATAGCGGATATTCGTGACAACAGGGGTGCTATTGTATGTACCGTATCTGTTAGTGCTCTCTTGGAGTCTTATAGGAGGCATGATTTTTGACATGGTTTCTGGGGCTTTTTCAGGTTAAAGATTTATCTGATTTGGTCCTGTGGAAGTCACTTGTTTCCACACAAATTGATATTCTGAACAGCGAAAATGCAATTCTCAGGTAATTCTCAGTCTGTGAATAGCTCAATGATGGTAGTAATGTTCTGCTGCATGTTCCAAGCTTCTGTTTTGACATTAGCACATGGAATGGCATCAGTTCACATGCATGTATGCACTGCTTGAACGCGTGACCTTTCCTCCAATCGTCCATATGCCGTTGTTCCTGCATGCGGCTCTGTATACATCTATTACTTCTTGTCTGTTCTTGCCTTTTTTAGCTGTAGGACTTCTGATTATGCTAGAATTTTATTGTTCAATGATTGCGCTTAAATGTGATTCTTTTTCATTTTTTGTTTGGTCTAAATTTACAGGGTGTGTGTGTGTATCTATCTATATATATATATATATATATAATGAATGAAAGTCTGTAATCATTTAACTAGGATTGTAATTTCACTAGCCATGCTGGTTAAGATGAATTGAGAAGATACTGTCCAGGAAAGACAAAGGTGGAAGCTTGGTTGGAAGATGGATACTGATGCAAGCTATGGTTGGATGGGCAAGTCAATGTTGGCATTCCCGGTCCATGTACTGAAAAATCCCAACCAACCAAAATTGTTTGCTCATCAAAATACCGTGTTCAGTACCAAGCTCTTAGTTCTTACAAAAATAATGCCTTTGTTTTGCATATCAACATCCCTTCACCCTGGATATAGTTTATGAAAGATGCAACTGCAGTGAGCCATCCATTACAAAATAGATTGTCTATCTGATATACTTATTGAATTCACATATAGCATATACTAGCATATCGGATACTGCACAACTTGTGAGACAAACATGAAGTTGATGAAGATGATGTGGCATATTAATTTTTTTTGCATCATGTGGATGACATTTTTCTGACTACTGATAATAGAACAAATGCTATTTGCAGATCAGAAATGGAGACAATCCTGGATACTCAGGAACACATGGAAAACAAGAGTGTTCTTGTGCTTCTTCTAACCTTGATATGTTTTTTCTTATCAGCTCTTAAGCTTATTGTAGATTTGACTGTAAATATGTTTAGTGGAAAGCAGAAATTTGTGATGCTTCCTCACTCTAGGTCGTCTTGGATTTTCTTGCTGTTGTATTGGGCCATTGTAGGAGTCATTCTTTTGTTGTGATTATGTTGAGATCCGTCTCACTTGAAGATTGATTCCTAGTAGATTGAGGATGGTGAGAATATTGTAGTTCTCGCCATGGTTATTGTCTCAATGGTTGAAGTTTGTTTACTTTTAGTTATGAACTTATGGGACAGTCGTTCTGATAGTGTTCATGGTTCCTTCACGTGACCAACCATATCATGCCAGTTGTTGATATCATGAGTTAGAGCCGTCGCTTCACCTTGGAGTCCTTTCACCTAAACTTTCCATGTCATAGAAAGAAATTTGACCGTCCAATTGATGACCCTGTTGTAGGCTTGGATACAGAAACCGAATCCTCTCTATTTTGCTTTCTTGATTTGATGTCACCGAAGATGGAAGAACGTTTCTTCCAGCTCCTTGTTATTCTGGGTGAGAAGTTGCGTGATGTATAATGTTGAGAATTTTCGGTTTCCCTTGGAGGAGATTTGGCTGCAACTGGTTTGAGACGTCATGTATATACAGGTGTAGAGAAGTATATTTTAATTAGAAAGTTTTCTATTTTGATTAAGACAATTCATGGAGGATTTTGGACTTTCTCCATATCTCAGAGAAGTTATGGTGGCCAGGCGCATGTCAAACTTTTGCCGGTCTTCTTTGTTTCTTGTCTTTCGATGAGCACACAAAGGCTTAGACTGTCTACTCACTGCATCTCATTTTGATCTTTAAATGAGCTATTTGAATGGCGTTTATTTCAAAGAAGAAAAGTTGTTTCTTCTATTTCTGAGAATATTACATATAAATAGAGTCTAGGATAGCTATGCTATAGAAAGGAAATAAAAGCAGAAAATGAAAAGATTTTCTATTTCCCTAATCTTGAGGATTAAGAAATAAAGCAAATAAAATAAATGGAAACAAGAAAATCATATCCCAAGATTTTCTCCTAATTTATCGAGATCTTCTTCCGATTCTTCGACAACCCTCCTTAAGTTGGTGCGTAATATTTATCATGCCCAACTTGCTGATGAGAAACTCGAAGTTAGGTCCGAATAGCCCCTTTGTAAGAATGTCGGCAATTTGTTGGGTTGTTGGCACAAATGGCATACAAAGAGCTCTTGCATCAATCTTCTCCTTGATAAAGTGTATATCAATTTCAACATGTTTAGTTCTGTCATGTTGCACTGGATTATGTGCAATGTTGATTGCAACCTTGTTGTCATAATACAGCTTCATAGGCATTTTCATTGGCACTCGAAGGTCTTCTAGTACTTGTGTTAGTCACAACATCTCACAGACTTCATGGTCCGTTATTCGGTACTTTGCTTCCGCACCGCTTCGTGCCACCACATTCTGTTTCTTACTTCGCCTAGTAACCAAGTTCCCCCAAACATATGTGCAATATCCCGAAGTCGATCTTATGTCGGTAATTGACCCCGCCTAGGTTGCATCAATGTATGCTTCAATTTCCTGTTGAGTAGACTTTTTGAATAGCAGAACTTGTCCAAGTGTGCTCTTTAGGTATCTCAGAATCCCACACATGGCCTCAAGATGTCTTTCATAGGGAGAATGCATAATTGGCTTACCATACTCACAACAAAGGCAATATCTAGTCGAGTATGCGATAAACATATCGGTTTCCCTACAAGCTTCTGGTATCTCGATGTATCAATAAGAACCTCACCTTTGTCATCTCCAAGTTTCTGATTTGGATCTATTGGAGTATATGCCGGTCTACAACTACTCATTCCAGTCTCCTTTAGAAGATCCATAACATATTTCCTTTGTGAAACTGCAATTCTCTTTTTTGACCGAGCCACCTCCATTCCAAGGAAATACCTTAGAGTTCCCTAGTCATTGATCTCAAATTCAAAGGCTAGACATTCTTTCAACCTGTTCATCTCGGCAATATCATTCTCGGTGAGAATGATGTCATCCACGTAAAATATCAAAATTGCAACCTTCCCATTACGAGAATGCTTTACAAACATGGTATGATCAGCTTGTCCTTGAACATACCCTTGTTTCTTCACAGATTGTGCTTTACAAACATGGTATGATCCGCTTGTCCTTGAACATACCCTTGTTTCTTCACAGATTGAGTGAACTTCTCAAACTAGGCCCTCGGTGATTGTTTCGATCCATATAGTGACTTCTTCAAATTTACAAACATTCGATTCAAACCTTATATCAAAGCCTCGAGGGGAAAATTCACGTATACTTCTCCCCCCAAATCTCCATTCAGAAATGCATTCTTCACATCTAGTTGCTGTAGAGGTCAATCAAGGTTGGCTACAAGTGATAGGAGCACTCTGATAGTGTTTAGCTTTGCAACTGGAGCGAAGGTCTCATAGTAATCGATGCAATAAGTTTGGATGAATCCTTTGGCAACGAATTGATCTTTATACCTTTCAAGGGACCCATAAGCTCTATGATTGATTGTGAATACCCATTTGCATCCAACCATGAACTTTCCCTTGGGTAGATCCACCATATCCCATGTTCCATTTTTTTCCTAGAGCCTTCATCTTCTCAAGAATTGCTTCCTTCCACTCAGGAACTTGTAGAGCATCCTGCACAATTCTTGGAATCTCCACACAAGACAAGGTTGAGGTAAATGCATGAAAATTGGATGAGAGGTTTTCGTAAGACCATAATGAGACATAGGATGTTTGGTACAAGACCTAACTCCTTTTCGGATAGCAATAGGTATGTCAAGTTCATCAGTAGACTCATTTTTTTTACTATAATCAAGTTGGATAGATTGAGTTGGAACATTACTTGATGATTGTATGGAGTTCTAGTTAGGTCATGGGTCGGACTAATGGCACCTTAAGAGAGCAAAAACTTATTTTTTTTAGTTTTGTTTCTTCTCATGTAGATTTGAGCATAAGATGGGAGCTCGGTATTCTTGGTACTAGTTTCGCACCTGTTATGCTCACAAGGAGATGAGATGCCAAAATAGGTGGACCTGAATTTTCATTATTTTAAAAACATTGTTCAAAATCAGGTATAAGAGTTGTGGGAAGAGGATTTTTAGGTTTTGCAAGATGAAAAGACTCTATGAAGTGGACAAAGGAGATACGGCCAAATAGTTTTAAGGGTAAGGCTTGAGCAAGTGGAGAGGATGGATAGGTCTTCTGAAGGATTCTTAGGGGTGTTTGAAACTTAACACTCTAGAAGGCATTCTATTGATAAGATATGTGGATGTAAGAAGAACGTCACCTCATAGATATGTGGGCACTTTAGTTGTGAAGAGTAGAGCTCTAGTTACTCACTAAAAGGTGCTTATTCTTCCTCTCTGCCACCCCATTTTGTTGTGAGGTGTCAAGACAAGAACTTTGATGCGCAATTCCCTTTTCCAAGAACAACTGTCCCAAAATTTTATTGAAATATTCTCTCCCATTTTCACTCCTAAAAATCTGGATTTGCACTTGAAATTATGTTTGTATCATGGTGTAAATTTTTTTGAAAACAGACTCTTCGTCAAATTTCTCTTTTAACAAGTACACCCAACTCACCCTCGTATGATCATCAATAAATGTAACAAATTATTTCTTTCCTGAGGGTGTAGGAATTCTAGATGGACCCCAAACATCACTATGAATTAATGAGAATGGTTTCGACAGCTTGTAGGTTTGAGAGGGAAAATTTGTTCGATGATGTTTGGCTAATTCACATAATTCACATTGAAATGAAGATGGACTTTTATTCAAAAATAACTTTGGGAACAAGAACTTCAAATATTGAAAATTCGGATGACCTAGCCTATAATGCCATAACATAATACCATCATCCTTACAAATAGAAACAAATTCAAAACAACTACCCCGAACTTGTCTACTTGAGCTTGTTCCATCTTCAAAGAAATAGAGTCCTTCACTCTCTCTAGCACTACCAATCATCTTCTCCGAGGTCAAGTCCTGAAACTCATAATGAGATGAGAAAAAATTAGCTCGACACTTTTGATCAAAGGTTATTTTACTAATGGACAGCAAGTTACAAGATAGCTTTGGGACATGAAGAACCTTATGAAGCGTGAGGGCAGGGGAGAGCTTGATGGATCCTAATCCAACTATAGTCGAAAGAGAACCATATGCAATTGTGATTTTTTTATTTCCTGCACATATATTATAAGTAGAAAAGAGTTTTGGACAGCTTGTCATATGATCGGTTTCTTCTAAATCAAGAATCCATGAAGTATTTTGGTGTGGATTTTCTATGAGGAAAGCACTAGAAAAATGATTACCTTGATGGGCTAAAGAACAAGAAGAATTTAAAGAATGTCGTGGAGGTTGAAGAAGTTTGTATAGGTGCTCTAACTATTCCTTTGTGAATGGAATCGAATCTGACTTAATTTGCTCTTCCTCATTTATCACTTGGAACGCACGACCATCACTACTGCTCCTCTTCTAGCCTTCTTTTTTCCAATTCTACGGTTTGCCATGAATTTTCCAGTAGGTTTCTTTGGTATGGCATGGGTTCTTGCGATGTTCACGCCATTGTTTCTTCCTCTTCTCCTCTTTAGAATCAAGGCCCCGAGCTACAAGTGCAGAATTCTTAGATATAGAGTTCACATTTGTTTCCAAATCACGTAGCATGAGTCGCCTCCAAGATTCCTCCCTTCTAATTTTAGAGAAAACCTCGTGGATGGATGGAAGAGGTTTTTGACTAAGGATTCTGCCTCTCACCTCATCCAAGCTTCAATTAAGGCTTGCTAGAAACATGTATACTCTATCACTGCTAGAAACATGTATACTCTATCATTCTCTTCTCTCTTCATTTGTCTCTTGCAATCAGCCGGACTTTCCCATGTATCATCATAGCATTGATGTAATTCCTGCCATAAGGTCACCATTTCATTGAAGTAAACAATGACCTCACGATCTCCTTGCCTTGATTGCCATGACTTTGTATTCAATTCAAAGATCCGGGAAGAGTTCTCCAAATTAGAATATGTTTCTCTCACAGCGTCCCACACATCTTTAGCGGTCAAAAGGAATAGGTGCGGTTTTCCAATTGCTGGCTCCATAGAATTGATTAGCTAAGCAATCGATGAACTGTTAATAGCAGGCTGGTGTTATGAAAGAATTGCTCTCCACTATTGCTCGATTGTCCAAAGACTCTCTCGCGGGACACCCGAATCGACGTCCCTACAAGCTCCGGTCATCGCCGTTTTCGCCATAGTAGGAGTTGGATTCAAAAAGTCCACTCTGATACCATGTTGATTTCAAAGAAGAAAAGTAATTTCTTTTATTTCTTATTGTCACTATGTTACGTAGATCATTACACATAAATAGAGTCTAAGACAGCTATGCTATAGAAAGGAAATAAAAGCATAAAAGGAAAAGATTTCCTACTTCCTAATCTTGAGGATTCAGAAATAAAGAAAATAAAATAAATGGAAACAAGAAAATCATATCCCCAGATTTTCTTCTAAATTTTCGAGATCTTCTCCCGATTCTTTGAGAAATGGAAATAACCAGCTTTATGCCAGAGTGGACTGGCAACTAATCCATTTGCATGGAGATTAATTTCGGTTAACAAACATTGGTATCAAATGGCAATCCAACCAAACAAGCGTGAAAAGTCCCCCATGAAATGCTTGTAGAAAACAACTGAAACAAGCAAATGATTGAACAGACCATCCACAGGGAAACCGGTGATTAGGCTACATCGTATTGACTAGAACATGCTGAGCCAAATCCGACCAAATGAAATTGAAAAGCCCTTGTATAGGTTGGGCGACCCTTGTGAACTGGAAATCCTGCAAATAAGGCCCCTAACTATAGATAGGGCATTAGCGCCCCAACTTGAAAACTCGAGGAAAGCCATCAATGAGAAGATTATCTGAAAAGTTCAATGGATTTTTTGTGGAGGGAAAGAGGACAAAACCAAAACTCATATTTCTTGAAAAGTGGAAGGATTAGTGGGCATTAGTAGGAGGTGAATCTTATGACAAAGACATTGGTAAATCCACTTTGATTTGAATGTGAAGGTCCCAAGAACTACCTTCGCTTTTCAAGCTGCAGCAGTCGAGTGCAATGAACATCCTAAAGTTTACAAGGTATGCACAGAAACGAAAAGCCGTCTGCAATATTCGCCATATGTTGTAGCAGTAGCACAAATATAAGCTGGCCAGTGGCCAGCCATATAGAAGATGCGAATCCATTCATGTATGAAAGGAACTTATATCATCTATACAAAAGGAAAGAGCAATTAACCGTAAGAATACCACAGTTCCCAAAGAAGAAAGAGGTAAATGAAAAAAGAAGAAGAATAAGAAAAAGAGTAGGCTGGATTGGTTGTTTTCTAACTCACTCGAAACAAAATAAATTCTTCATGCATGCAACAACAGCCTCATGGACAAAATCTATCCACACCTGAAAATGTACATAAGACTGGATAAGGTGTCTGAATGGTATGATCTGTATTCTAATGGCAAAACCAGCTTCCACTTCTGTTGCTAAGTAACTCTTGTAATCCGGTTGGAAAACCCACTCATAGGAAACAGAGGTTCCGTCAACAAAAAGTTCATTTCATCCTGATCTCAATCAAAAACTACCAAAGAGACGTTCATTCAAATTCTTTTGTGTGGCTTGATATGAGGATAAAGTCCCAAAACGTGCTCCGGCATGAAGTCATGACGCGTTAAAATTCCAACAATTGGGGGCCTCTGCAAAGATTAGAGAGATCACTGTGAGTTTTTGTTCATATAAGCATATCACTAGCTGTTTGATATTCTTCTTTGCAATGCTGGCAATAGAAGAGAGCAACAAAAACTGGTGAGACATGGTTTGTAGCATGAGTGAAGAAAAGATGGTTTTACCATGGAGAAATGACCACTTAGATATGACAAGCACCTTGCATGGTTAGAACTACAAAAGCAGCTCAGTAAGCGAGACTCAGATAACTCACCGACAAGCATAATAACAATCTGAAATGCCATTCTATATTGGAAAATATGAGGCCAAGCTTCACGAGTTAAGACCTGTTAAACAGTAAAGTAATTATAAAAAAGGATGCATGGATCTTACCCCTTGACTCTTTGGTACCACACACATGTGCCTCAGACCAAGTTGACGAAAGAGTATCGCAGCTTTGGCAAGCGACATCGTCTCAACTACTGTGTACGGGGAAGCATTTGTAATAGGGTGGAGATCAATGTACATTTCCATCTCTTCATCATCAATATCTAAATCCTCCAACTTAATCCCCTTTCCAGACCCCGGCTTGGCAAAATCAAAAGCGGCATACTTTTGTAAAATCTCTTCTCCACTAAGCACCCTTTCCCTTGAAAAATTCTTCGCCTTGAGCAGCACAAGCAAATGAGACCTCAATACAACGCCGCACAGTTCTCCAGACTCTGAGAAAGGTGGTTCATCTATCACAGGAAACCCATTATGGCCAGTAGTCCTTAAAGCATGCAATATGGTCCCTACCATCTCAATGCCTGAGAACATAATTAATGGTCCAGTAACCACATCGCGTGCAACCAGTTGCCTCATATAAGGTTCTGCATGCGCCTCCATGTAAGGCAGTCCTTTAAGTTTCACTATTTGATCATAAACACCTTTGTTGAAGCAATCCGCCACTGATTTGGAGACAAGAAGAACCAGCATAACAAGGGGAAGAAGCAAGAGGTCGTTTGTGAGCTCAAGCAATATAACGCAAAGTGAGACAGTCATTCTCATTGTGCCACCCAGGAATGATGCAGCACCAAGGAGGGCATAGAGACCTGTGTCAAGTTGTGAGACAGATTCGAAAAGTCTCCCAACAAGACGACCATAACAGGCACCAGCAAGAATAACAGGAATAAAAAGACCAGAAGGAATGGCGATGCCATAAGTTATGATGCCAAGAAAGTAGACGGCACCAAAGAAAATAAACAGACTGGATATATCAAATTCTTTTGTGGTACTAGTGCTGAACAGGTTGCGGATAGCATCGTCATTGGTATTCAAAAAGAGGGAAGCGAGATCATTGTAGTAGCCTGATGAGCACTGGAAGCTCTCATAGTTGCCAGATTCTCCAACAGTTGGACAGCTCACTGACGCATCGGTAGGGCAGGCTTTGCACTGGGCAATCCATGGAAGGCCAAAAGAACAGCATGAAGTCAAGAGCGCAATGGTGATAACAAGCAAGATCTTGAAAGAAGCACCTCGCCTGCAGTAGTCATAACACCGTATAGGATATTAAACATCACTTTTCTCTGTACTGTAGAAACCTCCAGTCAATGCTACCGAGAACGCCTTACTGTATGAGAGAAAATTCTTACTGTACGTACCTAGGGAGCTAAGACATAAGCAAAGAAAACGAAACAAGTTACATAAACATGATATTTCTCTATATTATAGAGCCCTCTAGCCACTGTTACCAAAAATTCCTTTCTGCAAAGAGAGAACTTTAAAAGTATGTTCCTAGGGAGCTAATAAATAAGCGAAACAAACCAAACAAGTTAGATAGGACTTACTCATTAATGATGCTATAAATACGTAGGACCTTGTCTATAAGAAAATTGTAGAGACTCCCCAAGAGGCCTCCAATAATTCCTAAGAGTATAACAGCTATTATATCTGCACCAGAATATGTTGCCTGGGCTGAACTGACATCATACATTATAAGACCACCTTGGCCAAATAGCCCACATTTTCCCGTAGAACAATACTCTATGAAAGCTCTCAACACTATAGCAACGACTGCTGTTGTGAAAAAGGTTCTCCAAAGAAGAGCACTTCGCCACCTGAACAAAGAACAAGGAGAACGCACATAAAAAACTTATAGTAGTCACAGCTTAGACAAATGAGGAAAGAATCTGCTTGATCTATCCAAAGTAGTTTTTCTAGCTAAAAGGTAAAGGCAAAGTAGGTTTTCTAGCTAAAAGGTGAGGGCAAGCCCTTACAGTCCATGTTATCCTTTCATCGAATTAGCAAACTAATTGAGCATATAATGGTTAACCTGGGATTTTTTTTTTTTTTTTGGAGGGGGGGAATATCCAGCCAAGATTGAAAGAACACATTACAAAAGATATAGTAAGGCAGACCTTTACCAAAAAAAAAAAAAAAAGATATGGTAAGGCAGTATAATTTGCTCGGAGTAAGCTGTATGGCTGCACCAGTAAAGCTCAATACTTGGTTCACTTGATGTGGACACATGTATATGAGGAGCATCTTGCAAAATAACATGCTTAAATTCTATATAGGAAGATAATAGCGAAGTGGAAGATTGAGTTGTCTTGAAATCTATATAGCAAGATAATATGGGTTGAATGGTTTGAACGCCATCACATAAGATTCTCCCAGCACTTAATCCCCATAGGAGCATATTTAGAATAAGCACCGAAAATGACAGATGAAAATTCAACCATGATCTTCAAAGTACTTATCATCAAGTTCTTGTACTAAACATCACAAGATATTTTTGACTGATAAGAACAATAATTTTACTGAGGCACCTGCAGGATAAAGAAAAGTATGGTGATATCATTGAAGAGTTCTCCAATGCACTAATCTTTAAGTTCCATGTGAAAAATGCAATGTAAATCTCGCTAAAGCCTAGCCAAAGGAAAATCTCGATACCACATTCTTTTAGGTTTCCCATCGATAACTCATCTGGTCATTAGCAAGAAGCTGCTGTGTGTGTGTGTGTGTGTTGTGTGTGTGTGTGTGTGTGTGTGTGTGTGTGTGTGTGTGTGTGAGAGAGAGAGAGAGAGAGAGAGACCATGAAGCTGCCTCTTCAAGGGCAAAGAGGACACCGCCAACTGGAGCACGAAATGCAGCTGCCACACCAGCAGCAGCCCCACAAGTAATCAGATCTCGCCTATCTCGGTCATTTTTGAAATATCTCAACCATTTCCAAGTCAAATGATATCTGCGAGACCCCCCTTGTCCAAGTAAAGAGGCTATACAAGCACCTGTATGCACCATAGGCCCTTCTTTACCCACGACAAACCCAGCAGAGACACCGAGGATGGAGCCAAATATCTGACAAATTGTTAATAGATGTCAAACTAGAAGATAGATTATAATTAAAAACAACATGGCGACAGAAAAATGCAGTGCAGTGCTTGTCACTAAACCATAATAAGGTGCATACGTTCCTGGCTATTCAAGATCACACAATAAGCTCGTGTTTAATTTCCAATATGTGCAGTGAACAGGGTCAAACTGATATCATAGTGAGGAAGGACATGCAGAAAGTTGCGGACAGACTACTACACAAACGTACTATCAAGAGGATTAGCTGCTAAAGGTATCTATGAAGCACCTGAACCTTGAATTACCCTATGAATCATCAATTATTTTCCTTCAAGAGAGTAAGTGGCCAAGGGAAAAGGAAAGAATATGCAAAGCACATTGATGTGTTCTGAGCAATCAGTATTCATTCTATAATTTATTTTGGACATCAGCTATGAGAGTCAGTTTCCACTCCTATCACTCTAATTGGCCCCATGAAACCAAATACATTATGTTGTCTTCATTCTGATACCTGACAAAAGCATACCAGTCAGGACACTAAACTGCTATCAAAGAAAGTCAGGAAAAAGTATCATTAATAACAATTATATCCTGGATATATCCATCTCATTGCATTCACCTATCTGAAAAGTCCAATTTGGAATAAGCAGATGAAGACTTCCATTATGCAAGACAAGTATTACTTCTTAGGTCTTACCTTTACGAAAAGGGTGCTAGGAGCTAAGATGGAATATGCATCGATGCCATTGAGGTAGGCTTTAACCTCAGGAATACCAGAACCTGCAGCAGCTGGAGCAATGAAAGCACAAAGGGCACCGGCAGCTATTGCCAATGCCACATTACAACCGGCATATGCTGCAAAAGCCGCAAAATATCTGCACTGAAACCAGTATCCCATCACACTTGGTAAAGAAGGAAGCAAACACACATACTAAGGCACCAACACCTGTGCGCACCATAGAAATACGAGCATATGCACACACAGAGATAGAATTTGCTGGACAGAGTAAAGAGATTCAAGCAAATTAATGCTACACAAAATCTTGTAGCATATGAAAGCAGGCAGACCCAAGGTACAATGGTCAATGCAATCAAAGCAACCCAATTTTTAGAAAGGAGTGGTACAAATGTAGGACAAGCAAAATGAAGAAAGAGGTCTATCAGAGAACAATCAGTCGCAGATAATATTATTTGAAGGCTGAGCTTCTGAAGGTAACAATAGGTGCATGGCAGTGGTCTTGATCTTGAACCTTAAAAACTTTAAATAAGAGACAAGCAAACCATTGAAAAACAGACTAAACAAGGTGACATATATAATATAAAATCATAGAGCGGAGAGGAAATTAGGGCAGGAACAGGTGGTGCAATTTCAGCTGGCTACTGCTAAGCAATGTTCGATATTAGATGACCAATAGTTGCCTCCACATAGTTTTTCTGGTGTGTTGGCCCAACTCTGAGAAAACAATGACACAGACTAGAACAGGACTTTTGAAGTTCTTAAGAAGAGCATGTTTTGAGCTGAGGACATGAGTATAGATGGCCAAGAGGAATACTAAGCAGAGAAATAAGATTAAATGCAATATAGCTTAGAATGTGTCTGAACGCCTAAATCACCACAAATGTGATTATGGTGGCTATGCTTTAGGATAGTGATTTTGGGCAACAAAGAAGCAAGATGTTCATGAACCAAGCAGGGAATAAGGATACTGAAACTATTCTTGAAGAAATGACAAAAGTGAGCCAGTAGGTTCCAAACAATATGGAGTGCAGGACTGAAGGCTCACCTCTTCTTAAAACAACCAAGTACACTTTCTGTTGTCAAAACAAGGACATAATACATTTAGGTATGTTAGTCTGGCCAAATGGCCCACACTCAGAGAGACAATAAAGATGCAACCCTCACCCCAAGGAGAAAGAAAGAAAAAATGAGAATAGAGATGAACAAAAAGAGCGCAAGAAAAACATGCTCACCTCTTCTTAGACACGAGATCTGTAGTTAGTAGCAGCTTGTACCCAGCTATATTCTCAACCGCAATATTGTTAAAGAAGCCAACTAATCCAGTACCTAGACCTATGATAAGTGCAAAGGCCCATTTGAGCAGAATGTACTGGAATATTTGAATTTTCTTCCTCGACCTCCAGTCCTGCTTAAATAACTCGTTTTCAGCAATCCTGTCATTAGAAAAAAAGAGAAGCAATATAGCTGAGAAGTGGATTTGAGTATTTTGGAATCTCTGCCAAACACATTTCCCAAAAAGATAATTGCAGAGAAATCAAACCTAAACTATTGCCATGTACAGTTTCAAATACTAATTTTCAAACATTCATCGCGGGAACCACAACAAATATACGGCTTCTATTATCTCTTTCACACAAGAATGGAGTTTCACATACAGTTACAATACATAATTGCAACCATGGTAAGTAGAGAAACAACATGATGACCTCAAAAGTTCTCGGACACAAGAACACTCTCGCACGCACGTGCAAGGACACAAGAATTGGTAGTGTCACCATTCTCTCACTTGACTTTTTACTCTCTTTTTTACCTCCTGTCTTTCTCACATTCAATATTTTGTCTGTGCATATAATGTGTAAGGTAAGAGATGCAAGTTAATTTCTTGGAGGCTTGAGGTCTGAATTATTTATTATTTCATCAAAGCCCTCCCACACTGGACATTGCTCGAATCCAATGCAATAGGTTTTGAAGTTGTCCTTTCGAAAATTGGGCTGCTCGCAAGCACATAAGGGAGATATAGAGATTTGCTTTTAATGAAGATTTCTCTAGATCAAAGTTTGCACAGAGTCTGAGCCTTGTTTTCTAAACCTTACTATACCACCGTTACAATTTAATTGAGCCAATTTCATCTGGCGTATATGAGTATTTCTCGGTCAAGCTTGAGCACAAGATGTAAGGTAGGATGAAGCTCGAGTCAAATCTCGAGCATCAAACTCCAGCGTTGACTCAAGTTCAAGTAGCGAACTTTGTCAACTCGCCTCATCTTGTTTACATCCCTAGAGGCAAGCCACCTATCATAGCCCGAACCAAGCAATTGGGTAACGTGAATGGCCCGAAAAAGGACATGAATGAACATAACAGACAAGCTGAGTGCGATGAGAATGTACAAGGAGAAACAGCATACTCGTAGTCAAGGCTCTCGATGGGGCAAACATTGGAGCCGACGATGGCAATCTGGGAGGTGGTATTGACCCTTTTGACGAGAAGAGGCTCCCGGAAGGTCATGTTCTTCTCCGAAACCCCGGACCAGTTCCTCTCGATCTCCTTCCCATCCAGCAGTCCCTCGTTCTCAACATCGCGCTCATCTTCGCCATTGTTCGCATGGTTCTCCCGGTCCATAGTCCCCTCAAACCAATGTCTGGATTCTTTCTTTGGCAAAGCGTTCAGTAACTATGAATGAGGCCTCCTTTTTTATGACAGCGACCTGCACAACCATACGATTCAGACTACAAATGGGATGTAGAGATTTCACGAGTTATGATCCGGATTTTCGAAATAGAGAAAACATATCAGGAAGGATCCACCGCCATTTTGAGAAGGCATGACAGGAACTAATCAATCAAGAGACGATCGCAATCAGCAAATTTGCTCAGCCTACGCTCTATTTGGACAGGGGTCGATAAGACCAGATACATACGCAAGAAACAGAACAAGAAAACAAACAGGGGAACCCACGTCAAGTACTTGATCGAGCTGATCGAGCAGAGGAGGAGACTGAGCAGAAAGTAAGGAGCAGGGACCAGTATATGCACATTCATCGGACGACTGCGTGGGCACGACAAAGTTGAGCTGGTTCGACTGTCTGAAACTCTGCGTCAGGACAACAGAAGCAAGCGAGAAAGCTGCATCCTTTCTGCACCAGAGAGAGAGAGAGAGAGAGAGAGAGAAAGGAGATAACGTTGTTAATGAGTCGACTGCGAGTTCATGTTGTTTGGCCAGAAGGTGATGCGATGAACATCTATAGAGAGAGAGAGAGAGAGAGAGAGGTGGCAAATGGCAATGTATGCGTGGAGAGATGTGATTGGCATTTTGGAGGGTCGGAAACCCAGTTTTTGGACAATTCCCTTCTTAAACATAAATTATTGGACATCCTAATCCTCATCGAATACTCACTAAACCTGCAATTTTTATGTTTAATCATTCCCTCCTCAACTGCATTTATGTCCTTTCCCAACTTAAAATCTTCACTTCTCCTATTTGCATCTCCACTTCATTTTTCAGCCTACCAATTTAATTTGCAACAAATTTTCAATCAAGGGTGTTTCCTCGCTGCATTACGAGAATTCATCTGCTTGGGTTTCTTTAAAGAGCCGAGTGGTTCGCTAATAACTCAAAAAGATGAAATATTGCACTCTAAAAAGGTGAAAAGGGTCTGAACTTCCAAGTGTAATAAAATGAATTATTATGATGGAACTGGTTTTGCAGTTAGCAGACACAAAATAAGTCGTGGAACAAAAGGGGTTCCCCCTGATTACAATTAGATGGACACAGGAAAACAGTTGGTTTTTACAATTACTAGTAGTAAAAAAAAGAAAAAGGAATGTTGGTCAAACTTGGAACCAGATGGCGAAATCGTACACGAAAAGCAAATTGCTTATAAATGTATTTTTGCGGTGGTCATCTATCCATCCGATGACGCCGCCCATCGTTTCCCAAGACGACCCTATCATGTCAAGGCACGTGCAATTGATGGCTCACGTTGTGCTTTTTGAAGGGTGTGTCGATTATTCCCTTCTAGAACACCAAACAAAGTTGAAACTTTAGTCCTTGTTCCCACTCCCCTTTTTCTTTTTCTTTTTAAGGAAAGTGTCTGGAGTTATGCAATTTGAACATTTTTTTTATTGATCCTCGAATCTTTGAATGAGAAGAGGACTGCCCCCTTTTTTTTGTTAGCTCCCATTTGAATGTAGTCCGAGACCAAAACCATGTGACCTTGCTCCTATAAACTCAATGATTCTCGACCATTATTGACACATGGGGAATAAGATCCGAATTCAAGAATAGGACGTCACGTAGTTCATCATTTCTATAGTTGCTTTGTCTTTTACTTTCGTGGGGGGCGAGCAATAATTGATGCAGGCCAAAGGGGTCACTATTGCTTCACAGCCCTCGCCAGGGAGATCCCTGCATTATGTTTAATCCCGAGGAGATGTCAAGTCATGCAAACACCCCAAAAAAAGAGGGAATCAATAGAGAAAAGAGAGGATCAAGATTTCACATTTTAAACATTAGAATACATGAACTCTAGATGCATGAGAGAGGGGGTCGTATTGTGATTAGGGAAAATAGCACAAATAATCTCTGAATTTTGGTTAAATGTACAATGCCGTCTCTAAATGTTTAATTTGTCCAATGAAATCCTTGAATTATGGATAAATATTCAATACAACCCATGAACTAAATGAAAATGTAAAAGTTTAAGAATCGCATTGCACACTAGATCAAAGTTTAAGCATTAGATTGAACAAATTAAAAGTTTTCATAGATGAAAATTGCACATTGAATAAATTAAAAATACAGTAATGACATTATAAATCGAATCAAAATTTCAATGATCATTTTCGTCATTTCCATTCATCATTATTCATTAAAGTCGAGATCCCACACACGAAGGGAAAATTGGGGTAAGGAGAGGCCATGAGCGATGGGGACAGGAACCATGCCACATGGCCCACGCTCACCAGCTGCCGCGACACCGACATAAACGTGGGTCCCTCTTTTCTTTTGTCCAGAACGGAAGTATCGCTGCACCACCACCACCTCGTCTTCAGTCGTGAATCGGTTGCGTATCATCGAGGATTTCTCAAATCGTGGGACCGAGAGAACTTTCCCCCGAGCGAAAGATTTAAGAGCAATGAATCAGTTACTGACTTTTCCAATTCAAGGAAGGAATTCCCAATCACGCACCAACCTCTCCGGTGGCTTGTAATGTGGGCCAAACCCAAGAAAAGTTGTGTCCTGTTTAGTCAATAAACAAGCGCCCGGAATTTATTAGAGGGCGGCAATGCAAGCGGCCAGCCATGGCTTTTGCAACTCAAAGATGCATATAACATAGATAAGATGACGTACTATTAGTGTGAAATTCCCAATCTTACCCCGGTCTTTCAATTTTATAGCAAAAGTTCAATCTCACGAGTGCAGGATAAGACAGGCAAGATTAATGTAATATTGCCCTATCTCTGGAATTGTGGCTATCCAACTAATTAATCTGGAATTACCTGATAATATACAGTTCATTTGAGCTCAAACTATGATTGAAACTCTACGTGGATCGATCCCTCTAAATGGAAAGATGGGGTAGGTTGGTAGGCAGGATCCGTGCCGAGTACAAAGTCAACATACCTACCGCTCTGCATGCTTCCCTCTCAGTCAAAACTCCAAAACAGCACCATCACATGAGTTATCAACAAATGGAAGTATGTGTCTACCCCTTATGAAAAGAAAACCAGAGTGACATGCCATCCTGTATTAGAAGACTTGAGAATAGATCTTTGGCGCAGTACAATCCTCTGAATATGGTCACAGAGTAGAAGTGAAACGGGGGTCGACGGATCACTTGCACCCCTCCTAGGCGATCCTGCAAGATTTTCATCAAGCACAGACGAGCACTTAAACTGACAAAGCACGGAGTGAATTCGTCACTCGGCTGTATATTTACTGCAATTCACATGTTTGCAGAGTGTCGGAGTTTAATGAGAAGTAAGGCACAGTTTCAAACTGGTTGAGATGAAATGGTCTCTTTTACAACAAGATGTAAGGAATGTACAAGAAAACAAGAGGACCAGCTTATTTATTTGCCGCTGATTCAGAGATGCCGAAACTCAAAGCAGTAATTCCTCCGGTCAGTATGAGTATAACTCATTCCCCATGCCCAACGAATTCTGGGGTTTGTTAAAGAACGGTGACTAAAATCACAGGCGAAACCTAAATGAAGTAACAAAAATGTCTTCCCCATTACTTAGAGCACACCCTGCGCAGTATATCACTTAACAATACTGCTTTGCTCTGGCTTTCACCAACCTTCCATATCTTGAAATCAGGGGGAAAGTATTCTGGACTCCAGTGCTTTAGCGATGCGAGCGAGAAAGGACCCCGGACTTCGCCTTGGGGATCAACATAATGCCATATTAAGCTTTCCAGGTTATAATCATGGTTCTGACTCTGGCAACTGCTAAGATCCTCATCCTCATCATCACTGGTCAAATCAATCACTACCTTAGGCGACTGGACACTCTTACCCTTTGTTCCATGAAGGTCGCCATTCTCCACAACCCCACGTCTTTCTTCCTTGCTAATATCTGTTATTGGCTGCTGCACCCATTCTTCAATTTTCTGAGTAGAATGAATTCCCTCATCCTCCGTTCCCTGAAACCCTTTCTTCTCCATCTTACCAGGTCCTCCTCCATTTCTCTGATTTGCTACCACTTGTTCATTGTATTCAGAAACATGACCATTCTGGTGCTCTGCAAATGATGACATAAAATCGGGGAATGGTTCTCATCATCTCAAAATGCAAAGATAGTAATGAAAATGACAAATTGACATAGCTGATGACTTTCAGAAATCTGTTCCCTGCTCATCACAACGTTAACTGCAATCTGGAATTTATTCTCATAAGCCAAGCAGCAGACGGGATGAGAGAGTATGTTGGCTCAAAACTGATTATCTGGCATTTGTTAATCAAAAAGCTAAGTAACTTGTATCAGGCAATTTACATGGCTTTATTCGAGGTGTTAATGCAACTCCCATTCTGTTCTGAGCCTTTGAACACTCTCCCATGCAATAGAATAGATCCGATAGAGGTAATATATTTGCATAAAAGTAGTCATTAAGGGCAAGAAGACCCGGAATATTTAATTCTCTAGGTTCCAACTTTTCTGTATCTTTATTGCGCTCTACAACAGTTCTGGCGAAATTCACCACAAATTCTCCTATTGATTCCCAAATAGAGCAAGAAGATTATTCATCCCTTTTTATCAGGGATTCTCTTCTTTAAACAGGGGTAGGAAAGGCATTCCAGACATTAAAGCCAGAAAAGTTCAACAGAGAATGCTATTGATCAGGTCCGGTCGACAAAAGCTCACCAGACTCGATCCAAGCAAGAACAAATTTGGCACTGGATGCAATAGAAAGGTGAAAGATGGCACTTTTATCATATACTCAGACAACAAAGCCTTCCCATATCGACTTTATACCCCTAATATCATTGGACTTCCACAAGCACATTTTCGAGCTTTTCAACGGTTATACTTTTTCTCCGGTAATTTTAAGAAGATTTGTTTCTTCTCTCTGGTCTTTTCTCTTTAATTTAATCTTCACCTCAAGATATTGAAGCAGGCATCATAGACATAGAAATTATAGCAGGAAAAGTACAGGCAAATAAAGAATGGTGGGTCAGCATAAGCCCTTATGGCTTTCATGGGCAAAGTTAGAAGTTCCTGAATGGGAGCATGAAATTCAGTGATATTGTAGAGCTCAAGTCTAGAAGGATGTTGATGTGGAAGAGGTAGAATAAAGGATGTGAAAATGAGAACAAATGAATTTAATTGGCAGCAGGAAGGGGAAAGCTAGGTGAAAATGCGATGTCCCTCAGAGTCGAATATTTTAAAGCACATTGATGACCCAACACAACAAACCAAATACTAAGAGATGAATCTTGTTTTGTTCGCACCAAGGGAGAGAGTTGTTTTGGGAGGGAGGGGGGTTTAAATTCATGGTTGACCCTAGATGCAGCCATTTGATAAGTCCATGCAGATGCCCGTCGTTATTTAAAAGGTGCCCATACATACCTTCCAAGTTGGTCCTCCAAGGTATCTTAGTCACTGGTACGATATTGCCTGTAGTAGCACACTTAGCCTCCTGTGAACTTTCCCTATGGAGCGATCTTGGAGATGCAGTGATTTCTTCTAAATCATCTGGAATATCTGTAGAATCAATTTCTACTCCATCCGCAATCACTTTAGGAATCTCACGCAATAAACGTGATTGTTCTTCAGGAGTCTGGAGCAGCTTCCTCCTCTCCAAGTATTCAGACAACGTACAGAATAAAATAAGTTAAGGAATAGATTACTGGCTTAATACCAGAAGAGGGGAGAAAAAGAGAGGGGTTAAGTATTCAACAATTTTCAGCAAGGGAAACCAAGATTCTAGATGCTGTCTGATAGGTTATAACGATAATGTTGGACCATGATAAAGGTAAGCCAACATTGAACAAAGTAATGGCAATTTGTAACAAAGTTTTAAACTTCCACAAGCTTCCATCAGGTAACTGCAACTGTGGAACTGAGTGGTTAATTGAATGATTGGAATTACCAAAAAGACTCCATCCCTCCTTTCACTTAAACGTATTCTGTGCCTGGGTCACTAACAGAGATATTCAATCTGAAAATAGTGCATGACGAGATCCACCACCAACAAAAGCCTCAAAATAACAAATTCCAGGTACATCCTCAGTGTGATAATGCATGCATTGGACGACAAATAGCCTTACTTTACTTGCAAGGGGAGGAAAAGCATGACATTTCAAAAATAGGATGCTTTCATGGAAACATTCCATTAGATCAGGAATGACTAATTTTCTTTACACATGTAGCGAGAATTATTTCATTGGACTATCATCAGCAATACCACCTCATGTCAAAACTAACTAGCAGTGTTCATTGAACACAGGTCTTTCTTATAGTAGGCTATGACTCCAGGGATGCCTCGCCACTAAATAATTTCAAATTATATCCTGTTTTGCTGTTGCTTTTGGAAAATATATAATAAAAAACACTCAAGATCAATTCAGTTATAACTAATTCCCAGTCCTTTTGTCATTACAAATCCATCAATCACAATACAGAACATTCCTTTATTGAGAAAGCTTGGACTTCATAAATGTACGTTACGTTTTACATGGCCCAAAACGCAGGAAACAGTAAGTAATTGTACCCATACAATCCTAGAACTAGAGGAAAATGCAGTTAAAAAGTACATGGGAATTGTCCTCAAAGTATAGTAAAGCCAAAGCTCATTGACCACTAACATCACAGAGAGGATCAAAGAACAACACGGAAGGCAAATGATTGGAATAAACATTACCACATCATCCAAATGTTAACGCCTTAATTTGGAGGATCAAATAATTCATATGGCTTGGCCAATTAAAATGACCAGTTCCTAGTATTGGAGCTTGTTGTGAAACAATGCAGGGCTCACGTTACTGTACTCGGCATGAATGATATGTGGTGCGAACCCCCACGGCAAGATAGTAGCATCAGGAACTGTGCTGCTCACCTTGAACTGATCTAAGTTAGCAATCCAGATATTATTGAACAATCCTCATCTTGTGCATTTTATCAAATTCACATTAGTGTTTTGGCCAACACCTATTACACAAGTAAACTTTCCAGCACAGGGAAAAGGATATTCTTTGCGCAAGCCCTTCTCATTGGCTCGTTCAATACGACTCTGCAGCAAAGCAAGTTCCTTTGGAAGCCACTTGGAAGGAAAAGGCATGAGAAAGAAGAAAGGTCAGTTGAAGATTAATCAAGACGGCAGGACTAACGAAACAAATATGCAATGACATTCATGGAGGAAAAATTGTTCTACAAGGCAAACATGAGAACGCAGGCTTATGCAAAGCCAAACAATGAGACTTATTTACAGCCACTTAGTGTGACGACCTAGCCTGACCCGTACGAGGTGTTGCCCACATTGGCCAAGCATATACTAAGCCTCATTGTTTTGTCAACCAAAGGCACCTCATAAGGTTGGGTCCACCTCGTGAGGAGGAGGTGGGGGGGGAGGGAGGTGGGCCCACCCCCAACATATATAGGTCAGCAACACTTCCCCCTTTTCCAGGCGGGATTCGGTTCATTCTTATCCCCTTCACCAACCTAAAGGCATTTAGAAGCAGCACCATACCTGAGCCTTCTGGTTTCGAGCCTCCAGAGATCACTCCCCTACCGAGTCGTAAAGAGTAGACTCCCATTAAAGTCCACCACTCCCTTCTACTCAACTCCATTTGTTTGTACTCTCATACAACTGAGGATACTAAACTAATCTAAATGAAATTGTCAAGTTTTCTTGGTGCTCGTCTCTGAATCCATTCTATTCATGCATCAACATTTTAGATTTAACACAACGTACACCAAGAAATTCTTCTAACCCAGATTAAGCAATAAGAGGTTTTCACCATTTTCTCCAAAAAAAAAAGGTGTCGACGAGAACCACAAACAAATCCCGTGATGTTGTATGGGGCTTCCTAGCATGGAAACTAGCAGTGCATGCATTAAAAAAAAAAGTAATAAAAGGATAAATGCTGCCTATATTACTGTGCACTGTCAACTGCACAATTTAGAATTCAGACTGTAACATAGCAGATAAGATCTTACATGATTCGTTATATCTTCATGCAAAATTCGAGCTCTCTCTTCGAATTCTACCTACCAAAAACAAATTGCAAATGAGCCTCAAAAGCAAGAGCAAAAACCATAAGTGAAAAACTCAACATTCAGGTTCTGCTTTGTCAAGTTGAAGGATTAATCTTGAAAGAATTTTCTAATAAGTGACTGCATGAGTGGCATTATTGATGGTTAACATACAAAAGGCATTCGTTTTGGGAAAAATACAAATTTGAAGCAATAGGTGTGCACTGACAATAGAGATAACTAAAAGAGTGCTGCATATCAACAGTGAGCCAGAAGCAGTTGCAAGAGAATGCCATATAACTTGGTTACTTTGACAAAAGCAGGCAGCAAAGAACAGTTCAAGTGAAAGGCCAGCATGATCATCTACCGGTGCAGCCTATCCACGGAAAGCTTGCTTAAGACAAAATCAGCTAATCATAAAGAAGCTTATCTACAAATTGAAAATAATTTATTGAATCCCCAATGGCAAGTGCAAGGCATACAATTTCCACTATAGAGGAAAGATTAATGCAAGCGCCATCCTGTTAAACTCCAATGGACCATTGGTCGCACTCTACAGTCACACTAGACTAATTCCATGTTGAATGTTGATAGAAATGACATCAAGTTCTCCAAAATATGTATCAGCTTATCATAATTTTCTGCTTCATCATTGTTGACAAGTCAAGTGGAGCAGGGGCAAGATGGTAGTTCAAAACATGATGCCTAGCAATAACAAGAAGAATGCAGGAATGAAACAGGCTTAACCTTACTCAGTTTTGAGAACTATGAAGACCTTCTTGCAGATCTATTAAAAAAAAGTTAAGAGGTAAAATCACGTTTTAACCCTTGTCATAGAAGATCAGAACTTCTTCTTGCTTCCATTTCCAAGTAAGAAGGTGCTACACTTCCCTAAGAGCTGTAATTTGGAAAAAGGCTGCTACCGCCTCAGGCCTAGAAAGAAATATGAAATACACAAGCAACCACTGCAACACACAACTAATTTTATGACACTGAAAAGAGCGTAGAAATATTTCTGATAATCGAGATTGATAGGTCATAAAAGGAAAAACTTACTACAGTTGGCCTCTTGAGCAAACCATCTTTCACTCTCTGACGCAAATCTTCACATTCTTCCTGCAGAAACATTAGCAAGCGAAATTATGGGCACGTATCTACAGTTTGAAAGAATCTTCAGAAAACTTAGTATTCAAGCAACAAGAAGTCACTGAGAATCTTTCAAGAACCATGAAACAGGAATGTATGCAAGCCGTGTCTTGACTCTGCCGTACTGTAATTGACACTGCAGCTATTCTGATTTGAAAGTACCTCATACTCTTATCATCAGAATAAAACCACATCTCGACTTAATTATTCCCATTTGCCAAGGACAAGAAGCTCTACAATCATCTAAAGCGATTGTGACATTTTAAAATGCGAATGCTCAACCAGCTATACGATCAAAAGACCCTTATCATTAGCCAGTATTGTTGGTTATGACCTTGAGCATGCCAAAGCTGGTAAAAAATTCTAAGTTGGAAATGCACAGGTAAGTTATTCAACTATCTCTGGAGATAATGAACAGCACAATTGCTTTAATTAATCTCGCAAAACTAGTCACCATGCAAGCATAGTCTCTCCATATTAGAAAGTCCAACCCAAAAGCTTAAGGCGATAGGTGGAGGGAGACCACACAAATATAAAGAGCATTTAGGACCCGTTGTCAAGCGATGTAGGATAATACTTCAACATCCTCTCTCACGTGCAAGCCGGATTACAAGCGGCACGTAAAATTTTGACCATGCACATTCACGTGAAATTTTGATCACGCAAATTTGCGAGGAATAACACTTGCTCTGAACCATGTTATGTTAGAAGTACCAACCCAAAAGTTTAAGCTAATAGGTGAAGGGAGACCACATGAATATAAAGAGCGATTAAGACTTATTTTCAAGCGATATGGGATAATAATTCAACACCCCATTAATCAACATCTTAGCTAGAAAACCACATTTGACCAGGATGAAATTTTCCCATGCCTACTCTCTTTTACACACCTATAAGTTAGTCATACAACCTTCTCTTCTTTACCCCCCAATCAATTGCTTTTGAGCTGGAAACTTGGAAGAGGTTTATCTTTTCTTACCATGGGAAGAATATCGTAATGTTAAATATTCTGCGGAACTAATGCTCAAGTTAAAAATCCCCAAAAATTGATAACTTTTACTTATTGGTCCTCATCTAAGTTGCCTACTAAGAAAGCAGTTCGGGAAGCAAAAGCCTATTGTGCATTCATCTCATTGAGTAACACAATAAAAATCTCCAAAAAGAGAAATTTGGTAGTTCAATTGTATGATCAAAAGGAAAGAAGAATCAATTAATATCTTATTTAACACTCTCATTTTCCCCAATAAATGTGGAACCGGCTCTTTTAATTACCAATATTGATCTGATTTATGCCTACAATCTGCAATAAATTTGCTTCGAAGGGGGCCATCTATTGCAATCTGCCGAGAGCTTTTCAAAAAGAGATGCACATTCCCTTTTCTTCCACCTTAAAGATGGTGTAAGCATTTAAAACCATGAAAGCCTCCTTAACTTTGATTTGTATCAAGCCTACACAAGTCGGGAAATAGTTCTAATCAGAAGAAAATACAGCTAGTATCTGCCAATTACCTCAGTGAAGTTCTCATCGGAAAGCATGGAAATGGGAATGTCTTTAAACAACCCAGCCACTTGAAGGAGGACTTGAGTGCTCGTATCTGCAGATCCCATGGCCCCTTTCACACCTAAATAAGTAGCAAAGAAATGGCATCTATTCGTAAACAGCATAAATAACTTTCCATGTGTTTGTTTAGCGGAGATTTCACAATAAAGCAAAATGCTTTTCACGTAAATCATATTCAAGGAAAATGGTTAGTTTTCATCTATTTGTTTTTTTTTTTTTTTGGGGAAATTTTCGCTCCAGCGCTCGATTTTGGGCCAACCAGGACGAAATTGTTGCAGGAGGCCAACATACGCACCCGAGTTTTCATCTATTTGTTGGTATGCTGACAAACAAATAAAACTCCTTCTATCTTAGATAGAAGGTGAAGAAGCTACTTAGAGTTTATGGAAATAGACTTGTTATGCTTGGAAAAATGATTTCCTCTATTTTGAGCCAAGAATTCATTTTCCCAATTCTAAGTGAGGGTGTTTTCTTTTACCGTAAATGCCTTTCCATAGAGCAACCATTTTCCACGAACAAACACATGAAAGTCCAATAAACCAATCTACGGAAAATTCTTTCTATGAAACAAACACACCCATTATTTTCCCTTTTTCATTCTCTTTGTCGACTCATGATTACTTTGCATAAGAGAAACCATCAGAAGTAATGTGCAACAATAAGGGTAGTCCAATTTGTTGCGTGCACGACGTGTAGGTTATTTTGCTTCATCTTATAGTATAACTAACTGAACAAACAATCCACACACAGAATCTTTGACAGATTTCACAGAAACGCATCCTCCCCAACAATATGGCAGGTCTCAAAGAGACTCAACAAAAGAAAGGGCCAGAGCTTGAGAAAAAAATGCAGCAAGCACCCAGGCAGATTCCACCAGTGCCCAAAAGCTAATAAATACGGCAAATCACCTGTCACTTGCAGAAGTTGATAAGGATTTTTCTGAAGGTAGTCATTGGGATCTGACTTTACCCTTACAAAGCTTCCAACCACTTTGCCTTCAAAGCTAGCAGAGTCTTTGCAGAGAAGTTGAATTAAGCTCCTTTTCAAGTAGATGAGTTTGATGTTATCGGGAACTAAAGCAGCAAAACAACTTTCTGAAGTTTCGACCACTTTTCTCTTCTTTGGTGTTTTTCTCTGAGGAAGTAAAGGTTTAGCTGTTAAGTCCTCATCCCCGGAACTCCAGATGAAATCCTCATCCGACTGCTCTAGGTTCTCTGCATAATGTGCTTCAAGCAGATCAGAGATTTTAAGTCTGCTAATAGTTTTCCTTCCAAAAAGAGAGCGAAGCCTTTCATCACAAACAACTCTCTTCTTCTTTTGTGGATGGAGAAGCTTATTTTCATTGATATAACTGGTTATAACCGATGCTACATCATGTTGAGGGATCTGTTGGCTGATATCTTTACCAATAGATTTGAGAAACTCGATGAGCTGTCTCGACCCCCAACCAACAAACTCCTTTTTCCGGTGTTGGTACTTCCTCTTTTGTGGCAAAGGAGCATTAATCGGCCCATCACACTCCTCCAACCATGTGAAAGGCTCTGTTTCTACTTTGCTGTCCATCCTCAAGGTGTAATTGAATTCAAAGGGTCACATTTCTACGCTCACCATTACCCTCTCCAAAGAAGAATTTCGTTTCACGCTCAATAGTAAACCAACTTATATCAATCCCTGCAAAAGGGTTGAGCTTGTCAAACAATGTAACACGGGGGCGAACAAGACAAACAACGCAACGTATAGAATAACCGAGACACCTGCAACCTCAAGACCTCTATCTACAGAAAACAATGAACAAAACAGATAAAAATTGTCATGTGCCCTAGAAAAGGACCAAGCAGTGAAAATAGCAAAAAGGAAAAAAAAATTTGATGGAGAATGGCCAAGCGAAAAAGAAAAAAGAATCAACCGGTATGCCCTGGGATGCTTGTCAATTCACATGCTACAACATAGTCGTACATAAAACGCAGGCTGGCAGTACCGAAAAACAGCTACAGATTTCCCAATTCCAATATCAAAAGATCACGCATTCGTCAGGGGGATGCCACCTTGAAAAACAAGGGGAGAAAAGATGCAGCAGCCGAAAGATAATCGAAATGGAAGGAACAAAGGAAGGAGGGAAAGGAAAATATCGTAGGTTGTGCCTAAAAGAGGGGAAAAAAGAAAAAGAATGGCATGCAGCAAGAGCAACAACAACCACATCGTCAGTATCATCCCGTCAATTGACAATTAGGGAAACCAATTCATCAGCGACAGCCGCTACGCGGGAGCAGATTGTACTGTCCAAAAAGGGCACTTCCAGCTGTTCCCAGCCCAGGCTACAATCCGGACGAAACGAAACGAAACCAAAACAGAACAAGGAGTCGAAAAGAACTGCGGGACAGGCGAATGCAATTTACCTGAGAGTCCGACTCGAGAGGAAGGCGTCGATCACGGCTCGCTCAGTCACTGGCGCGACCCAAGGAATAAAAGAAGAAGAAGAGGAGGAGGAGGAGGAGGAGGAGGAGACCCGCGAGGAGAGAGAAACGCGCGCGCTCTCTCTCTCTCTCCTCGCTCTCTCTCTGCCTCTATCGGAGTGGTGTGGAGGGCGCGAGCGGGTGGTGGACTCCTGGTCGCGTTATGTTTGTGGAAATGACAAGTGTTGGCTCGAACGTTAGCAACGGCAGACGTCGCTCCTGGAAACGCCAACGACGCCGTCGTTTTTGCCTTTCTTCTAATTTTCGCGAAGCCAAAAAAAAAAAACAGTTGATTGGGTTTGGGTCACATTTTGATTCTGAATCCCTTTCGGGGAATCCTAGGTACACACCCCATCCGTTTGACTGTTACAAAAAAAAAAAAAAAAAAACCCCAACTACCAACCGACACTTGTCTTCTTCTTTCTTCCAAATGCTAATTCATATTTTGCTTCGGATAATTTTGCAGCTACAAATTTCCTCGAATTTACAGAGACTTTTTCTCTGGCATATGAAGAGGACCAAAGTAAGGGCTCTGTGAATCTCCTGACGATATAAATGAGCTCAAATAATCCTAACCCCGTTAATGAATCGATTCGAGGGAAACAAACATGAATGAGAACGAGCAACGAGTAATTGGGATGATCGATCTACATTTGGAAGTTCCTTAGTTTAGCCGATCACCTATTTAGTCGTTGTCGTGCCATAAGTGTTCCTCCGTTCGTATCGTTTATGCTCGGTCCACGTCTACTTTTTCTCGCCCATTTCCGCCTCCGGCATCATCAGTGAAAACACGGTAACATGGCAATCTTCTATTCGCGTCTCATCTTACACCAAGTGATAAAAGCAGCACTACGAATGGAATGGATACTAAGTGCTGTCAAAATGGGTCATAAATCCATGTTAAAACTTACATTTGTTTAAATGAGTCATATATGGATCACTTCAAACTTAATGTATGGGTCGAAGTGGGTTTACGATAACAAAGCCCAACTAGATATGAGTCTAAAGACAAATCTATTTACAACCCATTTAAGCTTAAAAAAATCTTTAGTTGAAGAGATATGAAAAAGAAGAAAAATACAAGAAATGGGAAACTATGTTTAGGAGTGAGCAATTTCAAATTCTTTCAAAGTTCCATCCGAAATCTATCCGTCAAAACCGGTTTCCCATTTTTCAAAATTGGAACCCGCTTTGCATGTGGTGAAACCGATTACCCAAATTCTATTTTTATTCTTAATTAAATAAAAAAAATGAATTATTGCCTCTAATGACCACCATTTGCTAATATAATATAGTGACCATAACTAATAGTAAAAGTCTCAATCATGGATATCATCAAAAATAGAAGCTCGAACTAATGATTCCATATTACACACTTATCATTGGACATCATAGAATTCTACAGAATTACATGAAGACATAAAACAACAAAAACACAAAGATTTGTTCCAAATTTGTCTAGAGCCTATTCTCTATTTTTGAAACTTAGGACCTACCATGCATATCTTAGAACCTTGAACTTATTATGTTTCCACTAGTTTGGTTCTATATTGGAACCATACTCAACCCTCACTATGCTGTCGAACAAGAGAGAGAACCACTATTGATGGTGCCCCTCCGTTGTCAGTGATGTCGACGACGATGGCCACTCTCCCCGCCGACTCCACCGTCCTCGTCGTCGTTGCTTTGCTGAAACAGAATCAAAAGAAGAGAGATGAGGCATCGCCTGCGGACGCCGGATAGAGAAGTTTCCAATCGAGGAAAAACATTAAACAAAAAAGATCGAGAATAGAAACAGCAGGTGCAGATCGAAGAAACAGGCGAGGGGACTAGCAACATCAGCGACTAGCAGAGTGGGCGCCGACAAGGGAAGGAATAGCAAAGTAATGGGCAACGACAAGAGCAATCGGAGGCTGTATCAATTTCCTTTTTGTCGGATTATCAAGTTAATCATGCATTTTCATTTTTTCCATTAACTTATTTTTAAAAATGCCTTTTTGTCTATTTTTCGGGTGAATTGTGTGAATGAGTTTGGATTGGATCTAGGTTGGGTATGAATCATGTAAATTGTTTGCAACATATATGGGTCAATATGAGTTAAATAGATGGATATGAGTTAAACTCATTTAAGACCTACCCAAACCCAATTCAACCCACCCATTTACCACTTTTATGGATACACCGTTCATATCTCGGAGGTGCTTTCTCCTTCTAACCAAATGAGGACAAAATAGAAAGGAATTCGAACAGATGAGCGTGTATTCAAGCATCTCATCTAAATTCGTTACATTACTTTGGAAATTAACTTTTTTTTAACTTTTTTTTTCCAGTTCTATCATATCCTATTCTACTATAAAAGTCGCACTGTGTGATTTATGTGCCGTATGTAGGTTGCGAAACCATGTTCTCTCCTCACAATCCCCGCCTTACTCCGGGATTCGAAGCCCCTATCTCTCTATTCTCAAATGATAAGAGTTGCCAATATAAATGGAAACGAAAATGCATAAAAGATTTCAGACCCAAAGAAATATAAAAGCAAGTGCTCCAGCAGTAAAGCTTCGGCCTCTAGCCCATTCAAGTTTGGGGTCTAGAAGATCAAAGCCCATCCAATTACCAAATCCTTTTGCAGTCGATTTACTCAACGGCCGATTCGGTTCTCTTAAAACCAGAAGGACAATGTCCCCGTTTAGAACAAGGAACGCATGTACAAAACTATGTTAAAACCACGAAATAAAAGTCAATAAAACCATTGACTTACGCAAATCACCATCTATTTTATCTGTCTATGCTAAAAAATAATCGCCTATTTATTCTCCCATCCCCGTATCTCGCCACATACGCTACATTACACCACTTGTGTCGCGCCACTAGGTGCTTTGTGGTGCGTGGTATCGTCCGAAAACATCCCGTGCTGGGTCGAGTCGTACTTCTCCCCGTCCCCCCACAATGCGTAGGCCTCCTCCCCGTGCACCGCGTCGTCCCCGATCAGCAGCTGCTCCTCCGGCATCCGCAGCGGTATCACCCAGCTTATCGCCACGCACAGGACCGAGGTGACCACCACGTTCCAACCGATGATGAATGCCCCGCCCACGATTTGCTTCAGGACCTGGACCCCGCCGGAGCCCCCGTAGACGCCTCCCCGCGAGTTGGTGACGGGGAGGAAGAGGGCGCAGAGCTCCGGCTCAGCGAAGAGGCCGGTGAGGATGCCGCCGAGGTAGCCAGCCACGGCGTGGGTGTGGAAGACCCCGAGGGTGTCGTCGATCTTCTGGAGCAAAGTCCACCTCTTGTGCACGATCATCATGGTGAACCACGGGACGCTTCCCGACAGGATCCCCATTATTATGGCCGCCCATCCTTGGACGAGACCTACGGAGAGAGAGAGAGATGTGGAAAAGTCAACAAGTCAAAATTGTCCCATTTCGCTTTCTCTCGAAACCTTAACAAGCTCCTGAAAATCGCAGCATTAAATGATGGAGGTTAGCCATTCGAAGGTGGTTGCGGTGGGGCTTATCTCGTGACCATCGCTCCCACCACAAAAGTCGACTAGTAAAAGTCACGGAGTCATCGAATGATCGATATCTCCACATACTTATCTTAACGAGACTTCGCTGACTATGAACATTAATGTGAACGTAAAGGTGTCCACGGCCAATTGAGTTCGGCGTACCTGCGGCCGGGGTGATGCAGACGAGGCCGGTGATCATGCCCTGGACGGCTCCGATGACGGATGGCTTCTTGAAGAAGATGACATCGAGCCACGTCCACACCAGGAGGCTGGTCGCTGCGCATATGTTGGTGTTGAGAACGGCCATGGACGAGTCGATGTTCGCCGTGTACGGGTCTCCCCCATTGAACCCCGCCCACCCCATCCACAACAGTCCTGCCCCCGCCAACATCAACAGCACGTTGTTCGGAGGGAATCTCTCCCTATCCTTGGTCGATCTCGGTCCGACCTACATGTATAAAATAACATCATTTCGCGTAAAAAAGAAAAATAACAATCGGTGTCTAGAGAATACGATTTTATGTGCACGCAAACGTTGAATTTGTGAGCAAACAGCTAAGCATTCCTTAAGTTAATTGGGCACCGAGCTACGAATGTCAAAAATGAAATTGTTGATTATTGCCATACAAGTCAAAAAGATGATTCTGAATGTGTGTGTGCACGTTCAAACTGACTTTCTAGAATCGCTGCTCCACTAAAGACCATCGAGCCAAATTCAACTCTCTCGCACTGTGCACGAAGAAGGCAAAAAAAAAAAAAATAATAATAATAATAATAATTTGGGGAAGTACCCAGTAAGCGGTGGTCAAGCCGGCGATGCCGGAGGAGAGGTGGATGACGTAGCCGCCGGAGTAGTCCATGACGCCCCAGTGGAACAAGAAGCCGCCGCCCCACAAGCTGAAGGCGCCCACCGTGTAAGAGAAGGTCAGCCAGAGCGGGACGAACGTCATCCACGCCTTAATGTTCATCCTCCCGAGCACGGACCCGGCGAGGAGGATGAGCGTGATGGCGGCGAACACGCATTGGAACCACACCATGGAGGCCATGGGGAAGAAGGGAGCGATGGTGGCGGTCTCGAGCGTGCCGTTCTTGTGGTAGTGGGTGGTCTCGGGCAAGACAGCCTGCTTGATGAGGAACTTCTGGCCGAGGGCGGGGCCGGCCTTGCCCCAGAAGGGAAGGAGCTTGTCGCCGAAGGACATCTTGTAGGCCCAGGTGACCCAGCAGAGGACGACGGCGGCGAAGGCGTAGAGGGCCATGAAGGCGGAGTTGACCGCCCACTTCTTCTTGACGACGCTGCCGTAGAGGATGACGAGGCCCGGCACGCTCTGGAGGCCGACGAGCGTGGCGGACACCATCTGCCATGCGTTGTCGCCCTTGTTGAGCCAGTCGGGCACGGCGGACGACGTGAAGGCCTGGTAGGCGACCGGAACAGGGTTCGGCGGAGGAGCGGCGGCGGCCATAATCAAATCTTTGACTATGTACGCTGAAGATTCCGCGGGGGAGAAGGGGAAGCCCGGCTGGCACCACTGAATTAGACAAGTGTGGATTCAGAATCTCTCGTCTTCTTCTTCTTCTTCTTTTAAAAAATCTGGGGGAGAGCGTTTGAATATTCTGCCCTTGTACAGCGCTGCATGCTGGCCACGTTTCTTGCCACAAATCCCTAATATAATATTACAGCTAAGTCAAAGGTCCTCCCATGGTGGAAACGGGGAAATATACGTAGGACCCACCATTAATGCCTGCAAATCCTTCCTCCCTCCTGCCATCATAAATCGTACATTTTAAGGATCCCCATGTTATGATAGGTGGGATTCCCGACAATTTCGGGTGTAACGGATACGAAGTATAAGGAAGTTTTAATGGGCAAAATTTGAAGTTGCCGCGATTTGCGGTGATTGAGAGTGACCTCTTTAATCACTTTCACATGATATTAGGTTGACTCCGAAATATTAATCGAAGACTTGTCTCTATTCAATCAAAACCATGGAAGATTGTGCGGTCGTAACTGCTTTTTTCAACTAGCATCTTTTCCTATTATCCTCCTCCTCTACACCTGGGATGATCTCATTTGGATGACGTCGAAATTGTCGAGGTAAAATCGCTTCGGTGATCCTCGTACTCTTACCCTGAGAATCGAAATTATCCCTCCATCGACAATCCCATTAAGTAAGCAAATTCTGTTAATTTACCATTGTATGCCTCGGACTTGGCATGATGGGGTCGAGTCTCCTTCCTCCTAAACTTTTCTATGCAATAAAGAAAAAGCCAAAAGCAAGAGATGGCATGTCCACATGACTTACGAGTACGAACGCCAGGGCCTCGCTATCGAGCCCATCACATTGGCCCCCACGTAAACCGGACGTGTCTCAACTCAAAAACTCCATCATTAAAATCCGCTCGCCATTTTCCCAAATGGCCAAAAAGAGAATGGAAGAAGAAGAAAGAAGAAATTCAGAAAGGAAGGGGGTGGGGGGCCAAATTGAAGATGGGTATTGGAGAGAGGAGGCAGAAAAGGTAGAAGGATGCATGAAATTGGTGCTTCCATCCATACACGTTACGTACGGGTTGGATCGTATCCGTGCTGTCTGTTCGGTTGGATGGTACCGTTTCGTTGTTTAGGCCTTTTTTTCTTTTCTCTCTCTCTCTCTCTCTCTCTCTCTCTCTCTCTCTCTCGCTGTAAAGTGACCAATTTGACGGTAGAGGCCAACGTCGGGGGGTTGTTGATTGGGACTCTCGTGCTCGTCTTTTGTAGCCTTTCCGACTAGAAAACAACGCCCAAGTTTGCAGAGGACGAGATTCTTTTCCTTGTCCCAGAGACTCCAATTTCCCAAATCCTCATTCTCACCATCCAAAACCAAGTTAATTATGTCTTGATTTTTCTTTCTTGCGTTTATTCTTTATTTTGTTGTGATGGTGCGCTCAATCCCTCTACTCAGTTTTGGTCCGAAGTTGTCCTTGTTTATTTTAAAATGATTCATCGTTGGCCCCTGAATCTATTCCGATGGTGGAATTTGGCAAGGACACATTAACACTGTTAAAAAAAAAAAAAATCGACTCCCTTTGTCGAGTTGGAAATTCTTTTAAATGCTATAAAATAAATTCTCTCTCGTAAGATGAATTGGAGTCCCAAGTCTGTAATGCAACGGTACGTCTCTCATCATCGTCTACCACTGTTAATTAGTAAAAGGCGATTCAGCATTCCGACCATCCAATTTAATTAAAAGAGGACTTGTCCATAAAATTCTACGTTTGACCGCCGGGCGCAGCTGCTTCTTTCCACCCACTTTGCCACCCACCATCTTGGAATCGTGTTTGTCGTCTTGCGTAGAAAATGGGTTCATGAGGGACAAAAGCTGATGCCCCCTCGTGTTAACGTGTGATGATGCATCAAAACTTTAAAAAAAAAAAAAAAAAAAATTGGAAAGATTCCAATGATACGAGGTCTCATTATTTTTTCAAATAAAAACCCACAGTGAATTTTATTTTAAATAAAGACCTAAAAGTGGCCACGATGATTTCAAATAAGGGCCCGATCTCGCCTACCCGCTGAATATTCCGGCCGATCAAGGACATTTTCGTCAAAAAATAATGTTAACATGAATTTTGGTTAAATTATAATAAAAATTTAAAAAGCTAAAAGTTATAAAAAAAAAATTACAGGAGGAGGACCTAGGGCCTCTTTTTTTTCTTTTTTCTTTTTTTTAAGTTCTAATCTTTTATTTCTTCTTTGCATGGAGTCAGCGGAAGAATTCGATTTTGCCGACTATTGGCAAGAATTGCCTTGCCCAGGTTCTCGCGGCGAACAAGGCAACTCTCCCCCAAATCTGGCGAGGGCCCTCACCCGGCTCTCTCCAGGCATTGCCGGTGGCCAACTATCGCCTAAGACCGGCCACCGCGAAAAGGAAAAAAAAAAGATAAAAAGATAAATGACAATAATACCCTTAAGGGCAAGGGCTTTTTGGAGCCCTTATTTGAAAAAATGAGAGCACTTTAGGCCTTTATTTGAAATAAAATCCACTTCATGACATTATTTTAAAAAATAATGATACTTCAAATGCTTATTTGAAAAAATCTCTGCGAAGTAGCCCAAAAAGGAACAAAGCAGAAGATGTATCTGTTCTCTTGCTTGTCACCGGCGATTAAAAGGGGATAGCAACACTAGAGAAAACGAGCAAAAGCATCTCCGACATGTTAGAATTTCTCTCTTCTGATCAAGTGCCACCCAGTCGTGTACAAAAGAACCTGCATTATAGTGTTTTCTAAGTGTCTATACAGAGGGACTGAATAATTGCAGAATCTGCATCTCACTAGAAAAAGAATTAAGGACATGAATATACATGCATCATTCAATATCAAATAAATTAAATTACACGGGTTAGCTCGCCTACAGAATCAAAGCCATGTGCACCATTATTGCCCCAGAACCAAAATTTTGAGAAGCCCAACAATAGGTATTGAATAACCTTAGGACAATGGGAAATGGATCTCCTATCGTCATCGCACTCGCACATTCAGATCAGCTACACAGGTAATTTAAAGATCTAGAAATTGCTAGAGTGGAGTTCCCCATGATCTGGTTTGCTTGCCTTTTACTCTATGTCGGTGAGATTTGGCAACATCTTTAAAAATATGTCACCTGCAAGCACACACGACTTATTTGAAATAGTCTTGACGCAAAATTGTAACAAAACTAGGAAATGATCCGTCTTCATCCTTCTGTTTCCACACTTCTCCATTGCCCGGGAGGTACCATGATACTTTCGGTGATAGTGGTGTATATAAATCTGCACAACATTTCAGATAAGTTATCAGAGTAATTGTATAAAAAACTGTAGGCAAAAGAGGGAAAGGTATCTTTAGTATTAAATCAATTGCTCAACAAATCAATACGCCCACCACACGTCTTTCTATAATAAATCCATGACACATCTCAGGCTACCCCATTATGCCGTGAGGGCATCATATGCCCTTACAACTTATAAATGCTGAATCGCCTATACTGAACCTCGATCTGTGATTATTTTTGCATGAGATTCAATGTCAATTATTGTCCCATGATCATAATTGTCTTGGGTATGAGGTCTTCATGGCAAAAAAGCCTAGCCCCCACTTCTCACCCCCTGGTATTGATCATACTGCTATATATACCCACCTTTCTTGGAACAAATATACCTTTCTTTGACTCATGATTTTGGGAACAAATAGGAAAATTACAGTTCTCTCACAGTATCTTACTATATAGAGCTCTGGCCTCCTGTACCATTTTGCAGAAAATTAATTTAAACTAGTGGTGAATATGCCCACTGATTTACCAAAACTAAGACTTGGTCATCGTCCCTAACCATACCACGTGGATGCTAGTATGCTATTTAACTCTACATATCGAATCTTCACTCATATCCAAATACTCAAAGATCTTTCCTGAATCCTTTTAATCTGCAGGATCCACCTGCATCATACATGCAGATGTTCGTAATTGAAAGCATCTAAGGCTGCCATTACATCTGTCAAAGCCAATTTACACAAGCTTCTCTTATCTTTATCCTCAATTGGGGTCACCCAAACTGCTCCTCCAATACATTTATTTCTAACCATGTCTGTAAACCGCTATCCAACATGTCCCTTATCCATTTAGCAAACATAGCTTCCATGGACATCTACCCAGACCATCTAGTAAAGGCTTACTCATTTCTGAGGCCATAATAACGCATTCTGGATGGTTGGCGGCTTTTCAATACTTTACACCCAAAGTTTTTCCTCGCATATAAATACACTTGAGAAAAGTACCTGTAATTAGAGGAGGATCCATTTCTCTTGTACTATGCAATACAGCGGTTCCAGATAGCACAGTAATCAATCCACAAAGCTCTGATGCTATGCTGCTGGCACTTTGACCAGAATAATCCTGCATAAGTATACGCCTCATTTTGAAGTCAAATCTCTCCGGGGGCGCGCGCCCACGAGCTAGTGGGTGTGTGTGGGAGAGACTAAGTGTAAGAGAGAGTCTTTATTGAACTACCTGGAACATAATTGCACTGGCTAAAATTGTAAAAGATGTAAACATGGCGTAATAGATAGGTGAAACAACAGCAGTGTTGAATATATCCAATGCCTGCAACCATTTGAAAGGGGTGTTAGATTAAATGGCCATGAAAAATTAAATTCAATGTCTTGGGAGCATAACTACTAACCAAAATAATGATTAATCATAAGGGGCCACTAACAGAATTAATATGCTTAACATCAAGGGACAGATAATGAACTAAATGCTTCACCCAGTGTCCCCTGATTCTTTACCCAATCATTCCAAAGAAGTCCAGCAGCAAATTACAGCAGAACGCCATCATTGCATGAAAAGGGGACAAACAAGAAACTCTGGCATGTAGTTGCGACTATATTTGACAGTCCTCATAACCATGTAAGCAGTAACGAAATGACTCATAAGCTCTCAAAATAAGTATGCAAGTGATGTGTTTCGGGAGCTGGTGGGTCTCTCCTTAAGTATCTTCCAGTATCCTCTTTCACATCCCATATGAGACTTGGGTTTCACAAGCCCACTACACCCCAACCCTAGTCCTTGTTGCATCAGCATCATACTTAAAACTCAAGGGCTATTGGAGGCCATAGTTCCATAATGCTAACTGTCGTCATTTCACAGCACCAGGATGCACTATGCATGCTAGGAGCCTTCCACATGGTGAATGTCCATGTTGTAAATGTTGAGTGTTTGGGGGCGTAAAAGCTTAATTGATCCTCAACTTAGAAAAGCTCAAACGAGAACTGTGCCGCACTGTCCAAATAGCAGAAACAGTTGACTAGTTGCGCGTATTTGCTTCACTTCAGTCAGATTCTGGTTGATCTACTCCCGGCAAGGTTCTCCAATTAACGTGGTCCTGCGGGCAGATCCTTAATAGGAACGCCATGAGAGATATGTGGAGTGGAACTGTCTTTTCCTTCCACTCCCTTTTCTAGCTTGTAATTACCCCTTACAATCTTAGTAAGTACAAATTAAAATCTAGAAGAAGAATGGATTAAAATGTGGAGTAGTATGGTAGCTGGATTACGGAACAATAGTAGCTCTTTTTTCTCGCAGATAAGTGTTTGCTAAGGAATCGCGCAAGGCTGACACAGAAACTGGGAGACAATGAAGGAGACCCAGCCAAAAAAAAGAATAAAAGAAAAATGAAGATATCATAATAGAAGAAAACAGGGAATGGTAGTGCAGGTAGAATCAAGTTGAATAGGACAAAGAATGGCATCTGAAAGAGTGCAAGTACTTTATGTTACATGAAGAGTGCATTATTATCCTCCACCTCTTTTGAATTTCCTCAATTTGTGGCAAATGCTTCCGATCATTCACGATGTCATAACGTCCGCTCTCCAGTACTTTATGCAGGAAAGAAATCTCTAACTTCTTCTTGTTCCATATCCTTATCAACTATACAACTCCCTACAGTGTTATAAGAAGAGGCACTCATGTAATGTGTGCTTATCCAATTCTCTTCAATTTCAGCGAAATAGTGCGTGTCATGCATACTTTGCTGAAGTGGAACACAAAGGAAGCTCATATAGAGCGAGTGCAATAATGAACCATAAGGCACAAAAAGACTATCTGGAAACTCTGCAAGTCGAGAGGAAAGTGAGTGATGTACTTATTATAGGTATCTAAGCCCCTGTAGAATAAGATGCTTACCATGTTTAGATAATTTAATTGGGTGATGATACAGGTAACTGCAACCATTGCAAAAATCCACGTCTGGAAATATATAATCTGGTTCATTCCCTCCAATGTCAGCTTGATTGCAATGCCAATTGCCTTGATACTTACAACCTGCCACGCACCATGACTCATAATTGGAAGTCTTCTTACACATCACAGCGGAAAGAAGCTAAGAGCAGAAATAGGAGGCTAGGTAAGAGAAAGGAGAAAGATTTCTCACCGTCAAGGACCCAATGACAGAGCAAATTCCAATGTAAACCAGTATATTGGTTTGGCCATAGCGAGGAGCACAATAAAATATCAGCGTCAACGCTACTGCTATTACTGACGCCGTATACAAAAGAAATGCTGCAAGAAGTAAAGCAACACCAATGAGGAAGAATAATAGAAAAGGAAAATTGAAGAATCAAGGTTTTGCATTACAAGGAAAAGCATTCTTTTCTGGCACAACCAACCTGGTTGAATTGCTAATTCCCATATTTCCTCAACAGAATCAATTGAACGCTCTTCGGGAGCATGAAGAACTATTACCGTGGAGCCCACAATGCACAAAAGGCACCCCAACATCCCCATCCTCTGGAGTTTCTCGTTCAGCATGAAATGCGCCAGGATAGCACTGTAAAATGAAGACTTTCCCAGAGTTCATATCATTCACACCAGAGAATTCTACTTGAGTATATAGCACGCGGCATCCGAATAAACAGGATAATCCAGTGCAAGCCAATTAAGAAGCGGTCTACCTCACAATGATACTTAATGCGCCCAGTGGCGTCACGAGCACGGCAGGGGCGTAAGCGTAAGCTACGAAATTCGAAATCTCGCCTACAATCACTGCCAAGATCCAAAACAATCCCAAAATCAGAATGCCAACATTGTAAGATCTACATTGCACATAACGAATCACGCACTTGCATCTAGAAAGCGAAATCAAAGACAACTAGACACAGGGCCATGAGCGAACCACAGAGGCAAAAGCAGTTGAAAAATCTACCGGCAACAGAAGAGCAACTTACTCGTAATCATGCCCAACCACCATAGTGGCTCCAATAAGTAAGCATATCCTCCACCACCTAAATAAACGAAAGAAAATCAATTCCACAAAATAAAGAGGACCTCAATCAGCATGGGAGGAGAATTACTGGCGCGAGCGCCATTGGCGCCGGCTCGCTGGAGGCCTTTCTTCTTGATGATGAAGCTGGAGCCGATGAAGGCGCTGGAGACGACGGCGAGGACGAATCCTTTCAAGTTGCTCGAGTACATGGGCACATTTAATATTTTACGAGCAGCAAGGCAACAAATAAAGAATAGGCGTTCCCCTTCCTTCCGGCTGAAACTAGGCGATTAAACAAGACGGATGTCGTTGACGACGGCGAGGACGGCGGAGAGCATGGCCTCGATTCTGCGCAGCCAGCGACCGCGATTGCATTGGCGTCGTGACGGGAGAGAGAGAGAGAGAGAGAGAAGAACAGGGACGATCGAATCGAATTGAACTTCTCTCCCTCCCTCCTCCTCCTCCTTCTTCTTCTTCTTTGGTTTCGATGGAGAAATTGGAATGGACGCAGAATCGAAGAGAGAGAGAGAGAGAGAGAGAGAGAGAGAGAGAGAGGGGCGTCTCCTGCAAGTCCCCACGAAAAATGTAAAATAAAAAAAAATGAAAAAAGTTAAAAGAGGATGTATTTTGTTTCCAGGCCGTGCCCGCCCCCTCTTTTTTAAGGGGGGGTTGAGTTTGTTGCTTCTCTTCTTTCATCGTTTGCTAATCAATGTCCACACAAAATCGTTAGTTGGCTGCCCAAAATTTATTATGGTTGGGTTGCTACTTACTAGACCCCCATCACCAAATTCATTTCCATTGCTAAATCGAATCAATTGTGAAAGATTGACTCCGAGAAAAATATCGACTGGACCCGGAACCGAGCTGATTGAAGCCCCGAGCTCGATTCCAATTTCATCTTTTACCTTTTTCATAAGGAAAAGTCATATTTAAATCGAGCCAATTCAAACTCTACTTGGCTATTCGACACCCAATCTAAGTAGAATCAAGCACCCACCCCCCTGCCACCAAGTACTGGCTTTTTTCTTCGGGCCAATTTATATGTCTTAGGGCCGATTTGTTCGATTAAAAACCATTTTCAGAAAATTATTTCTAGACTTTTCGGGTGTTTGGATGACAAAAAACTATTCGGTCGGCGGAAAGCAATTTTCATATACTAAAAGATGTTTTCGATCATACCACCAAGCAAATGAAAATTAATTATTTTAAACAAAATTGATTTCCACATAACACATTCGCTTTTTATTACGAAAATTTATCGAAAGAGTTTCTTGAAAAAGAAAAACTTGGTTCACGAAAGTCCTGCACATTTCTGTCCAACCCTCCTCAACTCCATGGCAAAAAAAAAAAAAAAAAGTTCTCGTTGTCCTTCCAATTCTTCATACGGATCAAAACATTCTTTTGTGTTGAATTTGCGTTTCCGTTTGTATTATTCATGGTACGATGAGTGATGCTGAAGCACACAAGCGTGAGAACACAATTGGCAATAACATAACAAATTCCAAGTCGGAGCAAAGATCGACAAATGGAAACTAACTTACACAATGATGGGACGTAACAAAAATATGGAGCAGGATTGGCCCTGTAATCTTTGGTCTTGTCTTCCTGCTATAAGACAATAATTAGGAATATTAAATAACCTCGGACGACTCCAGTCATTTCACGAAAAACTTGACATTTTTTTTTTAGAAAAATATTTTATAGAAAGTCATGATAGTATTTCCTGTTGTTTGGCCGAAATCTGAAAATGAGCTGTCCATCATATATGACAAGAAAAACTTGCTTTTATTTTCCTAAAAAAATACGTGCATTATCCGCGCAACATAAGGCTATATATGTTGTATCATCAAATTTGTAAATAAAGTATTTACAAATTATTTTCACGACATAGATACTTCAATAGATTGTAAACAATTATATTTTCTCCTGTGAAACTTGGCCTCCCTTGCTTAGGAGTTAGGCCTGAGCCCAGCCATAGGGTGCTTAGGATCTAAAATAACTTGCCTGTCGATATACCTGCTATACACGTAAGAAGAAGACACCGAAATATAGCATCAAGACACAAGGCAATCATATGTAAAACATGTGAGGATTTCAATGGATGTCGATCAATGTGGAAACATCGGATGGGCTATCGATGATATCCGCATCTTCCACTCCTTGAGGGTTTTCGAACCGCATCTTTAGGAGGCTGTTTTAAGATTCAGATAACTGCCGATAACTGTTCTGGTTGCTTTGTCCATTTTTTTTTATATATTTGTTATTAATTTGGACGCATGGCATTAACTCATACTGGTGTCGATAGCCCGTCCAATGTTTCCTCATCATTCAATCCTCATGTGTTCTAGACATGATCACCTTGTGTATTGACACTGTGTTTTGATGTCTTCTTCTCACATGTATAGCACACGTATCGATCTCTCACATGTATCGACGAGCAGGCTATTTTGAGTAAAGCTTCAGACTTGTACAACAATGCTGCATTCATCCTAAATTAATTTTGTCGCCACAAAAGCTCCCAAAATGATTTACCCGTGCTACATTTACCCCAAATAATAAAAAAAATCAAATTAGTACAAATGTACCCTATTTACCTCCAAACTAATTTATGAATGTCCCATTTACCCCAAAGTATGGTAAAGTTGGGATATTTTGATTAAATGTGGCACGAAAATACCAGTTTAGGATTTATTGCGACATAAAGGTTAGTTTAACGTGGCCGACCACCGCCGGTCGATTTTGAACTTAAGAATATCCATCTTTCTTTTAAGCAATTCACCAATTAAGTCTTTTCCGCGGGACTCGGGGCAATGAACTGGACCAAATTTTCTCGTGTGTAGTTATTTCTTTGTTTCCATTCATAGAAACAACTTCAATTTTTTACTCCTTGCGCAGTTAATGCATTGCACATCTGTTTCTTGAATAAATTCTTGGAGCTCTTACATCAGCAAGCAATTTCCGATCGATTTCCTCATATTTTCACTTTTCAACATCGATATGATTACTTGTTCAATCATCTAAATTAGGGTCTAATTAAGGTTTGGAAAAATGGCGTCGCTTTTGGCATCGGTTCACACTTAACAACCGCGTGGGAGAGTGAAAACAACAAAAAGGAAAAAAAAAACAATTTAGTCAGCATTTTCCTTTAACTAAATTGGACAGACTATGGCTTAATTACACTGACTTCACAAGTTTTAAGACTTTTTTTTTTTGGTCGGAAATTTTAAGACTTAATTATACTATTTTGAAGGTTTTGGGACCGAATTCCACTCTCACAACAAGTTTGAGGACTTATGATGAGCTCATCTTTTTATATTTTCCCCAAACTATGATAGTTAGATGAGTCTTGCGTATCGAAGTTTGTTTGGACGAGCCTTATTTGATCATCGAGATGGCTAATAAGCTGTCCGGCCCCTAAATTGCAAGCCCCCACTTCAAGACACGGTCAAAACAAAGCAAGTTAGCGCAGAGTCATTTTGAACGGTCATAGCCCTCAAAGAGAAAAGCCACTTCAATGTATCGGCAAATCGCTTGGCCCCCGTTCATCTTCGGCGCACAATCGCGCGATTTTTTAACCTTCAACTTCTTCTAGAAAAGCCGCATTCCTCCATAAATAATTGCGAAAGGAAGAAGGAAAGGGACGAAATTGAAGAGCGGAGAAGTCGTCAAAAGCACTTCTTTTTCCCCCCAATCGTTCACATTTTCAACGACTACAAATCCAATCAGTGCTTGCACGACCCGTGGAATTGCAAAGCGCGAACGTACCCGAAAAAGATGTCCTCGTCGCCGTCGGAGGCAGACAACAGGATTGAACATCGGACACAAATCCACTAATCTTAATTAATTAGACTAATTAAATATCAAGTAATTAAATTGGGGAGGAGAGAGATGGGTCCAAGTCCCGGGGTTCATATTTCACCGACGCTCCAACCAAAACGATCATGTCGTCGTCCCAACCGGTCAAACCAAGCTCATGAAATTTCCAAATCGACCATCGACTGTGTCCTCCGTTGCGTCCGTTTCTTTCGTGCACCCCGTGTCCAAATCTCACGATCCACACCCGGGTATCTTATCGGAAGCGCGCAGTAAAAATTCAATACCTTCACTCAAAGAGAGGACCGTGAAGTCCAAGACCGTCAACATATCCCATTTGATCAATTTTCATTCAAAAGCTTGAGCCAATAAGTCGCGGGCTAGTTAGGATATATTCACGGCTCGAAACCACACAAATTCTCCGATGTGGGACTTTGTTCTAACACTATCCGCACATGTATCTCAACATATCTATCCACCTATCGGTGTGGATAATCATATGTTGATATTGTCGGGACATCCGGCTATCATGGCTCGAATTCGAGCAATTTCCACGTCATCTTCAAGAGAGGACGATGAATTTGGATTAGATGGGTTTGGTGGGGATATGGTGAGGAAAATCGGATCCGACACCTCAAGAGTCCACCTTCCTCGGTAAACCTCAGTGCGAATCGAATCGCATCGCATCGCATGGCGGCTTAGACATACCAAACGGATCCTCTGTAAAAACAAGAGGAGCATTCAAGAAAACCTAAACAAATAAACCCATCCAAAGCTGACTGGTGAGCGTTGAGAAGCCTCCTAATCAGAGCGGAATCTAATCAAAAGATGAAACAAGCGAATGTGATATTTGTGTGGGCCCCCCCACCCATTTCGACTTAAACAAATAAACCCCAGGAAAACAAGGTGGTTGTGGTTGGGCCAAATTTGAAGCTTCTAAAATATTTAGGTTGAAGAGTGTTATTTACCAAACTCAAAAAAAAAAAAAAAAAAACACGAAGGGGGTACTTGAAAGGTCAGCGGAGGACAGGATTGAAACTTTGACCGGTTCCGATATTCAACAAAGTTTAGTTCAGTCCAACCCGGTGGTCTACTAGCCGACGTCTGCTCCTCATCTTTCAACTTTATTTTTCTTCTCTTCTTTTCCTAAACAAGAAGAGCTCCTTCTTCCTTTGCTCAATAATTGATACGTAATAATATAGTTTAATCAATCGACACGGACGATGTCGATGCTCGTTACCTACTTATTGGATTTTTACTGCTTGTTTAAAGCTTGGGGGGCACATTTTTTGGTTGAAGGAAAATGGTGATTGAAAGGGGGATCACTTTCTTGCAAACATCATTTGTCAAATTTTTGATGAGAACATCATTAATAATTGATTTCTGGGCGGGTGGTGACAACGGCAGGCTTTGATCTCTCTGTCTCTCTCTTTCTCTTATTCCACTCTATCTCTTTTCGTCTTCTTCTTCTTCTTCTTCGAAACGTGGGGATCCTCCTGGTTAACTTCTACTGAGAGATCGATTCTCCTCCTCCTCGTCATCCCTCTTTCTCCGAGCAACTCCCAAGTAGATCCACCTCGTCTCCCCCACCTTCCCTGGTTTGTTTCGCCTCCCTCTCTCTCCCTTTTTAACCTCCCTCGCCTCTAATCTTGCGTACGGGCTCGCAGTCATCTGCGGTGTGTGTAATTGCTGAAAAGATTTCCTCCTTCTTTCTTATTCTCCTTTATTTTCCTCCTGTTTACGGGAGCTGCGAATAGTCACCGTGCTGTATTCTTACTGCTGAGGTTTTTGCTTGCCGTTCTTTCTTTTTTTGGTAAGAGTCCCGTGGCGTACACTGTTGACAGTTTGGTGGTTCTTGGTTTGCTTCTTTTTTCCCATTTTCAGCTAAGTTGCGATTCGGAACCCCCGGTGGATGGTCGCTGGTAGTTGTCGGCTCTCCAAAGATTTCTCTTTTATTCCGTGCTCCCCTGCAGTTTACTTTGAAGGCTTGCCGTTCAGAAGAGTGACGTCTGGTTGCGGAGTTTAATTTGTAGACGCTAGAATTGATGCTGATCGACCTCTCCTGAGCTGCGGAAGTGGGTCTTTCGATCCGCCTAATTTTGATAAGAGGAGAGCGAGTTGCTTGTCGTTGGCCTCGGACAAAATGGGAGGGCTTTGTTCCAGGAGCGCTGTTGCTAAGAGTAATCCTTATGCAAACCCAAATGGGGGTTTCAATCATTACAACTATAAGCCCGCTTCGGTTCACCAGTCGAGCGTGCATAGCAATTTGACTCCGCCACAGGTACGTCAGGTCATGGTCAAACAATCGCAGGAAACCAAGCAGTCGCAGGAACCGGCTGCCCCAACCCGTCAGGCGGCCAGTGCAGCTCAATATGGGAACAATGATGATGAATTTTATGATGGGATTCCCAGATACCAGATGCAGAAGTCACGATCAGTAAGGTCTATTGCAAAGGTATTGTGCATCTGTTCGGGCGCATGTGTTGCGGCTTTTTACCATCCTTTTAGTCATCTCTTCGTTGTGCTAACTTTGATCCTATGAGCTAGAATATAATCTCAATGTAAATATCGCCGAGGGCATTTTTTTTGGTTCAATGAAAATGCGTCCTGATGTTCTTGCACCTAACATGGTTGCCTGTGCCGTCCTCTCTGAGAAATGGTTTCAGGTGGCTCCTTGTTTGTACGTGAAAAAAGCTACGTGAATTTATCTGTTTCATACTGCTGACGGATATACTTACTGAATATATTCTATGACCTAAAATTATAGGTAGGCCTGATGGATATTCGTTCTAGTTACATATTGTAATAAGCATGTTCTGTTGGTACCCTCCGGCAATTTTAGTTTGCTGTGTTCTGTAGGATGTAACTTGCTGAGCCTGGAACCCACTTAATAGAGTAATCTAGCATGATCGGAACTATGATAGTCATTTTACAGGTACTTGTTGAAAGCTAAGATGTTGGTAAATAGCTATTATTTGCAACATGTGAAAATACTTAATAGTGGCATTAACAATTCCATGCCAGATAGGAAACCTCGTTATTATACTCCTGCCTTTCTATGATTGTCACCCACTGGGCTTTTTGCCTGTACGAGTGGTGGTGTGATATATCACTTTAGAGTCTCAAAAGTGAAATCGGCTGATTCATATTTTCCTTAAATGGTGTTTGTTCTTAATGGAAGTGCATATGACCCTTAAATTCTGGAATGTTCTCGTAATTTCATGGACTCTTGAAGAAATGAAAAATTTCCCACCCTTCCTTATTTGATCATCGTGTGTGAAAGACTGAAACTGTTTCAATTTGTCCTAACCCTTCTGGGCTGTATGCACATGTTAAGTTTTCCTGTTTCAAGGAAGTAGAGTGGCTCTACTGTCTATTTCCTCTCTTCCTCTTGGTTAATGCCATTCTCTGCACGATGGTGCTTTATTACCGCAGGTTTCAGAGGTTAGCTCCCGTCTAGGCAGAGGGGCAGTGGAAGTCCTGGACAATCTCACTAGTAGCATGACAAATTTGAATCCTGGTGGTGGATTCGCTTCTACAGTGGCAACTAAAGGAAATGAACTCACAATATTATCTTTTGAGGTTGCAAACACTATAGTCAAGGGGTCCAGTCTTATGCAATCCCTTTCCAAGAGAAGTATAAGACATTTGAAGGAAGAGGTGCTTTGTTCAGAAGGTGTTCAGCATCTAATATCTAAAGATGTGGATGAGCTCCTACGAATTGTTGCAATGGACAAGAGGTAGGCCTAGATAGCATAAACTTATTTGAGCATGAGCCTGGCTGATCATTTGTTGGCTCTGGTCATTTACTTGTCAACTTGAACGTATTATTCTCACAGGGAGGAGTTGAAGGTTTTCTCAGGAGAGGTGGTTCGTTTTGGGAACCGCTGCAAAGATCCTCAATGGCATAACTTAAACCGCTACTTTGAGAAGTAACTAAACAGAGGCCATTTTTTCTTTTTGATTTTTGACAGCTCTATTAATTGTATGTATTATAAAACTTAATATTGTTCTTGCGTGCTATTTGTTGTCATCATACAGGATTAGCAGAGAATTAACTCCTCAAAAGCAATTGAAGGAAGAGGCTGAAATGGTGATTCAACAACTGATGACTTTGGTCCAGTATACTGCTGTAAGTATTAAAATTTTTATATCATTTTCACTTTTCTGTCACTTGTAATTTTCATTCATAAGAACAACATTTGATTAAAAGCCATAATCATAAGTTAGAAGTTGGGTTGCCCAGTTCTTGGCTGGTGGATTTAGTGTTCATTATTTTTAGGATTTGACGCACAATTGTCACGAAGTAAAGCGTAAAAGCGAGAAAGAGAAATTGAGACGTGAGATTTTATCCTGGTTCATTCTTAAACTAGGGTTAAGTCCAAATGTAAGATTCCACTACTATTAGCATCTTGCATCTCTCGTTACATCATTCAATTATAAGCCAAAAAGAGTATATATAATAGTAGCTATTCATGAGCTCGAGCCCGAGCCCGAGCCCGAGCCCGAGCCCGAGCCCAAACCACTAATGAAAAATTATGGGCTTAAATCATAAAGGTCCTCTGGATGTGCTTTCCTGTCGTTGGAAAGTATGAACCACACCCCAACAATCATAACGATTGGAAGGAGAAAGCTGGGGTGATTTTGCCGAGCTTTTGTGGTATATTGATATGGGAAGATGAAGGTGGATATAGACCTTCGTATGTACATGGCCTAGAGTACGGATAAGGCTAAATATGGCGTAGAATTTCTCCTGCGAGAGAGAGAAAAAGTCATTGGATGATTTAATAGTTTGGAGAGAGAGGAAGAGAGTTTGTGTTGCTGATCCCACAGTTGACAAAAGGCCATCGATCTTCCTAGTGACATCAACCACAAATCTGTCTGTCTGCCTATCTCTCTCTCTCTCTCACACACACACACACACACAGTAGTCTCACTCTGTGTCTCTCCTAGGTAGTTATTTCATAGAGAGGAGCTGAACTGTGGCCTAGGCATTAATATCATGATACCTTGTTTCTAGCTGCCAATTCCTGGCTGCTATTTTACCATTTGCGTTCTCCTGTAACGTGCCCCCCCCAAAAAAAAAAAAAAAAAATCTCTTTCTTTTGCTGTGTGCGAGTGACCAAATACTCACTGATCGCTTATCGACTAGTAGTAAAATCTGTTTATCTTTTCCTTGGAAAGGTATACTTTCGTCCTTGTATTATGAGCGAGTTCCTTATCCGAATGACTTCTCCATTTTAGTCCATCATCAACTTTCGGCAAATAAAGTTGTTTGTGCAGGGATAAATGGAAAAGTTTTGGCACAAGAAACAAAATCACGAGTGTGAGATTTTGTGAGACTATCGCTAACTGTTTTAAAAGCTTAAGCTATTAGATGAAGACATAGTTTAATATTTAATATTGTATCACTCCCCTCACGCTTAGTCCGGTCTTTTTGCCTAGTACTAAGGTAGTAACCTCCTGCTCCGGTATTATGTGAGATTTTGTAGGATCACCGCTAACTGTTCTAAAAGTTTAAGTTATTAGATGACGGCGTGATTTACTATTTAAATATTCTATCAACGAGGAAGACCTCTAGCTGTGTATATCTTGTATTCACAACATCTCTAGCTCTGGCATATAGTCACTATTGCCCCGTCCCCCTTTTCTCAAATTACCTCGTTTTGGGCTCAGAAAAAATTAGAATCACCTTTGGTGGTCCACTGGGATGATTGCAGTTATGAGTACAGTATTATGTTCTAACACTTACCAATGCAATTTTAAATGCAATCAAATTCATTGATTGAGAAATACACCAACTAGCACTTGCTCTGTAGCCTGCTCTTCTTGGAACCTACATTGTGCCAATAAGATCAATTAATAGAACATATAATCTAAATTGCAACTTTCGTGTGATCGTTTGCCAAAACTCTGATTCCGTTTTTTAATAAGTTTCCTAGAGGATGACTTTACTATCCTCAGACTGTTAGGTTCCAAAGTGTTGCTTCGAGTTTCTGGTTAGGAGATTCAACCTGTATACTGGAATTTCATCATCTGTTTTTCTGGTTTACAGGAGTTATACCATGAACTGCATTCATTGGACAGGTTTGAGCAAGATTATTATCGCAAGCGTCATGAAGAAGATAATTCAAGCACGACACAAAAAGGTGCCTTTTTGACTTTTCTGTCAATGATCACCTTAACTTGAGTCGAGCTTCATGGTCATCAATTTAAAATTCAGCTTCATCGGTGAAAGAGAAAATAGTTTCTTTACTGATGCTGAATTGGATTTGTTGTGAATAGTTTTAGTTCGACGAGCAGTGGCTATTTGCAGATAAATAGAGTATTACTGTTGGAGCGGGACACTGCTTACATGATGATATGTCAATCCTCATAAGGACTATGCTTGATATGAATTTCGGACCTGCTTGGGATAACTTTCCATACTTTTGTAAGCTAAGAGATCTGGGCCTTATAAAGCAATTGGATACATCCTGGTCTTTGTCACTATCTTGTTTTGTTTAAACTGGAAATGTTTTGATTTGCAACCTTGGTGGGTTGCCAACTGGACCAGGAATACTGCTTTGATGGTGGTGACAATCTTATATAGTGGCGGCCAACAGGAACCAAGATAACCTCTCTGGTTTTGCCTATATATGGGCTCCCTGAACATTATTTCTTACTATATTGCTTTGGAAATTTGCAAAGTATACGCACCTCCATTTTGGCATTGCTTAATGGCAGAGTTCTCTTTCCACAGTCTATTACAATCATGTTCTTTTGTTATGTTCATTTTTTCGGTGTGTAGGTGATGGCCTCTCTATTTTGAGAGGAGAACTTAAGAGCCAAAAAAAGCAAGTGAAAAATTTGAAAAAGAAGTCGCTGTGGTCCAGAAGCTTGGAAGAGGTAACTCTAGATTTTTACCACGTGGGAGCTTTGTATAATTTTTCCAACATAAATATGAGTTTACTTTCTGATTCGAGCAAATCCGTCCTTGAATACACCATAACTTAGAGTTATGCATGCATCTTCTGGGAATTCCCGTATGGAACCTTTTAAATTGTTTTTTAGAATGCTTTGCTGCTGTTGGAATGCACATAACTTGCTATTAGGGAATACTTGCCAACTTGCTGGAACTCAGCAGCATCACTTGTTTTTGGTTGGCTTGGATTGTTGGAGGGGAAGTTAGGAGATTCATACACCTGGCCGATAGAATGCTTTCTCATTCTATAATGCTGTTCAACTTTTGAACAAGTAATAGACAGGGATATATTCTAAACAGGGAATTCCTTTTTATCCTTATCCAGGAAAAGAAAAATGCTCTTCTTTCCAGAGGATAATAGAGAGAGAAGTAAATGCAGTTTCTCAGAATATCAAGTATTGTTTTGCAGGTGATGGAAAAGCTTGTTGATATCGTTCATGTCCTGCTTCTGGAAATACATAGTACTGTTGGGACTGCTGGTATGTAAATCGAAAATTGACAATATATACGCTCTTGTAGAAAAATCTTCCCCTTTATTATGTTTAATTTAGCTCAGCACTCATTGCCATTGTCTATTGGTAAGCTATTTTGTCAGACATTTTCCTCTGGTCACCCATTGTAAATTATTCCAGGGTTGATCATTTCCTCTTGTCCTACTTGCCTGGCTTTTCTCTCCTTTTTTTTCTTTCAGAAAAAAATTCCTTGTGCAAATTATCAGGTGTTAAATGAACATCTTTTTCAGCCAAGATGATGTATATAAATGCTTAATTGCGACAACGAGGATGTGGGCAGTATTAGCACAGTTATTGGTGTGTGAAGTTGTAGTTTGTCAAAGAGAAAATTCTATTTTCATACAGAAAAAGTCTTAAAACCTTCCAAATGGATCCACACCTGTAGGAGCAGAAGAATTACCCACAATGCTTTTGATGAATAATGATGTTTCTGGTGGCTCAGCTTTGAATCAGACATGCATTTAGTATTTTTCTTGTTGGAAAACAAGTACCGTGGACGTTGTTTCTGCACGACTGTAAAAGTGCGGTATTTATGATAGTACTGTCTGTCATTTTGCAGATGCTCATGTACCAGCAAAACCATCCATGAGCAATACAAAACTGGGACCTGCTGGCCTATCCTTGCATTATGCAAATATTATTGTCCAAATTGATACTCTTGTAAGTTTTCTTCTTTGGATATACGATCAGGCTGGTGGCATAATGTTACTTAAGTTGAAGGTTGCAAGGTGTTATTCAATGGCATCTAAAATTTGCTTTCTTAGCGCTGTGAATATGTGAAAGTTATCGATCAGATATTTTCTTCTTTTCGGCAAAAGATTGTTCAAGATGACAAGAACTTTAGATAGATAAGGGTCATGGTATCCAAATTTCTTAAATGATGCAGATACGGAAAATAATTCAGTTGTATATTTGGTACAGCAACATTTTCTTTGGCAGAAAAGATACATCTTGTTCATTCTGTGGTTATCCAGTAGAACAGGTAGTCTTTTTCATTAATCCATTCAGATTCATCTTTGATTTTTTCTCATGAAATTTCTGGTATTCAAATGTTTATAGGCGCCACCTGTAACTGCTACAAATTTTCAATTGGTAATTTTTCCGAATTAAGGATTGCATATCAGTTGGCTCCAAGAAATCATTAGACCTATGGCCATATGCTCGCTGTTTTCTGTTTGGATACTTTATTCACTGTTCTTGACATATTGTTGTCAAAGCTGTTGTGGAAAAACAAATAAACTTAAGTTGACAGCAAGTCTAGCAAGCTTTGGGATATTCATACTCCCAAGTTTTTGAAGAAAATATGATGAAATTGGTTCTATTATTTTGTGCTTATCTGTTTATTGAAGTGAAACATAGATGACCATCATTTCATAGATGAAGTAGAATCCCTTGCCACCAGGTTATTGTGGATTAATGCGAGTCCATGGAGCAGGTCTTCCAAACTCCATGATCTCACTGTCTTTGGAAGAAAGTAAATGAAATTGTTACGGTTGCCTTAAAACTGTGTTGATCTGGAGTATTGGCTGAGAAAGACGCACTATTCTTTGAAATTATCAATTGAACTATGATATAGTGTAGATCACATGTTTGAATCTATTTACAGAGCATACTTTGATCCAATCAGGTAGCTCGATCCAGCTCTATGCCATCCAGCCTGAGGGATTCTTTGTATCAGAGTTTGCCACCTAGTATAAAGTCGGCATTGCGCTCCAGAATTTGTTCTTTTCATGTCAAAGAAGAGGTATAATCTCATAATCAATCATTCTTTTCTCGTTCAAGAAACTTAACACATTCTGCTTTCTATTGATCCAAATAGTAATTTCGAAGTCCATTTCTCGAGCTTCTTCCGCTGATTAGGAAATGCTTTGAGATGGTTCTATATAACTTGTCTCTGTTCAGCTCTCTGTTGCAGACATCAAAGCTGAGATGGAGAAGACTCTGCAGTGGCTTGTTCCAATGGCCACAAACACAGCGAAGTAAGATGGCCAGTATATCCGCACCACCTACCTCAATGCATTCAAGCTTGCCTTTGTTTCTTCTGATATTTCTGTCTTTATTTTTGATTGGAGCAGAGCTCATCATGGTTTCGGATGGGTCGGTGAATGGGCTAATACTGGGTCAGTTAGCTTGTCAGCACATTCTGTATTTCTTAACCACCCCTTCCACCCAACCACTACCACTGCAAAAATTAACAAAAGAACTCCATAGTGGTAACCTCAAAAATAGATGATGTGGTGTCTTATTGCAGGTCTGAGTTAAACAGGAAGCCAACTGGACCTACAGACGTCATTCAGATTGAAACACTCTACCATGCAGATAAGGATAAAACTGAGTCCTATATCCTTGAACAACTTTTGTGGCTCCACCATTTGGTTAGTAAATCAAAGAATTCTGCAAACACTGGTGGCTCGAGGTCTCCCATTAAATCCCCAAACCATCTGTCCCTGGAGAAATCGAGCAATGAGGTTAAAGACGAGTCTGCCAAAACCTGCGCGCCTTTACTGACCGCTGAAGACTTAAAGATGTTACAAGACATAAGTAAGAAAAAAAGACGGTTGGGAATTAGTAAGAGCCAGGATTTTGACACCTTCAAGGCTGGTTTGAAGAAGCATGACAGATTGAGCAAGAGTAGCAATTATTCCCCAGCTAGGGAGAGTAAGGAGTCTCTTCCATTGAAACGGCTCTCTTCAGGAATTCCGGTTATAGATTTTGTTATCGATAAGCAAAAGGCCTTGGATGTCATTGATAGAGTCAACGAATTTAGATGATTCAAAGGGATTCACATCCCTCTTGATAAAGTAAAACAGCCTATAGAGAGAGAGACATGGTTGTCCCACGTCCTGCTCTTGTCTACCACTGTGTACATAGAGTTCTGGAATGCAGCGATCCCACAGCATCCCCGGTAGATGGAGGTTTTCTTGCCATACATTCTGCTTCAAAGAATTGGGGGAATGTTTGCAGTCTCTGTCGCTCGAAAGTTCCTCCTATGACATGGTGGCAACACAGGTACGCTTTGGAAGCTGGGGAGATGTGGCTGGGAGGATGTGAAAGGGAGGTGATTCACAGCGTAGTTTGAGAACGTAGTGAAAAGAATACGTGATATTCTTTAGGTGTCTGTACAGAGAGTGGGAGTCATCTGTTCAAATTTTTCATCTTGGGTTGTATGGAGTTTCTCTTTTTGGGGTTTGCGTCCGCATTCCTTCAGTCTCCTCTGTCCTACTTTGGCGGTTTCTTTTTATTTCTTGTGTTTCTTTCTCTTGTCCTTGTAATTCTTTGTATGGCTTGAACATGTAAAGTTGTAGTACGACATGAACTCTATTTGTGAACTAAATACAGCATTAAATCGCTTAGAGAATCTTTTGTTCTAAGCATGTTGGTGTCGAGTGTTTTCTGCACTCCCCTCTTCTCAGAACTCTAGCAATCCGGTGCAAGTTGGAACATGAAACAAGAACAGTCTCAATTACCTCGCAGGTTTCCTCATCCCCACTCTCGTGACTCGATTTCTCTTGGCCCATTTGTTGGTGTTCAAAGGTGATACGAGACTTTTTATCACACTGATCCACTTACTTGATCATTGTCTGCTTGCCCGCTATTTTTGGCGGCAGAAATTGAGGTAAGGATGGCTGTGCAAACAACATTGAGATGAACAAAAGGGGTGTTTGGTCAAACTGGGAAATCATGCGACCGAAACAATACAAAAACTGACAACAATGGAGCGGTCTTTTCATGCAAAGTACGTTATGGTGGTGGTGCGTCCCGCCACACTTGGTCGCTCAAAGCGCATTCAGGTAGCAGCACCACTACTTTCATTCCATGTCCTTATTCTGGAAAGTGTCTGTTCGCTTGTGCTGCCCCTGTTTCTCCTTTTTGACCTGCAAAGACAAGACCTTTCCCAGTTTAGTTTGTTTTTATCCGCCATCGATGAGAGAATATTCTATAATTTCAATACGAACTAGGGAAAGTACCGCATTCGCGGTGTAGAAAATGCATTAAAAGTAATGTTTTTTCAGGACTTTGTGTTATTTTTTCCATCATGTATAGATACGTGATTGATTTTCCGAGTATGGAAAATGCATTCTCGTGTAAAGCAGAGCAGTCTGCAAAGCAGGGAATAGGAATTATCTAAGTGGGTGACTGGGAATTGGAGGCTTCTGTGAGGTCTATTCATCTCTCTCTCTCTCTCTCTCTCTCTCTCAGCATCTGCATTGCCAAAAAGCAATGCAAAAGGATAATGTGAATCTTTAATTGCAATTATCACATCACTTAAAGCTGAGCAGAGAGGGAGGCCCATTAGGTAGTGGGATTCTCATTCGCAATTCCACCACCCCATTTGATCAAAGAGAATTAGCTTTGCTTATTCTCTGTTCCATTGCCAAATTGACCCTCCTCTCAATTCCTCCCCAGCCCCCTCCTCCTTTTCTTTTACCTTTGCCCCTCATATGCTTTGTGGGTCCCTTGCCCTTGCACTAAATCACATGATTTTCATTGTCATCATGGCGATTATAATATGCACCATTTTCTCCTTCATCTCCTCACTCTGCTACCTTATCTTGATACATGCTGGGTTACTAAAGTCATGGGTGTATCAGGCAAGTTTGGGACTTTCCTTTTGTTTTGTTCTCTTCTGATTAATATTTCATTTGGGTTGTTGATGTTCTTCTTCTTTTGTTCCTAATTATCATTGCCAACTCGCTTGTGTGCGCAAAGTGGAAACTTGTTTGATTGTAACTGATTTTGTCCTGATAGTTGGCACTTCTTCCTCTTCCATGGGTTCTTTCCTTTGCCCCCTAAATTAAATTTTTTCCTTAAAGAAATATTTCTGATTGTCTGGGATGGTTCTTGAGGTGCTGTTGCTCGTCCTTATTATTCCGTCCTCAGTGCCTGTAGCTGCAGGATAACGGTTCCTATTGATTGTATTGCATCGACTTACACATGATTTATGAGCTCAACTATTGCTGTAAACATCTCTGGTATTAGAGTGTGAAGTATCAAAACGACCTGCTTGCTCTTTTTTTTTTTTTATAATCCAACATCAACATTCTTCATTAAATGACTGGTCTTGATGCCGTAGACTCACTATAAAAATAATGTGCCATTCATGTCAGGAAGGAATAATGGTATGGAGAGCCGATAGATGGTCCACGTGGTCCCCATGTTCATAACAGTCATTACATTTTTTGAATGGAGTATATCACATGAGGGAATGAAAAAACTGGCCAGACAGGGCAGTCCCTTGGAAGCAATCCACTTAATATTAGAGAGATACCTCGGAAAACCTTCGTTGTGCTGTTTTATGTCAATACCATGTTTACTAGTTTATGAATGAAAGGTTTAGATGAAGTATCAGGAACATGTCTCCGGATAAAATAATCCCATAATTACCGAGAAGCCTTGATGTTGATTCGTAGGTGAGAGCGAGGGCACAATTTTCTTTCATAAGTTCTATCTTTTCAGCAATAGTTGGGTCCCTGAGAGTTCAGAATTCCAGTTTATGAAACATATCAATTGAAAAAATCTCGTCAGAAGGGTGCAGCAATATGAATCACTTGATCAGAACGTCATGTACCAAAAACAGTTCGTTTTTTGTGGTTTCTCATCTGGTAAGAGTAATATGAAAGCAAGTGAGAGTGAGACTTTTCTCTTGGCATCGTGCTCAGGTATGTGCAATACTTGTTCGTGTACATACACAGAAGCGAGTTTTCTTATTTTGATTTTGTGTAAGGTGATGTGACTCATATCTGTTTGTATGTATATTTGATGTTTTAGCATAACCATGGCATATTTTCTTCTGGTTAGAATTATCAAAAGGACGCAAGAAGTTACTGGCTGAAAGTTTGGAAGCCAAAGGCCATCATATGGGTGGAACTTTTCTCAATCATCATGCTTATTTAAAGCAAATCATTTTCTCTTTTATAGTCCTCATCTTGTTAAACGACAGCCATTCATCCAATGGACCCAACGTTGAAGGTACCATTAAATTCTTCTTGCTCTCTTTCACCTATGTAAAGCTATAAACTAATTCTAGAAAAGTATTGACGGACGACTAAAATTGATGGAATACATAGTTTTACTCTCGGTGTGCCTCATAGGTGCTCCCCCACTGCCACTTTCTGATTTACCAGAGATTAACTTAACAGCTCACTGATACTGGCTCACTTAGTGAGATGGTGTTGTGGTGCTGAAATCTGTCGTTGATTAGGAGATCTAATTTGTGCTGTACACACTATCAATGGAATCAACCTTTGTCACTACTCATATGTTCTTATTGCTGTATTTAGTAACTCTAAAAAATGAAAATGAGAGACTTCTTTTGCTCTTGAAATGAGGAAATTGTCATCATTTGCTTTCTGTGCTAGTAACAACTGAACAAAAACTCTTATCATATGTCTGTTTTTTCCTAATATTCAGGCGAGGCTCTCATTGAAGTCCTGAAAAGCCTCAATGATACTAATCACCGCATCAGGGATTGGGATGACCACCTGGTGAGCCCATGCTTCAGTTGGTCTCATGTCAGCTGTCCATATGGACATGTCAATATACTGTAAGTCCAACATAAAATGTACCACCGATCTGCTTGTGAAAGTCCTTCCTATTTCATTACATTGCCAGGTGAAAATGCAGATTAACGGATCTAAATCTGTGCTTAACTTTCTGATTGGCAGGAGCCTCGACTCAATTGGATTTTCAGGAACTCTCTCTCCTGCAATTACCAAGCTAAAGTATTTGGTCAACTTGTAAGTGATCCTTGATGGACGACACTGCATATATTTTTTTAAATTTTAGTGTTTAGTATTTTTGAACTCATTATCCAGCCTTTTCTTTCCATAAATAAGGGATGTGCTAAATTTTATGCTTCCTGCAGGGCATTACAGAACAATAACCTGTCAGGTGTGCTACCCGATTTCCTGGGTAACATGGTGTACCTACAGAATCTAAATCTGGCGAATAACCAGTTCAATGGAACTATACCTGCCTCCTGGGGTCAACTTTCCAATCTAAAGCATTTGTAAGGGGTCTTTCCAGAAACTAAATGCCATTGCTTAATTCTACCCCTGGAAAATGAATAAAAGGATTCACATGTTAATTTGAAGTTCCTAGAAAGATATTATGACATAATTCTGATTTAGAAACTCCCAAATTGGAATTTCTCATGTTTCAATGTATTAAATGAAGGTTAGGCTTCAGTCAATCCTTTAATATTTGCCATGGTGTCAGGAATGGTTTCAGATGTATGATTTCCTCTTAATTTGGAAATGCCTTTGACATCACTGACCTTTTCTTTGGTTCAATAGGGATCTCTCGTCCAATAACTTGATGGGAAAGATCCCCATGCAACTCTTCTCGGTTCCAACATACAAGTAAGTTTCACTAGACTTTTAACCTTCATGTCTGTTAAAAGTAGTATCTTATTTTAACCCAAAAATGAGCTCCTCTATTTACATAAATTAGTTACCATGTAAAGTCAGATTAAGACAGGGTAGAAATCGGCATGGCATTGGTGTGGCTTCTCATCAGACTGGAAATTTTATGCTTGAATGCTATGATTATTTGAGATATGTTTGATGTTTAAGTCAGCTAACTTGGTCTTTCTTGTCAGTTTCACCGGAACAAAACTCATTTGTGGCTCTAGCTGGGGTCAACCTTGTGTAAAATCACCGCTTCCAGGTTGTGGCTTTCTTGTTATAATTTCAATTTTATTCTGCTAATAAATTGGTAGTTTAGAATCTGATTCAGAACAATTGGCAGCTTCAAGTGGAAAGTCGAAACTTGGAGTTGCTGTAGCTTTTGCCAGTTGTGGTGCATTTGCACTTTTGTGTCTGGGGGCTATCTTTGCATACTGGTGCCATCAAATGTCCAAGTCCAAACATGACCTGTTTGTGGATGTAGCAGGTTTTTACCTTGATATCTGATATCATACTTGACTCTTTTCACTGCCTGATTGAGTATGTCATAGGCCATCCCACAATCGATGGGTTGTTTTCCAATTAATTCCTTCTTGTTTGTAAGTTTTACCAATTATTTCTCTTTTAGTTTAAAGCTGTTAGATTCACCAGTTGAAATAGGTAAGAGAGATGAGTTAAATGACAGACAGCAGTTTGAGGAAAAATGTCTGATGTTGTCTTCCTAAATGCTGGGCAAACCTCTTACTCTGATTTCTTTCTGCCGATAGTGTTCAATGCAAATAAATGTATATTTTTGTTCAAACTTCCCTTTAAGGCTAGACAATTCCTAGTCTTAAGTTATAAACCACTTTTTGTCTCCAGTTGCTATTTACATATGTATTCTGAAAGCACTTGGAGAGAGGTCGGATTACTGTTCATCTAAACACAAGGACCCGTGATGTGTTATAATTGGTGAGAAAAACTGGAAAAAGGGAAGGAAGGAGACTTGGATGAAAAAGATGAAACATAAAAAAGTGAGAGTAAATCCCATCTTTAGGGAGAAGAAGCCCCATAAACATGCACTGGATTAGATGGTAATTGTTGTATATGGGAATCACTCTGCGACTTTCTTTATTCACAGTAAATTGGAAGAGGAGTAAGGTAAATAGTGGAGCATGATAGTAAGGAAATGAATACTTTTGTCTTCAGTAGGAGTTGAAATCTCTAGAGCTCCGAATGGTGTCATCTTCTGTTCAGATGAAAGTTTCCTTTGATGAACACGATTCACTGATCTTTGGACCGTGATTCTGGTACCATCACACTATTCTAAATATGGAATGACAAGAAATCAAGAGGAAGGGGTTGCCTTAAGGGCTTGGGCTAAGCGAAAGCATCTTCAAATGCCTTCCATGCTTCCATTTTTACTATCACGAGGAATGAGCTCTGCAAGGAGCTCGTTGTTTTTCTGTATCTTTATTATTAAGATGGTTGTAGCTGATATATGAGAGTCCCTTCATATATACTGTTGGCATCTTAATGTAAATTACTGACTAGCAGTTCCAATTGTCCAGGTGAAGATGAACGAAAAATTTCTTTTGCTCAAGTGAGGAGATTTTCTTGGCGTGAAATTGAACTTGCTGCCGATAATTTCAGTGAAAACAACATAATTGGACAAGGAGGCTTTGGCAAAGTTTACAGAGGTGTTCTCTCGGACAGTACAAAGGTTGCCGTTAAAAGACTTACCGACCACAACAATCCTGGTGGAGAGGCTGCATTCCTGAGGGAAGTTGAGCTTATTAGCGTTGCAGTTCACCGTAACCTTCTTCGTTTGATTGGTTTCTGCACAACCTACTCGGAGAGGATACTTGTTTATCCCTACATGAAAAATCTTAGCGTTGCATACCACCTGAGAGGTACTTCACTTAGACTTATTCTACTGATTCTCAAAGTCCTTATGAGGTATACTGAAATTTTGTAGTAGATTGATCATTGTTTGCAGGCCTACTTCTCTGGAAAGGTATTTTGAGGCTGCCAATTTTCACTTTATTGTTAATTCAATCTTGTGCAACTTCATTAATGTTTATACCATCTTTGATAGTAGTCTAATGTGTGTGGGACAGTACCAAGATGCGAGGAAATTTCTATTAAAGATTAGTGTGAAATTAGACGGATGGCTAAACTGCATCAAGTATTCTTACTCTTTTTGTTAGTACTCTGACATGCCTACTAATATCGGAACAAGAAGACTCTAATGACGAAGATATATTTGAATAGGCAGAAGCCTCTAGTATCTACAAAACTCACTAAGCTACGCAAATCATGTTTGTAGTTTCTGAATCTGCTGTTAGAGAAAGCATTTGTAACTCCAGATTTCTTAGGTACCTCAGTTAAGACAGTCACTCTCTCACAATGGTGTCTTTCGAGACTTCGGTGGACCACAAAAAGTACTCTACTCTGTCTGTTGCAACTTGCAAACCCTTCTGGTGTCCCATTCTACGACCATCAACATGATATGACGCACTTTCTACCATCTCTATCTGGATTTCCTCGTCATGTGTTGAATGTTGATTTTATTCAGCTATCCTGCATGTAAGTTAATGGGACTGCTTAGTTCTTTCTCATACATCAGTTCACAAGAACTTAAGCTGGAGGTGTTTCATCCGCATAAATTGAGTAAGCTATCATTGTAGTTCCACATGGTTGTGGGGTCATATCTTATATAGGCTATAGGAAAGTACCAAATCCTGAAAAATCAGACGTTGAAAGCAAGTGTCCATTTTACAGATTGTGAGGTTACACTAGCAAGTGAGTATATTTGAGCATCTTTAAATAACGATAGATTCATCTGAGGAAGATTGTGAGTTTTACCTTAATAAACCCAGTGTTCTTTGCTCTTATCTTATAATATAAAGCACGAACACTCCTATACCTGGTGCACTTGGATTTTTGGAACAACTATTAGCAGTCCTTCCCAAAATACAATCAGCATAATCTACTAACACAGAGCATGCTTGTTGAAAGGGTGGATAAAAATTACTTGCTGTTGAACAAGCCAATATTGGAAACCCCAATCCCCCACAAAAAAAAAAAAAAAAGAAAGGAACAAGCCAATAATTTTTTTTTTTGGCTCTAGTATTAGCTTGTTATTATGAAATGCTCTTAATTCTTCCTCATTAGTTTTTTTTGGTCCGACTTCCACAGTAGTTTACTGGCAATAGTCTGTGCCAAATTTGATCTGATCTCTATTTAGTGTTCCTCTCATTATTGCTATACTGGCCTGGCCGCACTCTCTTACTATGTACTGTACTGAATGAACGAGACAGATTTAAAACCAGGAGAGAAAGGGTTGGACTGGCCAACGAGGAAGCGCATAGCTTTTGGAGCGGCTCATGGCTTGGAGTATCTTCATGAACATTGTAATCCTAAGATTATACATCGTGATCTAAAGGCTGCAAATATCCTCTTGGATGACGATTTCGAAGCCGTTCTTGGTGATTTTGGACTGGCTAAGCTGGTTGATCCAAGAGTGACTCAAGTTACTACACAAATAAGAGGTACAATGGGTCACATTGCGCCAGAGTACTTGTCCACTGGAAAGTCATCAGAGAAGACAGATGTTTTTGGCTATGGTATAACACTTCTCGAACTTGTAACTGGTCAGCGCGCGATTGACTTTTCTCGGCTCGAGGAGGAGGAGGATGTTCTTTTGCTTGATCACGTAAGATTTCTTTTTGCAGATTTTCGATCTTCTTTGCTGAAATCCAAATGACAGAAAATTGAGGAAGAAATGGCAGACACATGACGTTTGTTTTATCGCTTTTCGAATTGAACACTTGAAAATGCCAAAGGAGGTAGAGAACTGATTTTGGTAGGGATGAGCAGATATTAAGGTTCACTGAATGATTGGTGCAGAACAGAGCCCTCATTGTCTAGATAAATTATTATATTTTCGTGGAACTGGATAAAGCACCTTCGCAGAGCATATCTTATAAGTTTCAATATTTGTACTGCCTGAAATGTGAGTCAATCATCTGTGTCTGCTGTATAAATGGTACACAACATTTCCAATGTAGGCTCAGATACCTTCTGTTTTCTGATGAAGACATGGCATGTTGAATGCTGAAAGCATTCACATCAGACATATTTTGTAAGACCTCAAAGGTAGAACTATCAAGACAAGTTTTAATGCGGAATATTAAATCAAAACAACTGGTTTAGCATAAAATTTTGCAACCACTGTTGTAGCCTAAGCAAGAGCTACTGCAATAGAGAAGTTGTCACTAGATTGCTTAATCGAGTCTCATACAGCGGCTCCTGGCTGAATTTCCATAGTTTGAATTAGCAAATTAGTATCCTTTACGCATATTTCTTCGTGAGAATTGGGAACCCATCTGCTGCATGTGGATAGGTGAAAATTGGACCTATATGAGCTTTAGTTGTTTCCTCTGCTTCTTAACCAGAATGACAATAACTGAAGATGTGGTTTTGACAGAGCAAGAAGCTGCTGAGAGAAAACAGGCTCCAAGACATGGTAGATCGCAATCTGTCTATGTATGAAGCGAAAGAAGTCGAGACCATCATCCAAGTGGCATTGCTTTGTGCACAAGGGACCCCTGAGGACCGTCCCACAATGGCAGAAGTTGTAAACATGCTTCGAGGGGTTGGCCTATCAGAGAGATGGGCTCGGTGGGAGCGACATGAAGAGGAAAGGAACAAGCAATCCTTGTTCACGTCTCACCCTTTCCCTTGGGCTGAAGACACCACTCAACTCGAAGCCATCCAATTGTCGAAAGCAAGGTAGGACCGGTTTTGAACAGAACCTTTCAAGTTAGAAAAGAGTAGCAACATATCGACCATTATATGGTAAATCGATATACAGATCCCGGGAGCATAATGTCTCAATTTTGTCGTTTATTGGCTAGTACCTGCATGTGCTAGAATTTCTACCCGATACAATAGCATGTCTTCATGAATGATCCTAGTATGTTTGTTTAGCGCATGACAAAACACTGCCTTTTTGCCACTCTTTGGTGTTGCTAATAGTGAAGTTACCGTCTAGAGGAAACAAAAATGGATATGCTTCCATTTGCATCAGGAGTATGTACATTCTTTTTGCCATTTCTACAGTGTGTACATTGTCTTTTTCCATTTTGTAGCGATATGTTAAATGACATGACAAACTCTTATCGCCACGGTAATATAAACAGGTGGACTTAATTTTATTGGCCTACCAAAGGAGGAACATGCAAAGCACGCTCTAAAAGTGCTCGGTAACTGTCTATTTTCGAAAGGAAAGGCTCAATCAATGGGATCTGGCGTTACCAAAAGTCACCTTCATCCAGCCAAAAATAGACGTCCTCTGTTATCTGCAATGCAGAGGAGGGAAGCATTCAAAAGCTCTTGAAAATAACATGCTACACCGATGCCATAGGCCGAGTCTATTTATAATTCCTTAAAAAACTTTCTCCTAAGAGTACAATTAGTTCAGAAAAATTACCAAAAAAAAAAATTTCTAAATTTATTGCAATTGTGCCAATTCAGTTTTAAACCTATTTTTTGGCCAATTAAATCTTAAACCTTTTACTTTTGTACCAATTTAGTCAATCCTGCTAACTTTGGCCGGCTAGAGCTGACAATTTAATAAACTTTCCATTTTTAAAATTTTCTTTTCTTTCTCTTTCTTTTTGATTACTTTTTTTTTTTATTTTTTTTTTAATTTTCTCTTGTTTTCTTTGTTTTTTTTTCTCCTTACATTGGTCAGCGAGGGTCGTTCAACCGTTGCTGGTTATGGGCAAGGGCTCGGACCCGGCATGGGTGGGGCAGCCTCCCCGTGATCGCAATGGCCTCACCCATATCTGGGCAACGGTTGCTAGGCCCTCACTCTCAGCCAACGAGGGACCGATGACCCTTGCTGAACATTGAAGAAAAATAATAAAGAAAAGAAAGGAAAAAGAAAGAAGAAAGAAAATTTGTGCATGTTACCGTCGGCCATGCCACATGAAGTAATTGGTGTTCTCGTCAGCGGTTTCTAGCAAAAATTGAGTAGATGGACTTAATTGGCAAAACGTGAAAATTTTTAGCATTTAATTGACAAAATTAAAATATTTACAATTGAATTGGCAAAACCTTAAATGCAAGAATGCGTTTTGTGTTTTTGTTGGTTATACATTCCTTTCTGTGATATTGATATGGCCGTTTCAATCACATCCACGAATTTACCGAACGACTTCATTTACAGTTCCGATGTGAAAATTGCCAAGATGTGTGGTGGGGACTAGTAAAGCGAAAGTTATTAATTAGCAGCAATAAACAGGCCTCCCAAGAAGGCTCAGTCCGGATATAACTCGAATCCTTATCAATCGTATTCAAGTTGGTGACGTTTTTAGAAGCTGCCGACGAAGGAGGGGCCGTCGCGGTTGTAGAGGAGGTGCGCGAGGCTGGTGAGCGAGCAGAGAGCGAGGTTCTACATCGTGAGGTCCTACATCAAGAACGTATAAGAATTCAGGAGCTGCATCTTATACATCACGCTTGCGCAGGGGGGGTTCATCTCCTCGTTGTTGCAGCAAGGTGGCTTTGATTATGGCGGATGGAACTTGAAACGTGCCAAGCGAACCCATTAAGTAAAAGATGCCTGGTCGTGTTTGGTATACTTTGCACTGCCTGATTGTGTGTCTTAGGCCATCCCATAATCGATGGGATGTTTCCCAATCAACCCCTTCTCGGTTGTAAAATTTTTACCGATTTCTTCTCCTCCGTTTAAAGCTGTTACATTCACCAGTTGAATTAGACAAGAGGAGGCGAGTCAAATAACAGACAGAAATTCGGGAAAAATGTCTGATGATGTCTGCTAAAGGCTGTACTTTGAGAGAGAGAGAGGGAGGTCGGTTTACTGTTCATCTCAAACGCTAGGATGTTGAGTTTAGGACCCCATGATGTGATATAAATGTTGAGAAAAACTGAAAAAAGGGAAGGGAGGAGACTTAAATAAATAAGATAAAAGACGAAGATGCGATAGGAAATCTCCCATCTTTAGAGAGAAGATGTCCCATAAACCTGCACTGTATTAGATGGTAATGGTTGTATATGGGAATCACTCCGTGCCTTCGTTCATTCACAGTAACTGGTCCGCGCACGACTGACTTTTCTTGGCTCGAGGAGGAGGAGGATGTTCTTTTGCTTGATCTCGTAAGATTTCTTTTTGCAGATTTTCGATCTTGTATGCATAAATCCAAATGACAGAAAAGTGGGGGAAGAAATGGCAGATGCACGACATTCGTTTTATCACTTTTCGAATAAGAACACTTGAAAATGCTGAAGGAGGTAGAGAACCGATTTTGGTAGGAATGAGCAGATATTAAGGTTCAATGAATGATTGGTGCAGAACAGAGCCCTAATTGTCCAGCTAAATTATTACATTTTCATGGAACTGGATAAAGCACCTACGCAGGACATATCTTATGAGTTTCAATATTTGTATTGCCCGAAATATGAGTCAATCATCTGTGTTTGTGCTGTATAAATGGTACACAACTGTTCCAATGTAGGCTCAGATACCTTTTGCTTTCTGATGAAGGCATGGCAGTTGAATGATGAAAGGGTTCACACAAGACACATTTTGTAAGACCTCGAAGGTAGAACTATCAAGACAAGTTTCGATACGGAATATTAAATCAAAGAACTGGTTCAGCATAAAATTTTGCAACCACTGTTGTAGCCTAAGCAAAAAGTTACTGTAATAAAGAAGTTATCACTAGATTGTCTCATAGAGCGGTTCCTGACTGAATTTCCATAGTTTGAATTAGCAAATTAGTATCCTTTACGCATATTTCTTTGTGAGAATTGGGATCCCATCTGCTTCATGTAGGTAATTGGAAATTGGACCTCTATGAGCTTTAGTTGTTTCCTCTGCTTCTATAACCAGAATAATCTCAAAGAGAATGACTGAAGATGTGATTTTGACATAGCAAGAAGCTTATGAGAGAAAGCAGGCTCCACGACATGGTAGATCCCAATCTGTCGATGTATGAAGCGAAAGAAGTCGAGACCATCATCCAGGTGGCATTGCTTTGTGCACAAGGGACCCCTGAGGACTGTCTCACAATAGTGGAAGTTGCAAACATGCTTCGAGGGGTCGGTCTATCAGAGAGATGGGCTTGGTGGGAACGACAAGAAGAGGAAAGGAACAAGCAATCCTACTTAAATTGAAGCCATTCAACTGTCGAAAGCAAGGTTGGACCGGTTTTGAACGGGACCTTTTGAGTTAGAAAAGAATAGCAACATCTTGACCATTCTATGGTAAATCGATATACAGATCCTGGAAGCATAATATCTCAATTGGTCACTTGTTGGCTAGTACCTGCACGTGCTAGAATTTCTACCTGATACAATAGCATGTCTTCATGAATGATATTAGGGTGTATGTTTAGTGCATGTCGAAACACCGGCTTTTCGTCTCTCTTTGGTGTTGCTTGCAGTGAAGTCACAATCTAGAGGAAACAGAAAGGCAGATGATATGCTTCCATTTGCATCAGCAGCGTTTATGTTCTTTTTGCCATTTCAGCAGTGCATATGTTCTCTTTTTTCATTTTACAGTGATTTATTAAGTGCCATGACAAACTCTTATCGTCTTGATAATGAAAACGAGTCATTGGAGTTTCGGCTCATATAGTAGCGATCCACGCCTAAAGCAAGTCATAGGAGTTTCGGCTCCTGCGTTGCCAGCCAGTGCTTCGTATAGTGCTAATTAACCGACATGCCCGACCCTACCATGATCTATTTTTTAATAATTTTTCACCTTCAATTGTTACCATTGAAGAATAGGCGGCTCCATATATCGGCTCATCGAGTTGGTGAGGAAACTTGGGGATCTGAGTTATGGACCGGGGCGTGGTGAAAGTTCGGCCCAGGCCATCTCTGAATCATGAAGCGGATTTGGCCTCTGGTTTTGGATTAAAATATAGATGGGATTGGGAGCATCCATAAATCACGAATTGAATCTTGATGAATCGCATTCAAGCAAGAGACATTGATTGGTGTTTTTGTTCTGGGAACGACGAAAAACCCTGACTTTCAGCGACTTGTTACCCGCGATCACGCGCCGGCGATGAAAAGTTTTACTTCGACGACGAGGGGAAGCTGTCAACGAAGGAGGGGCCGTCGCCGTCGTCGTCGCGGTCGTGGAGGAGGTGTGCTTTCGCTAGGAGGTGCGCGAGGCCGGTCAGCGTGCGGAGAGCGAGGTTCTACATCGTGAGGTCCTACATCAAGTACTTATAAGAATCTAAAATTTGTATCTTACGCATCATGCTTGCCCACTGCGATTCAAGTCTTCATTGTTGCAGCAAGGTTGCTTTTATGTTATTGACACGTTTGGTGCATTTGATTAATTAACTGAGAAAATGCAAGAGACAATCTTGAGTAAGCCTGCAAGCTGCTTCCTTTTTAAATCCTAAAAAATCAATAAGATGTGATGAACATTCAGGACGATTTAAGCAAAAGTTTATTCCTTTGGAAGACAATCCAAGGCACACTGGCTCAAACATGGCAAACAAGGTGAAACGCCTTTTGCAGTATCGACTCTTACGTCTTAGCTAAAATGCAGACTCCAGCTAGTTAGTAGTCTAAAGGAAAACAGAATAAGATAAGGTGTGAAAGGGGAAGGAGGCATTTAACTTAAGATGGGATGGGGATGTGTGATGGGGACAAAGTCACGATTGTCGTCGTGTATATCTTAATTAGATTTTGAATGTGAGTTTATAGAACCACTTCATTTACAGTCACAAGCGATGTACTTGCAAGGTGTGATTATACCTACACTGACAGATCCCGAGTGTAATTTCTATGTGATGCACCAGCTGGTGGTGTTTTCAATCAATGTGTTTTGCAATGAAGTGAAAATTGCTAATTAGCAGCAGTAAACAGACCTCCCAAGCGGAGAACATTGCAGATAGAGGGTTACTGTCGATCAGTGCACTTGTCACTGTCATGATCCAACCTACATACACCCTTATGCCCAACATTAGTCCGACCAAATCCAGTTAATTACTCATAGATTTCCCTCGAAAGAACACAACGAATCTGTACATCCACATGATTGTCTTTGGCTCCATCACCCTCTCTCTGTATACTGAACTAAGCAAAGCATCACCTACCCACCTCAAACCCGTCCCCGTCCCCCTACATCAACATAGACAGAGACACCTTGGTCGAACCAGACACCTCCATTATTAGTCCCCTCTACTTTTACCCAGCTTAAGAAATTTTTAGTGCGCTTCTGCCGGTTGTGGTTTTTGTGTCTGGGGGCTTTCTTTGCATACTGGTGCCATCAAATAGACAATTCCAAGCATGTACTGTTTGTGGATGTAGAAGGTTTTTTTTTTTTCCTCTTTACCTTGATATCTCATATCATACTATTCATTGCCTGATTGTGTATGTCCTAGGCCATCCCATAATCGATGGGATGTTTTCCAATTAATCCCTTCTCGTTTCTAAATATTACCAATTTCTTCTCTTTTAGTTTAAAGCTGTTAGATTCAGCAGTTGAATTAGACAAGAGAGGCGAGCCAGATAACATACAGAAATTTGAGAAAAATGTGTGATGAAGTCTGCTAAAGGCTGTACTTAGAGAGAGGTCGGATTACTGTTTATCTCATACACTAGGATGTTGAGTTTAGGACCCCATGATGTGATATAAATGTTGAGAAAAAATGGAAAAAGGGAAGGGAGGAGACTTAGATAAACAAGATGAAATAAAAAAATGCAAGAGGAAATACCATCTTTAGAGAGAAAAAGTCTCATAAACATGCACTAGATTAGATGGTAATGATTGTAAGTGGGAATCACTCTGTGCCTTTGTTTATTCATGGTAAATGGGAAGGTGGAGTAAGGTAAAAAGTGGAGCATGATAGTGAGGAAACGAATACTTTGTCTTTAGTAGGAGTTGAAATTTCTAGAGTTTCGGATAACGTCATCTTCTGTTCCCAATTCACTGATTTTTGGGCTACGATTCTGGTACCATCACACTATTGTAAATATTAAACAACAAGAAATCAAAATTAAGGGGGTGTGTTAAAGGGCTTAGGCTGCGCAAAAGCATCTTCAAAAATCTTCCATGCTTTCATTTTTCTTTGTTATTGAAATGAGCTCGAGTATACTTTCGCGAGTAATGAGCTCTGCAAGGAGCTCATTGGTTTTCTGTATCTTCATTATTATGAAGCTTGTAGCTGATACATGACTGTATATATACTGTTGGCATCTTAAGTAAATTACTGACTAGCAGTTCCAACTGTCCAGGTGAAGATGACCGAAAAACTTATTTTGCTCAAGTGAGGAGATTTTCTTGGCGTGAGATTGAAGTTGCTATCGATAATTTCAGTGAAAACAACATGATTGGATAAGGAGGCTTTGGCGAAGTTTACATAGGTTTCTCAGGATATCACCCATCCTAGAAGTGCTCTAGCCTGAGCAATTTAGAGCTCTCGAATTGGTAGCCCTTTTTTCTTTGCCTCAAAGTTCATCGCCAAACTAGGAGGTCACAATATCCTAGAAGTGCTTTAGCTTGAGCAACTTAGAGTTCTTGAATTGGTAGCCCTTTTTTCTTTGTCTCGAAGTCCACCGCCAAACCAGGAGGTGACACCATCCTAGAAGTGCTTTAGCCTGAGCAATTTGGAGCTCCTGAATTGGTAGCCCTTTTCTCTTTGTCTCGAACTCCGCCGCCATCATTTGGGGCATGTGAAATTGTTTCACGAATAGGTTCGGTGCTTGCGGCAAATATCAGGAATGCTTAGTAGCTTCTTCATTAGTTACTAACTCCATCTTCCTCAAATTTGGTCCACCGAGGCGTAAGCATGACCTGCAGATGCAGTTCCCTGACAAAATGGGCAAGCTTTGGCAATATCTTCCTCTTTTGTCATTGTACACCAATTCTTAATACATGGACCACAACTTTTGCATTGAACAATTGGATATTTATCGCTCCTTTGGCATTGATGGCACATTCGACACTCCTCTTCGAACTACTTAGGGTCATGTTTATTTGGTCTCACTTCTTTTGCCTCTTTGTTTATCCCTGCATCGCTCTCCGTTTCCATCAACTGGCTTTTCCTTTTATTTGGCGATACACATTTACCAATTCCTAAATCTCATTTCCCCTTTTGGCCCTTCTGAATCTTATATGCCAAACCCCTCAAAACCCTTTTGAGTTTCAAGCCATTTGTGTCACTTTGTTGTTTTCCATGGCAAAGCCCTGCGGTGGAGTGAAATGCCACACCAATGCGAAGGACGTGCGGAAGAAGAAAGCAAGAGAAATCAGTGGAGGCAGCCATGAGGAAGAGGAAAGTCATGGCCTTGGAACTGAAAATTGTGATCTTGCGAAAGAGGGCGTTGCAGATGGTCGACTGCAGAAGCACGAAGGTGGCAATAGTTCTAGGAAACTAAGAGTTGGCTTCGCCGGTGAGGGGGGGAGACGAAGGTGGCGGTTTGAGGGACGAAGCCGTTGTTCCTTGCGAGTAAGGTAAAGTGATCTAGGGAACTGTAAATTGCGTCAAGTACTGAAGTCCGATGAAGTTGCGATCGAGGGATTGTGGCAGGAAGAGGAAGGTGATGCATGATTTCAGCAAAGACGATGGAGATTTTGCCAAGAAGAGGATGCAGAGACAGAAGGGCATATTGCATGGAGGTGTTATGGAAGTTCACGAAACAGTGGACAATGAGAAGGAGGAAGTAGGGATTGTGGCAGGAAGAGGAAGGTGATGAATGATGACTGCGAAGATGATGGAGGTTTTGCCAAGAAGAGGATTAGACAGAAGGGCATATAGCGGTATGGAAGTTCACGAAATAGGGGACAATGATAAGGAGAAACAAACTTTGGCTAGGAAACGAGCTGCGAAAAATCTCAATGTTTCAGGGAGAGGAACAAATACAGGCAAAGATGAGGAAACAACGAAGGCTAGAGATGTAGGAATTGTCAAATACTCATTCCAAAAGAAAAGGAAAAGCCAGTTGATGGAAACATAGAGCGATGCGGGAATAAACAAAGAGGCAAAGAAGTGAGACCTTATAAGCATGGCCCTAAGTGGCTAGAAGAGGAGTGTCGAATGCCCCATCAATGTCAGAGGAGCGATAAAGATCTTATTGTTCAGTGTAAAAGTTGTAAGAGGAAGCGATTTTGTGCGTCCTACATTAAGAATTGGAATCCTATGACAACATAAGAAGATATTGCCAAAGCTTGCCCATTTTGATGTGGGAACTGCAATCGCAAGGCATGCTTAAATTTAGATGCACCAAATTTGAGGAAGATGTAGTTAGTAACTAATGAAGAAGCTACTAAGCATTCTCGATATTTGCTGCGAGCATTGTATCAATTGGCAAAACAATTTCAAGTGCACCAAATGATGGAGGTAATGTTCCTCTCATAATTGCTATCTTGGCCTGGCCGTACTCTATTACTATGAACCGTGCTCAATGAACGAGACAGATTTAAAACCAGGAGAGAGGATTGGACTAGCCGACAAGGACGTGCATAGCTTTTGGAGTAGCTCATGGCTTGGAGTATCTTCATGAACATTTTAATCCTAAGATTATACATCGCAATCTAAAAGCTGTCAATATGCTCTTGGATGACGATTTCGAAGCCGTTCTTAGTGATTTTGGGCTGGCTAAGTTGGTTGATACAAGAGTGTTGAAGTGTTGTCCCATGTTGCTTGACAAGGGGTTCTAAATACTTTTTATATTCATGTAGTCTCCCTTCATCTATAAGCTTAAATTTTTAGATTGGACTTTCTAATATAGCTCTAACCCTTTCGCGAATGTGCGTAGTAAAATTCCAAGTGAATGTGCGTAAGCAAAACTTTTACGTGCCGCTCATAATTCGGCTTGCATGTGATAGGAGTGTTGAAGTATTGTCCAACATTGCTTGGCAATGGATCCTAAATGCTCTTTATATTCATGTAGTCTCCTTTCACCTATGACCTTAAGTTTTTGGGTTGGATCTTCTAACAAAGAGTGACTCATGTTACTGTACAAAGAAGAGGTACAATGGGTCACATTGTGCCAAAGTACTTGTCCACTGGAAAGTCATTAGAGAAAGACATGTTTTTGGCTATAGTATAACACTTCTTGAACTTGTAACCGACTAGTGTGCGGTTGACTTATCTCGGCTTGAGGAGGAGGAGGATGTTCTTTTGCTTGATCACGTAAGATTTCTTTTTGCAGATTTTCGATCTTCTTTGCTGAAATCCAAATGACACAGTAAATTGGGGAAGAAATGGCAGATACATGATGTTCAGTTTATCACTTTTCGAATAAAACACTTGAAAATGTCGAAGGAGGTAGAGAACTGATTTTGGTAGGAATGAGTAGATATTGAGGTTCACTTAATGATTGGTGCGAAACAGAGCCCTTGTTTATTATATTTTCGTGGAACTGGATATAGCACATACACAGGACATATCTCGTAAGTTTCAATAGTTGTACTGCCTGAAATGTGTGTTAATCATCTGTGTCTGTGCTGTATAAATGGAACACAATTATTCCAATGTAGGCTCGGATACCTTCTGTTTTCTGACGAAGACATGGCATGTTGAATGCTGAAAGCGTTGACATCAGACATTTAATAAGACCTCAGAGGTAGAACCATCGAGACAAGTTTTGAAGTGGAATATTAGAAAAAAAACTGGTTTAGCATAAAATTTTGCAACCACTGGGAGTTACTGTGATAGAGAAGTTATCATTAGATTATCTTATAGAGCCGTTACCGGCTCAATTTCCATAGTTTGAATTAGCAAATTAGTATATTTTACTCATATTTCTTCCTTAGAATTGGGAACCCATCTGTTGCATGTAGATAAGTGAAAATTGGACCTATATGAGCTTTAGTTGTTTCCTCTGCTTCTATAACCAGAATGATCTCAAGAGAATAACCGAAGATGTGATTTTGACATAGCAAGAAAGTGCTGAGAGAAAAAGAGGCTCCAAAACATGGTAGAGTGCAATCTGTCGATGTATGAAGGGAAAGAAGTTGAGACCACCATCCAGGTGGCCCCTAAGGACCGTCCCACAATGGCAGAAGTTGTAAACACAATGGCAGAAATTGTAAACGTGCTTCGATGGGTTGGTCTATCGGAGAGATGGGTTCGGAGGGAATGACATAAAGAGGGAATGACATAAAGAGGAAAGGAACAAGCAATCCTTGTTCAATTGTGGAAAGTAAGGTAGACCCGGTTTTGAATGGAACCTGTTAAGTTTGAAAAGAACGACAACATCTCGACCATTGTGTGGTAAATCGATATACAGATCCTGGAATCATAATATCTCAATTTTGTGATTTATTGGCTAGTACCTGCATGTTCTAGAATTTCTACCCGATACAGTGGCATGCCTTCATGAATGATCTTAGTGTGTATGTTTAGCACATAGCAAAACACAGGCTTTTTGTTTCTCTTTGGTGTTGCTTGTAGTAAAGTTGCCGTCTAGATCAAACAGAAAGGCAGGTGCTTCCATTTGCATCAGCAGTGTGTACATTCATTTTGCCATTTCAGTTGTGCGTACATTCTCTTTTTCTATTTTATAGAGATATATTAAGTGACCTGACAAACTCTTATCGCCACGTTAATAAAAACGGGTGGACTTGTTTGTTTTAGCCTACCAGGAGGAACATGCGAAGCCCGCTCTATAACAACTTGGAAACTGTCGATTTTCGAAATGAAAGGCTCAATCTATGGAATTTGGTGTTACCCAAAGTCACCCTCATCCTGCCAAAAATTGACGTCCTCTGTTATCTGCAATGTAGAGGAAGGAAGCATTCAAAAGCTCTTGAAAAGAACATGTCACACTGATGCCAAAGGCTGAACTTATTTATAATACCCTAAAAAACAGTAGTGTTAGTTTGGAAAAATTATCAAAAAAGTCTTAAACCTATTGTAATTATGTCAATTTAATCCGAATTTTTTTTTGCCAATTAATTTATAAACCTTTTACATTTGTATTAATTCAATCCATTTGGCCAAGACGGTGATGTGTACAATTTCTAAAAATATTTTAACATTTGCTCCAATTTTTGTTTTTTGTTTTTCTTTTCTTTCTCTTTTGTCTTTCATTATTTAATAATTTTAATTTTCTTTTCTTTATTTTTTTTTTCTTATAGTGGCCAACGAGGTGGTTGGGCCCTTGCCTCGCCCCTGGCCACAATAGCTTTGCCCAGATTTGGATGAGGGTCGCTGGGCCCTTGCTTGCTGTTGGTAAGGGACCGGCAACCCTTGAAGGAAAAAAAAAAAAAGAGAAAAAAGATGAACTTAATTGGCAAAACTTGAAAATATTTAGAATTTAATTGGTTTACAATTGAATTGGGAAAATTATAATATGTTGATGACTTTTTGGACAATTCTATCCCTTTTAGACAACGAGTTGCCTCAAAACCTTAAATGCTCTAATAGCGTGTGATCAACGAGAATGCATTTGGTGTTTTTGTTGGTTATACCTTCCTCTCTGTAATATTGGTATGGCCGTTTCAATCACATTCATGAATTTACCCAACGGTTTCATCGATAGTCACACAAATGAAGTCAAAGTTGTTAATTATAAAAAATAAACAGGCCTCCCAAGTAAGTATGCCTGGGTCGGATAACAAATGTTCAGACCTCAAATTGACCCATTTATATGCAATAAAGATTAGCCACCCATACCTGACCTTACCCGTGATCTATTTTTTTTTTGTGATTTTTATCCTTAAATTCTTACTTTTGAAGAATCGACAAGTTTATAGATCGGCTCATCGACTTAGTGAGGAAACTTGGGGATCGAGTTATGGATTGGAGCGCGAATAGCGAAAGTCCGGCCTAGGCCATCTAAGAATCATTAAATATAGATGGGCTTCGGAGCATCCATAGATAATGAAATGGGTTCCGGATATAAGTTTGAATCTTGATTAATCGCGTTCAAGCAAGAGACGTTAATTGTCAATAATGCATCGGTTTTTTGTTCTGCGAACGACGAAAAACCCTGACTTTTAGCGACTTGTTGCCCGCGATCACACGCCGGCAATGAAAAGTTTACTTCCACGACGAGGGGAAGCTGTCAATGAAGGAGGGGCCGTCGCCGTCGTAGAGGAGGCGTGCTTTTGCTAGGAGGTGAGCGAGCAGAGAGCTTTCTAAATCGTGACTCGTGAGGTCCTATACGTATAAGAATTTAGAAGTTGTATCTCATACATCATGCTTGCCCAGTGCATTCTGTACTTTTTTTTTTTTTTGTCTTGGAGCTATCTTTGCATACTGGTGCCGTCAAATGCACAAGTCCAAGCATGAACTGTTCGTGGATGTAGGAGATTTTCATTTTTTGCTTTACCTTGATATCTCATATCATACTTTGCGCTGCTTAATCGATGGGATGTTTTCCAATTAATCCCTTCTTGTTTGTAAATATTATCAATTTCTTCTCTTATAGTCTAAAGCTATTACTCACCTGTTGAATTAGACAAGAGAGGCGAGTCAAATAACGTACAGAAATTTGATAAAAAATGTCTGATGATGTCTTCTAAAGGCTGTACTTAGAGAGCGGTCGGATTACTGTTCATCTCAAACACAAGGATCCGGGCATCCCATGATTAATTGGTGAGAAAAACTGGATAAAGGGAAGGGAGGAGACTTGGATAAATAAGATGAAAGACAAAAAGGCGAGAGGAAATCCCATCTTTAGAGAGAAATAGTCACATAAACATGCAATGGATTAGGTGGTAATGATTGCTTATGGGAATCACTCCGTGCCTTTGCTTATTCACCGTAAATGGGAAGGTGGAGTGAGGTAAAAAGGGGAGCAAGATAGTAAGGAAACGAATACTTCTGTCTTCAGTAAGAGTTGAAATTTCTAGAGTTTCGCATACTGTCATCTACTGCTCAGATGAAAGTTTCCTTTGATTAAAACGATTCACTGATTTTTGGAATATGATTACGGTACCATCACACTATTATAAATATTTTTCTCTGTTATTGAAATGAGCTCGAGTATACTTTAGCGAGTGAAGGGGGTGCCTTAAAGGGCTTAGGCTGCGCGAAAGCATTTTCAAAAGTCTTCCATGCTTCCATTTTTCTCTGTTATGGAAATGAGCTCGAGTATACTTTCGCGAGTAATGAGCTCTGCAGGGAGCTTGTAGCTGATACATGAGAGTATATATACTGTTGGCATCTTAATGTAAATTAATGACTGGCGGTTCCAACTGTCCAGGTGAAAATGACCGAAAAACTTCTTTTGCTCAAGTGAGGAGATTTTCTTGGCGTGAAATTGAACTTGCTATTGATAATTTCAATGAAAACAACATAATTCGACAAGGAGACTTTGGCAAAGTTTACAGAGGTTTCCGAGGAGGTCAACTATCCTAGAAGTGCTCTAGCCTAAGCAATTTAAAGCTCTTGAATTGGTAGCCCTTTTCTGTTTGCCTCGAACTCCACCTCCACAATTTGGTGCATGTGAAATTGTTTCACGAACGTGTACAACGCTTGCAGCAAATATTAGGGAATGTTTAGTAGCTTCTTCATTAGTTACCAACTCCATCTTCCCCAAATTTGGTGCATTTAGACTTAAGCATGCCTCGTAATTGCGATTCCCACGACAAGATGGACAAGCTTTGACAATGTCTTCTTCTTTTGTCACAGGATTCCAATTCTCAATGCAGGGCGCACAAAATTGCTTCCTATTACAACTTTTACACTAAAAATACTATCTTTTATCGCTCCTCTGGCATTGATGACAAATTTGATACTCCTCCTTTAACCACTTGGGGTCATGTTTATTTGGTCTCACTTCTTTTGCCTCTTTCTTTATCTCTACCCCGCTCTTTGTTTTCATCAGGTGACTTTTCCTTTTCTTTTGCGATAAACATGTGCCAATTCCTAAACCTCTTTCCCTCATCCTTGCTTGTATTTGTTCCGTTCCCTGCAACATCAAGATTATTTTTTTATACAACTCGTTTCCTAGCCAAAGTTCTTTTCTCCTTCTGAATGTCCACTATTTCGTGAACTTCACTGGCTCCTCCATGCGATATGCCCTTCTGTCTTCGCGTCCTCTTGTTGGCAAACCTCTATCGTCTTCACTGTCATCATACATTACCTTCATCTTCACACCATGATCCCTTGATCTCGACTTTATCGGACTTCGGTACTCGACGCGATTCACAGTTCCCTCGGTCACTTCACCTTCCTTTTAACGAATAACTACTTCACCCCTCGACCACCTTCGTCTCCCTCTATCTCTTCCTCGTCGGCTTTGTTGTCACACCCCGATTCCTAGCAGAAAAGGGAGATAACACGGCTGTCCTTCCACTCGAAAGACACATCCTCAAACTACCTCTATTGCTGTTATGTCATTGATGGAACATTTGACACTCTTCTTCTAACCACTTAGGGTCATGTTTATTTGGTCTCACTGCTTTTGCCTATTTGTTTATTCTGGCATCGCTCTCTGGTTCCATCAGCTGGTTTTTTCCTTTCTTTTGCGATGAGCATTTGCCAATTCTCGAAACTCCTTCCCTTCTCCTTCTGGCCCTTTTGAATCTTATCAGCTAAACCTCTCATAACCTTTTTGAGTTTCGAGCCATTTGTGTCAATTTGTTCTTTTCCATGGAGAAGCCCCTCGATGGAGCGAAATGCCAAACCAACGGGAAGGATGTGCAGAAGAAGAAAGAAATGGAATACAGTGGAGGGAGCAATGAGGAAGAGAAAGTCTCCACCGTGGAACTGAAAATGGTGATCCCTCGAAAGAGGGCGTTGGAGATGGTCGACCGCAGAGTCGCGAAAGTGGCAACAGTCCCAAGGAAAGAAGACTTCACTGCTGTAATATGTGGGCCCAACCAGCCCATTCCTCTTAAAAGCCCAAGTCCAAGAGGTTCCTTTCTTTCTTCTTCTTTAGACAGGCCGAGAGACCATCCACAGACAGAACAAGATAAAATAAGAAGATGCACGACCATGGAGAACAAAAGAGACAGATAGATAGATAGAAAACATTGCACGTTCATGATCTGGAGCCAATGGAACTACGAATTATAATGTCCGGTAAGCATTCAATGCCTTGTTTCCTCTTTTTGAAGTTGTGTTAAAAAAAATTAGGGAAAAAAATTCATGGGTCGGTAAATTCTGAGTTCGTGGGTTTGATTGAGGAGTCGTGGTTGTGTATATACATAAGAATGAAACTTAGGGTGTTGTGAAGAATGAAACTTAGGGTGTTGTGAAGTTGTAGGGGTTGACGGATCTTGATTTGGAGTTACGGTTTGCTTGGAATGAATTTTTCAAGTTTGGTATGCATTTTGTACTGTTGCAAATAGTACACTTCGGTGGCTGTTATCTTCTGTTTTCAGCTATCATTGGGTTGGCCATGTTGGGACTTCTGTAGTACGTCAAAGAGCTTCGTTTTGACTATAAGTTTGCTTGAAACGGGGTTTGGAGGAGGAAGTTATGGCGCTAACGTTTTCATCACGCAAACTGTCCATAGCTGACGACGATGTGTTTCCGCTAATGGCGAGCTTTTAGTTGGTGCATAGGCGTCATTTTATCGACTAATAGGCGTAATATAGTTGATTCGTTAGTTGGGATAATGTTTTGCTTGATTTTGATATTGTTTTATGGTTAATTGATAGGAGTGTAAGTGCGTTGGCTCTAGTAACCTTCGTAAGATAGTTTTCAATTTTCCCAGTTGAGTTGTGCTATCTCTTCTTTAAATTTATAAAATCGTATCTTGAAAATGAAAAGGATCAGACATATTACTGCATAATATGATTTGGTTGAAAGGTAAGAATGATGTTTATAGCATATTGATGCATAAAAATCTAGATCGGCCATTTATTACTTTTGATTATTAGTGAATTGTTTGAGAAACATATTATAAAATACGTTTCAAAATGTTACGGGCTTAGGAAATGAATTCCAAGATTGTGTGAGAAATGGATATACATATATGTATATATATATTCGGTTTGATGAACGGAGTTGAGAATATTACATATTTTGGGTTTGGAAACCTTTTTTTGAAAGAGTTATGAAAAGCTTGATTTTTAATATGTTTATGAAAGGTTATATTTAATAAATTGTGAAATGCTTTATGAAATGCTCCAGGATAAAGTGAAGGTGATATGATTTGGTTTGTGAAACTAGTTTATGAGATGAATTATGGTTTTGATCGTGGAGTTAGTGGAGAATGAGGTTTATGCTCATGTCGTTATGATTAGAACCCATTGAGGGCGGGAATATGCATATTCTTAGGATGTCCTTTTAGGCCGAACCATCGATTGATATAGGTGGTAGACCTAGCCCAGGGGGGTTAAACTTGGTCTCCCTTGTCAAGGCGTTAAACATGACCATAGTTAGATGTTAAGCATTAGATTAGTCGATGGAATGGACCATTGACGTATGATATGATGAGATTAATCAATGGAATAGACCATTGGTATGTGAGTTGTTGAAATTGATCAATGATTGTACCCTTGATATTTTTGTTTTGATATTACTGAGGAAATAAATATTTCTTTGTATATATTAAGCTTCTTGAAAAGATAGAACTTGTTTTTGACCTTGTACATATGATATACTATGGGTTTGAATTGAAAGAGTTTCGATATGATTTTTTAAATATGCATAGTAGTTGCTCGATCTGCTTATAAGAGATATGTACTACTCACTTAGTTATGGTTGCTCATCCCATGCATTCCAATCTTTTCGGGTTCCTCGATTAACGGCTAATAGAGTGAGAACTTTATCGACATGGACCTTTTTGGGAGTTTATATTTGGGCTGATTTGAGGCTGCGTCTTTCAGGTGGAAGGATAGTCGTGTCATTCCCCTTTTTTGCTAGGAATCAGGTATGACAGTTGCGCCGACAAGAGATAGAGGGAGACGAAAGTGGTGGTTCAAGGGATGAAGCTATTGTTCCTTGCGAGGAAGGTGAAGTGACCTAGGGAAATGTGAATTGCGTCGAGTACCAAGTTGAGATCGAGGGATCGTGGTGGGAAGAGGAAAGTTATGTATGATGACAGCGAAGACGATGGAGGTTTTGCCAAGAAGAGGATGCAGAGATAGAAGGGTATATCACATGGAGGAGCTACGGAAGTTCATGAAATAGGGGACATTAAGAAAGAGAAAAGAACTTCAGCTAGGAAACGAGTTGTGAAAAATCTAATCTCGATGTTGCAGGGAAAGGAACAAATACAGGCAAGGGTGAGAAAACTATGAGTGACAGAGGTTTAGGAATTGGCAAATGCTTATCGCAAAAGAAAAGAAAAGAAAAAGCCAGCTGATGGAAATAGACAGCAATGCAAAGATAAACAAAGAGGCAAAAGAAGCCAAACCAAATAAACATGACCCTAAGTGGTTAAAAGAGGAGTGTCGAATGTGCCATCAATGCCAGAGGAGCGATAAAGATAGTATCATTCGGTGTAAAAGTTGTAAAAGGAAGCGATTTTGTGCGCCCTACATCAAGAATTGGAATCCTATGACAAAAGAAGAAGATATTGCCAAAGCTTGCCCATTTGGTCGTGGGAACTGCAATTGCAAGACATGTTTACGTCTAAATGCACCAAATTTGAGGAAGATGGAGTTGGTAACTAATGAAGAAGCTACTAAACATTCCTTATATTTGCTGCAAGCTCTATACCCATCGGCGAAACAATTTCACGTGCACCAAATGATGGAGGTAAAGTTCGAGGCAAAGAGAAAAGGGCTACCAATTCAAGAGCTCTAAATTGCTTAGGCTAGAGCACTTCCAAGATAAGTGATTTCCTGGAAAATTGACTGCTTGTACGTTAATAGATAAAACCGTAACGCTTGGTATGGGATAGGCCAGAGCGGACAATCCCTCAAGTGAGTTAATCTAGGGATTTCACAAGATTGTTTAAGTTCTCACATGTTGGCTATTATATCTTTGTCGATGCTGCTATTGTTGGACTTTTGTTCGATGCGGGTGGAAGAAGATAACCAAAGGGGCCGAAAGTCACGCTTTAGTTTCTTCCCGGCTAAAAACAAGGACAAAGGATGCTTAAGATGGAAAGGTCCTCTTCAATTGGAAGTTTCTGCCCAAGCAAAACAGTATCAAAGACCCAGCTGGAGTAGGAGAAAGTCTAGGCATCAACAGAGAAAAAAGTGCATCTGCATTTGTCGCGACCTCGCATTCATTCTGTTTGCCATGCTGAAATTGGACAGTTTTGAGAGTGAAAATTTCATCAGACATGACGATTTCTGGCGCTAAAATTGTCGACGCTCTCCACTTGACCCGTGTGCCAGTTGAGTCAAGGCAAGTAGGTTCTTCACTCCAACCTTCAAATATATCGCCAGTCACGTGTTCTCATTCACATTGCACAGGAAGGTGCCAAGCTTTTCTAAATTTCCCTTTCAGCTTTTGGAGACGCAACAGAATCTCATGCCATGCTCCAAGGAAGCTACTATAGTTTTTGTAAATATGACTGGATGTTTTTTAAGCTGCGCAGCTTTATTGGAGAGCATTCAAGCTCTTCATTCATGGTTGTGTATTGGCAATCGAAGCAAACGCGTACAAGCTATGGAAAATCTGCATCGTTGTTTTCCTGTCTGTATTGCGCTGGTTTATAACAGTGATCTGAATTTTTCTGTCTTAGCAACCTCTGTTTCTAATTTGCGTAATTTGCTTACTAGCGAAACAAGGGTCTTTGCGGGTGCGCACGCACGCTGCCTCCCGTGTGATTTGAAGAAGTCAATAGTGCCGCCACGCTTTCTTGTTTTATACATCTAGAATTCGATGGAGCCAAACTTATTGAATATAGAGCAGAATATTAAACCAGAAGTATGAATTCTCTTGATTCAGGGGCGAAAAAGAAAAAGAAAACAGATGACAATAGGCAAAAACAAGTATTAAAAACCAAAATTGGTGTCCGCTCGGACCTTCAAGGATTCAAATATGTTTCCCAACCTTCTCTCTGTAATTTTTCGGCTTTTGTCGGGACATCCTCCTTTGTATCTTCTTGGTGCTAGCTCATTCTCTTCAACCGAAAAATAAGAGATGAAACCAACATGGATGCATGTCACCCATTTTCACCATGGCCACCATTGATGTTCCACTACAGATATTATCGCATCTCTTTCTGTTACAATTGCAATCCCCAGATCCTAAAATGAGACGAGATCATGTCGGCTCTGGTGGTGTAATAAGCTCGATACTAGCGTCAAGCGCAAGCCATTCACTGGTAATGACTTTCTTCTTACCACACTTGCGGTTTACATACTGGTGTCAGGTGTTGAACGGCGATGTTTTTATTTGCTATGTCGGTATAATGAGTGGCCGATTCCACTGATGCCCACGATTCGATGATTTGAAACTGTTAAATTGTTTTGATTGGTAATGATTGATCATGGCAGCATATTGCTGCGCTCGTGGGACTTGTAGCTGGATTGGAGCTCTTTGAGAAAATGCCGTTGCTGTTTGTTTAGAAATGAGACTTGGAACTTAGGTAACTGATTCGTGAGAGAGTCGTGTGAACTAGGTTAGCACCCTGTATCTTGCGCGAGAAAGAAATTCACGCAAATTATACAGGTCACTGCGATTTGACTTTTCTCGGCTCAAGGAGGAGGAGGAGGAGGAGGATGTTCTTTTGCTTGATCACGCAAGGTTTCTACTCGCAGTTTTCCCTCGATCTTCTTTGCCAAAATCCAAATGACACAGTGAAATGGGGAAGTAATGGAGATACATGTCCGTTTTGTCACTTTTCGCATAAAACCCTTGAAAATCATGAAGGAGGTAGAGAACTGATTTTGGTAGGAATGAGCAGATATTAAGGTATAATACCGAAATATCGGTCAATCATCGGCGTCTGTGCTGAATACATGGTAGACAACTGTTCCAATGTAGGCTCAGATACCTTTTGTTCTCCGATGAAGACATGGCATGTTGAATGCTGAAAGGGATCACAGCAGACATATTTTGTAAGGCCTCGATAGTAGAACTGTCGAGACAAGTTTTGAAGGGGAATATCGGATCAAAAGAACTGGCTTAGCTAAAAAATTTGCAAACCAGTGTTGTAAACCTATGGAAGAGTTACTGCAACAGAGAAGTTGTCACTAGATTTGCTTATCCGAGTCTCATGGAACGGTTCCTGGCTGAATTTGCATAGGTTGAATTAGCAAATTGGTAGATTTTCTGCGCATTTTTCTTCGCGAGAAATCGAGAACCAATGTGCTGCATGTGCATAAGTGGAAATTGGACCTATATGAACTTTAGTTGTTTCGATGATCTCAAAGAAAATAATTGAAGATGTGATTTTGACAGAGCAAGAAGCTGCTGAGAGAAAACAGGCTTCGAGACATGGTAGATCGCAATCTGTTGATGTATGACGCGAAAGAAGTCGAGACCATCGTCGAGGCGGCATTGCTTTGTGCACAAGGGACCCCCGAGGACCGTCCCGTGATGGCAGAGCTTGTAAATATGCTTCGATGGTGGGGACCAACATGAAAAGGAAAAGAACAAACAATCCTTGTTTTAATAAAGCGACCCATTAAGGACCTGTTTTTTAGGCTTTAATTTTCTCTTAATCCAATTTTACCCCTATCTTATGGGAAAAAAACGAGTTACCCATACCGAATTGGGTACATTAAATCTGAGTCACAAAATGGGTTTGAATCCAGTTTGCCCGCTCTACTTAACCAGGTGTATTAAGCAAAGCACAGACAAATGAAATGACTTAATTGAACAAATAAAATGTTTTCCAAGGACCTAATTGTATAAATGGCAAAAGTCGAAAGGGCCAAACTTTCTTTGCTTCCTTTCGTCTTAGGCCCCTGTTTGGTCGGTTGTTTGCAAGAGGAACAAAGGGACAAGATGGCTCGCAGTGTCTCGCGCTCACCGTCGTACCGGAGAAGGCGCTCTCGGTCGCCGGTGAGCCACCGCCCCAGCCGCCGGAGCAGGAGAGAGAGAAGCCGCTCGCCCTATGCCAATTCTAACTCCAGGTCACTCTTTCTCCTCCGACCGAAAGTGCTCACCTGATTTGACCTTTCGAAGATTGTGCTCTCGAAGAAACTTCCCGATTCGCATCTTCTTTTTCCCCCATCGTCTTTGAAGCTCGTAATTGTGTGCGATGTAAATGTTAGGTTTTATCCAAGAGTCCATGATTATTGTCTGATTTTGTTTTTTTTTTCTTTGAGCTTGTGAAGAGATGTACTTTGAGCTAACTACCAACAACAAATGAACATCTTGACATGGGCGTCCTTTGCATTTGAAGTCAACCGTGGGTATTATGATTGTCCTGTGTATTCATGTGTAGCAATTCTAGTCGTATCTTTCCCTTAATCATGCAAGTCAGAGACGATGTCGATTTTGTTACTAGAGGCTGCTATATTCCTCTGTGTTTGTCTTTGTAGTCTGCTGGATAATAAAGAGAGAGTCTTGCTTTATGTAGAAGAAGAAGTACGAGTTCTTCGCAGCGCCGCCGAAGCCATTCCTCGTCCTATAGGCGGCGCAAAAGTCGGTCGCCAACACCTAGGAGGCATAGAAGACAGAGAAGTCCTAGTAGCTCGTTGTCTCCTCCGCCCAAGTCTCAAAGTCCGAGTCCTGCACCAATCGAGCCACCGGTTGTCACTGAGAAGCTGAAGAGAGAAGAGGATGAAAAGAAAAGGTGCTCACGGCTTTGGAGATTGTTTACCTACTTTCATGTATTTTGATTGCAAATGCTACCTGCATTTCCTTTTTTCCTTCCTTGATCTTATACCGTGTCATTTAGCTTAACAATTTGTTTGTTGTGGATGGTATTAATTTCTGACCATGTAGTTGTAGCATATGGTGCTGATATATGTCTAACAGAAGCGTGATGTGGTTATATTTTCTATTAACAACGGAATATCGTGAACATGTTAACATCTAAGGACAGGGGAAGTGTAGAAATTACGAAAATTTACGAGCATGCCACTATAAACCCCTATGCTGGTAACGAAAAAAATCCTCAACAGTATTTGGATGTGAAGGAAGATGTGGAGAACAGATGCAATTAGAAAGAAGAACCTGAAAAGTTGGTTGATGAACATGCTAGTTTCGATTGAGGTCACCATATCGTGATGGTTTCTTCTCTCTTGTCATTCATGCGGAGATGGTAATATGCATCTGCTGCTGGTAGAAGCCATCAGAGCGAGGTGACAACTTAGAGGAAGCTTCCCAGTGTGAATTACACCGAAACAATGACTTAGGCTTTTCTGGCATAATAGACAATAATTTGTATGGTGATAACAAAAGAGTGGTCTTCCAAGCAAATTTTGCGTTTGTTCACTGCAAAAGTTGATAGTGGTTCTTTTAGGACGATTTACTACATCAAGGTGTTCAATATAGTAAATTTGCTGCTGTTCGTGTTTTGTAGGAATTTTGGATTGTCTTGACAGCATGCTAGGCATATGAATATGATATTTTTTTGTGTGCAACAGGTTTCTTTACCTTCTTCTGTATTCGCTAATTTGAAGGAAGCAACCCAGATTCCATCTTGTTAGCTTTCATGATGAATTGGGGCCCCCTATATCTTCTGATACCATTGAAACAGCATATGTGATGGGCCAGAATATTTTCCAACAGCCATGTCAGTCGGCATAAAATAATTTACCATGTGATCTTGTATGATTTTCATATCCAAGGGTGATCCAAATATGGTTTTGCTCAGCAGAATTGCTGTTTTCTATTTGGCTATGGAAGGTTATTTTGCCTTTCTTCTGTGTCTTCTGTTACATTTTACAGTGAATATGGAAATCCTTCACATTTCAATTGTTTGCATGTGCTTTCAGGCTTCAACACGAGGCAGAATTGAAGTTGTTGGAGGAGGAAACTGCTAAAAGACTGGAGGAAGAGATACGGAGAAATGTAGAGGAGAAGTTGAACTCTGAGGAAGTTAAGTTGGAAATAGAGAGGCGGACGGAAGAAGCTCGGAAGAAATTGTTTGGAGACGTTGCAGCTCAACTTGAAAAGGAAAAGGAAGCTGCTTTAATGGAGGCTAGACAAAAGGAAGTAAGGATATTGGACATTTCACAGATACTGACATTTCTGATTTTCGTCGAGTGGCTACTGAAACTTTGTCTCATCAGCTTTGTTTTGATTTTGAGTGGGTCATCCACCTAATAGACCAAGGTGAAATTTTGATATCCATTTGAGAAGCAGGACAGAAAAGAACACCTGAATTATAATCTGGCCACAAAGACTTTTTGCAGATTTTCTTTGTTTTCTGTGTGCAAGTGCATGCTTTATTTTTTTTGTCAGTTTCCTTAAGCTTTGTCGTCTCAAATTTCTGCAAAGTTTTGAAGAAAGCTATGTCCGTCTGGAAAGCAATGGCGTGGCTGGAAAATTTACCTAGTCAGTGACGGCTCAGGGACCGTAGCTATAAATTCACGGATCTTTGCTCTATTTTTTAGGGGAAGAAGTGGGTCAATGGCAGGTGTGATGACTCCTACAGATTTTAGTGATAAAAAGTTTTTCTGGTTGTCAAGATCATGGTGTTCTCAATTTATGTTAGTGAGGTTGTGAATTTGAGATTAACTGAAACAAGAATTGGCTAAACTTTACCATAAGCGTTATGCCTGAATGCATTAGGACACCTTTATATGGCACGACCATTTGGACTGTTTTGCTGCCGAGTCGTCACAAACATCAAAGGGAATGCCTGTTTCCTTTTCATGGCTGTCATTAGTTTAACGTAACCTTTAGTATTCTTCGACTCTCCTCCCGCGTGTGGTTCTTGTACCTGCTATACCAAATTGAGTTGAACGAGAAGCCATACAGATTAAAAAGGGGTGGGAAAGGTACTCAATCCTGACAACAAAGAAGTAATCCAAATGAACTAATGAGACTTTTTGTCCTGGTCTATCAATTTTCATTGCTAACCGTCAAGTAGTGATGGTTTAATTTGCTTTTCAACTTGCCCAGGAACAAGCTCGTAAAGAGAGAGAGGAGCTGGATCGGATGCTAGAAGAGAACAAGAGGAGGGTGGAAGAGTCACAGAGAAGGGAGGCATTGGAGCAACAACGGAAGGAGGAGGAGCGGCATCGTGAATTGGAGCTAATTCAAAGGCAAAAGGAAGAAGCTGCTCGAAGAAAAAAGCTGGAAGAGGAAGAAGAACGAGCGAAGCAAATGAACTTGTCTGGTAAAAACAAGTCGCGGCCAAAATCGTCCTTTTCCTCATGAGCGTCGTTTGCGTGTTTGTGCAACTCTTTGATATATCAGGATGATGACCCTTAACCAGAACTAGTAAGAATCGAAGCAGCTGCCTATCTGCCCCGCCTGCTCCTTTTATATGAAAAGCTGCCCTTTGTATTTGGCATAGGAGAAATATTTCCCTTCATCTTCTGCCATTCGGCTTAGACGAAGAGATTTGATAATCTTCCAAGTCATTTTTGTACTATCTTCGTCTTAGAGATTATCTATTTATTATCACTCGCAGGAAGTTTTAATCCGATTTCACATGGTTTTCAATGTAGCTTGGTCGTATCCTAACGTCTTACTTTGCAAGCATCTTCTCTGCAAACAATCCTCGATCGAACATGATCTTCCCATTCCCTGATGGATTCGGAATCCCTGGGACAATTTGTTTGCCTACTTACGTGCGTAGATCAAGGCAATGTGCGAGTGAAATATTATGCTTCCTCGCTTTCAAATGATGTAGTCCTCTTCTAGCATTGTACTATTTTTCGAGAAAAGGGGAGAAAGTTGGAACGATTGAATTTGCTTAACTGCTATGTTATAAGAGAAAATCCAATTTAATACCATTATCACGAAGCTAGACACAAACCCAGTCACGCAGAAGATGCACATATTCCATTTGCAGAATATCTTAAAGATATCTTTAACGGAACGCTCTTAGCTAATAGAGAATGCAAATGGTGTGTTTTCCGAGCCTTGATCTGTCAACTCTCTTAGATCACAATGAGCATGATAAATGACGATTTAGGGTGCGTTTGCTTCACGGAAAGCTCAAAACAGTTTGTTGTCCTTTATTTGATGATACATGATCGAAAACGTTTCATGGTATTTGGTTCTCAATTGAAAAATGATTTCAATCTGATAACTATACCTTAGACAAAAAAAAAATCAAAATTTTAAATTATTCCATATTTTTTTATATTTTGTATTTAAATTTTTATATTTTTTAAAATTTTTATTTTCTTTCTTTCTTCTTCCTTCTTCCTCTCCACCACGACCGGCCGGAGGCGGCCATGGGCGAGCTTGAGGCTCGCCGGCCACGATCGAGCTCTAGGCTAGCCGGTCGAGGTCGGGCTCACGGGGATCTAGCCAGCCTTGAGCTTGCTGATGGTTGCCGTTGCCAAGGCTTGGCGAGTGGCGGAGGTAGACGAAAAAAGAAAAGGGAAGAAAAGAAAAAAGAAAGTGAAAAATAAAATAAAACAATAAAATTAAATATAAAATATAAAATATAAATATAATTTAAAATATTAAATACTAAAAAATTTAGGATGAGCAATTCCAAAAAGTGTTTTATCTTTTTTAGATCTAGAAATTCACTTTCTTAATTTTATGCATAAATTTTTTATTGACTAAGTCATTTTCGGCTAATAAAAAAAAAGGTGAAAATCCGAAAAATCAATTCATGAAAAACACTTTCGCTGAAGCAAACGTACCCCTAAGATGAGGGAATTAAAAAAAAAAACCTAAAGTGTTATCATTTTCTTAAATAATAGCCTTAAATGGATCTTATTTAGAATATGAGCTCGAAGTGCTCAAATTGTTTCAAAGAATGGCCTAGCTGAAGGGCATCTTTGTCCTTTAATTTTTTTTAATTTTTTAATTTTTCCTTTTCTTTTCTTTCTTTTTTTTCCTCCCCTAACTTCCCCTCCCCGCCCCTCCCAAGCCATCCTTGGCCTTGACCGCCCTCGCCTAAGCCGGCGTCGGGTAAGGGCGACCCTCGCCAAATCTGGCGAGGGTTGCCCTTTTGTCGCTTGGGCGGATGAGGGTAGTCCAATGCTTGGCCTAGCCAGCCTAGGCGAGGGGCCCTCACTCGACGTCGGCCCAAGTGAGGGTAGCCCTATGCCGCCCGGGCGATGGCTTGGGATGGGAGGGGAGTGGAGAAAAAAGAAAAAGGAAAAAGGAAAAAGGAAAAGAAAGGCAAAAAAAAATCATAAAAAAAATTAAAAATAAAGGACGAAAATGTCCCGTGGTCAGGCGCTTGTTTGAAATAATTTAAGCGTTTCAAACTCTTATCCGAAATAAGATCCACTTCAACCCCTCATTTGAAAAAACAGGAAAATACTTCAGGCCTTTGTTTGGAATTTTTCCCTAGGATTATGTTGTTATGTCAGCTGCTAAGGAAAATGGCACTGGAATCGACCCTATTAATTTCCAATAATTGGTGATTATTGCAGAAGCGATTGAAGCAGTAGAGTTCTCTCCATAAAGAAAATTTCTGCATTTGCCATTTGGCCAGACGTTGTCCCTATTTTCCTACGGGAAGATCGATGACGAGTAAACCAGTGCGGAATCGTCATAGTCCCAAGTGAGGTGAATAAAATAATTTTTCTCCGGATTGAAAAGTTTAGTCAAATCTAACATAGCTATATGGACCGACGGTTTGGTCGGAAGAAGGTCGTGGGAACGCCCATTGCTGAACTCATCAAATCCTACAATGTCATGACCAAAGTTCATAAATTAATAGCAATTCGTCAGAGTTTGGGGGAACTAGTAACCTAAGTAAGGAATGAAGCTACGATCTCATGTCATGTTCGAAAGTAGACAAATTTATCGCCTCAAACCCAAGTGAGGGTAGCCCTCTGCATAGCCAAAACCAAACAAGCCCTCCTTGAGTTAGTCCACCCACCAAGACCTTTCCCATCTAATCATTTGATCATGTTAATTTGCACCATTAGGAGACCTAATTTTCTCTTGATATACACAGATACATGTACATGAAACACACACGCTTTGATTGCTGACATGAGATTGCCCACGACAAATTAACTTGGACCATGGTATATACGTTAGGATGCACGTGTGAATCGTGTTAAAGAAATATAATATCGGAGAATCGATGTGGTGCTGCTGAGTAGTTAATATATTCAAGTTGGCTCATAGCTCATTGGCTTAAACTTTTGAGTAAAATTGAGTCTAACTAGATATGATGACGAGTTCGAACTTGGATTTTCTTTTAGCAATCTCCTCGGTGCGCTCCCACAAATATATAATATAGATTGTCCTTGATAAAGGCACAGCAAAGAGCACATAAAGCAGATGGGAGGTCAGTCCAAGAAGGCGAGAAAGAGAAGCGTGTGAGAATGGTGATGCTTGGCCCACAAAACTTGTTTTGATCTCATTTTCCTCAACCACCACGCAAGAAAGACCCGGCCATACCTCCGATTCTAAGGGCGATATCTCAACTTCCATTGAAGTTGGTACATCTCTCCCAGTGTCCCACTTGTACTCTCCACCCTCGATCACAACCTTTTCAAGTGTTAAATCCTTCTTCTTCTTCAATTCCTAGATCCTTATTCTCTCCTCCATTTGCGATGGAAACGTTCTTTCGACACGTCTAGTTCCATCTTATCTCTCATCTGGCAATCTTGCATTTATATAAGACCATCTCGAACTGTAGTACATCCTTTATTTAGAGCTTACCAAGACCTTTCATCACCAAACCTCCCACATCTTTCACTCTCTCCCTTTGGAGTCTTGCAAAATCGATCCAGCCATGGCTTCATTGAATTCGCTTCTACCCTCTATGCTCCTAGTTTTGGCCATAGCTGCTTCCCTCGCATCGCCGTCTTTATCGACGTCGAGGCGAGCGCTCGAGCACAAGGGAGCTAAGCAAATTGGGTTTAGGGTGACCCTCAAGCATGTGGATCATGGGAAGAACTTCACCAAGTTCGAGCGTCTACAGCGCGCGATGAAGCGCGGGAAAAGCCGCTTGCAAAGGCTGAATTCCATGGTCTTGGCGGCTGGGGATAGCACCGAGGTGGAGTCTCCGATCCATGCGGGGAATGGAGAGTTCCTCATGCAGTTGTCGATGGGCACGCCCCCGGATAGCCTCTCGGCGATCGTGGACACGGGAAGCGATCTCATATGGACCCAGTGTAAGCCATGCGCGAAATGTTTCGATCAGTCGTCGCCGATCTTCGACCCGAAGAAGTCCTCCACTTTCTCCGTGCTCACGTGCTCCAGCAAACTTTGCGAGGCGCTACCGACTTCGTCATGCGGCACCAACGGGTGCGAGTACTTATACACCTACGGGGATTACTCTTCGACACAAGGTGTTTTGGCCTCCGAGACCTTCACTTTCAAGGATTCGGTTTCTATCCCCAAGATAGGGTTTGGGTGCGGCGAGGACAACGAAGGAAGCGGGTTCGACCAGGGCGCGGGCCTAGTCGGCCTAGGGCGCGGCCCCTTGTCCTTGGTCTCACAACTTGGTGTGGCCGAATTCGCTTATTGCTTGACATCAATTGATGACTCTAAAACAAGCAAGCTCTTGATGGGAAGTGAAGCAACAAGCGGGAACCTCACAACCAGTGCAATGAAGACCACCCCATTAATTAAGAACCCATTACAACCTTCCTTTTACTATCTTTCCCTTGAAGGCATCTCCGTTGGTGACACTCGCTTGCCCATCAAGAAAACCACTTTTGCGTTGCTAGATGATGGGAGCGGCGGCGTGATCATAGACTCCGGCACAACCATCACGTACATCGAGGAGAGCGCTTTCGATCTGGTTAAGAAGGAGTTCAAGTCCCAAACGAAGCTCCCCGTGGACGACTCGGGCTCGACGGGGCTCGATCTTTGCTTCAAGCTGCCCTCGGACGAGAGCCAGGTCGAGGTGCCAAAGCTGATCTTCCATTTCGAAGGGGCGGATCTGGATCTACCGGGGGAGAACTACATGATCGCGGACTCCACCGTGGGATTGGTTTGCTTGGCCATGGGGAGCTCGAGCGGCATGTCCATCTTCGGGAACGTCCAGCAACAGAATATGATGGTGATCCATGACCTCGCGAAGGAAACCTTGTCATTCCTTCCGACGGAATGCGACAAATTGTGAGTCGTTCGTTCGTGATATGTGTAATCAATACATTGCATTATACTTTGTGTTGGCTTGCGCTGATTTGATTACATTTGGAGGTACGACTTATTTCTTACGCATGCTAATCGATTAGTCAGCCAATAAAAGAACATTTTTCTCACTAATGTCGTCAATGGGTATCACGCGATATTGTGGCGTGCCTACGATCTCTTATTGGTTTTGGCTATGATTATGAGCGTGGTTGGTGATTTGTTCAGCTTCCCAAGAGCGTTCATTTACTATGATTACCTCAATTAATTAAGCCCAAGGTTCAATTCTTGACCTGTGGAGCGTAACTTAAAGGTTGCTCACCTGCCGCGAGACCCTGTCTCTCTATCAATTACGTCATACGTCAAGATCACTTCCGGCTTCAAATTTAAAAAGCAATTTGTTAAACCGACCTAGAAATTTTTTATGTCGTAGGAATGTGGTAATGAATGCCGGACTCCTACAAACAAATCCTAATCTATGTGAAATGAAACATCTCGAGATATAATAAGATGTCCAAAAAGCACGTAGATTTGAAAAGAGTACATTAATTATTAAGCTAGCCTGTCGTCAATAACGTACCCAGTTCTGAAACCCCTTCCCTTCCACTTCATACAATCGAAAGCGCCATTATTGTAGAAAGAAATGCACTTCCTTAAGGTCTCGTTCCTCTCACTTCCTCTTCAACAGATTTATTGACAAAATTGAAGACAAAGAGATAAAAAAAAATAAAATAGTCTCAGATGAAATTGTGGTCGACACCAAAAAGGATGGAAAGGCTACGCGGCATAGGAATAAGATATGTTTGTTACCTAATAACAACCAGCAAGGTGTAAAACAATCCAGTCACCAATGAGTTGTTTGGAAAGTGAAATTTCAAAATAATTCCGCACAAAAAGAACAATTGTTTACCAAATTGAAATTCAACTTGAGTTTGATTCGATTTTACTGATATATAGTCCGGATAAGACTATGCAGAATAAAGAACTGCATAATTTTTGTTTATTTCCATAATCAAGAGTATATAAGATAATTATAAGCTTTACAAGATAACTTTTTAACACATCCGAAAACGGTCAACTAAACTCTTTGTTATTTTTCGACCAAAAAAAAAAAAAAAAGCTCCTCGTTATTTGGCAAAGCAAATTGACACGCTTATATCGGCATAGGGACACCTTAAGTGTCAATATTTGTGTACAACGCTCACTTTGATGCTAATCTTTTTTTTTTTTATCATTTAAGTGCCAAATTGAAGGAAAAACGATCACTGTAGCGCCAATGACAAGAAATTCCGGCTACCTCACCCGAGTTGGTAATTAAATTATCATTTTTCAAAAAAATTGGCCCTTAAACGATCCAAAAAACGATCACTTTAGTATCTAATCGGAGAAAAAATAACCATTTTAGTGTCAACGGCAAGAAATTCCGATGATCTCACTGGAGTTGGCACTTAAAGAATTGTTTTTCAAAAAAATTGGTACTTAAGTGATCCAAAAATAATATTGGCACCAAAGTGAGCATTGTACACAAATATTGATATTTGAGGTGTCCTTTTACACGCTTATATCATACATTAATTTTGGGCGTAAATCCTCAATCGCGCACACTGCTCCATCCGATGTCTCAACCTATTTCAACCGATGATGAGTAGTACATCATTCGATTGTGTCAACTGCATATATGGAGAAATCAGAGGGATTTTGTCCTTAGGATTCATTTGAAACAACGCTGTCTTTACATAGGTCATGCGCACAATTTTTTTTTCTTCTTCATCTATAAACTAAGCAAAACAAGGATGAACAGGTGGGACAGTAGTCTTGGCAAGACAACATTACGACATATTCATGTCCTCTTACCCTAGGAAATAAACCAAACCAGCCTCTCGAAATCATAAAGACAATGCAAACGAGGCAATGAATTAGGTCGAAACAGGCTAAAAACAGTGAGCTTATCCTCGAAATTGGGCCTCCGAGCATTGGGACACGGAAGATCTTGAGGGTCCATCGTGTTAAGATTAGACACACAAACACAACGAAATAGAGACGATTTTTTTTGTCGAAAGAGACACGATTTATCCTGATTCATCCTTAATCTAGGACTCTATTTAGTTGAGAATTTCACTATAATTAAAACCTTCCACGTCTCTATTGCAACTCTTAATTATAAGAAAAAGAGATTATATGTAACAGTAGTTATTCATGAGCCCAAATCCAAACTATTAATAAAATATGTGTTCAACATATAAAAGCCCTGCGCTATCCCTTGAGACTTCGTCGGAGCGACCCCCGGACCCTCGCCCGTTTACCAGGAAGTGAGACCGGTGCTTTCCTGTGGATATGGACTACGAATCATAATTAAACCCAGTGTGGATGGTCTGTAGTTGTACCAAGTCAAAAGTAGTTCTGGGACGATGAAACAAAGAAAGAACAAGTTCTCGTTATGGGCCAGTCTATTAGAGTTCTCCTTACTGATTCCATCAGATCAAAAGCTACGGACGTATAAAAAGCCATGGACTGCGAGTTCCTACCGTGGGACATGCCTATTTTGGCCCTCGCCGATCTGATCAACCGAGAAACTCGTCGGCAAGCACTTGCGCGTCGATCTAATTCCATAGACCAGCTAATCTCACAAGGTTAATCTACTTTCTCTGCATAAGTCTGGCTTAGTTGTCTTCCCGATTGAGCATAGTGGATCGGTAATTCAGTCCGTCTCTCTCTGATAGTAGAGTAGTCCTACCCAGTAACAGCATAGTGAAAGTCGGGTTGCTTTAGCTTTTTACAGATCCGATGGTATCATATCATTGAGAAATGGCTGCATTTAGCTCACTGAGTGTATATGGTGCCCAACAATTCTAAGCACAGTTGGTCCATCAGCAATATCCTAAATTTGTCTCTCATCGTTAATTACACCGCAGATTTCGCTCTAAAATTGTCAATTTTCCTGTTTTCCCGACCCTTTTACGAGATTAGCTTATGTCAATCTTAAAATGATAATCACCTCTCAGCATGCGTGCACAGTTGCTTAGATTATTATTTCTTTTTCCTATAATTAGTCATTCACGGCGAAATTATTCATAGTCAATGTGCGTACATGTTTGAGATTACATTCCTTATCGGCGAAAACTATCTGAAACGAATACGTGTCCGCTCGTGTACTATTATCGTGGGGCTATATTACAGGGACATTCTCGACAAACAAAAGTCAGATCTTACTTGATAAATGAGCAAGTCAAATTAAAATCTAGGTAGGCCAAGGATGGTCCCCAAACCAAGCTAAGGGATGTGATGCTTGTGGATGTCAAATCTTGAATATTCTCTCTCTTTCTCTCTCGCTGGTGACTGAAGTGAAGGGGAGGTACAGCAGGATCCTCATTTCATGGTTCCCACGAAAGTCTCCTGCTGATTAGCCTTTCTTTTCAGAACCGAAAGTACAGTACTCTCAATCGAGAAGAGAAAATCCTCTCTTCCTGGCCTCTCACTTATCTCAGACTGAGAGCACGAGAGAGAGAGAGAGAGAGAGAGAGAGAGAGAGAGAGAGAGTGCGTGTCATTCGTTCAAGCCTCCATTCAAAATGGTCTTCTTCTTCTTCTTCTTTTTCCTCTTTGTGGTGGCTAAATGATCTTTGGAACAAGAAAAGGTGACAGATATTTTCGTCCTTTCCAATCTGATTCTGGTACTCTAGAGAGAAAAAAAGATGTTTGGTATCAAATTTATGGTGGGTAGGACTTTGGCGGGTCAATATTCAATGCTTGTGTCTGTTGTTTTATAGATTTCGGCCAAAGGGGTACTGCACTATATGCATGTACTCAAGTTAGTGCCCTTTGAGTTAGGCTTCACGTGAGATCCCTACTTTTACAAGGGTTAAGTATGAAAGTTTGCTGCCAATCCTTTCATAAATTCAACTCATGGATAATAAGATACGAACCCCATATATATTGTTGCTTTTTGTTATTAAAGATTACAAACTAAATGAACATTTCTTTTCGTTGTGAAAAAGGTACAAATCCCAATGAAAATTACTCATCATGGATAAGTTTCACAGAGAAAAGGGGGAGAAGTGGACCAAAAGTGCCAAAAGTTATGTACGGCACTCACTTTAGTGCCAAAAGTTTTGAAACAATCACTTAAATGTAATTTTTTTGAAAAATGATCGTTTAAGTGCCAACTCCAATATACTCGACCAAAAATTCGATGTGACATTTTTTTTATTAAAATCTAAAGCTCACATGACTTGTCGAAGGTCTAGTCGGTAATAAATAAAATATCAAAAATATCAAAAAAATAAAAATACAATTTTAATTAGATTAACAAAAGTTAAAACAAGCTAAAATTAAGCTAGAAATAATAAATAAATAAATAAGAGGGGAGTGCATAGGAGGCGAGGGCTTGTATAGCCCTCACGGCCACCCCACCATCGCCGGTAAAGGGCGACGAGGGTCAATGACCCTCGCATAATCTGGTGAGGCGGTGGCGACGAGGGTCGTGCAAGCTATAGCATTCTTCGATATTACTTCTTTATATCGAAATGTTATTAGATATTGAATAAGGTTATTATTAACATTTTTTCTATTTTGTTCAGTAGCTTTTGTTATGTGAAACGATTAAGCAAAGCAAAAACTCTTTGTGGCACAACAATAGTGGGAGTCGGTATACGTTATGGCAGGATTTGGAAAAGAACCCTTTTGGCCTGCTTCATCGAAAAAGAACAGAAAAGAGAGGAAAAAGTAGAATAAATTAGATCCCAGGAAAATCGGACCTTCCACCAATTGCAAGAAGGCTAGTCAATTTTTGCGAAATTCCCGACTCTTCTCGTGGATCATTCCATTGTTTGGCACCGACCAAGTTCATATGTACCTACATAAAGATAGAAGAATATAACTTATTCGTAATGTGATACTATTCTTTGCATCTCTTATTGGTTATTTTGTGTAGTAAATACAAAAAAACCAAAAAAAAGATTCGATTGTCGACAGTGCATATGTCCTTTTCCTGAATTTCGCAATGAGATTCACACTCCTAACTTATCTTCAATTCAAGAAATTCTCATCCATTGTCGGTTTGGCTCATAAAAGAAGAACAAAGCGCGACACGAACTAGACCCTTTGGATATGAGACTTCGACGTGTTCTTATGATTTGTACACCAGTGCGCGATGGTCGATTCGATGACACTATACCCTTGGACCAACCCCAAAATTCAATTCAAGTCCTCATTACAAAGTCCACAACCCCACAAGAGAGAGATAAGGAAAGGGTGGTGTGTGGATCACAAAGATTTGAAGAGGGAGGAGGCATTTTGGGGATCAAAAGAAGGAGAGTGCGCCACTACCGACCAATGGCCGGTGAGTCATGACTCCATAAGAATCGCTCCATCTATTTATAAAATACATACATCATTATCAACTTCATTATGAATCGCTACATATGTTGTCCAAATCACTTTAGCATGGTCCCATCCGTCCCCCCATTCCTTTTCCTTCTATTCCCTCTTTGGAAAATCTGCCCAAATCTTGGCTCAACAGAGATTGAAAGCATTGACCCATCTCCTCCCCCCACTTGTGGCTTTTTCCTCTCTTCAAATCATGAAAAACAAATTGAGGGAAAAAGAGAGGCAAGTGTCAAGAGAAATCAAAAGGGAAAAAGGAGGGTCTTGCTAATTCAAAAAGATTTTTCCCACTTTAGTACGCTCGTACCGGCCTTTACTGCCTCACCGTTGATTCTTCGTCTTTTCAGATCATTTCGTTCGTGTACCTACCGTGCCAGCAAAAGCCGGTTGCAAGTGCATCATCTTTAGATCTTTACATGTGTACTATTGCTCAAGCATATCGATATATGGTGGAATTGCTTGATTAGCCCCAAATCTTAGGAACGGGGACATCCTAATCACTTCTGTCACTCGTATAAAGAGTTTAGTAGGTGATGGATATTGGATATGGATGACCATATCAAGATAAGGGAGTTTTAGTTGTCGGGATTAATTCACATCTCTTTAACCTAAGTTTGTATTTCACAAGTTAATTCATATCCCCAGAACTCGAAAAGATGAACGGCATATATCATGCATGACACTTCACCGAGACTAAACAGCCTATGATGATAGGAACACATCTGAAATAGAATATCAAGCGTTTTTCAATTCTTGTGGATTCTAGGCAAAAATATTTCTAGCAATGGAACACACTACAAGGAATAGTATTTACACATATTCATATATAATTCGTCCGACGACTTTATCGGTTATGTCTGATTGTTGAAACAGAACCCTTCTAGTAATAAAAAGATAAGATCACCAAGTTGCTACGTGATTCGTCTAAAGGATTGTTTTCCAATTCGAGAGTCAGTACACATCCGTAAAGAGATGAATAATACGGTGAATGACATCCTCTAGTAAGATAGAAAGCATAGTTTGCAATTTAAAGATCCAAATGTAACGAAAAACTTAATCTTATTGAAACCACGACCACCCCACCCCCCCAAATTTGATTGCCTCTCTTCTTCTTTGTGCCAGGAAAACGTGGATGTGTCCATCACTTTCATTAACGGACATCTAGGCAACTAATTAACTTGGAATTAATCATGTTCACGCACTGGATGCAACTTGATGAATTAAAATAAAGACGATTATCATAATATAAAATTGAAAAGTGTAAGTGATTAATGACGTTGGTAAACTAAAACCCACAAAACAAGTACAAGAAGAGAGAGGACACATCCGTACTCATCATCAGCATGACTCGGAAAACACCACCTTTTTTTGACCGACTCATACTTTGCATTTAGGCAAAAGCCTCTGCACATCTACGCTGTCGACTACGATCCATCGTCGCCTTTGTCTTTTTCTGGAAAATTCAGAGGTTGCTGCCGTGCGTCCAACTATGATCACACTCGCATCCTTGTCGGATTGTCAGTAGTTTTGCCATATTAAACATGCTAATTAATCACTAATCACCATCGCTTAATTAAACAGAATTTTAGACTTGGTGCGTGAGCAGAACCCACTATGCCCAAAAGTTGAAAGGACAACGATGTTGTTTAATTATTGAAGTGAAAGTTAAAGGTCAAGACCATGATTGCTTTGGCTTTATATACACCATACATGTTTTTATAGCATCAACAAGTCATATTCTTCCTTTTATCGTTTTATTTTTTTCCTATTGGCTGCGTTTGGTCGTCTAAATTTCTAGTAGGGATAGGATTTGATAAAATATGATATGAAATTTAGGAATTTTGCTATATCTTATCCACCGTTTGATGGATCACAGTAATAAAGTAAATATGTTCAAGTCTTATTATGTTCATTGTTTGGTATTTACACAAAATCGATGTAAATGAACCTAAAAATGCATACATATAGACTATAAGAATCTCTTGTAATTCACTCCCAATTCTAATATGATAAAGAAAATATGATCATTCACATTTGCAGCTACGAAAAGTTTTGCCTCCCTCCCTACTTTGATTAAACTTCAACATGAGCAATAAAGTTACGGAGAGAACAAGTTTTGACTCTCTTTCTATTTTAATAGACTTTTAAATTGAACTATAAACCTACCAAGGAGAATTTTCGACTCTCTTGCCGTTTTCATAGAGTTTTGACGTGAACTAAAAAACTTCAAATGAGTGGTGAAATTTCAACATGAACCAGAGATACATAAGAGAATGAGATGAAGATTTCTAGATTATTTTTTTATAGAAATTTCACCGGCTCACATTGTTCAAGAATTAGAAAGATCATTTTCAAGATCGAATTTCTTCATTTAATATCTAGGTTCTTCTACTTCATTTTTATTTACTATTTTTTTTATCACTTTTTTTCATTATTTTTATTCCATTTCATCATGTCTTAATAAAAATTACATTAAATAATAAAGTATGTAATGATATGAAGTGTGTGTATATATGTGCACAAAATATATATTATAAAGTAGAAAAAAAATAAAATTTATAAATACATATAGGAATAACTAAAAAATTATTTTTAATTTTTAGAATTATGATTTAAATATAATTAATATTTAATTTTATTATTTAAGAAGTTTGTTTTTGAGAAAAAAAAATAGCTTTTATACCATGAGCATAATAAATCCTATTCACCTTTATCCGGCTTCTCCATTGGGATAATTTTATCTAGGCTATATCCCATTTTATCCTGTCTTGGGCGGGAGCCAAATACAAGATAAGATAAATATTATCATATCCTGATTTTCATCTTAACTACCAAATGCAGCCATAGTTGAGTGTTCCGATATTTACTCTAGAAAATTTAGACTGGAAAACAGTGTGATTTATATTTAATACCCCAATATGTATGTATATTTTAGTCCAAAGGTGTAATTGAAGGAATTAATACAGCTTAAACTTTGAATTCAGAAGTGACATGAACCGATAGAAAGTCAACTTGTCAATCTGGCCTCTATTCCCTAATCCATGATAATCAACTTCCTAGATTTATCTTAAGCTAATTGTACTCACACAATACCGGTGGTTCTTGTACTAACTTATTGAACTTTCGTGTGGCTCGACTATAAAATTAGTATGAGATGTATGTATTGTCTGCCGAAACTCTTTTTTAAACACACATTTTTAGTCGAAAGCCATTCCACAATACTCAATTAATTTCGTCATACTAGTCGGCAATTTTTCACTTTTGGCTTATTCCAAATCGATCTTACTATACTTTAAAAATGTGCTTTCGATTAGGTGGTACAACCCCTTAGATGATTTCAGCTGAGGTCATTCATCATATTGAAGTTAAGACTTAGCTAGGAATCGGTCTGAACCACCTACATAATCAAAGTTTCATATTTTATAATACGTCGGTCTGACTCCATCTTTCGTTTAAACTGCAAGGGAAGCATGATGGAATGAATTCAAATCGAAACCATCACGAGAATATATTTCATCACCTTATGGAAAAACTAATATCAAGGATTGAAGCCGGCATGCTCTCAAGAGATAAAAAGTAGGGGGTTTGGCCGCCCCAAGGGTGAGGCTCCAAAAGCAAAGGGGACCGCACAAGCACTTGAGAATCAAACCCTCTCTTCTTCTTCTTCTTCTTCCCCTTGGCTTTATTGAAACGACTTTAAAAAGAGAATCACCACCACCATCCCCCCCAAAAAAGCTATTTAGTAGAATTCCGTATTATGTACGACCAACACACACGTACACTCCAATATTCTATTCTCCCACGAAAAAAAGAAAAGAAAAAGAGAGACTTATAAAAAATAAAAAATAAAAAACCTAAATACCCACATCTCCTTTAATTGCTTTCCACTTGTCTTCCCTTCCTATATATACTCACCATTTATTCCTTTGAAACCCCAACTCAAACCCAAACTTCCTCAAATACGACCTGCACCCACCCTTACAAGTGCCTCTCTCACTCACAACAAGCCAGAATCAAGAAAAAGAAGAAGGACAAGATATCTATTGAAGAAGAAGAAGAAGAAGAAGATGCAAGAGAAGATGAAGGTGAAGAAGGGGTGGCTCGCGGTTCAAGTCGGGTTGGAGGAAGAAGATGGCAGGGTCGAGAGATTCGTGATCCCTATCTCGTATCTCTACCATCCCCTCTTCAAGAGGCTCTTGGACAAGGCTCACGAGGCTTACGGTTACCACGCCAATGGCCCGCTCCGGCTCCCTTGCTCCGTTGACGATTTCCTTCATCTTCGGTGGAGGATCGAGAGAGAATCTTCCGGCGGCCACCACCACCACCACCACAGCCACCACCAAAACCACCACTTCCATGGTGCTTTGTCCTTCCACTCTTGTTAATCAATTTGATTCAAGGGGTGTGAGGTTCTAATTAGCTATATACAGCGCTGGATATGTATATTCGATTTTGCTTTGTCTAAGAGTGAGCTAGCCTTTTTCTATGGGTTTCTCCTTCTCTTTTTTATGATGATGATTCTCTCTTTAAGGAAGTTTTTAATGTACGAGCTTAGAGGAGACGAAGTTGGAGACACAGATTTCATCGATCCATTCCCAAATTGCCATCACTCTTCATATTATTACTATTATTTTTTGTTTTTTATGTGCATGGTGAATCAAACTCATATATAGGGAGACGGTGAATATATACAAGTATAATCATCTTCGAACTGCTTGGATGATGTTGAGAGTATAAATCTTGAAATCTATATCTTGTGATTTATATCTGTATCTACAATCTCCTCAATAAAAGTTGTCTATCATCTAATTTCCTCTCGGCATGTAAGTTATAGATAACAATTTAAACTTTTATGGATAGATATTCGAGAACGCAAAAGAGGGATGCCATATGTTCAAATCATCTTAGTGCTTGTCTACATACGGATGTTGTCCGTTAGGATTCGGCGCACAAACTACAAACGAAGTAAAGCGTAAAAGCGAAAAAAGAAAATCATTGGATGATGTTGAGAGTATAAATCTTGAAATCTATATCTTGTTATTTATATCCGTATCTACGATCTCCTCAATAAAAGTTGTCTATCGTCCGATTTCCTCTCGGCATGTAAGTTATAGATAACCATTTAAACTTTTATGCATAGATATTTGAGAACACAAAAGAGGGATGCCATATGTTCAAATCATCTTAGTGCTCGTCTATGTACGGGTGTTGTTTGTTAGGATTCGGCGCACAAACTACAAACGAAATAAAGCGTAAAAGCAAAAAAAAAAAAAATCGTTGGATGATGCTGAGAGTATAAACCTTGAAATCTATATCTTGTTATTTATATTTGTATCTACGATCTCCTCAATAAAAGTTGTCTATCGTCCGATTTCCTCTCGGCATGTAAGTTATAGATAACCATTTAAACTTTTATGCATAGATATTCGAGAATGCAAAAGAGGGATGCCATATGTTCAAATCATCTTAGTGCTCGTCCACATACGGATGTTGTCTGTTAGGATTCGGCGCACAAACTACAAATGAAGTAAAACTTAAAAGCGAAAAAAGAAAATCAACACAAGGTTTTATCCTAGTTCACCTTTAAACTAGAATTATATCCATAAGAGAATTTCAATATAATTAGCACATCGTACCTCTTAATTACTAGCGAGCAATAGCTATTCATGAGCCAAAACTCAAACTACCAATTAAAAAATATGGATTCAAAATATAAAAGCCTTTTGGGACCCTCACCGACACAACTCCCCCGGACCCACTAGCTCACCGGGGAGTACGATCACCGTGTTTTTTTTATTAATTGGGAGTATGAACCACACCTAAATATTGCTCACCATCTGTGAATCACGGAAGAGCTCTTTTCCATTTACCATCACTTGAGAAAATCAAGAAACTCATCGAGTTATATTGAGTATATAATAAAGATAATGAACATAAACTAGTTAATTTTATGAAATGTTCCATAATTGGAAGAAAACTATTTAATTAACTAAATTGGCTTTTACGACATTAGTAAATAGTGCAAAATGAAAACAAGCCAATAAAAAAAAGGGGAAAAAGCCACAATCAATTTGTTAAACTAAAGTACTTGTATAATTATTTACCGGGTTTAAAATAAGCTTACAAATTGTCTCAACGGCCAAGCTTGCAGCTACAAGTTTGGATGTAATTTATCACTCAGCTACATCAAAATTCAGTATATCTCTCATTGTCCAATGACTTCTTGTATTCTTCAATCTTTGAATCTAATATACAAGGAGCGGAATGATCGATTACTTGATCGCACGCATCGGTTTTGCGTGCTCTTGTGATTAGACAAACCCTAGCTTTTCCTCAAAAAATTCATTCTGTGATCATATTACACATGCCGTGCGATTCTCCATCAGCGAAAACTGTCGGATTCACCGATCATATAATTAGCCATGACATGTTCGATCACGAAAACGAAGAACATGTACAAAGAAGTCGAGGTGATGATCAATTTGATCTCTTAGTACAGACATAAAGATGTGGGCACCGGTGCAAAAGAATGTAATGCTGGAATCAATGAAGAAGACTGGAATGCCAGAGTGTGAGCCAGCAGCATCCGCACAGGTTGCATCCCAAGATGCTACGTGACGTGTGCATGGAAGATGCCAAGTTGAGGTCTTCCATTGGCTACTGTTCTCGAGCTTCAGTCAACGCGCAAAATCTACTTTCCTCCCACAATTAGAGGTCTTCCATATAATATTATATTGTAGAGATAAAGTGGACTGGAAGTCTTAAAATATATAACAAAGTACAATTGAATCTTAAAACTTTTAAAAAAATATAATTAAGTAATAAAATTTATTACAAAAGTATAATTGAATTTTAAAACTTTCAAAAAGTACAATGAAGTCCTAAAACTTATCAAGTCGGTGCAACTTAATGCTAAGAAAAATTACCAAAAAGGTTCTAAACATATTGCAATTGTGTCGATTCAGTCTTAAATTTATTATTTTTTTTTGGCCAATTCAGTCATAAACCTATTGCAATTGTGTCAATTTAGTTATAATTCTTTTTTTTTTGTCAATTCAGCCCTAAACCTTTTATATTTGTGCCAATTTAATCTATTTGACTGATTGATACATGCTGGCACCGACATGGACTTTTTTAAATAATTTTTTATGATTTTTTTTTATTTTTTTTATTCTTTGCTTAGTTTTTTTTTCCAACCCTTAGGGCCGGTGAGGGCATCATGGCCCTCGTCCATAGCTGGCAAGGGCTTCGATGCCCTCAACAATAGGCAAGTGAAGTTGCCACCCAAACTGGGCGAGGACATTCCAGCACCCTAAGTGTTGGGAAAAAAAAAAAAGAAAAGAAAAGAAAAAAATCATAAAAAATTCAAGAGATTAAGTAAACAATTATTTAGAAAAGGTCTATGTCGGTGCCAACAGTGTAACTTCAGTTCCACCCAACCAAATGAGCTGAATTGGTAGTTTTTTTTGGTGTCGTAGGGCACGAATTGACCTTTCTAACACATATTCAGTTGTACCAAAAGCCCTTCTTTTAAGAAATCTTAGTGTGCCCTTAGACCATTAAGAGAGTCATCTTCTAGTACTTAGCAGTCAAGATCCATCGCAGCTTCTCTTTGCCTGGCTACAAATTTGGTTCTTCCAGTTTTGAAGCGAGTAGTTGCAAAACCATCCAACAATAAATTCATAACCAGTTGATGGAAAGGGGGAGAGGCACCACCAAGCAAGATCGAGACTAGCACCTTGTAGAGATTAGGTTCCAAAATTTTACTTAGACAAGATATGCCTTATTTGCAAGATGGAAGACCTGTTGATATAGTTTTCAAAATGCCAAAAGGTTTATAATTGAATTGTAAAAAAAAAAAGATTTAGGACTGAATAGGTATAATTGCAATGCGTTTAGGACTTTTTTGGTAATCCCCCCTTGATGCTAAAAAACTTGTTAGTATTTTCATTTGTAAAGCTAGATTAAGTTAACGAAAAGACTTGATTGCACGCAATTGACAAATTTTAGAACTTGATTACAAGTTTTATGATTCACTTGCACTTTTGTGACAAATTTTAGGATTTGATTGCACTTTTTGAAAATATTAACGATTCAATTATATTTTCTTGACAAGTTTTAAGACTTTCATTATTCTTATCCCCGTATAGTATGAAATATTTTGAAAAAGATACGACATTCCCATGATTTTCAGATTTGAGATTTTATGCAAACATCCTAGCTTGAGAATTTTGCCCGAATTCCAATACCATTACTGTCTATCTCAATCTAATACCGTGCATTAATTGCATATCGCTGCATATATTCAAGGTAATTAATTCATTTGTCATTTGTAGATAGTCCTTCTTATTACGCTAGCACGTGCAAATGGTTATTTAAAAAAAATAATACAAATCCAATGTGTAATATGATCTATGAACTTTTAATTTGATCAATATGATTTTTAAACTTTAATCTAATATGCAATGCCGTCCATGTACTTTCAATTGTTCAATGAACTATAAGAAAATCGTCCGAACTTTTAAAACATGTTTAACTTAATCTATGAACTATAAGAAAATGTCTAATGTCGTCTTTGAACTTGAATCAATAGAAGGGCTACATTGAATGTCTTCATATAATTCAAAAGCTAAGTTGAACATGTTCCAAGCATTCGGGGACTGTTTTGGCCAAATTAAATATTTAAGGATCATATTGCATATTGAACTAAAGTTTAGGAATCATACTAGTCAAATTAAAAGTGCATGGATCGTATTGCATCTTAGATCAAAGTTCATGAACCATTTATGTTATTATCTTTTTAAATAAAAGATATTGTAACTAGTATATGTTTCATTAGCCTACTGTCCGAGAAATGCTAATCAACCTACGGATTGGGTTGCGCGAGCCCATCACGCAAAATCCCTCGGTCCAAATTGGCTCTCTAAACCACCTCTCCAGTTATGGACTCTGTTATGTTTAGACTATGATTTTTCATATAATTCGGTTCCGCATCATTAATACAAGACTCGTTATGTCTGAGAAAAAAAAAAAACTAGTAGATGCTATATTCTTACTCGAAATTCAATTTCTGTCTCTTAACTTTTCCTTTTCGTTTGAGAATGATATCCATACTTGTAAAAATAGGCTTTCACCATCATCGGGTCGATCCAATAGCGGAATCTTCTAATTTGGGCTGAACGTCGTAAAAAAAAAAAATGATGCTATAAACTCTCTTTCTCTTTCCAACACAAAAGAAAAAAAAAACTCTTTTTTCTCGGTCTGCCTTGACTTAATTGCAATCTAATGCGACCATTAATTAGCTAGCGAATTTATAAGCATATTATGTGTCTTTTCATACTAAAAAGTACTGTTGATCTTAGCTACACAAGCTATTGGCTTTGGCTAACAATTTCGCATCATCCGTCCTTAAAATAAGTAGTTAGTTAATTACTGAAAACGAAACTATCCACGTTAACGGCGATGGGCGTGGGATGCGTAGAACTTAGATTTGAGACTTATCCCAAAACAATGGCGGTCGGTTTTTATTGATTACTTCATCCATCGGTTTGCATCGGTTACCCATTACCTCCTTTGGCTTGAAGTTATCAATTTCATTTATAGATTTGATTAACGGTCAAAGCGACTCAATTGTGCGGATGGGCAGATTTAGGCAACGGCCTCATATTAAATTACCCGACTCACTCAATTCTGATCCGACTCGATCTAGCCAGAATCTTTCAATGCACATTTTTAGGCTGTGAATGAGCCTTGCAATTTTCTCCACATTCCTCTCCTCCCCCTCCCCTTCCCTCTCTCTATCTTCCTTCTCTCTTATGAAAAAAAAAAAAAAAAACATTTCACAATAACTAATTGTCCGACACGCGAAAAATTCTCTACGGAAGCGTGTCCGTGCAGCATAGTTATTCGCGCCTAAGTAGTAAGTTGAACCGGGTCCATTTAATGAACCATCGATGATGAAACCGCCGCAACGCCGGTTCAGCCGAACCGTTCTGGCGATAAAATGCCAAAATGGCGTCCACGAGCTTCCCTTCTTCTTCCTTGCAGGTTCTTTTTCGTGTTTTTTGGGTCAAAGTTCTTCCTGGTAGGTTCAACTTCAAGAAATTACGAGGACCATTTTCCAGGTAAATCCTAAAAAAAAAAAACCCTTATTTCGTGCGCCTTTTCTTTTTCTTGTATGAATTCATCCTTGGCTTTAGCTTTCTCTGTCGATAGATTGGTTTTTATGTCTCAGTGGCCGGTACTTTCGCCGGATTGTGCTCTCAAATGTCCAAATCGGTGCTTTGGCATGTCTGGTGGTTGTGGTAAGCTGGGCGGAGTGTTTCAGGTTCGGGTTTTCACTTCCAAAGATTTCCACGGCGTTGCATGAAAGAATGTCACCACGAGACATTTGTTTCAAGTGAAAAGTTATCCTTTTTGTTGTTGTCAGGATTGAAGTGTGGAGTGGTGTATGAGGCTGGGGTGTATATGGCGTTGCCCAGGAAAGGTAAAAGTGCATCTTTCGACTTCAGCCCAATTGTTTGTGGAACGATGATTAGTTTGCCGCGTTGAAGGATGGACTGGCATGTTGAGTTTTCACTGCAAGTGCTATGAACTGAAGCAGGACAATCGGATGACCTCATTTTGCAGTGATTGTTAACCTCATGATTCTAGTGCTAATATGGGTTGATATCTTCAGTTTGCTTTCCTATTTCTTGACTTTAAGTTTGTCCCTTTTATCTCAGTTTTGTTGAAGAAGGTGAGCAAGCTTGAGTCCAAAGAGCTCGAGAAGTATAAAATCGATCTGTTACATCTTCCAGATTTTGATAAGCTCCTTGATGGTGTCTACATTGCACGGTGTCCTACACCGACCGAGTGCTTCAATAGGAGAGATTTGATTCGCATCTTCAATGCTATAGCGAAGGAGATATATGGTAGATTTTTTCCCGATTGAATGTGACTATGCATGAATTTAAATTTTTAATTTCTTGTTATTCAAATGTTGAAGATCTTGTGGTCCATACCTTCTCTTCTTATTCTTCTGTCCAACTACAAACACTGTGGTTTGTTGAATTATTTGCTGATTCAACGATGAAGTAAACTTTGTTGCTGCATTGTTGTTTCATACATCAATTGATGAATTTTAAATCAATGCAAGAGAATGAGCTAATTTGCGTACTTATGCAATAGGGAATAATCTGTTTCATGATTTATAATTGTTTCAGGAAACTCAAGTGAATGCCCCACTGTAGTGGGATTTGGCTCGTTTGTGATGGATATGTACACCACGGGAAGTGATCTCGACCTGTCCATCAACTTTGGAAATCCTTCTGTTCAGTTTCCTCGAGAAAAGAAGATACAAACTCTTAGAAAGTTTGCAAAAAAGTTTTATTCTCTTCAAAGTATTCTCGCTAGCCTCCCTACTTGTGCATTTTAAGAAAGATTCTGTTGTTGTAATTTAAGTCTCCAAGGTATCTTTGCTGTAAGGGTCTACCTTAGATCGGGTGGAATTCACAGTTAGATCTTCAAAATAAAAAGTGCCCTCCCTTATTTAAACTTATGGTTCCAATAAGAAGTACTAGTGTTCTAAAAGCAAATTATTACCAATGGAAAATGCTGGACAGCAAGCATCACTTTTATAAGAAGAGAGAACGCTGCTCGTCATTGTTATTATTTGTATGAGATGAGATAGTGTATGAGTTGTAGATACTCTTATTTTTAATTAAATTTGATGTTGTTGTCTGATGCAATCATATTCGGGAGATTTTGTTTATATTATCATGGATGGAACTTTATATGGTATTTAAATGTTTCAGGGAAGGGGCATGTCACTAGCATCCAGACTGTCATGAGTGCGAGGGTGCCGATTGTGAAAGTTATTGATTATGGGACAAGAATAGAATGTGATCTTTCGGTTGAGAATTGGGATGGAATTCTGAAGTCGGAGCTTGTCCATGTTATTTCTGCGATTGATGACAGATTTCAGAAGCTAAGTTTTCTGGTAATATGTTAAAATCATCATTTTAGATGTTCGGCCTGATTTACTAGTGACAATGCTGTATAGCAAGCTTTTTAGTTTCTCTTTAATGTCTTATCTCGTAATCAAGTATTTCTATCCTCTGTTCGCGGTCCTTACCATTCTTTTGTGTAGAAAAACTTGCATTCCACTGTCTTTTCCAATTTCTTTTTAAGTTTTCGAGTCCTACCTTTGCAATTGTTGACCTCGACTTTGCTAGTAAAGAATGGAAACTCATTGTAAATTCCTAGAAATTTGAACCTTAGACTATCTTAGGCCTGTTTTCTGTGGGTGGTTGCCTTTTGTGCCCTACTTCTTCTTTCCACTTCTGTCTTTTGCTTCGACGTTCTTTGTAGCACATAAAGCTAGTCAAAGGCCAAAATATAAAAGCCAGAAGCAGAAGATGCTTCCCCTTGAGCATTTTATTTTTGTGGCTTTTGTGGGAAAATAAGAATAAAGCTGCCCATAATTGTCCTTTTGAAATAGGTGATTGTCACATATCTTTGTCTATGCATTTACTGTTTGTTAAGAAAAACGACATACTGAAATTCTTAGTAGTTATAGTGTCAAACTTCATCAGATAAAAGTCATAGTTAAAGCTAAAAATCAGAGTCCGCGTAAAATGCTAAAATTATAGCCAAAAGCCAAAAGGTGGCATAGCCAAAATTTATGCCATCTCGAACAAGCTCTTAGATTAACAATGAGACTTAGAAGTGTTACCGCTATGTGTTGCTGGTTCATTTCATTCCTTAGGGTTATATTTATTTATGATAATCTACTAGAGGGAAATCATGCGGGGAATGAGGTTGATGGAACTATTTTGCAGTTGTATTACAGAATGATAGAATGGATGTCTTTTCTTTCTACCAGAAATAATCGCTCCCCGTTTCTGTAATTTTCTAAGATTTGGGAGGATAAAAACCTATGAAACCATGTAAGGATAAAATCAATCGTGTCACCAGTCATCTGGGGTTTAAATATTGGGAAGAACTCTCTTCTGCATCTGTCATTTCAATGGGCTGCTCGTTGATGCTGACAACTATAGGCATAGTATGTATGTGCTGTATTTATCCCTCTTCCTTTGTTAATGATTGATTTACTTTTTGATAGATTCTATTCATACTTTTCTGAAAGCTTACTCCTGCATTTACTGGCCAAGAAAAGTGATACATGAGATCCCTTTCTTGTAATGCAGATGAAAGCTTGGGCTAAAGCGAATGGTATTAACAGTTCCAAGGATCGAACTCTAAATTCTCTGTCCATAATATCATTAGTTGCCTTTCACTTGCAGGTAAAACTTTGGTTGTCTGCTGAAACAAGTTTTTTTATATAGATAAATTTTAATTCTAGTATTATGTTTCAGCTACCATAAGTCCACAAGATACTTCGAACCTGTGCAAAGAATGTATTTTAAAGATTTTATGACGGTGTTCGGGGTGTTGGACTTTAGTTTCTTTCTTCAGCCAAATCTTTATGTAATCTTTTTGTCGTGCAGACTCGCCAACCTCCTATATTACCTCCATTTTCCTTGCTCTTTAAAGGTAACAATTCCTCACAGGTCATTAAAAAGCAATAGTGTGTATGACATATGAAATCTAATGTCATGTAATAGTATACAGTTATGCTGCTTATTTTGCGATGGACACCTTCAATGACACCATACTAACTTCGAAATACCGCCCTCATGCTCAATTTAAATTGGTGATTAACCGGACCTATGAAGAGTTAACCAGCGTAGACTATTAAGTGTTAAGTATTTACTGTCAATGTCAGTACCACATTGAAGTCTCTTTGGGTTCTTGCAGACGGAACTGATCCTGCAAATGTAAGGAAGAATGTTGATTCTTTTTTGAACTATGGAAAAGGAAATGAAGAATCATTGGCTCTACTCTTCGTGACACTCATGATTAAGGTAATTTGACCTTTTCCCTGCCAGAAGCCGGTTTAAGGCCCCTCAAATCTTGACTTTTAAGTGCATTGCCACCAATTTTCATTTAACGATAATGGTAGTAGCTTGTGGTGGATTTTATTTTATTTTATTTTTTTGTTTTGGGGGTTTTTTGGTTGGGGTGTTGGTGGTGGGGTGGGTACGTCCAGATTTGGTTCTTTTACTTTCATGTCTTCAATTTGGTTGTCCAACTTATGAGGATGAAGATATTAATGATACTGGGTTAAAACGATGAAGTGACATCACCAATGACAGATGGCATCTTTGTGGTGCCTAGTTTGGCACTCGTTAGCAAAACAAAAGAAATTAATAAACAATAGAAAGCATGGAGACTACGCGAGTGCACAGGGGCAGGGGCTTATTTCTTGTGGTTTGTTGTACTGGGCAGCATGTGTGCCACATGTCAAAATTTGTGACATGATTAATGTCAGCTCAGCATTTTGAGGTGTTAGTAAAGGCACGCGATGAATGAGTGGATTCCTCAGAAAGTAGAGAACGAGGTTGGGAAAATATGCTAGCTAGAGAACCAAATCTGGAGTTCAACCCTATTTTTCGTTGCAGCTGGCATCAGTGGAGAAACTATGGCAGAAAGGCCTTTGTGCCAGCGTGTATGAAGGATCATGGACCTCAAAAACATGGGATTCTTGTTGTGGCACGATAAGTGTATTCACAGCTAACTTTCTTGAACTTCATTGAATTGACTTCATTAGGCTTGTCTATCTTTAGATATTTCTTAATGGCTCTTTTATAGGTCGAGGATTTCACAGAAAGGTCTGAAAATGTTTCGAGGGCAGTAGGAGTGGAAGAAGTCAAGAAAATTTATGACTGCATCCATCGTTCAATTGTTGGCCTCCTTTTCTTTTTGGATGGGAAGATGCCAGCGCCGGAGCTAGAAGAATTATTATTTGGTTCTGTTGGTGTGGCTACTCTAAAGAGTACAGATAAAAATGAAGCCACAACATCAAATTCTCCAACTGTCCATCGCCCTGATCAAACTAAGAAGATGCGATCGAGTCATAATTCTGAGGAAGCACATGTTAAGAGTCAACAACAAGGACAGCAAACGACCCAAGAATGGGGATGGAGTGGACTGGTGAATGGCCTGAATTTGCAACATGTGGCACCTTAGCCAGTTTTTGATCAATATCCGGTTGATTCAAATTGGGATAGTAAGATCACTCATTGCATTTCTGCCCCCGTGCTGGACCCTACAGCTGTTGAGGAGTGGTGTAATCAAGCACTACCACAACCGTATGTTTCTCCTCATAATTCCCTGAGTTACGATGCATCTCAAGCTCAACCACGTTCTGCCAATGTCTTGCCTTGGCCGAGCACAGATACTCTGTACTCGGGCCAGCCACAACCTGTACGCAGGTAAGATCATACACTGCTTCACACCCATTTCAGGTGAATGGAACTCTAGCCTGCTCTGTTGAGTATGTTGTATCCTGTCAAATAGCTGCCATTTTGCAAGAAAGCTTTGTAAAGGCAACCTGTACAGTACACACAGTGACATAATCCTGGCTAGCCTTCTTTTCCCAGCTGAGCCGCTGGCTAATTAAGCAGGGACGATTTCATGTTACCCCGATATTTATAGGTACTTCAGGAGCATCACATCACATCTGTTGGTAGTTCATCTCTCTGAATTGCCATCTGATAAGTATGTGAATCGGGTTGTTCGTCACTTCGATAATTGGGGTAGGTGGACCGCTTAGGGCAGCGACATGCTTTTTCTGTATATCGAACAGAAGGTACATATTCTTGCCTTGTATAACGTATAACTTGGTAGAAACAATGTGAATTAAAGGATTTGGTTCATCAGAAAGAAGAATTGTCGCATGTGCTCTTACTCTTGTGATCTTTCACGTACTTTTTTTTGTGGTTATTTCTCTAGCGCAGGAAGGTTGCTTGCTCTGTTTTTCTCGGTGCCGGTTGTAGGTCAGGTTGTCTTCTTTAAGTTTGAATTCTTGTGGATGGTGAAAACAATCAAGGGTAGTATCATTATTCAATACAGACAAATTTTAAAGACATGCTTGAAGTTCTGCCAAACACTGTGAAAGCCAGTTCTTATTTATAACACGCGCATTTTGCATTTGAAATTTCGTTCTAACGTTAAAAACTCTGGTTGTTTACGTCGGTTCAATCGAACATTGATCGTCGTTTTGCACGAAAACCTTAGCTGAGGTAGATCTTGAATGTCTATCTTCTGCGGGATTACGTTTCATACGATCATGTCTATTTCGCGCTAGTGCTCTGCTCATTCTGGGTTTTAAGAACTTTGTAAGAACAGCAAATAAAATGCCACATCCAGTAATTTAACTCCTCTGATCCTCAAGTTTAACCTCGTGAATAAAACAAGTAGAGAATGTTGTGAATTACACCCACGAAAATTTTCCGGAAAAATGGTGGTGGGCCAGGCCAATGTCTTGAAACTACGAACCAATCAAGATTGGAAAGAAAGAACAGAGGAGGCAGGTTTGACCCCCCCCCTCCCATTCCTGACCTCTGCCCATCTCAAGAAGGGTTGCATTGGATCTGGAAACTTGGCTCGATGACTTGGACCTTGAGCTCAAGTTTGAATGGGCAAAGAGATTTCCCTCTGGTTTACACGTGCTTCCCATCAATTTCCCTCTGGGCCCCACCCGACCCATGCATTGGTCAGCTTCATCACCAGTGTGGCATTGTTACAGAATCATGTGGTGGGCCTGGGAATAAGAGCACATTTATTTGCACGGAGTAGATGCCTTTTAGGGTTATGGACATTTAGATTGTTTTCAAGTGTGCGTTTTGGAGCAAACATGTTGAATTTGGATATGAAAATCTGACTGCTAATTCTTGACTTAGACGCCGGACATCTTTGACCGCACCTTGGAAAGTCGGTTCTATTCGTTTCATTTCCCGGTTAGAGATATGGGTTGAGCGCATCGTGAAGTCAACTCGAGATAGGTTGAGTTTCCAAAATCGAGTAGTTGTCTTATTATGTTATCCGAGGAGCCGAGCGAGATGGCTCTCCGTAATGGTTATTCGGCGTGTTTTCGTCTTGCATGCCTGGAGTTATATGTCCGATGTGATTAGGTTTTATTTTTTTAATTTTTGGTCAAACCGATGTGATTAGGTTGAAAAGCCATAATTTCGCATTTAATGCCACGCTCTACACACGGGGGAGAGTATCAAGTGATATGCTCCATATACATGTGACCCCTCGAGACTATTACTTAAAATATTTGTATAGAAGAACTCAACTGAATGAAATCAAGATTGGGATTTGACTTAAATTTTCTAGAGTTTGAGTATGGTTTTCACGGCGGAATAGACAAAGCATAAATTGAGCAAGCGAATCAACTCACCACTTACTTTTTTATTTGTAAACAAGAATTGGATTTTTTGAAAATTGCACAAGATAGATGTCTATCTCTTATATGGTGTATTGTCTCCGCTTCAATAATATCACGTCCGATCGCTGTTTGTTTCCGCTCCGACTATTACAGTGCTTAAGCATAGGTCAATTTATCGAATGCATTGTTAAACCATAATATGAAGTAAAATTTGCAAGGCCCCTAATCACCAATTAAACACCTTTTTCCCCCTAATTGTTTTAGTGGTGGTGGGGGGATGGCGTTAATTGATGTTCATCAAGTTTCGCTTTCAACCCTGTCAAAAGAAAACATCGAATCAGGCCCCGAGAAATCCGCAATTTATCGCGCTTCCGTCCTTTTGTTTTCACCAACCGAAGCAAAGCTCCTTTCATCATCATTACGGGATAATTGGAAATCCCTCAGCCCAACGGGCCCCACCTGCCCTCCCCAGCTCAGCATGCACGTGCGCCTGTCCCCACACCCTCCCCGCTTTCGTACGCCCCAGAATTAAATGTGATCACGTGGCGGGGCGTACGACCCGAGCCCCGCGGAATCCGAGCCGTCCGTTGGCTGGCTTTGACCCCCCGCCCCGCCCTCTCCTCGACATGTCCACGTCATCGCTGCTGTCGATCCTCGTTAATCGGGGCGGGCGGGTCGCTGGGTCTCGGTTCCCGGTCCTACGCTCCCGCTGACACCGACATGTCCTGTTTCGGGGCGGGGGGCCGTCCGATGGGCGAGACGGACGGCGGAGATGCGCGGATGCCTTAAACGCCGTCTTTGGCATGACGTGTTTCGCGGAAGGCGCAGTGGAAATGCTATAAATAAACGGTGGAGATGAGGTCTAGGGCAACTTGTTTTCACGTAAACAGAAGTTTTCAATGCATCCTTTTTTATTTCTGTTTTACTAAATTTTGGTTGATATATAATTTTTTTTATTTACCTAACTTACATCAAAAGGTTACTCTTTTTTCTTTGGTCATAGCAAAAGGTTACTCAAGGCATAAACATGCTCGATAACATTTTTTTTTTTTTACAGAATCTAAGTACACGTGAGTCTTCAACGCCGCACTGCACATAACAATCTACCGTATTTGGCTGACTATAATTAATTATAGCTTTTGTGATGGTGAGATGCTTGATAGAATCAACAATTGAGGTATCTTCACGACAATCAAATTATGCGATCCTTTTCAGATAAATCGTTGAATATAATTTATGAAAAAAATTGGTGGGTGAGAGAATGCAGACCATGCTACTAGATCAATACAATCTTAATAACAATTATAGGGGGTCATGAAATACCCCGCATTAGTTCGCATGCGCCTATGTTTGTCATTACCAATTTTTAGCACTACGCTTGAGGTGCAATCCAATATCCATAATAATATGTCTTACTTGTACGTTATCGTGGGAACAAAACCATACATGCAATGAAGAAGAAGATTTAATATCCTTATAATTAGAAATGTTAATGAAAATTTCGCTATGTGGTCTATCTTTATCAACCTTTCCAAGAGATTGATCGTTCTTTTGGGAATGGTATCAGTAGGTGAGCAAGAACTTTGAGGTGCTTTGCAATACGTTTTGATACTTTGATTTGGTCTGGTTAAAACTGTAGGGGTTTTCTCTCCTCATTTATAGCTGAAGATGTCTCATATGCAGTGTCAAATCATAATGCATTTTGCTTACGTATAAGCATTTATGCAGTGATCAAATCATATAATATGCATTTTTCACTTTCCTTTTCTTATATTTCCAACAATGAAAATTTCAATATTGGTTATCATTACCTTCCTTTCTTTTTCCATTTTTCTGATTAATAGTATCAACTAGCTAGGTCAATCGTGGAAATAATTCTTGTCTTTACTTCTTCTTCTTTTTCTTTTTTTGTTGTGAAAAAAGTAACATTAGAATGGTCTCTAAACTTGAAGGCCATCTTAAATATCATTTTCATTGGACCAAAAAAAAAAAAAAAAATTGAGACTGCTTCCTTGACAGTCCGATATTACTATCAATTATTTTTTTACCATAAATTCATACACTATCACCGCATGTTTTGCATAAAATATTCTTTAATTGGAATATCAAAAATTCAGAAATAATAACAATACTGTTAGACTGTCAAGCTAGCAGCTTTAAAAAAAAAAAAAATTCATGGCTAGTCTTAGTGATGGCAATCAACCAAAAACCCCTACTTCCTATCTACTCCAAGAAAGACTGAGGAGAATTCTCCATGGAAACAAAAATTGTACATGCATTTTGTCATATGGATGTCTGTCAAGAAATTAACTCAAATAAGAGGCTTGGCAACAATAAGAGCAGCCAGAGAAACCAAAGGTTCCTCGATCAGAAATTCAGAATATCTATTTGGTTTAGCAATTTCGAGCAATACAAAGAAAAAAAAAAAACAAATGTCCATCAATTATTTTGGAAATTAAACTCGGGGTTTGGGGGGGACCGGGCGTAGGTATGGGACCGTACAGGGGAGTTAGAAAGTAGGGCCTGGCGAAGGCTAAAAATAATAAGGTAATGATGAAAGAATCGCATTGAAGAAGGTCTTGTCTTGTGTCAAGTGCCCAAAAAAAAAAAAAAAAAAACACTAAAATACTTTCTCAAAAAGACAAGAATTTACTGAATTTTTGTCTTGTTATGCGTGGAAGGGTTTTGACCGGTGAATGTAATGGAAGCATACAATGTAACGCAACCACGACTGGTGGTAGCAGGTTACAGGTTGGGTTGTTGACCGGCAGCAATAGGTATTTTCAAAATTAGTAGAATTGAATAGAGGGTTTGTAGGGTGACTGACTGACTGACTGACCCCATTACCTAGGAAATGAAAGACGAGAAGGTGAAGAAGGCTTTCACGGTTATGGTGGGGTTGGGTTAGGGTTAGGGTTTGTAGGGTTTATCTTAGCCTTTTAACAAATTGCCTTTTTTCTCATAAGCTAATTTAGCAACTTCTCTTTATAAAGAAGCCCTCCTCACACAAACCCATTTGTGTCTCCCGGTCATTATTCGTGCTCTCTCCTTCCTTCTCTCTTTCTCGCTCTCTCTCCCTCCTGAACATGAGAGCTGTGGCTGGTTAGGGTTTCACAGAGAAGAATTGAATTGGCTTTTTGTGGGGAATGTTGGCTGGCTCGAGGCTTTCATACGTGATAACCAAAGGGAAAGGGGGAAAACAAAGAGTATGTAAGGCTTCGGACCAGGCTTCATTCCCCTCAAAAACTCATGGTGAACCAGGTGGTGGTGATGAGGATGATGGTGGTGGTGAGTTTTCTGTTGTGAGGTTTGGCCTCTCTCATGGAGAGAGGTCGAAACAACACTAAACCCTCTCTCTCTCTCTCTCTCTCTCAAGATGGGTGCTAGATCTGCATGATGAGAGATTTCATGTGGGCATAGTTTAGTTATGTTAATTTTCTTAAGTCTAAGTTATTCTTTGACTAGTTCCACTATACAAGTCCTAGATGTATAGTTCAAGTCAATTAAGGTTCATTACTCGTTTTTTTCCCTTCATGTTAAGTTTTCATATTCATCAATTGATTTCTTTTCATGTTTGGCTAAATGAAATAATTTCTCATCTCCCTTTGTTTAAAAGGCTCCATTTTATCTGCGGATTTATGGGTATATATATTTTGGTCATTTAGGTATAGTGACGACATGCATTATCTAAATTTTTGTTCCTTGTGTTTGTATGTTTCGCTAAGACGCATTGATTCGGATCAAACACATGACAGGCTTAAAGAGATTCGTTTCTCTTGCAGGTTTCGATGCATCTCGATAGAGTTAAATAAATTACAAAAATCGACGGGGACTAAAGTAGCTCATAATCCTTGTGTAATTGAAATCTTCTATTGGCTAAGAATTAAGAACATTTGTGCGTGAAGAACATGGGATTACATTTGAAGTCTCTTTAGACTTGGGGGTAAGTAATGACCTTCCAAATAGACGCCTCTTTCAGTATGACACAAACAGGCCACTCTGCCGGGCACCTTCCCCTTGGCTTTTCTAATTTGTCTTACCAGAGTATTTATATGAATTGCGCAGATAAACACACCATAGTTATTATGATCCTGAAAAATGGTCGCTTTTGGTTTGTCCCACGTTGTTTGTAGCTAGGGTTTTATTAGTTAAGGAAGGATGCAAACATACGATAATCCAGCTTTCGAAGCTCAGAATGAATAAATGTAACTTCCAGACCGACACCATCTACTCTACAAAATCTATGGAGAAGTAAAAGAGTAAAAATATCCTAGCTATCTTACCTATATAACCCATGTATGGCCCATAAATTCGGCTATACCTCTTATGGGAAAAATGTCAATCTAAGTTAATTTGGTTTTAAATTTTGAAGATTTTAAAACAGGATTAAGTGATTAATCCACTACGCGCTGCGCTTTCCTAAGCAAAAAAGTGAAAACTCTCTCTCTCTCTCTCTCTTTCAAAATCAGCAGGATGAACGAAGATCTGTGAGCGACCTCCTGATGACATACATGACATTCTCTCGAAAGGGTAATGGCCATTCTCGATGTTTTTCTTGGTTTCATAATGTCATTCAATGAATCTTTTGCCATTTCTTGCTTTTTATAAGTTGAAGGCCATCGCAGCTGGTGTTGAGCATTAATTCAAAACTAACTTCTGAGAGTGTTGAATGAGGAGATTCCGTGGACGGGTGTCAACAGCTAACGAGAAAAGACAGACGCGATAGGAGTTTGCCCTCTCGCGCTAGGGCTAAAGATAAAAACACCCCTCGTCCATGCATGCACATGCAATGGCATGACGCATCAAAGCAGAGTCCTCACATGTCCACACGCGGAGACACCTCCTGCGACTCATTAGTTTAGCAATGTAATTATGGAACTTTTCAAAGCCTTTGAAAAAACCAGTAACTGTTCTTGGAAAAGCTCCATCATTTACGCTATTGATGGCACCTCTCTCTCTCTCTCTCTCTCTCTCCTCTCTCAGTCACACTGTGTGTACTGTGATTTAGGACAGAGATTGGCCTTTGAAAAGCCAACATCAACAGTTGAGAGAGAGAGAACTGAGAAGTGAATTAAATGACGACTATCTGACATTTTTCTTGGGAAACGAAACAGTTTCCATTGACAACTTCATGTCTTGAAGATGGAAACCACCAACCTTTTCTGTGTTGACAGCCTTCAACTTTTTTTTTTTTTTTTACCGGTAGAGAAGTCTTCATTTTGTGTTGTTGTTTCTGACCTTCTTGTACTATAGAGACAAAGAGATTCAAGACTTATTGATAACTACAAGCTAATCAATCTTTTTGTTGACAAATGAAACGCATTACCTTGCCCTAGTAAGAAAAGTATACACACAGAGAGAGATAAAAGGGTAACTTGAGATGCACGCAGATGTGGTCTTTCTGTCTTATTTGCTACAAACACAGGCACAGAAGATGGACCCCCATTTTCCCAAAAAGAAAAACAAAAAAAATTTCCATCCATCAGAGATCAAATCCGACACCTATTTTACTCTATTGATGCACTGTTTATCTGTTTGAAGCTGCTTGCTTTTGTCTAACGTTCAACACACTGCGCTCCCAATTCTCTTCATGGACCCGTCGCTGTCACTGACTTATATCCCATCCAACATAATTTAAGAAAGGCAAAGAAGCAATAAAATGAAAACACGTAGAGCATCTGCACTGCGTTATAACTGTTTACCAACGCTAATGTGATATATAATGAAGTCCTTTTGCAGTTAAATATGTGATCGGGTACAGTTCAGGGGTCAACTTATGATCTCTGGTCATAGTGGATCGCACTGTTTCGCGCTCTCTCTTTTCTAGGCTCATCTGCACCATAGCCTAAAACCTGGAGGAGGGGTTGTACTTGCACGGATTGTCGTGTTATGTAGGGGTAGGAAAATATTTATAATAATAGTACTAGGAATACCAGAATATATATTTTATATTATGTCGTAGGATGTGAGAAAAACGCTACCTTCATTTCCTGTTTTGGGTTTAACTTGCTAAGCTGTTTCATTTTTTCAGACCCACATCCCATGAATTTAGCTGTCCACTCATTGTATTATTTGTCATTGACTTGTGGCAAGTGAAATGAAGTTTGCTTGCTTGGGATATGGTTTTTGTGAATGCTCTATCTTTGAATGATAGGCACGGGACCCTACTTTCATGCCTTGAACCAATTTCTTGTTCCATCACTAATCCGAAAAACGGAAGTGCTTAGCTCTTACTCCCGCTCTCTCTTCTAAGACTAAACTCGGTAAAGAAGAGTCTGCGCACCAACTCCTGTTTCGGCGTTAATCATCGAATGTGACGAAGTAAGGCAAAAAAGAAGGGCAAAGTCTCTTGGCTCATCTTAGTTCTGCTCGTTCAACTCGCCTCCAACCAATATGCAAGGTGAAAACTGGGGAAGCTCCAGCACGTGTGTGGAATTGCTTTTGAGATTGCGCAGCAATCTAATTACTTCAGTGAGCTTTTTGCTGTGGACGCAGAAAACTTCGCGAGCTATTGTGACAAGAGGGTGGTAGAAAGCATCTCCTTTCTCATGAATATTTTCAAACAAACCAATTTAGTTTACCACGTGACTGTAAGACCTTGGGGCTACCAAACAGCCACAGATGATACTAAAGGTAGACCAAGGAGAGGCAATCTTTGTGAAAATATCTAAAATCATCGGTTATCTATGTAATCTATAAGGGAAGAGCTTTTTTTTTTTGTTGGGTTGTTCCAACATTCATGGTTGTAGTCAAGTTTGAATTTCTCATTTAATCGTGTTTATACAAACCGCATTGAGAGTTTAAAATGGTCTTACACTCATTTAACATCTCTCTTCACTTCATTGTTGAACTTGTTCGTTTGAACTTTTTTAAGGGCATGCCCATCAAGTGAGATGAATCATGCCCAAAGTATGTTGTCGACAATGCTCCGGAATTTACTGTAAATAGGTTAAGCATGACCATCGTTAAATTTTAAGGAAAATAAAGAGAATAATAAGCTTATTGCAAATCTTGGGGCCTCGTTAGGTATATTAGGATGGAGCAACTAAAATAAAGTACAATTGAATTGAAATAAATATAATGATTCAGAATGGGAGTTAATTTAAAAATCGTTGCACTTGGTGACACGTCAAAATTGGAAAATGTATTTTTTTGGTTCGAACTTTGTTGATTCAAATTTTAATATACGATAGAACATTAGGTAAATCTAATTACATATCGAATTTTTCCTTGAATAGTTATCAAATCTTAGTATTGGCGTTTATCAATAACCCATTCCCATTGATTCTCACTCATTCTCACCTCTCCATGACAATGAAAATGCGGCAATGCATCTAATCTCATCTGCTTTCGTTCCCAATTTCCATTTGTATTCAGCTTCATTTCAATTGCCATAACTTTTTTACCACACAAGGGTCCTTGCAATGGAAGGAAAATTTATTTTCCAAGTCCTTTACTAATGAGCCATTGACCGGTACCATGTTCAGGCTTGTCGACTTCTCTTTCTCCAAGAAATTAAGGTAAAAGAAATGATGTTATACCTGATGGCAAGCATAATGTAATGGTCTTCAGGACATCGAAAACATGCACCGATTGAAATCTTTGAGTTAGCTGATAAATGAATCTCCCTTCTAATCGACCAAAAAAAAAAAAAAAAAAAATCTCCCTTGTAAGTATAACCAGTTAAAGAAAGGCATTCAATGGAAATTGACTCAGCTTTATTACTTCCAATAGTATTTCATGAGAAGTAACTTGCTGGTCAAAATAACATGTAAAAAGCGCTAAGTCACAAAGTGCCCACAAATTTAATAGAGAATAAGCACATCAATGAATTTACATGGCCTGCCTATTTTGATAGATTGAAAAGTAAAAATCTCATTAATCTTGTCACATATCAATAAATTTTAAGCCATAAAAGACCAGACCCCTGGTGCCATTCTTGAATTTACATGGCTTGCCAATTTTGATAGATTGAAAGTGTATACTCATAAATCTTCCGATATTTTCTTATGCCATAAAGAATTAAATTTGGTAGCCAAAATTTAGGCTTCTCCAATTTATATAATTAATACGGACTTTATACTCATTTATAATCTTACCCCGCCTAATCAAAAGATTATAGCCTTTTCTTTTGTTGGGCTTTTCCAACAAGTATTGTATCGTTGTCAAGTTTGAATTTGTGGATTAATCATGTTTATATGGACTGCATTGAGTGTTTATAATGGTCTTATACTCATATGGCATCTCTTCTTACGTAATAGATTTAATTGTTTGTTTGAACTTTTTAGCATAATTGTTCAAGCATACCCATCAAGTGAAACAAGTCATGCCCAAAGCATGCTGTCGAGTGAAGGTGAAGAAGATAATGCTCCTGAATTTAATGTAAGTACGTTGAGCATGATCATCATTCCACAAATTGTGAGGGGAATCGCTGAGCCAATAAAGAAAAGATTAAGCCAAATGAAAATCTTTAGGCCTTGTAGGTAAATAGGAAAGGAGGGATCGAAATAAACTATACTTGAATTTAAATGAATCATAAAGATTCAGAATGGGGGTTAATTTAAAAAAATCATTGTATTTGGTGACATATTGAAATTAGAATATGTCTTTTTGTGGTTTGATATTTGTTGATTCAAACTTTAACATATAATAGCAAATGGTAAGTATACTTATCATGTCATGTTTTTGGGGAAAAGTTAACTACAAGTAGTATAATTTTCTTACGTACTCAATTGAGTGCCATAAGTTTTGTATGAAACTCACTTGAATACCATAACTTTCTTTTCTATCATTCAAGTATCATATAACTATTCAATTAGTCACTTGAGTAGTATAATTTTTTAAAAGTGTTCATCCCAAGCCCCATGGGACATTGGAATTTTGGCACTTGAGACGAAAGTTTTTAGACATTTACGATACTCAAGTGATCGGCAGATATTTATGACACTCCCATGAACGTTCTTTAAAAGTCACGACACTCACGTTAACGAGATAAAATTATGGTATTCAAGTGAACGCAGTATGAAAATTAATAGAATTTGTAGTGTTATTATCCCTATATTTTTTTTTCTCTTGAAAAGTCATTAAATTCAAGGATTTGCCTTTCTCAATAACCCATTCCCATTGACTCTCACTGAGTCCCACCTCTCCATTATAATAAAAATGCAGCGATGCATGTGCTTCATTTCCATTCTGCTCCATTCCAATTGCATCACTTTTTATCATGCAAGGGTCCTTGCAATGGAACGAAAAATTATTTCTGAGGCTTTTACAAGCGATCCATTGATCGGTAACTTGTTCACGCATATCAATTTCTCTTTCTCCGAAAAAGTAAGGTCAAAGAAGTGACGTTGTACCAGATGGTAGACATAGTTTAATGGTCTTTAGGACATCAAAAAGATGCGCCAATTGAAATTGTTGAATTACTTAGTAAATGACTCTTCCTTGCAATTATAACCAGCCAAAGAAAGACATTTAGTGAAAATTGACTCAGCTCTTATTACTTCCATTAGTATAGTATGCATGAGAAGTAAATTGCCAGTCAAAACAACATGTAAAAACACTCACAAAAATGCCCGCAAGTTCAATAGAGAATTACCACATCAATATATTTCAAACCATAAAAAAAAACCAGATATTTTGTGCCATTCTTGAACTTCAATGGCCTGCCAATTTTGATTGATTGAAAAGTAAAACCTCATAAATTATGTGATATTATCAGTAAATTTAGAACCATTAAAGGCCAGACATCTGGCAACACTCTCGAATTTACATTGGAAAGTATAAACTCATAAATCTCCTGATATTTTCTTCCAAAAGCGGGCATGCCTCTGGTGTTTCAGCAACGATTGTGAAGTGGGTTTCTTCTTCTTTGGAATGTAGAGATTTGATTCCCCCCAGTAGTTATGGCACCACGTCTGTGAAGATATTTCTCCTTAAAACGAAAATGAAGACTGATGTGGCCAGTTGCCCTATAAATTTAGCACATGGCGATACAAAATGACCTCCAAGGAAAGCATACAGAATAAGAGGAACTGATCAAATATACTTTGAGGCTTCTGAAGCATTTGGAGACATGGACGTGAGGAGACCCAGCATGGCCACAATGCTTCTAGCTTTTCTCCTCTTCACCATGCGTAATCTCTTCTCTTTCCCCTCATTTTCACCATCTTCGATTTGCTTCTCGAAGAAGGATGCCAGCACCTGATGATTAAGTAACAAGATAAGGTTTATTCTAGGGATTCAATCGTTTGAAGTTTTGTGTCTTGATGACAGGCAATTATGAAGCGGAGGGTGCTACTGGTCGTGAATGTGTGCTATATGGGACAGCACCGGGTGGTTGCCAGGACGGTCCGTGCCAATCCTTTTGTGACAAAAACTACGGTGATAAGCATCCCAGGGGGTTTTGTAATGGGAATTACTGCTTATGTTTCTATTCTTGTTGAATCCCTAGAAGCCTTTGGCCTTGTGCCGGAGAAATAAAGACTTGTTTTCCAGATCCAATAAACTTGTTGAGAATCGAGTGGTTTTTTTTTTGTTATTGAAAAGAATCGAGTGGTTGTTCAGTTGAAATAAACCCTCCGCAAAACTCTCTTTTATTATCATATGAACAAACACTTCACACCACTCACAATAATCTGACATTGGGACATCTAAAGCTGCTCGATCTCACCGTGGCTGGCCTTCTCCTCTAGACGGTTGTCAGATCTGTGACTGGCTGGAGGAAGAAGAAGAAGAAAAAGAAAAAAATAAGAAAAAAATAATTTTAAAAATATTAAGATATTATAAAAAATTGTTCACGTTGGCATAACGAAGGCATCAGACTACATCCAAGTGATTCCTAGTCACTCCATGAAGCGACTTGCTACTCCCATAGCGAAGGCATGTCAGGTCTTGTTATCATTAGGTAGATAAGACTACCTACACAAACTTTTCTAGGAGGTCTCGTGCATACTTCTGCTAGCATATGTGTTGTGCTAGTTATATAACCTGGAGAGGGATGACTAGGTTATTTAATAAGCTTGACAACTTTTCACAAAAATAAGTTAAAGCAAGTTTGTATATGCAGCACCATGCTAGATATAAGCAGAAATTACACGCGCATTACTTCTATTAAATAAATAAAACACTAAGCAACAAGAGATAGAAATAGATGCATGTAGATATATAGTGGTTCTGCTTGGGATAAGCTTACATCCACTTTTCTAGAGTAACAACCACCAATAAGGCTGGAGTTCACTAATAGCTCTTGACATATTACAAACGTCGTTTGCGCTAATCCTACCCAAAGTCGCTTCTAACTGAAGCTTGGTGGATCACACTGCCAACAATATACACTCTACTACAATACTTTGGTCACTTTTAAAAAATTACGACATGGTGTATGGCTCTTAATAAGCAAAAACAATAGATCATATAGTGTATGAAGTAATCTCGTGATATTCACTATTCATCTCTATTTGAGTTTTCACATTGGTTCTTCTTATAGACGGAAATCATCGAGTTGACCATTCGATAGATCAACATATCCTGCTCATGTACAATGATTCTTGACCACTATCTTTGCGAAACACGACTCCTGAACACTAGGTTCATGGTCCCCGACGGCCTACTACGATGCGATTCCCGATATCGTACACTCTAATATCAATTGTTGAGAATCAAAAGGTTGTTCAATTGAAATAAACACTCGATAAAATGGCTCTTCTATTAATGTAAGAACAAACCTTTCACACCCCTCACGCAATAATCTGACATCGCAATGCCCATCACTCATTGGACTCTCTTCTTCTCTCTAGTCCTCTGCTCTCTCTCTCTCTCTCTCTCTAAGTTTTTTTTTCCCACTCTTTACGTTGATACAAATGAAAAGGCGAACCACTTAATTATTTGTACTAAGTTACGTGGGTGGAGTTCCCAAGGATTTATTAAGCAAGTTGGCTGATTTTCTCTATAGAAAAAAATTGGAGATTGCGGCTAAGAAGGAAAAAATCTGGAAGTCAAAATGCACGGATGACGTATTGTTATCGGAAATCACCTTCCTACCAAGCGATGAGCGGGGCCAGTGATCAAGTCCCTTGTTCCTGCATTGGAGGCGAGGCAGCTCGCCCCTCGCCTGGCGCAATGGTGATCCGCCCCATTGTGGGCAAATTTCCAGCCATGTAAGCTCCTTTGCTTCATGGATAGCCTTTTTTATTTCATTTCTTACCTTTTCTTTCCCACTGTCACGGAGACTCAGAAACCAACTGTGTAACCACCCACCGAAGAAACATGGTTCAACATTCATAATCTCTCAAAATTCGAACAGACAAATGACACACCCATATGCCAAGCTTTGAACCCTGCCACAAGTTCTAATTCCCCGAGTTTCAACACACACTGAACAAGTAGAGGGAATTGGCCAACTCACCGAAACTAACATCGAGAGAGAATGACAACATTGTTGAGATACACGTATGAATTGTGTTAGAGAAGTCCCACATCGGATAATTGGTGTAATAATGAATAGTTAATATATAGCCTATAATCCCTTGGCTTAAGTTTTTGAGTTAAGGTAAGTTAGACTGGATATGTTGGCGGGCTCGGGCTTCGGACTTAACCTCCCTCTTAGCGGTCTCCTCTAGTGAAGGTATTGGACTTTTGGTCTTTTGTTGCATGGTAGAGTTGATGGTTAATTGGTAGCCACTCCCATTGATATACAATGTGAGTTGTGTTAGAGAAGTAATTGGTATGATGTTAAGCACTTAATATATTATAATTGTCTCATAACTCCTTAGTTTAAGTTTTTGAGTTAAGGTGAGTACAACTGGATATGTTGACGGGTTTGGACTTGAGACTCTCTCTTGACAATCTCTTTCGAGTGAAGGTATTGAATTTTTACTGCACGCTCCCAACAGAGATAGGTTACCGAAATGTTTGGTTAAAACCATAACCAAATGTTGATTGTCCATCGGATAGGTCTGTCATCATAGGCATTTGAGACTTGGGTAACAACCGGTTTTACTCCAAAGAGAAAGCCCTAGTGGTCTAAGCCCATCCAATTCTCTTTACAGCTTCTTTCATCCTAAGAATTCACGACTTTAAAAGAGCGTCAAAGGAGAGAAGAAAGACACGTAAACTCAAAGAAAAATTAGACTATTTTTTATTCAAGTTCTTGTTTCTTTTCTTTCATTTTACCATCTCTCGCTTCTTGTGAGTTCGACATTCATTGAGGAGTCTTTGTCAAGGGGGCTAACATTCATAAGTCGAATTTCAAGAAAAAGCACCATCATGGTAACTTGAAAGGTGCAATCTACAACGTTGTGGGTGGACCTTTTTACCTAACGTACGTGAACACGGTGATTTCTTTGCTTCTTATAATTTTTTAAAACAAAATTTTAAATTTTCCTTTTCTTAAAAGCGTTTTTTTTTTTTTTGGGATTTTAGGACCATTTTTGTTTGTCCCATAACTCGAATTACCTCATCCTCTACTGATAGGAATTACGCTTTTGACTGTTGGTGTTTGCAAAATACAAAATTTTTTTGCACAAAGAATTAACTTTATATGTTATTATCGTGATCCTTTGTTAGGAATGCGTAGCTAGTTAATCCATTAAATTTCCCAGCCGATTGGTCTCCACATTAAACATACAGCATGTGGGGAAGCATTGAACCTTGATAGAGATTTTTTTTTTTATCAGAATAGGGGGGAGTGTTGTTTATAAAAAAAAAAAAAAAAAAAAAAAAAAAAAGTAGAACAATGGATGCTGCTATGTGTTAACCAAACCTTAATAGAAAATAATTTCCAAGAACATTCCCTTTATATGGCCAAGCTGATTAGCTATAGATGCAAAACAAGATTCAACAAAATGGCCGCATCTCAAATGATTGCAACAATCCTCGGTACGATTTTTCTCATTTTTCATGTTGCGAGTAGTAAACTGAAGCACCACTCCACAAAAATACAACAAAACAACCTAACCAAAATATAACATAAAAATTTTTGCCATTGAGTTTCTACCATGATAATGTCTATGAAGTTTTCCATTGCTTATATGTTTCTACTGCAGATTTGGGTTACAATAAGTATTATCAGTCCATATTGTTTAATGCCAATTGTTTTGGCCATGCAACATGCACTACGGCAATTTCTCATCCAGATTGTACCACATGCCTGAGTGAAGCCTGGCAATGGATATATCAGGAATGTACATACAGGACCAGGGCTCAAGTGCAGTTAAAAGACTGCAGAATCCAATAAGAAAATTATCAATTTTTCGAGTAACCATATTTACTTCTTCATATAGAGCTTGGAGCTTCTCTTGCCAATTTTTTTTTTTGTTGGTTTTTTTTCTTTTTTAAAAAAAGTTTTTTTTTTTTTAGGGTAATTTTATAGTGAAAGGAAGACTTGATAAATGTATGATTTTAATAACGATATGACAAAATCAATCATTGTGATTCTTGCTCTTGCAGTTCCAAAGCAAAAAAATTATTATTATTATTATTATTATTATTATTATTATTATTATTATTATTATTATTATTCAATGCACATGATGGAATTTGAAATTCCCTGTAGTGAAGAATATTATCAATAAAAATTTACAGCTCCAAATCCCATAATCATTAGAAAATGGCTTGAGAAAGTAATTTATAACTACCCAACTCAAAATGGTCTTCTTTTTAATTGGAAACACTTGAGTACTCCTTTTGATTGATTGGGCCATGCGAATCGAGCGTAATCGTTAAAATAACAAACCATGAAACTTGTCCAATGAAGAATCAAGTGTTACAATTAGGATATGTTTATTTTGCCGAAAGTATTTTTCGAAAAATATTGTAAGTTGATTTTAAGTACTGGGTACATGGTAAATCAATGGCTAACTTGAAACCAATTTTCGATCTAAGGAAACTCCATAGTACAAAAGTGGCAAATGACTCCCCAATTATGCAAGAGGAAAGCGTTTTGCAATTGAGGAGCCACTAATACTAAACGAATCCGATTGAGGTCTGGTGCTAACTCTTCCAAAGCTGAGCTCTCTCATTCTCTTTCTCAAACATATCGGTAAAGAATCTAACGAATAATTTCACCCAAAACATGCACTACTCTTGTTGTGCAACATCGTTTTAAAGAATCTAAAGAATTTAATTGTTTCACCAATATCGATCATACCACGTAGGATAGCCGACATCCACATCAGTAATTTTAAGCCAAAATTGGCCGAGTAAAATCAATTGGCAAAACGTATAAAAGGTTCATGAATCAATTGTCACAATTGAAAGGTTTAGGACTGAATTGGCACAAGTGCATTAGGTTTAATTTTTTTTTATCATTTTCTCTTCCCCACGACCATCGCTTTTTTTTTTTTTTTTAATTGTGTGTGTGTGTGTCTTTGAACAATTATCGCAACTCCCTGTCATAGTCGTCCATGCCTCCCAAGGAATCCCCAAAGAGGTCCTGCAAGTCTTTCAGACATCAGTGACCGCGTTCATCATGCCTCGAGCAATCCCAAACTACGCATTCTCATGACAGTTTCCATTCACAAATATTTTGAGCCATCGGCATAGCATCACAGCCGAGGAGGAGGAGATAGGAGGAGCTAGACCTATTGCTCCACCACCTCGATCTTTAACCGTCACACTGGAGCGCGCGGCGACTCTACTCGGGCATACAATGATCCTGCCCCCTGAATCTCCATCACCGGAAGCCCATAACGAAACGCAAGGTGTTCCCGCGCCAATAATCTTGAATGTGCGACTGGAAAGGGTGTACTTGTCCTGGAAACCATTGTAAATCACGCAGAATGAGCAAAGGCCTTTGCAACGTATTTTGAAGCCGTAAGATTTTTATACCCCAACATATTTTACTCGAAAAAGTTTTTACAAATGTTCCCAACACTTTGGGAACAGAGCTAATGGTAAAAAAGTGTTCCCAAAGTGTTCCGGGAACACTTTTCTTTTGGAGCAGAACGACGAGAAACAAAAAATACTTGTTTCTTTTGTTCCCGGACAAATCAAAGTTTTTAATAACATTTTGGGGGAAAACGTAAACACACCCTCACCCTAATAACCTATTGCATCCCATTGCATTATCCAACCTACCTCTCCTTCATCCAAAACCCCCTTCATTATCTTGATTGACCAACAATCTGGGATTCTCAATAAAGGAAAAGAGCAATAGACAAGAAAATGATACTAATTTCAAGGGGCATATCAATAACTCAAGATGTCTCACGAAGAACGTAAATTTTGATTTCTCAAATTCTCTGTGATTTTCATTCTCTCACTTTGCTGAAAATATTTGGCGCTGCTCGCCTGCTAGATGTTTGGAAGAACGAGTCATAATGAATGACTCTCATACATTGAACAAGCACAAGCAAGAACCAAAAGGTAAACCAGAATACTGAGAGAGTAATAACCCGTTGATGATCACAGAGAAATTCATCTGCAGCCAGCAGCAAATAAACAAATGATACAAAATAATTTTCTCGTAGCATTTGTTCACGATACAAATTTTGGGGGACAAAAGAAAACGCCCGAGGATGCCAGCAAGTCGAAAGTGTTGGCTTCATTTGCATCGTACTTTGACATTAAGGGTCCACTGGATCCTCCCCTCTGGAAGAGGGATGGATTTTGGCAGACGGAGGGGCACCTCGTATTCACCCACATTTGTTAGTGGATTTGGCAAATGAATGTTTTCAGGGTCAATTTCCACGCAAAGTTGCCTTGCCACCTGAGACAATTACAGATGGTTGCATCAAGTGAGGGGACAGAGCCTCACCATAAAAATATAATCTACTTTTCAAGCATCTAATTTATGGTGATATTCCAATCACAAATATCAACATACAAAGAGGTATATAGATATTGGCGAATGAAACTCATCAGACTCGGCGGTAATGTTTACGATCAAAGAGCACCAAAAGAATGAGCTTCCAGGTCATCTAAGAACTTCCCTGCTCAGTCAACTAACAAACAAAACTGCAATTTTCTCTATCCTGGCTAGACTAACGAGTAATAGTTCTCCTAACTCTTCATCATGCTAACAGAAATGAGATGAAACTGCTTGTGTCTTTATGATCAGTCATGTATAACGGATTTCCTAAATCAAAGTTGCACGATGATCACTGTTCCACATATAATCATCACTATGCATAGTGAATGAAAACAGAACATCGTCCATTGCATCCTTTTTTCCCTGTTTTGCTTGACAAACCAGTGCACACGATGAAACATCTGAATAATACTCACTAAACCAGGACTAATTTGCAAAACTAGTTTAAGTGATGCGAGTGACGGACTGCTATTGAGTCTTAAGTATGGCTGACTTAGTTCAATCAAAACTTGCAAATCTAGCACATTACTTGGTGTAACAATTTTGAATACCGGTAGTAGTACGCCTAGCATTGGTTTAAAACAGTTAATCTAATGGCACAAGGGGCTAATGACTCGACAGGCCTACTCACACGATACGAACAAGGCAAGAGCACTGAAAGCTGCATTTCCAAATCATATATTCTTTAATAGAATAATATAAGAATTGCTCCAAATACCACTTCAATAGACATAATTTTCGCCAAACGTTATGACGAGTGAACAACAAGATGCAAACAACTCTTCAAATGACAAAGAAACTTTTGTAGACAGGACAGAAGATCAGTGACATACCTCAGAGACAAGCTCTTCTTTAATTACAGGTGATCTCAATTCTATTGGCTCATCTTTTGTAGCACGCGTTCGTAGTTTCTCGACATTGATGAACCTCCTCAGTACCTACACAAAGCCAAACAAATAAGCCATCTGGGAAACGAAAGTCAGAAGCAAATAATCCTATAGCAATATGGAAAGAGATCCAAAAGTTATTCACAGATGATGATCGTGTATCTTCCATACACAACAGAAATCAACTGGTCACAATATATACTGAAATTTCTTGTTGAATCTGATCTACATTTCACCATCATGCCAGAGATTACACCTACACATTAAACAACGCTCCCCCAAGTTTCTCAAGGCTTTTTCATACTTCACTCATCTAAAGATGCAATCTGAGCATTTGGATAAAAGTCTATTTGTGTAAATAGAATCTAAAATTCTAAATTATAACGAGTGCCGTTTATCACCACAATTAAGAGCAACAAAGATCAGTCACAAACCAGCCGTGCATTGTCTAGACGTTTTGCAGCTGCCTCATATTCTTTCATCTTATTTTTCACAGTCTCGGTGACTACTTTCACCTCCTCTACTTCCTGAGGCTGGTAAATCTGCCAATGAATGAAAGAGAAACAACATTAGTGCATTTTCAAATATACAAAAAGAATATTATCCAGATTTACCTAAGTTCATGCAAAAAATTATCAGTAACCTGCTAATTATTCAGATATGAGGGAACAACCACAGAACCATGATGTATGCTCAACACAGGTTTTTTATGCAGATACTGGGGCGCGCATTAGTATTTGCAACCAGCTAAAATTATCAATTCCACTAGCGTGACTGAAACAAACCTTGCGCTGCTCACTAATGAGATAAGCATATTTCTCAATGTTCGGGACAGCCAACAACTTGGGCATGAGATGGTTTCTGAAATATCCCGGAGCAACCTTCACAGTTTCACCCGCTTTTCCGAGCTTCTCTATGTTCTGCAAAAATACAAACTAAGTTCATATATAGATGCCGAGAATGGAAAAGAAAAGGCAATAACTCCACATTTCAACTCTCTCACCGTGGTGAGTATAACTTCCAACTTCCTGTATCTGACTCCTTGACAGGCATGGAAGAGTGGATGCACTGCGCCATCAGAACGCTGGACGGAAGCGCCTTGGACAATCTGCCTAATGGCATTTCTTCCACATTGTATCGAAGACATTTTATGTTGCCTCCCCAAAACTACTTTTCTCAGCCGGAAACAAACTTACAGACTGTCAGATTAACAAGTTTCATGTTAAGGAGCTCATAGGTAGCTTGCAAAGCTAGAATGTACGCACAAGTAACTCGCAGCATAACATAAGATCGTTTCGTATAAATGAAGAGGTAAAACTACTGATTACAGCGACGATATCACAATTTAGATCTAAGAATGTGGTTTAGTCGTCTAACTGATGACCACTAATGCACAAACTGTAAATCAATCTTCAAAATGCACGAATAATGTATTGTTCCTGAAAACCACCTTCCTACCAAGCGATGGGCATGGGGAGAAGCGGGGACAGGGATCAAGTCCCTTGTTCCTGCCCTGGAGGCGGGGCAGCGTGCCTGGCGCAATGGTGCTCCGCCCCATTGTGGGCGAATTTCCAGCCATGGAAGCTCCTTTGCTTCATCGATACCTTTTTTGTCTTTAAATTTCATCTCTTCCCTTTTGTTTCACACTATCACAGAGACTCAGAAACCAATGCAGAACTAACCACCGAAGAAACATGGTTCAACTGCAACATTCATAATCTCTCAAAATTCAGAGAGACAAATCGCACACCCACATGCCAAGCTTCGAAATCCTGCCACAAATTCTAATCCCCGAGTTTCAACACACGCACAACAAACACAGAGAATCGGCCAACTCACCGACACTACACCTAGAGAGAGAACGACGAGATACCTGAGGTCCGGCGGCGACGTCAAGGCTACGCTGGCGTGGCGTTCAGTCCGGGTTGCGAGCTCGACGACGGTGCAAAGGAACAGCAGTGAGCCGCCTAGCCTTCGAGAAGGCGAACGAGAGGAACAGCGACGATGATTGGATGGGCTTTTAGCCCATTAGGGTTTTCTCTTAGGGTTAAAACTGGGTAGTTACCCGGGCCTTGACCCGAGATGACAAAATGACTAAAAAGGGTTGAAACCTATCCCACCCGCTTATCGAAATGTTCAGATAAAACCATAACGAAATATTAACTGCCCATCCGACAAACCGGTCATCACGGGCCCAACAAGCGCGAGTGGGGAAGTCCAATTCAAGCTCGTCCTTTGCAGACAAAAATAAGGAATCGAATCTAGAACTTTCGACTTGCAATTCAAGTCATGAACCACTCCACTAATCCTTGGTTGATTAGTTATTTAATTAGCAAAAGGATATTGGAAACGAATGTATTGCAAAAAAAAAAAAAAAAAAAAAATGATCAGGAAATGAACATAGTAGCATGTTTGGTTTCAGTGATAGAATCACATTGTAATGTCATAGAGACAACATAGTTGTTATGATGTGTGATTTAGGTAATGTACTACTTACACACTTTGTTCTCTCATTAATGACATATGTAATAAAAGGGGGAAATAACATTAGAATTCTCAAAATACCTCCTCAAATCAGAATTAAACTGTATATAACAATTAACAATTTAATAGTCGATGATAACTTATGTATTTAATGAAACAAACATATTATTGGATGTATAATTGTGCCAACTAGGTTGAGATTTGCATAGATTTGACTCGAGGAAGGTTTGACATGTACGAGATCGACATTAGCATGGACACGGAACCTGTTACCGGATTGCTTTTTCCTTTCTTTCTAGACTATAATCATCTCGTCAAAGTACTAGGAATGCTTTTTTTTTTTTTTTAATTTGCCAATTCCAAGTTTGGTCTTCATTGAGGAGTCTTTCTCGAGGGGGCTAATATTCATTTAGGCGAATTTTAGGAAAAACACGATCATAGTAACTTGAGATGTGTAAACTGCAACATCGTGGGTGGACCCTTTTACCCATTGTATGTGGACATGGTGATTTGCATGCATCCTCAGAATTTGTCAAGCCAAAAGTTCAACTATGCCATGTTGCCAAAGCAACGACACAACTTGAAAACACAAAAGTACTGTGTCGGGAAACAATACTCAAGAGAGATACACGTCGAAATTTAACTGACGATGCAAATTTAAAAGCTATAGCTATGAAAGATAAAGTGCGATGGTAGAAAGTAAAGATAGAGATAATTTTTTTTTTTTTTGAATTTGTGCCGGAGAGGGTTCTTTTGATGGATGACTCGTGGTATTTATAATGATCCGATGGTAGTTGCTTTCTGGCAGTTTTCAACGATTTCCTCTCTTCATGTAACCTCCACCCACTGTCTTCATACCCCTACATTTCTGCAACATTTCTGCGAGTATCACACCCCTGTTCTCCAACAGTTGTTCTGGCCGTGCGTGAACTGCTCCAAGATTTCCTTTCTCGTAGTAATGGTGGTCTTATGCATGCTAGTTCCATCTCTTTGTGTAAACTCCATCGATTGCCTTCATGCTTCCATATTTCTGCAAGTATCACCCTATTTTCTTGAACGGTAGTCCTCGTCGTGCGTGAACTGTTCCACCACCTTCTTTCTCATTGCCATGGTTATCTCTTCTCATTTCCGAGTGGTAAATGTTCCCTCCAAAAACTTGCGTCTTTGGCCTCAACTATCTTGCCAATTTCAAGTTTCGATATGGTGTAGGAATCTCAAAGTTCTTTTAATAAATACTCGTAACTGAAACTCATATTAGTGGCTACCAATCATCCGTCACTGTATTTCGACAACTGAATATGCGGTGTTAGTGAATATCAATGTCAATTAACACATGTTAATCCATGCGCTTGTCAATTAATATAACATATACATATCGAAATTCACTTGCTATGCACGTGATTGTCATACTCATGTGTCATTTATGTGTTTGTCCTTATTCACGTGCCAAGCATGTGCTTATTGACTATCGAATTATTTTTTATGTCAACAAATAGTGAGGGCGATCATGATTGGGCAAGTGGCGAAGCGAATTGAAATATACGGAAAAATGAGTGGCATGATGCCAAACCAATTGAAGTTTGACAAAACCGGAAGAAGGGTGTATTTTAAGTCAAATGTTATATCTAAAATATAAGAGTGATGGAGAGATTGTCGAAACTCATGGCATGTGCAAGTTGGGAAACCTATCAAAAAAATCCTAAACCTATTACATAGGTACTAATTAATTCAATCATAAACATTTCAATTAAACCAATTTAGTCCTAAACCTTTTTGTATTGGTACCAATTCAATCCATATGGTCAATTTTGGCCTGAAGTCACTGATGTGGACCTCGGAGATGCCCCCTAGAATTGCAAGCGCTAGCGTTGACATTTTTACTATTATTTTTTAAAAAAAATTAATTTTTAATTATTCTTTTCATTTTTTCTTGAAAGTTGTCTTTGGTCTGCGGGGGCTGGCCTACCCTTGCCAATGGCGGGCAAGGGCTAGCAGCCCTCACGCAGGGATTGGCGAGGGCTCCGGCGACCCTCGCCGGCCAAAGGCCAAAAAAAGAAAAAAAAAATTAAACAATATTTAAAAGAAATAATAATATTTAGAAATATCAGCATCAGCACCGACGGTCCTATGTGGCATCTCCGGCGTCCACGTTAGCAATTTATGGTCAAAATTGGCCCGATGGACTGAATTAGTTATTTTTAATTCAAGTTCTTGTTTCTTTTCTTTCATTTTACCAGTCTCTTGACCTTGTGAATATGGTTTCAGTTTGTGTTGTCGAGTTTCAGCTATGATTCATACTCAAGTGTAGTACATGTTCCTTTCTAGACTGTAATCGTCTCGTCAATAATACCGGGACTGCTTTTTTTCCACATTCATTAGGCGAATTTTAGGAAAAACACGACCATAGTAACTTAAGAGGTGCAATCTGCAACATTGTGGGTGGACCTTTTTACCCACTGTACATGGCCATGGTGATTTGCATCTATCCTAAGAATTTATCAAGCCAAAAGTTCGAATATGCCATGTTGTCAAGCGACGATTGATATTTCGTGATTTTAGGATCATTTTTGCCCGTCACCTAACTCGAACTACCCCGTCCTCTGCTGTCATGAAGTATGCTTTTAATGTTGGTTGTTGCAAACTACGAAATATTTTTTTGGACAAAATGGATAGAACTTTACTTGTCTTAAGAATTTTTTTTTTAAATAGTTGTGTGTATTACTACTGTTGTTGTCGTTGTGACAAAGGCATGCGTTGACTGCTAGTCAATCCATTTAAATTCGCAGCCGAATGGTCGACAGTAAGTTCGGCATAAGAAGTTGAGCCTCGTTAAAGTTTAGAGCAACATTTTTAATATCGTGGAAGTTGGAAGTGCTAGTTCTTAGAATCCATAGCATAAAACAACAGAAATATGTCGAATAATCGCTCCTACGATTCTGCTAACCTATGTGGAGATAATTTCAAGAACAACCACTTTATATAGCCAAGCTGATTTGCTATAAACGCAACATTAAAAAGATTCAACAAATTGCCCATTGTTTTCATAATTTATTTCTTCTTTTTTTTCACTTTTTGGGGTGCGAGTAGTGATCCGAATACAACTCTTGTGACCGAAATATGCAACGGAGAATCATATTCGCCATTGAGTCCCTACCATGATAACGTCTATCAAGTTCTCCACTGTGTATATGAGTCTACTGTAGATTTGGGTTACAAAAAGTACTACCACTCTGGATTGTTTAATTACGATTGTTATGGCCATGCGGCATGCAATAGGGTGATTTCTCATCCAGATTGCACCACATGCCTCTATGAAGCTTGGAATTTGTTATATCAGGACTGTACGTACAACATCAGGCTCAAGTTCTAGCTCAAGTTCAATTAAAAGATTGCAGAATCAGATACGAAAATTATGAATTCACCGAGTAGCCATATTTACTTCTTTGTAAAGAGCTTGGAGCTCCTCTTACCAAGGTTTCATCCTAACATGTGTGGACAACTGTGTCTTCACTCTAAAACAAGTGATAAGCACTTCAGTAGTTGCGTACTGAAAGGAAGAGTTGGTAAATGCATGGTTTCAATAAAGATATAAGGTAAGTGGTCATTGTGATTCTTGCTCTTGCAGTTCCAAAGTAAAGCATTATGATTTGTATGCCGCGAATGATAGAATTTGAAATCCCCAGTGGTGAAGAATTTTATTAGTAAAATTTTAAACCTCCAAATCCCATTACCATGGGAAAATGGCTCGAGAAAGTAATTCATAACTACCCAACTCAAAATGATCTTCACATTAATTGATGACAATTTAATACTCCTTTTGATTGATTGGGCCTCGCGAATCGAGCCTAGTCATTAAAATAGCAAACCATGAAATTTTTTCATGAAGAATTAGGTGTTAGGACGCGGGGCGGAGAGGCCGAGGCGGGGGTCCTTGCGCCCTGTTGCGGCTCACGGCCGGGCCAGTGCAAGGGGGAAGAAGAAAGAAGAAAAGGAAAAAAACAGAAGAAAAAAAAAAGGAAAACAATCACAAAATGTAAAAGACAAAAATGTCCCTGGTTCGGGCCCTCGTTTGAATAAAAAATGGCACTTGAGGCCCTTCTTTGACACAAGTTGTATTTCAGGCCCTTAATTGAGAAAACAAGTACACTTAAGGCCCTTTTTTGGCATTTTCCCTTTTTAATATCGTGGAAGTTGGAAGTGCTAGTTCTTAGAATCCATAGCATAAAACAACAGAAATATGTCGAATAATCGCTCCTACGATTCTGCTAACCTATGTGGAGATAATTTCAAGAACAACCACTTTATATAGCCAAGCTGATTTGCTATAAACGCAACATTAAGATTCAACAAAATGGCCATTGTTCAATTGATTAGAGCAATCTACTATTTTTTTTCACTTTTTGGGTTGCGAGTAGTGATCCGAATACAACTCTTGTGACCGAAATATGCAACGGAGAATCATATTCGCCATTGAGTCCCTACCATGATAACGTCTATCAAGTTCTCCACTGTGTATATGAGTCTACTGTAGATTTGGGTTACAATAAGTACTACCACTCTGGATTGTTTAATTACGATTGTTATGGCCATGCGGCATGCAATAGGGTGATTTCTCATCCAGATTGCACCACATGCCTCTATGAAGCTTGGAATTTGTTATATCAGGACTGTACGTACAACATCGGGGCTCAAGTTCTAGCTCAAGTTCAATTAAAAGATTGCAGAATTAGATACGAAAATTATGAATTCACCGAGTAGCCATATTTACTTCTTTGTAAAGAGCTTGGAGCTCCTCTTACCAAGGTTTCATCCTAACATGTGTGGACAACTGTGTCTTTCCTCTAAAACAAGTGATAAGCACTTCAGTAGTTGCGTAGTGAAAGGAAGAGTTGGTAAATGCATGGTTTCAATAAAGATATAAGGTAAGTGGTCATTGTGATTCTTGCTCTTGCAGTTCCAAAGTAAAGCATTATGATTTGTATGCCGCGAATGATAGAATTTGAAATTCCCAGTGGTGAAGAATTTTATTAGTAAAATTTTAAACCTCCAAATCCCATAACCATAGGAAAATGGCTCGAGAAAGTAATTCATAACTACCCAACTCAAAATGATCTTCACATTAATTGATGACAATTTAATACTCCTTTTGATTGATTGGGCCTTGCGAATCGAGCCTAGTCATTAAAATAACAAACCATGAAATTTTTTCATGAAGAATTAGGTGTTACAATTAGGATATGTTTGTTTTGCCGAAAGTATTTTTTTTTGAAAAATATTGTAATTTCATTTTAAGTACTTGGTACATGGTATCAAAGGAAACTATCTTAGTACAGGAGTGGAAAATGACTCCCTAATTATCCAAGAGGAAAGCGTTTTGCAATTGAGGAGCCACTATCCTAAACTAGTCTGACTGAGGTATTGTGCTAACACTTCTAAAGCTAAACTCTCACACTGTCATTCACTGTCTTAAAAACATTGTTTTAAAGAATCTAAAATTCCTCCCAAAACGTGTATAACTCTTACTATGCAACCTGTGCCTTTTCAAAAATTGTAAACCCGATATCCAGAATTGCTTACTTTATATTTTGAGGTACAGTACCAAACAACAAAATATTTTTTTTCCTGAGACAAACGTATTCGTTTATGTGGTGAAAAAATTGAGGTGTCTGAAATTTGGTTTTCAAGAGGTCACTGTCAAGGAAATTAACTGCATTTTTCGGCATTTGGCTAAACTTACAAAAATAAGAATGAAGACATTTTTCATCATTTGGAGTAAAAAAACTGATTTTTTCTTTCTAAATGGGAAAAGATATAAATAGAAAATATAATTTGATATTATCATTGTCATGATATCGTTGTATCAATAATTGATTTGTTAGTCCGATTTATATCCTCTAATGATTAGCTGTAACATTCGATGCATTGGCTCTTTCCACTTTTATTATGGTGTGATACTCAAATTAGTCGAGGTTCTTTTTATTGTATCAGAGCCTACTCCAGGTTCTTCCTTTTAGGGTTCATCGAGCACTTCTTACACACTCATGGCAACCCCCAAACTCTTCGTCTTCCTCGGGCTTTGCCCTACCATTTGATGTTCCTATCTCTCTTGGAGCATATCGACTTCTCGACTATTTGATCTATCTTATCCTCAATGAAAACAAGTACATCAAATTTAAACAAACATCTCAACTTGCACGATTCAATTTTCGAATAGGAAGCATGAGTCATTTAGGATTAGGTAACTCTCACCCGCTTAATCTTCTCTTTGACCATGGAGGCTAGCTCCAATGTGTTGTAATTATAGGTTATTAATTGCTCCTCTTCAATCCATGTTTCTTCAGTTCACGTGGAAAAGTTATGTCTCTTCGAATCAAATCTTAATTTTTGCAATTATGGGTAAATGATTCAACATGACTCTTTCTTCTGCTGCAGTTTTTGACTTTAATATTGTTCTTATTAACTCCTAATGGCTCGACAAATGTGAACACAACTGATACGACTCTTGAGTTCACGTCCTTTCAAATTTCTACAGCTATATTGTCTAAAATGGATGTGTCTCTTTAGTTCAAATGACAACAAATTCTCAAAACACTCATCTAGTTTTCTCTGAAATCGTGCTCTATGTCGATTTAGAGAAGTGCTCGACAGAGTCATGTGCGTATGGTGCTAATAAAAATGGGTTGGAGGTGTTGTATCTTAAAAGTCATAGTTCATGAAACTACTTAGCACCGTTGGCAGGAACTAATTACCATAAAGAGATTCAGCTAGCCATACCTCACCGCATGTGTAATTCCGTTGCTATATTATAACGGTTGGCAAGGTCAAATTTGGTTGGTAATTGTGTCCTCTTTAACTCATAGAATTGATTATTATTAAAGTTATTATCGCTCTAATAGAGTTTTTATTTCTATTTAAATTGTTTGGTCACAACAAATAGTCTTGCGTTACGTATATTACATTTCCTACAATCTTAAGCGATTATATTTCTTACTGAATATTGGGTTTATCAGAACATCAAGATGGTTGATAACAATTAAGTACACAATAATGTGTACAATGTTCCTAGTGACATCCCCTTGCCCGATTCAACCGTTGCTAATGGAGTGGTTCACACTTCAAGGCTTGTTTCTTCGGTAGCAAATGCTGCGATCCTTTGGGCTGAGACTATTTATGGTAGTACAGGTATACACTAAGGCTGCGTTTGGTCGTCGGGATTTCTGGTCAGGATAGGATTGAATAGGATAGGATAAGAAATCTAGGGATTTGGCCATATCCTATCCATCATTTGGTGAACTACGGATTTAAAGTCGGATATTCTTATATCCTATACTATCCTGCATTTGGTAGAAATTGTATATCAATATAAAGGACATATATGCCCTACGTGATGCTCATGAAATATTCCGATCTTATTACTATAAAAATAATGTTCTCATACACAAAAAAAAAAAAAACTTGAAAATATACACATTTTATTAGATTTTCAAACCTCTTTGCAAAAAAAATAAAATAAAATGAAAATAGAAACAAATGAGACAAGAAAGTTAGCTTTTATATGATGGATAAGAGAAATCCTATCCGCCTTTATCCTACCCCCTCCCCTAGGATTTTTTTATCCGGGTTATATCCCCCTATATCCGACATTATACTATCCGGAACACCTACCAAACACGGGATAGGATAAAACATATCCTATCTCGAGTTTTATACGGACGACCAAACGCAGCCTAACAGGCTTTGAAAACCTTGTTGATGGTACCATCTCCAATTACACTGAATGAGAAATTGGAGAAATTCACCGGTGTAGCGTTTAAATAGTGGCAGCAGAAGGTGTTCTTCTGTTTGAATCAGGTTAAGTACTTATTAGAGGTGTGCTAGATATTTATTCCAGATGAGTGATAAGAAGTGAGCATGGGGACTTCCTATGCAAAATTATATCGTTAACTATTTAGTGAATCCCCTATACAATGTTTATTGTAACAATGAAATTGCAAAATGGTTATGAGAGTCCTTAGAAAATAAATACAAGATTGAGGACGCGGACACCAAGAAATTCACGGTTTCCAAATTCGTTCACTTAAATATGATGCATTCTAAATCTATGATGAATCAGGTTCAAGAATTGCAAACAATTATCAATGTCATCTATTCTAAGGAAATGTCATTTAGTGAATATATTAAGTGGTAGCTATTATTGAAAAGCTACCTCTAAGCTAGCCAGCTTCAAATATTATTTGAAGTACAAATGAAGAGAAATGAGCCTTGAAGATCTCATTTTGCTCTCGGAATCGAGGAGGATAACAAGAGGAATGCTACCTCATATAAAACTAATGGCCAACACTGTCCAGTCATCCAATTCCAAGAAAAATAGGAAAAAGAAGAAGTCTTTTCAACGAAGATGAAAGCAGAAGAAATAGTCCTAGAAATTCCAAGGAGCATATTTGCTTGCAATAAGCCTCCCCATCGAGCTAAGGATTGCAAGAAGCTCCCAAACAAAGGCAAAGATGATGGTGTAGCCAAGCAGTTGAATTTGACAAAGTGGGAAGAAAGTAAGAGGCTTACTGATGTAATGATGTCTGAGGTGTTCTCGGTGTCGAACAATAGTAATGGGTGGTTGGACATAGGTTCCACAAATCACATTTGTGTGGATAAACATCTATTCTCGTCTTACGAGAAGGCATAGGAAGCAAAGAAGCTTTATATGGCTAACTCTACATTAGCAAAGATTGTTGGAAGAGGAAAGGTGATTCTAAAGTTCACCTTCAATAAATGGATTATCCTGCTAAATGTGCGTCATGTATCGGAGATCCAGAAGAACATCAATTATGGCCCCACACTTGTCAAGAAGGGTTTCAATAATGTATTTGAATCTGACAAGTTCGTAAATTCCAAAGGGTAGACATACGCAGGGAAAGGATACTTGTATATAACGGTAGATTAATGTTATGCTCAAAATAGCAGCGCATACAGATTTTTGGTTCACAAATATGAGAATGTGAAAATCCATGTAAATATTATCTTAGAATCAAAGGATGTTGAGTTCTTTGATGATATATTCATGCGAAAATAAATCATGGTGAACATTCTCTAAAGAACCCTAACTTCGAAGTAATAGGTCGTAGATTAAAAAAATCTTTCGGGCCAAACTTTCTAACATACATGTTAGAAGGTGTGCCTCAAATATTTAAAGAGGTGATGTAATCTCCATATGCTTCTTTCTGAATGACAATGAGATTGATTCCATAACAAGTATCCATAAAGGGGATTTGGTTGATCTTCCGTCCGGAAATAAACCAATTGGATGTAAATGGATATTTCAAGAAGTAACGTAAAGTCAATGTTCCAGTCATAAGTACAAAACACAACTTGTTGCCAAAGGGTTTAGAGAAAGAGAGTTTAGACTACTTTGATACTTATTCACCTGTAACAAGAATAACATCAATTAGGATGTCAATTGTTATAGCTTTGCTATACAATTTGTAGGTACAGCAAATGAATGTGAAAGCTACATTCTTAAGTGGTGATCTCGATAAGGAAACTTATATGGAACAACCTGAAGGATTGAAGGTCAAAGGACAAGAGCACATAGCGTAGACTTGTCAAATCATTGTATGATAAGGCTAGCCCATTCTCCATACGGATCTGTTGTAACATCAAAAGACATATGGCGGCCGATCAGCGAATCTCGCATCATCGGTGATGAGTACAAGCTGAGGCGGCCGATCACCGAATCTCGCATCATTAGTAATGAGCACACGCTGAGAAATTCCTCTTTAGTAACTACGGTTTTGCCAAAAGGAGGTGCGTGTCTAGATTCGACATCCCCATCACCATCACCGTATAAAGACCATAACAACACCAAAGGTTGAAGTAACACATAAAATGTCTTGTAAATCCATATTCTATCTCTAGATCGGGATAGAAGAATACTCAAATCTAGATCTAACCCTAGATTGGGAGAGAGGGCAACAAAATAGATAGCAATATATCACAAAATCACTTTCAGATAAGCCAACTACTGACGGTAGCAAACGAACCTCGAAGACTTACGGAGAGCTCGACTATCTCGGAGCAAGCACCCGAGCTAGAGTGAGCAAATTCTTCCAAAACACTCACGCTTCGATCTTCAGAACTCACTTTCATGGAAAATGTCGATCGCATCGTCCACAAAATCAACAAGGAAACCTAAAAGATAGACAAGAAAGAGACAAAAGAAAACAAACAAGAGCAGGGACGGAACAGGAACAGGAACAGGAGCTAGACGCTAAGTATTTGGGGGGAGGGAAGCCCCTAAGCACTCCCTCCCTTCCAGTAGGGGGCGGCGGCGGCAGAAGAGATAGAGAAACCCTAGGGGAGAGTGTGTGTGTGCGGGGGCGGGGCTAGAAGAAAGAGTAAAAACTAGTACTTGTATTAGTAAGAGATGTACGAATATAAACACAAGTAATTAGTCTTAGAAGTGCACCCAATGAATCAATTGATACTTCCATGACTACCTGAAAGAGAAGAGCTCAATTGTAAAATTCAATACAATTTGATGAATTAACCTTGGGTCGCCTTTTACCTTATATGCACGTGTTATCATCTATCCTTGATTTTGTGACTTATAAACATGGATATCACGCAGGTTTGCATTTAGCTAAATCTATATGTTCACCACTTGTAACCTATGAATCACAACTTCAGCCACGGATGGAAGAAAATCTGACTCTTCCCTGAAAAAACCGTAACACTCCCCCACATTAAGCTTTTGACGACGTAATTCACTTATCTATATTTAGTTGAAAGATACTCCTCTGGGATTGCAGATAAATAGAAGAAACTTGGATTCTTTCCTAGGGAAAATCATTATACTCCTTCCACAGGAAGCGTTTACGGTCCGATTCTTTTATCTCTATTTTATTGAGAGATACTCTTTTAGATTGCATATAAATGGAAGAAAATATTACTCTTTCCTAAGAAAAATCATCATACTCCTCCCCCAGTCATAGTTTTGCATTCATGTGCAATCCAGAAGATTATCTCTCAATTAAATACAGATGGCCAATCTCTGTCTGGCCCAAGGAAACCTTTGTTGTGATGTACATGAACGGTTCAGTTAGTATATCACCATAACGGAATTGGACCTTTCCTTAATACGAGGGGACCGAGCTTAGGAGAAATCAATCAAAGGACATCGTTCCATGTGAATCCATGTTGGAAGGACATCATACAAAAGATTTCTGAGTTAGTCCTTTGAAAGAGCCCTTCGCACAGGCCTCACATTAAATCATCTCACTTGCAGGTTCGTGATTAACTTATCCCACGCAAATCATTTACTTGTAACTACTCAATATCTTATCCATATTTAACTGAGAGATATTCTTCTAGACTGCACATGAATGGAAAAAAATATGACTCTTTCCGAAGAAAAATCCCAATACTCCCACGCGATTCTTTTATCTTCATTTAGTGGAGAGATACTCTTTTCAAGATTGTATATTAATGTTATCATATACTGGCCAGATGAAGGTCAAAGCAGATATACATAGGCATGTTGTTAAGCTATAAAATTCGCCATATCTATTTTAGAAGAAAGGGAAAACATATCTAGTTGTCCATGGCACCTGACCCACCTTGTTCCCTCTATCTACTGAACCCAAATGCTGCAGTGAAGGTACACACCTTTTCATTCGCATTCCAAATGAATAATGACATGTCCAAGGCTGAAGAATTTCTCTTACATACATCATAAAAATTATACGTGTCCGAATTTTGATTAATGACAATCTCTTGCATTGGTAATTCTTGATATGCCGACTTATACTACGGGGCACATAAGCATGTGGCCAAAATTGGTGGGATGAAACGGCTGGGAAGCGAAGGCAACGATCGAGAAGGAAAATTCAACATTGATGGAAATAACAAAGTCTCTCGTGTGCCCACCATTGGATGAGGATGGAGGCCGAACTTGTATGAGAATACAAATCAGCAAATATAATTCGATTAATTCGCCAAAAAAAAAAAAAAAGACCTGTTCTGTTTAGTATTTGACAAGGGTCAAGTATGAAGAGATCTCCTTAGACGGCTATGTGGCATAAAACTGGGGGAATTGTCTATACATACATACATACATACATACATACATACATACATACACACATACACACATACACACATACATACATACATACATACGACATTTATATTCTTCAGGATCAAGTAATGGTTGCTTTTCCAGCACCCCGCAACATTACCAAATTGACGGGGTTGAAATCAACCTACTTTATAAAGTTTCAAAATCATGATAAGCTGCGTAGGGTCATCCGATTACCGCGACTTACACCAAAATGGTATTTAAGATTTTGCTTCTACACTTCTCAATTTGGATCTAGATCTCCATCTTCTCACAGAAATTGAAATTCAAAGCAATTTCTCTACTCTTATGTATAAGCTTCAAGATTGGTCGACTGAATTATCCTCAAAAGATTGAATATGGTCGGTCATTCACTCTCTCACTTTACTAAATGACATGAATTAGTCCAAACTATTTTTCGCAAGCTGCGTATTAAAGATTAATCAAAAGCCTATTATTGTTCTCGAGGTAAATGAGCGATCCTTTGATGTACTTGTAATTCGGGTTGAACTGGCGTGCACAACCATTTACTGTAAAAGTTTAAGAGACTAGAAAATGACTGGTATAAGAGATTAGTATGCTGCATGCCGTACAAAAGAAAAAAAATATGAATCGACAATTTGCCCTTGAGGTAACTTTCCATATGCTATGGTAATTACGGCATGAGTGAATGAATACTATAGCAAAAACTGGGGCATATGCATATACTCTTGGTCCATTGCTCCATTTAATCTAGTGAATCACATCAAATTGCACTAATATGGTGTCCACACTAGAAATAATCACTAAGAGGGACATAAGGACACCAAAGATTAGTTGAAAGTTTGATGAATCTAGAGCGCCTTATAATAGAATAAAGTATATGGCAGCAGTAAGTTATATATTCTTTATTTTTCTTTTTGAAAAAAGAATCGTCATAGTCCTCCCATAATTGTGAGGGTCATTAAAACTGAGATGTCTCTTGCTTTATTTAGATAACGAGGAATTTTCCCTGGTTTTTCTCATTAATGGTAATATAGCTAACAAGCATAACAAAAATGTTTATAAAAAGGGGCTGTTCCAGCAACAACATTTCACATAATTTACTTCTTACTTTATTAAAAGGAAGATCAGAAGCACGCCAAACATAACAAGACAACCTTACCCACCTTGTGGCAGTTGAATGTGTTGTGGCCCCGATGGTATGCGCTTATCTGCCTTTTTATATTTCGGTTTCTTTTTTTTTTTTTTGGGTGGAAAATGTAAGAATTATAAAACAGATGAAGTACAACAGCTTAGAGGCATCCCCCAGCATTACAAAGGAGTTAATAATTTGAAAATATGGAGGTAAAAAGTTTCTATTTAGTAGCCAAGACAATATTTATCTAGGAGGGTTAGATTTTTTGGTAGAGTGAAGCTTGACATCTTGTATTTTTACGCATCTTAGCCAAAATAATATGGAAGTCAGTTGACCTCTTTTTTGATTTCTAGCTTACAATGTTGTTAATGAACATCAACCCTTTCCCAATATGAGCCATTAATCATTAGAATTTTCAACCAAATGAAATTCAGTAGTGTGTACATGGATGATGAGGCATGCGATGTAGTCGAGTGTGACGGCATAATATGAGGTCGAGGTCGATATATGACTGATTCATTGCAAGGCATCGAGAAATGTGGCAGAATGGAGAGAGAGAGAGAGAGAGAGAGAGAGAGAGAGAGAGAGAGAGAGAGAGAGAGAGAGAGAGAGAGAGAGTAAAACCTATGATCGAAAAAGACAGTACGTGCGTGACAATCGTGCTGATACAAGCGGGAAAAGCAATTGGTAATACTGATCTTTGCTGTAATCGAGGATATGTTTGGATGGATGAAAAGGGCAATATCTTTCAAACACCAATAGTTGGATATTGGTTTTAGGGGGGTGGGGGGGCAGATTTTGTTCGCAAATAAAAGAGAGATTTTTGGTGTAAGAAAAAAAGAGCTTAGTGTAAATGTCTCACATTCGTACAAATTTGGGATTTTTGATGTTATAAAAAATAGTTTGGGGTCAACATATGCATGTTTAAAGTTTTTGATGTCATAAAAATACATTTGTTCCTCTAAGTTAAGATAAATCAATGAAAGGACATCATTCCACGTGAATTTACGTTGGAAGGACATCATACCAAATATTTTTGAGTTAGCCCTACGAAAGAGCCCATTGTGGTCGCGGAGCAGTTTTGAGTGAATGGATACTCAGAAATAGACATGGCCAAATGGGACCGGAGGCCCGGAACCGGCCCTCAAGGGCCTGTTCCGATTTCTAAATTGTCGGAACAGGCCCAACCCCCTTCCGGGCCGGGCCCTTCCCTTTTTTTTTTTTTTTTTTTAAAGAGGGAGGCACGGGGGAAAGAGCCGTGGGGCTCGGGAACCGGTGGTTCCGAACTGGAATTCAGAACCGGCGGTTCGGATGAACCGGCCATATCTACTCAAGACAAAGCCCCAACTCATTCTACCAAAGAGACCAATGATAGATGTCCATGAAATAAATCATCGCCCCTACAGGTTCATTATTACCTTATCCTAGGCAAATCGTTTACACATAACTATTCAATATTTGATCCATAATTAGTATGGAGATACTCTTCTCGATTGTGTGTGAATGGAAGAAATATGACTCTTTCCCAAGAAAAATCATAATAATCTTCCCACGCCATTCTTGTATCTTCATTTAGTAGAGAGACACTCTAAAGATTGCATATTATATAAAAAATCATTTACTGGCATGTTGTTAAGCTATAAAAATTCACTACGTATATTGTATAAGTAAGGGAAAACATATCTAGTTGTCCATAATCAAATGTTATATTTAGTATTTGAATACTGCACGGAAAGTAAGCCTTTTGATGAAGGTCGAGTATGGTCCCACTATGATAAAGTGTGTTGTGCATTGACTAAAGTTCTCCTTACGCTGTCATACGGCATAGAATTACGGGAATTGTCTACACATATATACGAAGAAATTAGGGATATGCATGGTCTAAGCCAATCCAATCCCGGTATGGAACCAGGGACCTGACCGACTCGGGACAAGTGGTCCGATCCGGCCCTAATGGGACCACTAATACCAACTACTTATAGAAATTTAACCCTTAGATTTAAACTAACAACTTCCAATCTCAACTATCCAACCTAATAAAACATATACATAACCATTGTACAATCAACACATGAGTACTTATAATCTTAAAATAATTAGAAAAGACTAAATTAGGAAGAAAAACACTTAAAACAACTGAAATAGGATTATGCTTCTACATCATTCTCCTTGAGTTGGAAAGAATCAAGCTCAAAGTGGGATTACACTTGTACTTCACTGAATCCAAGTGCAAACAAAACAATGGATTTGCATAATATAGTCAAGACCGAACACGCATTGAATGAAGACAAAATACGATCGGAGACTGCATATCGACAAACATGATAGGAGGTTGTGTTGCGAAGGCGAGATGCGAGCATCGAGGAAGAGGAGAAGAGTGAGTGTCGAGCAAAAGATGAGAAAATTAGGTTAACTAATTCTTCAAAAATTTCTAATTTTTTTATAATTGTATATATATATAAATATAATTATATATATTTTGGGTGGTCCGATTTGGTCTCATCCATCATAGAACCGAGGACCGGACCGCCCGATCACTGGTCCCATTTATTGGGATCAGGGACCGGACTGCCCCCCTCAAGGACCGAACCAATCCGGCCGGACCGGACCAACCCGACCGGTCCGGTCCGGTCCCAGATCAGTTCGGGCCCGGTCCAATCTAGTTTGCTCAACCCTTGAAGAAATGCAGTTTTGGACCTCAATTTTTTGTCAAAAGAATTGATTAAAATTTGGTTCATCACTAAGAAGCAATCAGGAAGGTATTTTCTTGTGGAATGGGCCTGTATACAAACGTGTCATCATCTTTTCACAGAATTTGAATTTCCAAGCAAATTTTTCTCCTTTTATGCATAAAGCCTCAACATTAGTCAGACTAAACAATTCCCTACACATGAAGACAACGGCCATAATCAGCAGTTAGTAGTCCATCCCCGCTATAGCTGTTCTCATGACCGTGACGCATGAAATTTCACTTACATAACCGAATTTCCATCAGCAATCCCTACACTTGAAGTTTAACCCATTTGCACATAATCTGCACGTTGAATCATACTCATTCCTCTATATATAAGATTGTTCCATTCTACTTTTCATTATTGAAAAGAAGACGAAAGGTCAGAATATGGGAATTCCGTCTTTGTGGTGTTCCTGCTCGTTCGAAGTAGCATTTCAATATTCCACAAAGTTCATATTGGATTTTATGGGCGGGTCGTGGCCCGCCCATGTGGGCTAACCAATCCATTGCCCACAAGGATAACTGCATTTGGAAGTTATCTCTCGAGAATTTACTAAAAGAATGTTCTCACGTTCACGTGCGTAAGTTGGTCCTCTTACGTTCTTAACATACAAAAGAGAAGAACAGTGAAAGGAGAAAAACGACGACGGCATTCCGCTCCTTCATCCGAATGAGAAATCGATAGACGTACTCTCACGTTGTATCAAGGCATCTAATCTGTGGACAACTGGGCTCGTTCCTCGTGTTATGGAATCTTCACGATCAATGATTAAAGTATGATTTTAGGCATGTTATTCCATATAATCTACTGCGTATGTAATGGAAATGTGTTCCCTTAATTGGTATAAAAGCCCTGTTCTTGTTTCCTGATCACATATTGTGTTTTGTAATCGAATTAACATGAAAGTCCATTTTTTGTACATTATGTTTTATGGCCATCGATTTTGTTTTGCCTAATAAAACTCGTTTTTGAACACATAGCCAGAACCGCCTAGTCAAGACAAAAATTTTGAGTGGTCGAACGTCGTCGGCGAACACGGTATGGGGCGTCACGTGCCGCGACGGGAGTGGGCCAATCAACGCAGCCGTGAAATGTCACCCTTGCACGTATTTTCCCTCAATGAACATAAATGCGAAGTAGACATTTTCCACTTTTCTAGGAACATAAATAGAAATAAAAATTCTTCTCGTCACTCCCTCTCTCTCGCGTTTTTGTCGTCGACGGCCATCTGTTGTCCGCCAGACTCTTGCCGGCGGCCTTCAATCGTAGAATTTTACTGTTATCAAATGAATTTCTGTTTTGGGAACAAAATTTTGAATAGTTATCAAATGAGCTTCTCTACTCAGAAACTCGTCCAAAGAATAGAAATAGAAAAATCTATTTCTGAACTAGGAATACCTCCCGAGAGCTAAATGGTTATCATTCATGCCTTTAATGTCCATAGAAGCTTCTCTAATACAATTTGATGAATTAACCTTGGGTCGCCTTTTACTTATATGCACGTGTTATCATCTATCCTTGATTTTGTGACTTATAAACATGGATATCACGCAGGTTTGCATTTAGCTAAATCTATATGTTCACCACTTGTAACCTATGAATCACAACTTCAGCCATGGATGGAAGAAAATCTGACTCTTCCCTGAAAAAACCGTAACACTCCCCCACACTAAGCTTTTGACGACGTAATTCACTTATCTATATTTAGTTGAAAGATACTCCTATGTATTGCAGATAAATAGAAGAAAATTGGATTCTTTCCTAGGGAAAATCATTATACTCCTTCCACATTAAGCGTTTACGATCCGATTCTTTTATCTATATTTTATTGAGAGATACTCTTTTAGATTGCATATAAATGGAAGAAAATATTACTCTTTCCTAAGAAAAATCATCATACTCCTCCCCCAGTTAGGGTTTTTGCATTCGCGTGCAATCTAGAAGATTATCTCTCAATTAAATACAGATGGCCAATCTCCATCCGGCTCGAGGAAACCTTTGTTGTGATGTACGTGAATGGTTCAGTTAGTATACCACCATAACAGGATTGAACCTTTCCTTAGTACGAAGGGATCAAGCTTAGGAGAAATCAATCAAAGGATATTGTTCCACGTGAATCGATGTTGGAAGGACATCATACCAAAGATTTCTGAGTTAGTCCTTTGAAAGAGCCCTTTGTGCAGGCCTCACATTAAATCATCTCACTTGCGGGTTTGTGATTAACTTATCCCACGCAAATCATTTACCTGTAACTACTCAATATCTTATCCATATTTAACTGAGAGATATTCTTCTAGACTGCACATGAATGGAAAAAAATATGACTCTTTCCGAAGAAAAATCCCAATACTCCTCCCACGCGATTCTTTTATCTTCATTTAGTGGAGAGATACTCTTTCAAGATTGTATATTAATGTTATCATATACTGGCCAGATGAAGGTCAAAGCAGATATACATAGGCATGTTGTTAAGTTATAAAATTCGCCATATCTATTTTAGAAGAAAGGGAAAACATATCTAGTTGTCCATGGCACCTTACCCACCTTGTTCCCTCTATCTACTGAACCCAAATGCTGCAGTGAAGGTACACACCTTTTCATTCGCATTTCAAATGAATAATGACAGGTCCAAGGTTGAAGAATTTCTCTTACATACATCACAAAAATTATACGTGTCCGAATTTTGATTAATGACAAACTCTTGCATTGGTAATTCTTGATATGCCGACTTATACTACGGGGCACATAAGCATGTGGCCAAAACTGGTGGGACGAAACGGTTGGGTAGCGAAGGCAACAATCAAGAAGGTGTTGAGGTTGATGTCTTGTATTATGTTATCTAAGAGATTATGAGGCGGTTCCGAAAGGCCCTCTGACGACTGGAAAGTACGGGGGTCCCGTCACCGGCTATGTGGGCAAGTTTGTAATTTGTGTCATGTAGGGTTTCGCTATATATATTTAGGGCGAAACAGGTCTTTATAAAGAGAGAGTGTGAGAAAGAGTGGCTATACACTTTTCTATGTTATTAGTGAAACGGATCTCATCTCCCCATGGACGTAGGTAGGCGTACAAAAGCCCTGTTCTTGTTTCCTGATCACGTATTGTGTTTTGTAATCGAATTAACATGAAAGTCCATTTTTTGTACATTATGTTTTATGGCCAACGATTTTGTTTTGCCTAATAAAACTTGTGACATCCTGTAATCCGGCTCGTTTTGAAGCCTTGAATAAATGAAAAGTCTCATCGATGTACTTCAGTCGAATCTCACTCGGAACCGATCCCTCTCGAGTAGACTAACCAAATGGGAATGGCTAGCTAGGAAAATCAAGTACGTGGACCTAAGAACTTGGTCATGGCCCGACTCTTTGGCCATGAAAATTGTCGAGAGAATATTTTTGACCAATATAGGCCGATCCTAGAATAATTAAGGAACGATTTGGATAATACCCAACGTTTGGATCACGGGTAATTCCGTTCGACCTCGTGTGGGTTCCAAATGTCCCCGAATTATTTTCTAACGATCGTGTCCATCGGGACTAGTGATTGACCCTCGCAATTGATTGACAACCAAGGTCGCCATGGCTCGAGTAATTCTTAAACGTGATTTTAATCATGGGTCGATACGCGTAACTCCTAAAAGCCGCCCGTTAGTTTGAGATACGCTGAAAATTCTATTGATCGAGATTGATCGCGAATCGAGCTTCAGAATTTGACGTCGGACCTTCGGGGGTTTCAATAAATAAAATTTTGGACGTTTCCTCATCATGTGTGAAATTCCTTCACGGTTCGCCCCAAAGAGGTTCAGGAAAAGTATATTTGGACTGGATATGGGAAAAGACCCATTTGCCCTCGGAAAATACCCTATTTTTCACTTGGAACGAAGGGTATTTTGGTCATTTCCCCTTTTGGCCGAGATTGACTAGTCAATGAGGGGAGATAATTATATTTTTTACTCTTGACTTTATGGGCATAATTAATTATTATTAACATATATTAATTATTATATTGGCCTCTTCTTCTTCATTATCCAAGATCCCACTCTCTCTCTAGCTCACTTTCTCTCTACCTCACTCTCCCTCTCCCTCTCCCTCACTTGGCCGAACACCCTCTCTCTCACCCTCCCTTGCCGAAAATTCTTCAAGCCTTCTTTGGCGTCGCTTTGGAGCGCTTAGAGTCGCTAGATCGTCGCCGAGTCGCCGGCCGTGCAAGGATCGCCGGAATCGCCGCTTGGTTCGGGCTTTTCCTCAACCGTTCAACGGAGGTTTTTGCGAGTTTTTGAGGTAGGATTGTTTCTAAACCTATATTAGGTGACTAGGCTGCTAAAAGACCATGAAATTGTGAAGTTTTGATGAAGAAATTGGTGAATTTGAGGGTGCTATAGCTGCTGGCCGAAAATTGCAGAAATGGAGGAGAGATATGCTTGTTCTTGCAATGAATAGTAATTGCAAGAGGATATTTGTTTGGTCAAAGTTTGACCATGGTTACTCTACCAACCCTAGTTACTTTTTGTTCAACTATGGTTACTTTATGCTATTGTTTAATCATGGTTAAGTTAGTATTTGACTCTAGTTAATTTTGAACCATGGTTAGTTAATATATTAACTAGGGTTACTTTTATGTGACATAAAGTTGTTATGCCATGGTACCAATTAAATGTGGCATTAGTATTATAAGTTTAGTACTATAGTAATATTATTTGCATGTTAGAAAATTATTATTGTTCGGCCGTGATAAATTTCCACGTTAGTATAATTTTAGTGGCGCGTGATTTATAAATTGCTATGTTAGCGTAATATGGTCGCATGACGTGGATTGGATAATATGGTAGTATTAATTGATCGGGTAGACTGGATTAATATTTGGATTAGTGTGAATTAATCGGGTGATCCCGAATTATTAATTCTCTAACGTGAGTGAATCACGTGATCCCGATCTATTCTAAGAAAATATGAGGGTCGTATTCAATCAAGTCGTCCGAGGCCAAAGTGAGCCGTATTCGTCCGATTGTCCGAGACCGAGGAAATGTGATGGTCGTATTCAATCAAGTCGTCCGAGGCCAAAGTGAGCCGTATTCGTCTGATTGTCCGAGATCGAGAATGTGGTATAACCCAAAGGTTTTACAGCTGATGATTTAGGTAAGCTTGTGCGCAAACTGGCTAAGTCTATTTGTGGCCTCAAGCAAGCTTATAGACAATGGTACTTGAGGTTTTATAGTATTGTTACTTTATTTGGTTATGTTGAGAACAAAGCGAATCAGTGTATATACCGCAAGGTCATTGAGAGGAATTTTTTCTTTGTAGTGTTTTATCTAGACGATATTTTTCTTGTGAGTAGTGATCTTGGATTACTGCATGAGACGAAACGGATGTTGTCAAAGCATTTTAACATGAAAGACCTTGATGGGTCATCTTTTGTCCTAGGCATTGAGATCCATAGGGTTCGTTCTCACTATGTACTAGGTTTATCTCAAAGTGTATATGTTGATCGTATTCGGTATGTAGCACTATAAGCCAGGAATTGCTCTTGTAATTAAGAGTGACAAACTGAATATGTAACAGGGTCCTCATATGGATATTGATAAAGCCTAAATGAGGACTGTAACTTATGCTAGTACACTTGGAAGCATCATGTATGCTCAAGTTTGCATTAGATGAGACATTGCTTTTCCAGCAGGACTTCTAGGTAGATATTAGTCAAATGTAGGATACGATCACTAGGTTCCTATCAAGAAAATTTTGGGGTACTTAAGGAGGACAAAGGACTATATGCTAATTTATAGACATGTTTAGAACCTACAGCTATTAGGATATTTAGATGCAGACTTTGTTTGGCTGTCGAATGACAAGAAGTTGATCATCCTTATGTTAGTAGGAGGTGTAGTATCATGGAAAATTGAGAAACATAAATCTATATTGTCATCATTTACTATATAAGCGGAGTTTGCAGCATGCTTTCAGCCACTAATTAAGCTATTTGGCTCAGAAACCTCATCAGAGAGTTGTTTGTATTTAAGTTTGTGGAGAGACCCGTACGGTTGTACTGTGACAATAACTCTGCAGTGTTATTTATTAACAATAACAATGGTCTCAAGGAGTCTATGCATCCAGCTATCAAATTTTTGACCATACAAGAAATAGTTGAGAATGGTGACATTTAGTAGAATATATTTTCACAGATGATATGGTTATTGACCCACTAACAAAAGGTCTTCGCCTTTGTGTATTTGAATGACATACTACTAGCATGGACTTAGATGCATCATGCAATGCTGCTACAACATGTCATTTGCATAAGCTTAGAAGTATAATGGGATTTTGTTGTTCAGCGGAAGCTATTTTGTTTTGCCCTAAAAGTTTACACGTTTGTTACATTTTGTAACATTTAGTAATGTATCAATTCTTTTGCATGCAATAAAGTGTTTATGAATGTGTTGATGTTGAATACATATATCTGGTAAAGATCTCAAGGTATGTGTAAATCTTGAGTAAAGGCTAGGGGCATTCGGTTATTAGCATTAATGATATGTCTTGCTATACATAAAGTAATGTTAACTATAAGGATAAGACATGTGGGTTCATTGGGACCATAAAGGATATTCTCTAGTGGCATATAGAGTTTTGTGACACATAAGGAGAGAGAATGTGACTGAAAAAGGGGATGACACATAAAGAATCACCAATTTGTGAGGTGTTGTCCATTTGCCACACTATCATATTAAATCCATATCAGTAAAATCATAGGCATTTGTGACCATGGAAGGCTTTGTGTCTATTGATAAAGTTACCGCCATAATTTGGTGTTTAAAAATTTATCGGATCGGATTAACTATTAAGAATATCTCTACACTCGCATAAAGGTGGGCACATACAGTACAATTTCAAATTAATATAGCCCAAGTGGGAGAATGTAAGAGTTTTTCAATTTGGGCTTACATTAATTAAAATTGTTATTTACTGTTTTACAGGTTAATCTAACAAAATAAGATATTAGGACTCTTGATTGGTTTAATATGGGCTGGCTAATGTGGACCGAGTTAAGCCCCGCCCGTGGTCGAAAACTCTATAAATCGGCCCAAGTTTCCCCTCTACCCGCTAACGCACAAATTGACTAACATAAAGAAAAACGCACTCGTTCGTGAGGGTTCTCTCATTCGGCCAATGTTCTAGAGAGGGGAATAGAGAGGAAGCACTTAGGTTCTGAATCATCGCCGTTCCACATCAAGTTCGATCACTTCCAAAACAAGTGTGCCAATCCTCTGATCATGTATCGATTGTTTTTCTAATTATGGTTATGGCAATCCTTGGACGTACCATTCTCGTTGGTTAACCTACGTTGCTTTATCTATAATCGTCACAATGGAGCAAAAAGAGGGAAAAGAAAGAGAAAAGTAAGTAATCGCCCAGGTCCTGAAGTCTGAACTCCAATCTCTCTCCATAGCTCGGGCATGTCGCCATGCCAAAGTTAACGCAGAATCTCTCTTGATGTAGGCTTTTAAGGCAAAAGGAATACCAAGACCATATCCATCAACGTTTGGTGGGCAAGCCTGTACTTTTAGGTTGCGAATAATAACAATTTTATGTCTCTGCTTTTTTATTTTTCTGTTCCTAAAAAAAGTCTGGAACAAAAATTTATTTAGTATAATAATTTCATTTTTCTAATTTCGGGACAAATTTTTAACCTTGAAATAGGTTTGAACTAGAAATGAGAAGTAGATATTTTTTGGTTTTTCTATTTCTGGAACAAAAATATAAATAAAAATTCTTCTCATTGCTCACTCCTCTCTCATGTGCGGTCTCCCGGTTTTTTGCATCTCTGTCGCCGGTCTTCGACGAGCAATCGATAACCATAGAAATTTTATGCTGTTATCAAATGATTTTTTGTTTCGGCAATAAAATTTTGTGTCGCTATCAATCACATTTCTCTATCTAGAAACTTGTCCGGTAATAGAAATAGAAAAATTTATGTATGATCCGAAATAATTACCGACAACAGAATGGTTATCATTCGCGTCCTTAATGTTTTCTCTAATGAATTTCAGGAGCTTAAAACCACATGAAGGAAAAATGTCCAATAAATTTATGTATGAAGCTATTAATCCACGGAATTTCAAAAGGCAATTAAGGGTTCTGTCAAGTAACTTTTACTTCTTTTAAAATAAGCAAACTTGATTCAACTTAAAACAAAGATAGACCAATAAGACTTGGTAGTCACTGGCCCTTCTTGTCCGGCCTTTTTATTTTTGGGTGGGCCAATCTTGGTTTGGCCAGTTCTACGAGTAGCTTCTTGATATTCTTCTGATCTTTAGTTTTTGGTGGATAGAGTGATTATTTGAATTGTTTGACTCTAGGTGGCGCACTAGCAGAATTGATGTATTTGTTGATAAACAAAAGATGTCAAGTCCATGTCCGTGGCCTTTTTCCTGTGTTTCTTTGCCACATGTCAATGTTTACCATCATCTAAACTTTCTTTTTCACAATCTTGAGCACAAGCATGAAGATTCGGCCGTCTGTATCCCATGAAGAACCTTGCCAGTCTCATGAATCGACTAAGTTTAGGACTTTTGGCTTGTGCATATGGCTCTGACCAGAGCAGTTCGCACGTAGTTAATGGAATTCGAATGGGTGGCGTCTAATTCCTAAGCTGGAGGCCCCCTTGGCCCCAACCAATTGCACAAACCTTGAAGGGTTGAGACAAATTTACATAAGTAAAGTGAAGATGAGAGAAGTGTAAGTGGCCTTATTGGTGTAAATCCACTCGAACACACAGAATGGACCAATAGCTCAAAAAACCGAGCGTCAAGTTCCAAAAAGGAAAGCAAAACATGACATCGATCCAAATACACATTAACGGAATGGGAATGGAAATAAAAATAAAAATTATTTAAGCTGACTCCTCCCGATTATATAGCATAGTTTTTTTTATGTCACAATTTTACCTTTGATTATCGCCCGAGCTCGTGCACCGATAGAGTCCTTTCAGAGTCCGAGTCTTTTGATGCTCTGGGATGGCGAAGGACATAATCCGAAAATTTCGGTTTTGTGCATTTTGGCCTTTACTCATTTGGAGTCGAATCTTTTTGTTTTCCTTAACCTTCGATTTCATCCAAATTAATGTAAAGACAAGGCGGGCCAACTTGTCTCACAACGGAGATCCCCTCTAATCTAATCAGTGTAGATTATAATCCAACAAAATCTTGGAATTAGTCAATACTTGCGTTATTTATTAGGACACCAATATCTTCTAGTAAGAAAGACCTCTTGTTAGAGGCCAAACTACATAAAGATTCGACCGGGCGAGGACCTGGGCAAGGGCCGTGACCCTCGCCTGCCACAATAAAGGAAAAAGAAAGAAAAGAGAAAATGGAAAATGGAAAATAAAAAAATAAAAAAATTCATAACTCTCAAAACTCAAAATTTTAAAAAAATTTAAAAAATTACCTAGTCCTCCTCTTCTACACCTCGAACACCCGCGCTTCGTCTCCTCAAGGGTCGAGTCATCTCAAGTCGTCGTTGTCGAGAGTGCTCGCTCGATTCTACCCACTCGCCGGGAGGATCAGGGATAACCTCTACATCGACTGCGACGACGGCGGTGCTGAGTTCGTGGAAGCTGTAGTCGACTGCCCTCTCTCCCACGTCCTCGACTGCCCCTGCCCGGCCTCCTTGTGCAAGCTCCTCCCCATCGACACCGAGTCGCCAGAGGCCTTCACAGGACACCTCTTGCTCGTCCAGGCCACTACCTTTGGCTGCGGTGGCCTCGCCATCGGGGTCTGCGTCTCGCACAAGATCGCTGATGCCTCCACCCTAAGCACCTTCATCAAGGGGTGGTCTGCAGGTGCCCTCCTTGGCGAAGTCAACGCTGGTATTGAAATCCTGCCGCTTGACACGGCGTCGGCGCAGTTCCTGCCGTTGGCCGAATTGGCTGCCACCTCACCCCGGGTGGTGCTCCATAAAGGGAGGTTCACGACAAGGAGGTACGTGCTCGATCCCACTGAGATCATCCCGTTTTCTGCCAGTGAGGCTGTGCCGGAGCCAACCCGGGTGGAGGCCGTAGTGGCCCTCGTGGGGGGTGTGTGGCCCGCGCTTCAAGGAAAAAGAATCCCGGGCGGCGATTACTGCTGTACCAAGCAGTGAACCTCCGGAGGCGGCTCCCAGAGCGGCTCTTGGATGCCGCAATGGGAAACTTGGTCCGGGCCCTCAAGGTGGAGATCGCCCCCTGGGCGGAGGAGAGCGAGATGGAGCTGAGGAAGTTGGTGAGCAACATCAGGGAGGCGAAGAGAGAGTACTTCGAGAACCACATGCCAAGGCTGAGCGGTGGCGGAGTGAGCAGCAAGAGGATAGTGGAGGCTATTACCGAGGACGGCACGCTGATCAACAGTGGAGATGTCGACTTCTACTTATGCAGCAGCCTGTGCGGGCTCGGACTCTACGATGCCGCAGACTTTGGGTGGGGGACGCCAGCGTGGGTCAGCTTGGCCGGCCTGGGGTACAAGAACATCATTACACTGATGGACGCCCGGGACGGGAAGGGGGTCGAGGTCTGGCTGACGCTGAGCGAAGCGGACATGGAGGAGCTCGAGGCCGACGAGGAGCTGCTCCGCTTCGCTTCCTTGAACCCCAGCGTCTCCGGCTCGTCCCTTCCTTAAGAATTTATTGCTCTGAGTATGTGCGGGTACAGTAATTCGATCGTGTTCAGAGTTTATTCCTTCGGTTGTCTTGCGCGTCTGCAGTAGAGTAGTATTTTATTTGTAGTTACCATTTACAAATCTATAGAGGACCTCGCTCTCAGCATGGCAGACAACCCACCAATAGTGGTGATTTGGCGGCTGTGAGAATGAGAGAGAACACTAAGTCAAAGTCTTCTTAATCGGTGATTAATCGGCCCAAAAAAATAATTTAGACGTGTTCTGTTTAGTATTTGATGAAGGTCAAAATCAAATATGAAGCGACGTTCTTAGACGCCATGTGTGTTAAATATGTCTTGAATTTTATGTACCCGGTCCGGTTCATCACCCGACCCGACATATTTTTGTGCGGCCCAAAAGTAGAGAAAAATTGAGATTTAGTTCGTAACGAGGAGAGTTGGGCCGATAGGCCTAACTCGGAGCAAGCAAACAAATCTCTATTATAATGCGAACAGATCTTTATGGGGGCTCGGGGACAACGCTCCCGAGAAAATTTTTTGGGTTCTATTTATATTGTGGCTAGGGTTTTTTTCGTTTGGCATTAAAGATTTTCCTTATGTGAGAGACTATTGAGCCGTGTGCTTTTGTTCAGTCGATAAGACCGACTTTTTTAATCTGTACTCTATTTGATTATAGTGGAATCTTGTTTTGACTCGCCCATGGACGTAGATCTCCTTGATCGAACTACGTAAATCCTTGTGTTATGTGTGTTTGCTTTTCGCATTCGTTACAACAATGTGGCATAAAACTACGGGAATTGTCTACACTTGTGTAGCAATCTGTACGCTTGAAGTTTACGCTATTTACTAAATAGTCTCCACGTTGACTCATATTCGTTCCTCTATAAATAAGATTGTTGCACTTTGCTTGTATATTCACTCCTGAAAAGAAGACAAAAGGTCAGCAGTATGAGAACGCCGATTAAACTCTATGTGCTGTTCCTGCTCGCTTGAAGTAGCACTCCCATATGGGACAAAGTTCATGTCCAAATCAGTAACAATTTGCCAGGAGGAGTAACGCTCCGTGTTCATTGCAAATCCAAAGATGACGACCTCGGCGTTCGTCCGATCCCTTAGAATGGCAGTTGGGAATCCTCATGCCGGCGGAGCGTGTTTAAAACTACACTGTTCTTTTGCAGGTTCGAGTGGCCAGTTCATTGTCGCTATTTCGATGTATATGATTACGAAAGAGATTATCAGCAATGTCCGAGGCACTGTCCAGGTAATATTCACCCAGACGGGCCTTCTCTGAATAACAACGACTGTTACGGTTGGAATCCTCCAGTGCCTTCGTGTCAAGGGCGACGCTCTGCCGTGTCCTGCTAAGGGAAAAATTATGAGGAATAAGCAAGGAAGGTGTTATTTCAGCATATATAAATATATATTTATATAAAGGATTTGAGGAGCAGATAATAATCATGACAAGACCCACCTCTGATCTTATGTTTAGCATTTCTCCGCGATATTATCATATTGTCATGCTAATGACACATTAAAAAAAAAAAAACCAATGAAAAAGCTGTTTTCTTTTCCGTTGCTCCATAGAAAAAGTTCTCTTTTTCTTTCCTTGCTTAGTTGATTCAAGAGAACGCTCTTAATCTTGGGGTGGGATCACTGGCACCATTTGATAATTTACTTGACAGATTTTCCAACTAGTTAAGCATATGATTTTGACTTAGCATTTTATGGTAAACATAGTCCGTTTTATATCCCGTTGTATATTCCTCAGGATCGAGCATTGGTTGCTTTCGCAACATCCTGCAACATCTCCAAATTGACGCAGCCATTTACTGTAAAAGTTTTAGGACACTAGAAAATAACGGTATAAGAGATTAGTATACTGCATGTCGTATAAAGGTAACAGTAATTTATATGAATCGACAATTTGCTCTTGAGGTTACTTTCCATGTGCTATGGTAATTACAGCATGGGTGAATGAATGGTATAGCAAAAACTGAGGCATATGCATGTACTTTTGGTCCATTGCTCCATTTAATCTAGTGAATCATGACAAATTGCGCTAATATGGCGTCCGCACTAAATATAACCACTCGGAGGGACATAAGAACACCAAAGATTAGTCGAAAGCTTGATGAATCTATGAATCTAGAGCGCCTTATAGCAGAATAAAGTAAATGGTTAATACAAAGAAAAACCTCAAATTGGTACACATACGATAAATTTATTTCAAATTATTTTTTGACTAAAAAAAATCCTAAATTAGTACACTTATGAAAAATTTACCCCAAACTGGTACACTTATGGCAAATTTATCCTCCATTAATTTTCATTTAATTTAACCGTTTAGTTTTTGAGTTGGATAACACGTGGCACTTGATGAGTATACTAGTTTGGCATTTTTACCATCTGTTTGTTATAAGTGTATCAACTTGAGATTTTTCGTGGTATTGACTTAATTTAACAAAGGCTAAATTTGTCACTAGTGTACCGATTTGGGGATTTCCATAGTAAAATTTTTATTTTAAGGTAAGTTTATCACATATATACCAGTTTAGGATTTTTAGTAGTCAAACAAATAGTTCGAGGTAAATTTGTCACGGGTATACCAGTTTAGGGTTTTTCGTGATCATAAAAATAGATTGGGATAAATTCGTTACAGATATACCGGTTTGGGATTTTTTTGTGGTATTAACCCTAAAGTAAATAGCAATAATAAGTTATATATCCTTTATTTTTCTTTTTGAGAAGAGAATCAGCATAATCCTCCCATAATTACGAGAGTAATTAAAATTGAGATTTCTTTTGCTTTATTTAGATAACGAGGGAAATCCCCCTGGATTTTCTCATCAATGGTAATATAGCTAACATGCACAATGAAAATGGTTATATATAGGGCTGTGCTAGCAACAACATTTCAAAGGACTTACTTCTTACTTTAGTACAAGGAAGATCAGAAGCATGCCGACCATAACAAGACAACCTTACCCACCCTGTGTCAGCGGAGATTGCGTTGGCCCCGATGGTGCGCGCCCGTGTCCCTTTTTATTTTTCGATTTCTAGCTTACAATGTTGTTAGTGGACGTCAACCCTTCCCCAATATGAGCCATTAATCATTTGAATTTTAGACCACATAAAATTTAATAGTTTGCTTGGATGATGAGGCATGCGATGCAGTTGAGTGTGACGGCCTAATTTGAGATTGACGTCAATAAATGACTGATTCATTGCAGGGCGTCGACAAATGTGGCCTCAGCTGGTGGGAGAGAATGGAGAGAGAGCAAAAGCTGTGATCGAAAAGGACAATGCATACGTGACCGTCATACTGATACCGGTGGGAAGAGCAGTTGGGCTTACTGATTTTTGCTGCAACCGAGTATATGTTTGGATTGATGAAAGGGGCAATGTCTTTGACACACCAATGGTTGGATGAAAGGGGAAACTGGACTCCCGAATAAAAGATCTCGTGGAGCTACTTGATATAATAAATTGAAACTATTAATCATTTGATCTTTGCCCTGTTCTATAAACCGCCCTTGGGTTCGAGGGATGACTGATTTAACTTGCAAATGTGATCAACACATGTAATTCTTCTTCTGAAACTCAGCCTTGTATGACTAGTTGTCGTTACCGGAGACCTTAAATCAAATTACGAAAGAGCTTACATTTTTAATGAGAAGATTGATATCCCAGACATCTTCATTAAATTAAATAACAAAATTGAAGAATTGAAAAGAAAGAAAAAAACGGGGGAGAGCTTATCAAATGGACGTTGCATCAAAGGCACAAGTTGTTAATTATTATTTAGCCATTTATGCATTTTCAGAGCTTTCATATGTGGCCTTTAAGGCAACTTAATTTAGCTTCACCCGTCCTCTAATATGCTCAGAGTACAAACAGCATCCTCAAGTTTTATTCAGGCTAGCAAGATCAAATATGATCATTTTGGTCTCTTCTGTCTATTATTTTCGAAACAGACTTAATTGGTAATTTCTAACTAGTTAAATGAATTGATTTTACTTAATTACTTCACATAACTAGGAATAGAAAAAGGTCCACGAAAACCTACGTCTATATCGACATGGGAAGCGATGGCAGAAGTCTATAGACAAGAGCAGAGACATTCAACAGATGGGGTCTCAATTCTACTACCAACATTGACAGACTAAGACTTTTTCTTGTTCTGTCATCGCACGATCCTGCGTTATTCCTTGATGTCCATGATGAATGTGTAACATGAAATCATTAGTCTAAACTTCTATTTCTAGTGATATCCATGACTAAGATTTTTACTTTGTTAATGTTTGAATTTTTTGTCTGTCTAAATATGAGTTGTGGTCAGACGACTATAACAATAAATAGTGATTATGAAGGTGATAATTTACTATAATAGTTCAATTAAGAATACATGTAGAACCTAGGTCGATCCTAAAACTTGTAATGGGGTAAATTTCAGGTTTTAAGGTATGCAAGGTATGTTCTAGATTCCAATAATTGTGGAACCGGTTCCAACGGATAGCATCCAGGTAAATGAAACCTGGATTGACCGTAGAACCACCAACCCCTAAAAAAAAAATCATAGGACTCCTCCCAATTATTTTATCTATATTTAATTGAGAGATACTCTTCTAGATTGCATATAAACATAAGGAAATAGTACTCTTTCCTTAGAAAAATCATAATATTCCTCCCACGTTAAGCGTTTGACAAGTCGATTCTTTTATTTATTTTTAACTGAAAGAAACTATTCGAGATTTCATATAAATGAAATAAAATATTACTCTTTCCTAAGGAAATTCATTATACTCCTCCTATGTTAAGCGACAATTCAATCCTTTTATCTATGGGTGTACAACTAGATCGAGTTTAAACCAGACCGGACCACCCAAAAAATAGGTCCGGGACTTGATTCCTATTCAAACCAGTATGAGAACAGGTTATAATTTTTAGGAACTGGTTGGAACCAATCCGATTCTCAGTTCTAAGTGAAGACCCACCCGGAAACCGGACTGGTTTTGGAACTAGGTTTTAGCTTCTGTTAAAAGAAAAAACCCTAGTTTGGCGTGCCTCACCTCCTCTATTTCCCAGCTTGTTGCTCTCTCTCTCTCTCTCTCTCAACCGAGCAACTCATTTAATTGTGCTAAATAAATGAAATCAAAAAAAGAAACAAAAGAAATACCGGTTGTGGGGTAAACCTTCAAACCGGTCCAAAAAAGAGGGTAGATTCCAAAACAAGTTCAAAGACCAAAAAAAAAAAAAAAAACACAGGTTCCAGGTTCTAAAAATTGAGAACTGATTATAATAGAGTATATTTTAGATTCTAGATATCTAGAACCTCCCCACACGGACCATGCTCATCCCAACTTTTATCTATATGTTATTGATTAGATACTCCTTCCTAGGAAAACTCATAGGTTTCTTGCTTGATTTAAATATTGATGAATTTTCTTCTAAATTTCTCAATAAAGGTAATATAGCTATTAAACTTCGTTGAAAACAAATTTCCTCTTGAGGTAACTTTCGCTATGCTATGGTGATTACGGCATGAGTGAATGAATGCTATTGCAAAAACTAAGGCATATGCGTGTACCCTTGGTCCATTGCTCTATTTAATCTAGTGAAGAGAGTCATCATAATCCTCCCATGTACAAAGGCGTGTTGTTAAGCTATAAATTTCGGTATATCTATTTTAGAAGAAAGGGAAAGCAAATTTAGTTGTCCATGGTATCTTACCCACCTTGGTCCGGCGATCAAGGCAGTGGCCCCAAATGCTGCAGTGAAGGTACGCACCTCTTCATTCGCATTCGAAAATGAATAATGATAGGTTCAAGGTCGGAAGGGTTTCTCATACATACATTACAGAAATTATTATACGTGACATAACTTTAATTAACAACAATAATCTTGACCTCTTGCATTGATAATTCTTGATATGCCGACTTATAATACAGGGCGCAAAAATATGGGGTCGAAGTTGGTGGGAAGAAACGGATGGGAAGCAAAGGCAATAATCGAGAAGGGAAAATCAAAAGTGAGGGCTCTAATTCAAGTAGCAGGATCGAAAGGGATTTTCAACATTGATGGAAATTGTTAGATATTTTGTATATATTAGGACTAGGGTTTTTCCTTTAGTGTATGTATTTACGTTTACACCCTTCTTTGTGTGCACACTTATATCGGCATTGTGCTTAATTGTAAATCAAGCATTCTATTATTCACTTCTCTAAATCTATCATGGTATCAAAGCTAGGGTTTGCTTCTTGTGAGTACTGTATACTAATCCATGACTACGGCGGTCCCGCTCGCCGGTGAGAGGGTTGCGGGTTCGGGGCAGCGCCCTCGAGAAAAAAAAAATTTCGCTCGTCTTCTTCATTGCGCCTTCATTTTCGCACTAGCCGCCCAACGTTGTCTTCATCAGTCTGACTTCGTGATTGTCCGACTTTGTCTCGCTCAATCTTCTTCGTCTTTCGCCTTGTTCTCGTACAATCCGCATTATATATATATATATATATATATATATATATATATTTTTGCTTCCACTTTGATTTATTGATCTCAGAATCAATGGCTAATAGTGATCGGATTGATCGCATTGATGTTAAGTTGGATGGCTCTAATTATGTTATTTGGAAACCCTTAGTGATGGCAACTCTTGTTTATCATGATTTATATGAGCATGTTGATGGTACTTGTTCTTGTCCAGCACCTTCGTCTGATACTGCGGATCCTAAACCTAGTACTGATCGGATTACACAACACAAATCTGAAATTTGGGCTTGGCATGTTGCTGATTGGAAAGCATAGGCAATATTATTTGGTTCTATCAGCCATGATCTTCACCCCCAATTTACTCAAATTGTTGGTGCAAAACAGTTATGGGATCAAATTGCTGAGATGTTTACACTAACGGGTTCCGCTCGTGTTTATCGGCTTATGCGGGAACTTCGTCGTGCCACTCGGGGTACACAATCAATACGTGAATTTTAAAATTATATGACATCTCTTTGGTCCCAACTTAATGTATTGGCTCGTTCAGCATGTCCCATGTGTGCTGGTTGCATTACTTGTGCTGCATTTAAACTTGAAAATCATAATAAGAATCGTCTTTACGAATTCTTGATGCAACTCTCACCAGATTTTGAGGGAGTTTGAAGTCGGATTCTCTATCGTTATCCCGCACCATCTCTTTCTAATACAGTCAAAGAACTTCATGCTAAGGAAACCAGACAAGGAATTCTAGGTGCTCCTCCATCTCTAGTTCCCTCTGCAGTACTAGCCACCCCACGCCTTGATTTCCGGTCTGGCTCCTCTCGGCGTGGTTTCCAATCTACCTCCTCTCGGCGTGGTTTTTCACTCTAGCTATTCTCAACATAGTTCTCAATGTGGTTCCGTGCGTGGTTCCCAGTGTTCCCCTTCTCAGCGAGGTTCACGTTTTTATTGTAACTTTTGTAAGTAAAATGAACATACTAAGGATCGATGTTTTCGGAAGATGAGTGATCTTCCTCATGCATCCTCGCGCTCGGTTGCACCTATCTCTTCTCTATCCGCGAATCATGCCTCTTCATCCTCGTCTTCATATGATCGTCTTGCTAATATTGAGGCTCAGCTTTCTCGTTTAGCTCAACTTCATCTTAGTTCTTCTCGTGCATCCTCCGTTGTTGCTACTGTAGCTACTGCGCAATCCTCGGGTGATAGTTCTTCTTGGATTTTTTACTCTGGGGCTGCTCATCACATGACTGCCTCTGCTCATCATCTCACTCGGTAGACTGCACTAAAAAAATCCAGAAGAGTTCTTTACAAGTGATGGATCCTCTATTATTGCTACTATGTAAGACCATCTTACTATCCCTAGCAGCTTTAATGTGCTTAATGTGTTGCATATACCAAATTTAGCCTTAAATCTTTTATCTGCTAGGCATCTTGTTGATATGGGTTATATGGTGACATTTACTATTGATTCTTGTATTGTACAGGATCGTACAAGTGGTCAAACGATTGGCGGGAGTAGTAGACATGGAGGATTGTATACGATGTAGCATCTCCAACTTCGCTCACCTCAACATGTTCTCGCTATCTTCGACCTTAACTGTTGGCACAAGCATCCGGGTTATATATCTGCTTCCCATTTGTCTTTTCTGCGTTAGCGTGTTGTACTTGAGCCTATTTCATCTACTATTACGCGTCCTTGTACTAGTTGTCCTTTAGCTAAATAATCTACACCTCCTTTTCCTGTTAGTTCTTCTATTTCCAGTTCATGTTTCGATTTAGTATATTCGGATATTTAGGGTCCCGCCCCCCAAACTTCTAAAAGTGGCTTCAAGTATTATGTGTCGTTTATTGATGATTATTCTTGTTATACATGGGTTTATTTCATGCGCTATCGTGATGAATTTCTCTCTATATATAAAAACTTTACATCAATGATCTCTAATCAATTCTCTAAAACTATTAAAGTTTTTCGTTCTGACTCGGGTGGAGAGTATCTTTCTACAGCTTTTCATTCTTTCTTAACTTCTTAGGGAAACTTACCTCAATTGTCATGTCCTCGTGTTCCTGCTCAAAATGGTCTTGCTAAGCGAAAACATCGTCATATTCTAGATACTACTCGTGGTCTCTTGTTGTCCAATTTTGTTCCTACTAAATTTTGGGCCAAAGTACTTTCTACTGCTGTCTATCTCATAAATCGACTTTCTTATCTTGTTCTCTGCAAAGCCACCCCTCACCAACGTCTTTTCTCAAAACCATCCGCTTATCTCCAACTCCGTGTTTTGCTGTACCTGTTATATGCTTCTCCCACCCCAAGAGCGTACCAAACTCACGGCAATGTTAGTTCAATGTGCTTTCTTAGGCTACGGCACAGAACATAAAGGCTATAGGTGTTATGATCCGTCTTCACGGCATATTCGTATTTCTCGTAGTGTTCAATTCTTTGAGCACCTACCGTTCTTTTCCGCCGCCTCTACTTCTTCACAGTCCTCTCCATCTATTTTTATGGATTTTTCCCTTGATTCATCTCTTGTTTCTCCTATTATATCTTCTCCGTCAAACCCAGTGTCACCACCTTCTCCTGTTATGCCTCCTTCCTCATCTACTTCACCCGCCACTTCGACACCTCTTGACGATTCTCGCCCACCGTCCCCTCGGCGGAATTCTCCGCGAGATCACCGTCCTTCGGCTAGGTATGTGGCGACTATGAGTTATTCTGATGAGTTTGGTTCCTTTATGGCTGCTGTCCACACTTTGTAGGAGCCATCACATTATCGTATGGCCGTACAACATGCCAAATAGCGTGATGCTAGGTCTGAGGAATTGTCTGCTCTTGAGCACACCGGTACGTGGAATCTTGTGCCTCTTCCACCAGGGAGTCCTTGATATCTTGTCATTAGATCTATAAAATCAAGACTCACTATGATGGTAGTATTGAGCACTATAAAGCACGTCTCATCATACGTGGTTTCGATCGGGAATATGTAATTGATTATAAGGAGACCTTTGCTTCTGTTATGAAAATGGCTTTTGTTCATACTCTTCTTGCAATCGCCTCTATTCGTAATTGGCCTCTTTTTCAGCTTGATGTGAAGAATGATTTTCTTCATGGGGTCCTTTAGGAGGAACTCTATATACAGCCATCTCTTGGTCTGGCTCATTCTCCTAGTCAAGTTTGTTGTCTTCGTCAAGCCCTTTATGGTCTCAAACGGGCTCCTCGAGCTTGGTTTGAATGTTTTGCAAATGTTGTTCGGCTAACTGGTTTTGTTTAGAGTGAGAATGACCATGTTATATTCACTCACACTTCTCCTTATGGCTGTATTATTCTGCTACTATGTATTGATGATATGATTATTACTGGGGTTGACTATGCTCATATTGCTTATACTAAGCAACATCTTCACCGTCGGTTTGCTATAAAGGTTCTGGGTTTTTTACATTATTTTCTCGATATTGAGGTTGCTCGCGATCGATGTGGTATTCTTCTCTCCCAAGAGAAGTACATCGCTGACATTCTAGCTCTGCCGAGTTATCTGATACTCGTACTATGGCTACTCATGTTGAACTTCATTTACGGCTTCGTCCGAATGATGGTGAGCCTATGTCTAATGTCGGTTGCTACTAGGCTCTTGTTGGAAGTCTTGTCTATCTTACTACTACTCGTCTTAATATCGCCTATACTATTCATCTTGTTAGTCGGTTTGTAGCAGCTCCTTGTACAGTTCATTATGCTCCTATATTTTGGATTCCGTGATATCTTCGTGGTGTTCTGACATGCTGCTGTTTTCTCCCATCGACTTCCTCACTTGCCCTTCATGCTTACTTTGATGCTGATTGGGCTTCAAATGTTACCGACCTTAAGTCCATTACGGGGATTTTGTGTCTTTTTGGGTGATTCTCGACATCCAATTGACCCACTAAGCTTTGAATAAAAAAGGCTTATTGAGTATTCAATCCACAGTTGATCCCTCTCGAACTAACCAAATGGGAATGGCTAGCTAGAAAATCAAGTACGTGGACCAAGAACATCCGGATGACTCTGGCCAAAAATTGTCGAGGGAATATCACCAAATAGGCCGATCCTAGAATATTAGGGAACGATTGGATAAACCCCACGCTTGAGCACGGGGATCCGTCCGACCGTATGGGTTCCGAACGTCCCGAATATTTCTAACGATCGCACCATCGGGACTAGTGATTGACCCTAATTGAATGACAACCAAGGTCGCATGGCTCGAGTAATTCTTAAACGTGATTTTAATCACGGGTCGATACGCGTAACCCTAAAAGCCGCCCGTTAGTTTGAGATATGCAAAATTCTATTGATCGAGATTGATCGCGAATCGAGCTTAATTTGACGTCGGACCTTCAGGGGTTTCAATAGATAAAAATTTTGGACGTTTCCTCATCCCGAGTGCAATTCCTTCAGTCACCCCAAAGAGGTTCGGAAAAGTAGATTTGGACTGAATGGAAAGGACCCATTTGCCCTCAAAAATACCCCATTTAAACTTGGAACGAAGGGTATTTTGGCCATTTTACCCCTTGGCCGAATTTTGACTATTTTGGTGGAGAAAATCACCAATTTGTACCTCTGACTTTCAAGACACCAAAATATCCCACCCAATAATTATTTTAACCTATATTAATTATTTTGGCCTTCTTCTTCTTCATTTTCAAGAACCCTTTCTCTCTCTAGCTCACTCCCTCTCTTGGCCAAACTCACCCTTGCTCATTCTCTCCCTCATTGAAAATTCTTCAAACAACCGCCGGTGTCGCCTTGAACCGCCGGAGCTCGACTATCGCCGTAAGCTACCGAGTCGCCGGGTTTCGTGGGTTAAAGCTGGTAAAGAGGAGTTGCCGGAGCCGCCGGATTAGGGTCAAAATTTTTCTCGGTTTCCGCGAAAACTTCTAAAATAGTGGTAAGTTGGTCCCTAACCTTATATTAGGTATCTAGGATGCTAATGGACTTGAGATTTGGTAGATTTGGGTGAAAAATTGGTTGTTTTGGCCATTTTTATGCCTTGCCGAGAATGAATATTTGGAGGGAGAAAAGCTTGTTCTTGCATGAATAGTAAAGTCAAGAAGATAATTGTTGGTCAAAGTTTAACTATGGTTACTTTATGCCTAACTATAGTTACTTTATGCTAGTATTTAATCATGGTTAGGTTAGTATTTGACTCTAGTTAATTTTTGAACCATGGTTAGTTTATATATTAACTAGAGTTACTTTTATGTGACATAAAGTCGTTATGCCACGGTGCTTATTAATGTGACATTATTATAGTATAGTACTATGGTTGTAAATTAATTATATGTTAGAAAATTATTATTGTTTGGCCGTGATAAATTTCCACGTTAGTATAATTTTAATGGCACGTGATTTATAAATTGCTACGTTAGCATAATATGGTCGCATGGCGTGGATTGGATACTATGGTAGCATAAATTGATCGGGTGATCCCGAATTATTAATTCTCTAACGTGAGTGAATCACGTGATCCCGAACGATTCATCGTATTCAATCAAGTCGTCGAGGCCAAAGTGAGCCGTATTGCATTGTCGAGACCGAGGAAATGTGATGGTCATATTCAATCAAGTCGCGAGGCCAAAGTGAGCCGATTCGTCGATTGTCGAGACGAGGAAATGTGATGGTCGTATTCAATCAAGTTCCAAAGTGAGCCGTATTGTCGATTGAGAGACCGAGAAATGTGATGGTCGATCAATCAAGTGCGAGGCCAAAGTGAGCCGTATTCGTCGATTGTCCGAGACCGAGAAATGGATGGTCGATTCAATCAAGTCTGAGGCCAACGTGAGCCGTATTCGTCGTCCGAGACCGAGAAAGTATGAAAGGCGTGTTCAATTAAGTCGAGACCAAAGTGAGTCGTGTTCGACTAATTGTCCGAGACTTAATCCGGTCGTGTTCCTATGTGTCCGAGACCGAGATTTGTGGGTCGTATTCCTTTGTGTCGAGACCCTAGTATATATATAGAGCCGTGTTCCATAAAGGTCCGAGGCTCAACGTTATGAATATATGATGGCGGTGGAATAACGTGGAATATTCCGGAGTGACATGGAATATTTTTGGAGTAACGTGGAATATTTTGGAGTAGTGTGGAATATTTCTAGAGTAACGTGGAATATTTTGGAGTAACGTGGAATATTCTGGAGTAGCGAAATTTTCGGAGTAATGTGGATATTTATATTATGGCCTGGTCGTAAACACGGCCCGGAGCACGAGAATATTTTATTGTCGACGAGGCGTGGACGCTGAAACGGGAGTAACGTAGAATATTTGAGAAGGTGTGGGAATTTTCGGAGAAAGAATGGAATTTTCTGGAATTAAATTGTGGAATTTTTAGTAAGAAAGAAGAGTTGTTGGAAATTGTTCATTAAAATGTGTCCGAGGCACTAGAACCCTAATATAGGATTAGGGGCTAGCCTACGAGATTTTATCTCACCCCGTCGTGGGTTCGTTGTTTTTCGGACCCTCCGCCACAAGTATGAATGACCCACCTCAAAGGTTCGGATTCCCGAGGTCATGGTGCCGGGAGAAGATGGAGAAGTTGTGGAGCCCACGGATGCTGAGTAGCCGCTTGAAATAGCAGGACGAGGCATAGGATAGTTGGCCTCTTAGTTTTGTAGAGTGTTGTATTTTGGTTGTGTAGCGGGCTTCGACCACATACCTTTTTTCTATAGGTGGTCACGGGTTTGTACAATGGCCCCAAGCCCTAGGTTTGGAAAATTGTGTAGAACATGTGGATATGCATATAAGTTTGTTTTTATCATCACAAGTCATCGTGATGTTAATTGTTTCTGTACGGGGATTTGTTTTTGCTTCCGCATGAATTTGTTGGCCTTTGGATCCCGGAGAACCGTACATAAGTGTGGCCAGGTGGGATGTCGACAAGCTCGCAGGGTTCGGGTCGTGACAGATTCTCTGATTTCTTGGCATGCTAAGAAGCAGCCTGTCGTGTCTCGCTCTTCTATTGAGTCTAAATATCATGTTATGGCTAACACTACAGTTGAGATTATTTGGCTTCATTGTCTCCTTGTTGATCTTGGTGTTGCCTCCTCTAATCCCATTCCTTTTCATTGTGACAACAAGAGTGCTATTCACATTGCTACAAATCCAATCTTTCATGAGTGTACCATGCACATCGACATTAATTGTAAAAACATGTGTCATTAGCTCCAAGCACATTATTTCTCTGCCCTTTATAACCTCTGTAGTCTAGCTTGCTGACTTATTCATCAAATCTCTTACATCATAACGATTTGCTTCTCTTCTTTCCAAACTCTCGTTGATCGACCCACCTTGAGTATGAGGGGGGTGTTAGAAATTTTGTATATATTATGACTAGGGTCTTTCCTTTAGTGTATGTATTTACGTTTATACCCTTCTTTGTATGTATACTTATATCGGTCTTGTGCCTAATTGTAAATCAAGCATTCCATTATTCACTTCTCTAAAATTATCAGAAATAATCTCATGTACCCACCATTGGATGAGGAAGGAAGCTGAAATTGTATGAGAATACAAATCAGCAAATATAACTGTTTTTTTTTTTTTTTTGTTAGAAGGAAATTTTCATTTCACTAAAAAAAATGTACATGATATCAAGACAAAATCAATTACAAAGCATTACAATCCAGTGCAAATACGAAAAATAGATCTAACTTGGTATAACATGCAGCTACTTCCTCCTTCCAAAAGAATAGAATTTTCATAACAACATAGCACAATTGGTGGCTAGTCATCGAAACTCTCATCATCTTCGGTGATGAGCACATGCCTTTGCCAAAAGGTGGTGCACACCCAAGTTCGGTGTCCTCGGTACCATCACCGTAGAGAGATAACAACAACACTAATATGTTGAAAAAGCACAAATAACGTCTTGTAAACCTTAGATCTATATCTTGATCGGGATAGAAGAAGTCCAAAATTTAGATTTAATCGTAGATCGGAAGAGAACAGTTGTAAAGCTGTTGCAGTTGATCAAAATACTCTTATAACTCACCTTTGAACGCAATGAGAGAGGAGCTTCGGAGACTTACAGAGCGCTCGAATGACATCTACAAAATCAACGAAGAAGTCTTGAAAATCTTTAAAGACGAAAAGATAGAGGGATAGATACAAATATAGAGAGGAAGAGGGAAGAGGAGGGGGGGGGAGTCCCTCTCCCTCAAGGACGTTCTTCAATGGATGAAGAGTTGGGTTTGGCGAGTGTGAGAAAGAGAAAAAAACCCTAAGTCAAAGTCTTCTTAATCGGGGATTAATCGGCAAAAAAAAAAACACAAAAATTTAGACATGTTCTATTTAGTATTTGATGAAGGTCAAATATGGCTAGATCTTCTTAAACAGCCAAGTGGCATAAAATGGTAGAAGAACAGTATAAGTGCCAAAAGTTATATACGAATCTCACTTTGACACTAAAAGTTTCATCCGGATCACTTAGGGCTTGTTTAGAAATGATTATGATGTAAAAAAGTAATTCCGATTAAAATCATATATTTTGATTCAATTCACTGGGTGACTAATTAAAACGCATTTGGTAAGTACACAAAATTTTTGTTCTCGAAAACAATCGGGTAGCAAGACTTGTTTTTTTGAAATTTTTTAAAATGTGTTTTTTAACTTTTTTATTTTTTATTTTTTAGCTTTTTTCCATTTTTTGAAATTTTTATTTCCCCTATTTTTATATTGTTAAAAAATTTCTTAAATTTTTTTTAAATTTAAATTTTATTTTTAAATGTAATTTTTAAAAATGTATTTAAAAAATTAATTGTTAGTAAATTTTCAAATCTAATTTTAATTTTTTTAAACTTAAGAAGTCCACGTGCCCACTTGGACTTCATCTTTTTTAAAGAACTCAGACTTTATTCTTTTTTGTGATTCTCAAAAATAATTCTTTTTTCTAGAATCAACTTTTTTTTCATTTTTGTTTTTGCTCTTCCCGGGAACAAAATCAGGATCAAAATCATTTACGTTATTATTCATGTTTCTCATTTTTTTTGTTTCGGAGAACAAAATGAGATAATCAAAATGGTTACCAAACATACCCTTAAGTGCCAATTTTTTTTTTAAAAAAAAATTGATCGTTTGAGTGCCAACTCCAATAAGCATTGCCGAAAATCCGAAATGATATTTTTTTTTATTAATATTTGAAGTTGACGTGATTCACCCGTGGTATGATCGGCAGTAAAAAAGAGTAAAAATTGAAAAAAATATAAAAATATAAAAATATAAACGTAATTAGTTCAAAAAAAAGTAAAAAAGCTAAAATAAAAAAAGGGATAAAAATTAAAAAAATTAAAATAAGAATGCTAAAAATTGAAAAAACTTGGGGAATAGTCTACACGTGTATAGCAACCTCTACGCTTGAAGTTTAAGCCATTTGCTGAATAGGCGCCATGTTGAATCACACTCGTTCCTCTATAAATAAGATTGTTGCACTATCCTTGTATATTCACTCTTGAAAAGAATACGAAAGGTCAGCAATATGAGAAGGCCGATCAAACTCTTTGTGCTGTTCCTGCTCGTTCGAAGTAGTATTCCTGTTTCCCATATGGGATGTCCAAATCACCAACCATTTGCCAGGAGTAACGCTCTGTGCTCATTGCAAATATAAAGATGACGACATCTTGTCGAGAGTGAGGTTCGTGCTTTGTCCTGCTAAGGGAAAAATGATAAGGAATAAGCAAGGAAGGTGTTAATCCACCATATGTAAATTAAAAAAAAAAAACCTCTTTTCTTTTCCGCTGCTCAATAGGAAAAGTTCTCTTTTTCTTTCCTCGCTCAGTTGATTCAAGAGGACGCTTTTAATCTGGGGTGGGATCATTGGCACCATTCGATAATTTACTTGACAGATTTTCCAATTAGTTAAGCACATGATTTTGCCTTAGCATTTTATGGTAAACATCGTCCGTTTTATATCCCATCGTATATTCCTCAGGATGGAGCATTGGTTGATTTGGCAACATCCCGCAACATTTCCAAATTGACGCGTCCATTTATTGTAAAAGTTTCAGGGACTAGAAAATGTGATATAAGAGATTAGTATACTGTATATCATACATAGGAAGAAGTAATTTATATGAAACCATAATTTGCTCGAGGTAACTTTCATTTGCTATGGATACGGCACGAGTGAATGAATGGCATAGCAAAACTGGGGGACATGCATGTACCTTTGGTCCATTGCTTCATTTAATCTAGTGAATCATGACAAATTGCGCTAATATGGTGTCCGCACTAAATATAACCACTCGGAGGGACATAAGAACACCAAAGATTAGTCGAAAGCTTGATGAATCTAGAGCGCCTTATAACAAAACAAAGTAAAGGGTTAATACCTTGAAAAACTCCAAACTGGCACACCTATGACAAATTTTTCCCAAAATACTTTTTTTATCACAAAAAATCTTAAATTGGTACACTTGTGACAAATTTACCATAAATTGATTCACATGTGACAAATTTATCCTCCTTTAATTTTCATTTAATCTAACCATCTAATTCCTGAGTTGGATGACACCTAACGGTTAACGGATATACCAGTTTGGGGTTTTTACCCTCTGTTTGTTATAAGTGTATCAACTTGAGATTTTTCGTGATATTAACATAATTTAATGAACGGTAAATTTGTCAGTGTACCAATTTGAAATTTTCATGGTCAAAAAAATTAGTTAAGAGTGCACTAGTTTAGAGTTTTTGGTAGTCAAAAAAATAGCTTGGGATAAATTTATCACGGGTATATCAATTTAGGATTTTTCGTGATCATAAAAATAGTTTGGGGTAAATTCGTTACAAGCATATCAGTTTGGAGTTTTTTCGTGGTATTAACCCTAAAATAAATAGCAACAATATATTTTGCTTTTTTAGAAGAGAATCAGCATAATCCTTCCATAATTACGAGAGTCATTAAAACTAAGATTATTCTAGCTTTATTTAGATAATCAGGGAAATCCTCCTGGATTTTCTCATTAATGGTAATATAGCTAATAAGCACAACGAAAATGGTTATATATAGGGCTATGCTAGCAACAACATTTCATATGATTTACTTCGTACTTTAATACAAGGAAGATCAGAAGCATGCAGAACATACCAAGACAACCTTACCCACCCTGTGACAGTGATCCAGATTGCACTGGCCCCGACGGTGCGCGCTTGTGTCCCTTTTTATTTTTCGATTTCTAGCTTACAATGTTGTTAATGGACGTCAACCCTTCCGCAATATGAGCCACTAATCATTTGAATTTTCGACCACATAAAATTTAGTAGTTTGCTTGGATGATGAGGCATGCGATGTAGTTGAGTGTGACGGCCTAATTTGAGATTGACGTCGATAAATGACCGATTCATTGCAGGGCGTCGACAAATGTGGCCACAGCTGGTGGGAGAGAATGGAGAGAAAGCAAAAGCTGTGATCGAAAAGGACAATGCGTACGTGACCGTCATACTGATACCGGTGGGAAAAGCAGTTGGACTTACCGATTTTTGCTGCAACCGAGTATATGTTTGGATTGATGAAAAGGGCAATGTCTCTCAAACACCAATGGTAGGATAAGAAGGGAAATTGAACTCCCGAATAAAAGATCTCGTGGAGCTACTTGATATAATAAATTGAAACTATTAATCATTTGATCTTTGCCCTGTTCTATAAACCGGCTTTGGGTACGAGGGATGACTGATTTAACTTGCAAATGTGATCAACACATGTAATTCTTCTTCTGAAACTCAGCCTCGTATGACTAGTTGTCGTTACCGGAGAACTTAAATCAAATTACGAAAGAGCTTACATTTTTAATGAGAAGATTGATCTCCCAGACATCTTCATTAAATTAAATAACAAAATTGAAGAAATTAAAAACAAAAAACAAAAAGGGAGAGCTTATCATATGGGCGTTGTATCAAAGGCACGAATTGTTAATTATATTTACCATTTATGCATTTTCAGAGCTTTCATATGTGGCCTTTAATTGGCCAAAAAACACAAAAATTTAGACGTGTTCTGTTTGGTATTTGATCAAGGTCAAACATGAAAAGATCTTCTTAAACGGCCATTTGGCATAAAACGAGGGGAATTGTCTACACATATATAGCAATCTCTACACTTGAAGTTCAGGCCATTTACTGAATAGTCTCCACGTTGAATCATACTCGTGTAAGATTAAAAAAAAAAATCAAGAGAAATTGACGATCCCGATTCTTGAATTCACAAAACAAACTCATGAATATCGAGAACGAAACGTGAAAACGTGGATAACAACAAACATACCTCCAGCCATTGATATAGACGACGATCACGAATATGTGTGTTAAACGTCTGGTGAAAACGAGTTCTTTCTAGGTAATTGCCCTCTTCGATACTAATGGTGTGTGTTCTCTATCAACGTACGCTCTGAAGTACGTCATTCTCAAATAAGAGAAATTGACGACGTGAAAGACATCGTAACTGCCTTATTTTTTAAAAAAATTGACGTAGGGGGTTTGGCTTAGATGACCCATTTAAACTGACATATGCCCCTTATAGATAACTGTCTCCCATCAAAACAGTTATTCATCAAGACGGTTATCACGTAAAATGATGAGGAATAAGCAAGGTAGGTGTTAATCCATCATATGTAAATATATTTTAAAAAAAAACAATGAAAAAGCTCTTTTCTTTTCCGTTGCTCAATAGAAAAAGTTCTCTTTTTATTTCCATGCTCTGTTTGATTCAAGAGAACGCTCTTAATCTGGGGTGGGATTATTGGCACCATTCGATTATTTACTTGACAGATTTTTCAATTAGTTAAGCATATGATTTTGCCTTAGCGTTTTACGGTAAACATCATCCGTTGTATATACCGTTGTATATTCTTCGTGATCAAACAATGGTTGCTTTCGCAACATCCCGCAACATTACCAAATTGACGGAGTCAAAATCAACGTACTTAGTAGAATTTCAAAATCATGGTAAGCAGCGTAGGGTCATCCGGTTATCGCAACTGCATTGGATACTTTGTCTTGATGCTAGCTCCATTTGTTTTTCCAGTAGTGAAAGTTAAATGAAAGTGAATTTGCATCTGCACTTCTCAATTTGGATTCGAATCTCCATCTTTTCACCGAATTTGAAATTCAAAGCTATTTCTCTACCCTTATGTATAAGCTTCAAGATTAAAAGATTGAAGGAAAAAGATTAGCTAACTGTAACGGGGCAGTCCTTGATTTGGCTGGGAAAAACTGCACTGCTTTGGGCCCAGGAAGCGAAGGGAATGAGCTTGGCTGCTTCTCCTCCACATGGAGTTTTCGCCATGGGGTTCAGTCAGGAGGGAAAAAAGAGAGATGCTTTCTATCAGTCAAAAGCGGATATCGCCCCCCCCAACCCATTGCTCCCACGGTCCACTTACCAAGGAATAGAAAGGGAGGACCGTGTGTCAGAACAAGTTGGGTTGGGGGTATAGAGCCATAAGCGCTGCTCTACATTAATCGCAGGCGTGGATTTAGGATCTGATGGACTAGAGTTAACCAACACATTAGCAGGGTTGGGTTTACTTACCCAAGGAAGTGTTGAACATGTGCCCATTTTACAGCAGATGGAGCAGCAACCATGGAAGCCTTCCTTGATTAAGCAGGGGGGCGAGATCCTTCATCCTCGGTTACTTCCCGAGCAGACAATAGTTTTTCCTTAGAGGCTTTCGGGGAAGAAGATCCATTTCTTTTGCGATTGATCTCGTCCTTTCTTGAGTTGCCCATCATAGACAATAGGGGAACATATTAGTCGACAAAAACTAGAATTCCAACTGTGACTTTTCTCACCCCCGCTTTATTTAATTATTTTCTAGATGAGGAAGCCCACTTTCCAAACTTTCGATATGCGCGTCATTACCTTGAGATCTTTGTTCCTATCTTTTTGGGAAAATGGAAGGAATTTTCTGTCCCAAGATTTAGGGTTCTATTGGAAGAGCTGGGTCTATTTGTGAACGTTATAGATGTATTTCCGGGGGCCGTCCCAATTGACTGCTTTATTGTACAGGTAAGCCCCGCCTAATTCCAATACGATAGGGCTTTATTGACGGGGCAGTCTTGACTTCATAATTTCTCAAGGAAACCGGATAACTTGGTTGTACGGTTTCTTTGGAAAGGTGGGATTTTGCCTGGGATTTCATTAATTGTTTTATTTGAAATTTACAATTGCACCCTTCAAGAATTCATTAACGGACCAATTGTACACTTCACTATTTGATGTTTAAAATTTTTTCAAGTATTTCAAGACGATATACAACGAACTATTATTGTAACCATGTGCAACAATGAATTTGTTAAGGTTACAGTTATGATAGTATACGAATAATTTCCAATTTGTGTTACAAGTGCAGAACTTTATAAAATGTGAACATTTTTGTTTACAATATGTAAATTTTCGACACTTGACTATGTGATATCATTTATTTTCATTTTGGATCAATATTCACCGTCTAAAACCGGTAGTCAATTTCTCATGAATTCCTCTTTCTTAAATATCATTAACACTTTGTAAAATGTGAATTTTTTGTATAGATAATTATTTCATTTTATTCTAAATAGAGATATTGCAACATTTACCAAGACTTAATTATCATACTATGTGAATATTTATATATATTTATGAGGGTTATGACATTTCATTATAACAGAGTGTACACTTAAAAAAGAAGAAGATCGTATTGCAAAGTTGTTCACAAAGTAGAGATGGGATGAAGATTGAGACTTAAGAGAAGTAGTTAACAAGAACAGATAAGGGCTTTTCATTTTCATTTTCTTCTAAGGGAAGGGTCACCCTTTTTCCACTCCTTCTTTGGCTAAAACACTCCTCAACAAGATATTTTGACCATTTTGCCCTTCATGGGTCCCACGCATTTGATATTTGTGCCCCTTTGTGATTTCTTCGTTTCTTTTCTTATGGGTCCCATTTTTCTTCATCTTCTTCCTCCTCTCTTTCTGTCTCTAGCAATTATCTTCCTTCGATACTTTTTTGTAAAACCTGGTACCCACAGGTGGAGTTGAGGAGGTTGCAGAGAGAGAGAGAGAGTCAGGGTGTAATACCACCTCAAAAACCATTTTTGAGAAGCTCTATCACCATCCTCTTCTTCCTCGTCAATCAACGATAATGTTTCACTTTTGCCTTCTCTAAGTTTTTCATTGTCTCACGTAATTCATCAACCGTGTCATCGTAATCAGTTAGTGCAAAGGGTTTCTCTGTTGATCCTAAGACTTATTTTTTTCACAACACATGAAATAATTCTTCATCGATTGAAGTTCATTACCTCTTACATGCGTACTTGAGAATGCTTTAACTCCATGTCATGGCAGTATCAATTACTTAAGGGAAACAAAAATTAAATCAAGATGTAAAGAAACTGTTCGACCCTCGCCACGTCTGCATGGACCGAAACCCCAACTGCGACTTGACGCACCCCACTAGCACCGTCAGTGATGGTAGATTCAGAGCGATGTTGAGGTCTTGAGCCTAGAGTGCGTGTGAGCCATGTAGAGCTCCAAGCCTTAGAGAACACGTCGCCAGAGACGCGGCTCTTCTCCGCCACGTCGCCATCCTCAAGGCAGTGCCATACCGAAGCCAAAGACGGTCCAACGGATCGCAGACTGACACGCCAGAGAGGTCAAAGCAGACGCTGCCTAGGAAGGCCTCTGTTGCTGAGTCCCGAGAGGAGATCTCAAGCGTGGAACCTCACCAACTCAGGCTCTTTGTGGCCTCACAACCCCCAGGATACCACCTTCTGCATCCTCCTTAACTCCACCCGAGGTCACCACATTTTGCAACAAGCATGGAAGGAATATAATTGCCTGCAAGGGAGAAGAAGGAAGAAGAGAAAGGAAAGTGGGACTCACAAGAAAAAAAAAAAAAAAACCTAGTTCTCGGATGTTGAATGATGGGACTCATGAGGGGCAAAATGGTCAGAACACAGTGTTGAGGAGTGTCCTAGCCAAAGAAAGAGTGGAAAAAGCGCAGCCCTAAGGGAATTGTGCTTTCTTTTATGGAAAGAATAAAACCATCCATGAACTTTCGGTAGCCAGTTCTTCTTGAAATGAAAATTATGGTCAAGATAGCACCGTCAAAAACTCAATCTATCCGGCACCATCATCTTAGCAAGACCCAAGATTGAATATGGTCCATCATTCACTCTCTTACTCTGATAAATGAAGAGGATTAATCCAAACTATTTTTGTATTTAAGATTATTCCAAAGCCTATTAGTTCTCGAGGTTAATGAGTGACCCTTTGATGTATTTCTAACTCGTGTTGAAGTAAAAGTTTAGGAGACCAGAAAAATGACTGGTATAAGAGATTAGTGTACTGCATATCGTACAAAGATAAAAGTAAATTATATGAATCGATAACTTGCTCATGGCAACTTTCCATATGCTATGGTAATTACGACATGAGTGAATGAATGGTATGGCAAAAACTAGGGCATATGCATGTACCCTTGGTCCATTGCCTCATTTTATCTAGTGAATCACGTCAAATTGCACTATATGGTTTCCGCGCTAGAACCAACCACTCGGAGGGAGATAAGGACACCAAAGATTATTCGAAAGCTTGATGAATGCGAAGCGCCTTATAACAGAATAAGGTAAATAGCAACAATAAGTTATATATCCTTTGCTTTGCTTTTTGAAAAGAGAATCATCATAATCCTCCCATAATTATGAGGCTCATTAAAACTGAGATTTCTCTTGCTTTATTTAGATAACAAGGGATTTCCCCCTGGATTTTCTCATTAATGGCAATATAGCTAACAAGCATAACGAGAATGATTCTATAATGGGCTGTGCCAGCAGTAACATTTCATATAACTTACTTCTTACTTTATTACAAGGAAGATCATAAGCATGTCGAACATAACAAGACAATCTTACCCACCTTGTGGCGGTGGAATGTGCTTTGGACCCGATGGAACGCGCTTATGTCCCTTTTTCCTTTTCAATTTCTAGCGTACAATGTTGTAAATGCGCATTAACCCTTTCCCAATATGAGCCATTAATCTTTTGAATTTTCAATCATATAAAATTTAGTAGTTTGCTTGGATGATGAGGCATGTGATGTAGTTGAGTGTGACAGCCTAATATGAGATTGAGGTCGATAAATGACTGATTCATTGCAGGGCGTCAATAAATGTGGCCTCAGTTTTTGTGTGCGTGCACGCGCGCGCGAGACAGAGAGAGAGAGAGAGCTGTGATAAAAAAGAACAATGCGTACGTGACTGTCGTACCCATACCGGTAGGTAAAGCAGTTGGGTATACCGATGTTTGATGTAACTGAGTTTAAGTTTGGATTGATGAAAAGGACAATGTCTTTCAAACACCAATGGTTGGATGAGGGGGGAAATGGTACTCCCGAATAAAAGAGCTGGTGAAGCTTCTTGATATAATAAATTGAAACTATTGATCATTTGATGTGGCCATGTTCTATACATCGGCTTTGGATACAAGGGAGGACTGATTTAACATGCAAGTGTGATCAACACGTGATTCTTCTTTTTGAAACTCAGTCTTGTATGAACTAGTTGTCGTTACCAGAGACCTTAATTCAAGTTACTAAAGAGCTTACATTTTTAATGAGAAGATTGATCTCCCATACATCTTAATAAAATTAAATAAGAAAATAGAAGAATTTGAAAAAAAAAAAATAGGGGGCGGGAGAATTTATCAATTGGACGATGTATCAAAGGCACAGGTTGTTGATTATGATTTAGCCATTTATGCATTTTCAGAGCTCTGATATTTGGCCTTTAAATTCAGTCATAAATTTATTTTTATTTTTTTTTTTTTGCCAATTCAATCCTAGATGTTTTGCATTTGTGCCAATTCAGTCCATTTGGCCGGCCGATGTTGACGTGTTCATGTTTTATTAAAATTTTATAAATTTATGTATTCACTTTTATTTTCTTTTCCTTTTTGTTTCTTTCTTTGTTTTCCTTCCTTCTTCTTCCAGCCGGCTACCGAGCTCACCAACACATTTACCTCAAACTTATACCCAAGTGACAAGTTTACCCCAAAATTTTTTATGACGCCAAAAATCTTAAACTTGTACCCTCATGACATAGTTACCCTCAACTCATTGTATTTTTTTAACGTTTATTTTTTCCTTTTTTCTTCCTCACTTGTTTTCTTCCTTAGTTTGGCAACAGTGAGGTTGGTGGAGATGGCGCAGGTGAGGGCGGTGGCGGTGGCGCCGGCGAAAGGTTTATAGTCTAAAAAACAAAGAAAGAATTTAGGCTAAGGCTCTGTTTGGCGGTGATTCTGTTTCTAAAAAATGATTTTGATCAAAATCACGTTTTTTTATTCCGTTCCCTATATGATTTTTTGAGAATCAGAACGCGTTTGGTAATTGTTTAAAATTTTTGTTCCCGTAATAGAAATGCGTTTGGTAGCTGCACAAATTTTCGTTCCCAATTTATCATTTAAATCAAATAATTATATAATCACATTTGATGGCAAAGAATTGGGAAAATAATCAAATAGTGATTATGGAGAAAAAAAAAAGAAAAAGCAACAAAATTTGAAAATAATCAAATAGTGATTATGGAGAAAAACAAAAGAAAAAGCAACAAAATTTCTGTTTCCAATTCGTTTGTCGATTTGTCATGAATATGTAGTAGTTTATATTGTTTGAAAAGTAATTCGTATTACATTTACAGAATTTGTCTAAATCATTTGTTTGTTATTATTTCTTACGACTTTTAGATCGTTTACCCAAAAAAAATGAAAGAAAAGCTCATCATTGTGCAACCACATATAGTTTTGCACTCTTGTAATTACACATCGTACAAGCTTACAAGACTTGCAACTCAACTACATTGATTTTTTTTTCACTTAACTCGAAAAAATTTTTGTGCTGCTTGAAAAATGGAGAAAAAAATGGAAATTTAGTTCGCAACGCGGAGGGTTGGGTCCAGTCTTTAATAAAAAAAAAAATAAAAAGTTCAAAAAACATAATAGGAAATAAAAAAATACAAAATTAATTAGAATAAAAGATAAAAAAGCTAACAAATCGAAAAAAAAAAACATGCGTATTAGAGGTCCCTTAATATAAAAAAATAAATTAGATTTAAAAATTTTATAAAAACTAATTTTTTAGATATAAATATAAATATAAATTTGAATTTAAAAATAGGCTTAAAATTTTACAAAAAAAAAACCTAATTTTGTTTTTTTTTTTAAAAAAAAAAGGGAGGGGAAGAATCTGGTGACGAGAACTTTTTTCAAAATTTTTAGCTTTTTTCAATCTTAATTTTTTAAATTATTTTTAAATTATTAAATTAAAAATATAAATATTTTTTATTTCCCTCATTTCTTAAATTTTAAATTTTTTATTAAATTTACCTTAAATAAAAATTTTAATTTAAAAAAATTATTTTTTAGCAATTTTTAAAATTGAATTTTAACTTATTTTAATTTATTTTAATTTGAAAATCCACGTGGAATATTTTTTAAAATAATACCATTTTATATTAAAATTTTAATTATAAGTATGAGGGATAAGTCATAAGTATATCGTGCAAAAAAGTGATCCCCAAAAGTGTTCCAAAACACCAGAATCATCTTTTTTTTGCTTTTGAAAAGTGGTCCAAAAGTGTTTCTAGGACCAAAATCAAAATCATTCATTTTTTATTACCAAACATGTTTCTGATCCTTTTTTGTTTCAGGGAACAGAAACGGAGGATCGAAATCATCGCCAAACATAGCCTAAATGTCTCACACTAGTACAAATTTGAGATTTTTGATGTCATAAAAAAAAAAGAGTTTTACTATTATTATGTAGGATCTGATTTATATAATTGAGAATATCACATATTCTGTTTTTGTTTGTCGTGGGTATCTCATGTATAACAACGACGCAAACTAAAGGCACTATTTTTCCTTTTGTAATTTTAGATTTTGCTTCTGTAGAAATTTGCCCTATCGAAGAGAGAAATTCTCAAGAAACGCAGCCCTTCCTATGTTGTTGACTAAATTGATCGATTAATTGTCAAGTAGAACTTACAAAAACTAAACTTTTTGACAGAATCACTTATTTAAAAACTTTTACTTTTGAATACATATCACCATCAAACTTCTTCTTATCGGATATAAGGCGGCCAATTTAGTCCTAAATCTTTTGACAATTTGTCAATGTAATCCTTCCACCCAATTTGGCGGGTATATTGTTAATGTGGATGCCGGTCGTCTTACGTGGCATAGCCAACGTTGAAATGTATCATCTTGTGGTTTTTTATATTTTTATGAATTTTTTTATTATTTTAAATTTTTATTTTTCTTGTTATTTACTATTAAGGGCCGATGAGACATCGGTCACTAGTCAAGGCCCGGGGACCCCTGTTGGCCACCAAGGGACGGTTTGGACCTTTGTTTAGTGCCGGCGAGAGTCGCTAGCCATGTCGAGGGCTCCACTACTTTCGCCAATCCTTCGAGGAAGTAGAACAGTAAAACAAAAATAAAGAAAAATAAAAGATACTAATATTTTAAAAAAATCAGAAATTTTTTTAAAGTTTGCAAATATTGTCCATGCCAAATAGGGTTGCCGACGTTCGCATCGTCGATTTCCAGTCAAAATTGGTCAGAAGGAATAAATTGGCAAATTATCAATTTAGGATTTAGTTAGCCAATTTGAAAAGTTTAAGACTAGATTTGGCGCTATATAATAGGTTTAGGACTATTTGAAAAATTATTCCCGATAAAATTAGTAGTCACCGACGACAAAAAATTATTTTTAAATGGAAAAAAAAACTTATTTAACAAAATGGAGAAGAGCTACATAGAAAATTTCTCTTAATGAAAATTAAACCAGGATTAAACGATAGAAACTTCTAATAGTTTCAAAATTACACGGGCGTCAAATAGTAAGGATATGACTGAATAACTTCTTGTGGTAAAGAAAATAAATTAACCTTCCATATATCTACAGATCGGCAATTTCATGGGAAGGAAGTAACATTTTATTGAAACCAAAGGAAATCATGGCTTTACAGGAAGTGTGGCCCCGTATTCAAATTCGTATTTGTGGCTAGGGATCTGCGGTACGGTAGAATAGAATAGCACTTGGTTAATGTTTGAACACTTTCACTTGTACATACTTAGGGGGTGAATGATAACCATTCTATTTTAGAAATAGATTTCTGTCTAGAAGTAGTTTTTTCTATTTCTGTTTCTGGATGAGTTTTTGAGCAAAAAAATGCGTTTGATAACGACGTAAAATTTCTGACTCCTAGAATTGAAATTTATTTGACAAAAGTTGAAAATTTTTACTCCTAGAAAATGCAATGGCTGGCGGCGGCGGCGGCGGCGACAACGGCCGCCACCCGCCGGGTGGTGGTAGGTGACGGCGGGTATTTGAGAAAAAGTGCAATTTCTATTTCTGTTTCTCGGAAAAGTAGAAAATTATTGTTTCTCATTTCTTCTTCAAATGTATTTCTGAAACAACTTTTTGTTTCAGAAATAGAAAAATAGAATGTTACCAAACGAATTTTGTTCCAAAAATAGGTTTGGAACAGAAATTTTGTTTCTAAATCGTTTTCATGCACCCCCTTAACGCGGCTAAAGTATACTAGAAATGCCAAAACTTGTGTACAACACTCACTTTAGTCCCAAAACTTTCAAAATGATCACTTAAATGCCAACTCTTTTAAAAAACGATCACTTAAGTGCCAACTTCTTCTAAAAACGATCACTTCAATGCCAACTCCAATTTGAACCGACGTGGCTAGTCAAAAATCTGGCACGTGCTATTTTTTATTAATATTTGAGCTGACGTGTCTCAGTGGAGTTGACACTGAAGTGATCGTTTTTTAAAAAATTGACACTTAAATGATCATTTTAAAAAAAAATTGGCACTTAAGTGATCGTTTTAAAAATTTTGACACTGAAGTGATTGTTTTTCAAAAAAATTAACATTTAAGTGATCGTTTTAAAAGTTTTGACACTAAAGTAAGCATCGTACACAAATTTTGATACTTGTAGCGTACTTAAGCCTACTTAACGCCAAGCCCAGTGAGCTAGTAGCATTAGAATACTGAGACTAAGAGCTCATTTTTAAGCCTATAGTAACTCTTGGTGTAAGCTGTCATCGGAGCAATGATGAAGAAGAGAAGAGACTAGTGTTTATTTTCTAAATAGATGAGTTTTAAATGAAGAAGAGACTAGTCTTGTTGAAAACCACTAAGGCCGATTTCGTCCATTTACCGAAAAGCGAGTGGATTTAGTCATATACGAGGTAGAAATAGCCTCACCCTGAGCAATTTATCCTTTATTTTTCTTTTCGAGAGTAGAATCTCCTAGCTATATTTCTTGCTTCATTTAGGTATTGAGAGATTTTCTTCTAGATTTCTCCTAGCAATTTATCCTTTATACCCGTTGTCCCTTCTGAATTTTTGTAGTATTGTCCAAGCCTAACTTAATTTGCGGTTCCCTTTCTTTGTAATTTGAGCAATTTCAAATGATTTGAGATTCAAGCATTAATGGTAAGCCATCCCACAATGGTTCATTGACATTATACTCTTGGGATTTTGCTGAGACGAGATATAAATCCAGGTGGCCAAAGTTGATGGGACAAGATGGGAAGAAAGCAAAGGCAATAATCGAGAAGGAGAATCGGCGGGAGACCGGCGTCATAATGTACTCATTTGAGATCGACAACAAGGGCAATGTCGTTCAAATGCCTATGATTGGATGAGGACAAGAAAATGCTGTACTAGAATATCTCATCAAGCTATTTGGATCAACTATAATGAATCAATAACATTTCAGGTTAAATAAATAGGTCCTGGTTGATTTTTCTTTTCATATAATCTCTTTAGACGGTACTCATATGTAAATTGTAAGAAAATTTTAAATAAATAGGTCCTGGTTGATTCTTCTTTTCATATAATGCTTTTAATGACAAGAAGCTATAGCCATTGGAAGACTAAATGCACTCCATTTGCAATGAGAGAAAATTGGGAAAACTGTTTAAAAAAAAAGAAGTTCAAAAGTTATTGCACTTTTGCTAATTCAATCTTAAATATTTTAATTGTGCCAATTGAATTCTAAACATTTTTACATTTTGCTAATTGAATCCATCTTGCCAATTATGACGTAAAAAGATGATGTTGATACTAACCATCCTACTTGATACCGCCAATTCTGACGTAAACATTTTTAGTAATATTTAGATAATTTTTAAAAAAATTTGTCTTTTTTTATTTTTTATTTTTTTTTCCTTTTCTTTTCCTTTTATTTGGTTTGGATTGAGGGCCAACGACCCTCGCTGGTACTAGGCAAGGGACGTAAGCCCTTGCCTAGTGGCCGGGCAAGGGTCTCGACACCCTCCGCTAAAGTCGGGGAGGGTCCCGGCCCTCACTAAAAAAAAATGAAAAGTAAAGAAAAGGAAAGAAATAATTTAAAAATTTTAAAAAAGTTATAAAAACACTTCAAAAAGATGAAAAAAAATTTAAAAAGGAATTCTCAGTTGTTTTCGAGAACAGAAATTTTGTACAATTATTAAACGTATTTTTATTCGGGAATAGAAATTTTGTGCGGTTATCAAACGCGTTCCGAAAATCTAAAAATCATCCGAGGAACGGAATCAGAAAATATGAATTTAATCAAAATCACTTTTTTTACCAGAATCGTTGCCTAAGTCGCCTAAATTTATATGCACATTCCATGATAGCTCTATCCACCAGGTCTAAGTCCCCAACAAACGTCACATCAGATGAAATTAAGCAATTTGCTCCTAGACGTAAGCATGTCCCTCCCATGCCTAGGACTTCAACTGGTATCAACCCGCGTGCTTGTTGGGCCACCTTCAAGAGCATGAATCTATATGCCATGGTAATTTCCGTGTTGGGTGGCGGGAAGGTATCACTTATCAGTGTTAAAATTAGGCGTCTGCACCATTGAACCGTGCGCGTCATTAAAACTGGTGAATCCCATCAAATTTAAAGATTCTGAGGATGCATGATACATATTGATAATCATACATTAGAGACTAGTTGGGTGTCTAAAGAATCTTGATGAACGCCTTATCATAAATTTAGAAAAAGTGACGAATAGAGACCTTACAAATTACACCACGTTTTGTAGAACACAACTTGTTAATTCTGATTAGTGACTAATGCATTTTGAGAGCTTTCATCCGTGACCTTTTACCAGGCAACTTCAGCTTCACCCGTCCTCTATTGGGCACCTTCATCCCGCCGCAATGTCTCAACTTTGGCCACCAACGCGATTTCTTCTTCTTGTGGACTCTTATACCGTTGCCTCTCGATGCCTTTGAATTCTTAGTGTGTTGTAGATGCCTCAGCAACCCTTCCACAAGAGCATGAAAACGACCAACTTGGTGTTTATCCGACTTAGTTGCTTTATTCACATCTCTCTCGTTTCTCCTATGGAACATTCCCCGCACTTGCTTCCACATGGAAGTTGCGGGGCGTCTCTGCAATTTCTTATCCCGGTCGTCCGAATATCCTTGATGGTGGTGGTGGTGGTGGTGACGATGATGGTGGTGGAATATGAGGCCCAATTTGTCCTTCATTCGTCTCAGCCGACCAACTCCCTTCTCGTGATTAGATGGATGGCTAGATATGGACCCTCTCCTCCTGGGGTCCGGTGCATATGAGGCATCCACTTGACCATTGCGGCGGGTTGGACTTTACAAGTTTCATCCGGATCACTTAGGGCTTGTTTAGAAATGATTATGACGTAAAAAAGTAATTCTGATTAGAATCATATATTCTGATTCAGTTCACTGGGTGATTAATTAGAGCACGATTGGTAACTGGACAAAAATTTTATTCTCGAAAACAACCAGGTGGCGAGACTCGTTTTTTTGAAATTTTTTAAAATTTTTTTTAAACTTTTTTATTTTTTAGCTTTTTCACATTTTTCAAAAATTTTTATTTCCCCTATTTTTTATATTTTTAAAAAATTTCTTAAATTTTTTTGCATTTTTTGAATTTTTTAAATTTTTATTTTCCCTCCCTTTTTAAAATTTTTTAAATTTTTATTAAATTTAAAGCTTATTTTTAAATTTATTTTTTAAAAATGTATTTAAAAAAATTAATTGTTAGTGAATTTTCAAATCTAATTTTAATTTTTTTAAACTTAAGAAGTCCACATGCCCACTTGGACTTCATCTTTTTTAAAGAACTCAGACTTTATTCTTTTTTGTGATTCTCAAAAATGATTCTTTTCTTCAGAATCAACTTTTTTTTCATTTGTGTTTTTGCTCTTCCCGAAAACCAAATCAAAATCAGAATCATTTACGTTATTATTCATATTTCTCATCTTTTTTTGTTTCGAGAAACAAAATGAGAGAATCAAAATCATTACCAAACAAACCCTTAAGTGCCAATTTTTTAAAAAAATTGATCGTTTGAGTGCCAACTCCAATAAGTATTGCCGAAAATCCGAAATGATATTTTTTTTATTAATATTTGAAGTTGACGTGATTCACCCGTGGTATGATCGGCAATAAAAAAGAGTAAAATTTGAAAAAAATATATATAATATAAAAATATAAACGTAATTAGTTCAAAAAAAGTATAAAAAAAAACCTAAAATAAAAAAAGGATAAAAATTGAAAAAAATATAAAAATAAAAAAAAATAAAAATTAGTTAATAAAAAAATAATATAAAATTAAAAAAATAAAAATAAGAAGGCTAAAAATTGAAAAAACTTGGGGAATAGTCTACACGTGTATAGCAACCTCTACGCTTGAAGTTTAAGCCATTTGCTGAATAGGCGCCATGTTGAATCACACTCGTTCCTCTATAAATAAGATTGTTGCACTATCCTTGTATATTCACTCTTGAAAAGAATACGAAAGGTCAGCAATATGAGAAGGCCGATTAAACTCTTTGTGCTGTTCCTGCTCGTTCGAAGTAGCATTCCTGTTTCCCATATGGGATGTCCAAATCACCAACCATTTGCCAGGAGTAACGCTCTGTGCTCATTGCAAATATAAAGATGACGACATCTTGTCGAGAGTGAGGTTCGTGCTTTGTCCTGCTAAGGGAAAAATGATAAGGAATAAGCAAGGAAGGTGTTAATCAACCATATGTAAATTTAAAAAAAAAAAACCTCTTTTCTTTTCCGCTGCTCAATAGGAAAAGTTCTCTTTTTCTTTCCTCGCTCAGTTGATTCAAGAGGACGCTTTTAATCTGGGGTGGGATCATTGGCACCATTCGATAATTTACTTGACAGATTTTCCAATTAGTTAAGCACATGATTTTGCCTTAGCATTTTATGGTAAACATCGTCCGTTTTATATCCCATCGTATATTCCTCAGGATGGAGCATTGGTTGATTTGGCAACATCCCGCAACATTTCCAAATTGACGCGTCCATTTATTGTAAAAGTTTCAGGGACTAGAAAATGTGATATAAGAGATTAGTATACTGTATATCATACATAGGAAGAAGTAATTTATATGAAACCACAATTTGCTCGAGGTAACTTTCATTTGCTATGGATACGGCACGAGTGAATGAATGGCATAGCAAAACTGGGGGACATGCATGTACCTTTGGTCCATTGCTTCATTTAATCTAGTGAATCATGACAAATTGTGCTAATATGGCGTCCGCACTAAATGTAACCACTCGGAGGGACATAAGAACACCAAAGATTAGTCGAAAGCTTGATGAATCTAGAGCGCCTTATAACAAAACAAAGTAAAGGGTTAATACCTTGAAAAACTCCAAACTGGTACACATATGACAAATTTATCCCAAAATACTTTTTTATCACAAAAAATCCTAAATTGGTACACTTGTGACAAATTTACCATAAATTGATTCACATGTGACAAATTTATCCTCCTTTAATTTTCATTTAATCTAACCGTCTAATTCCTGAGTTGGATGACACCTAGCGGTTAACGGATATATCGGTTTGGGGTTTTTACCCTCTGTTTGTTATAAGTGTATCAACTTGAGATTTTCGTGGTATTAACATAATTTAATGAACGGTAAATTTGTCACGGGTGTACCAATTTGAAATTTTCATGGTCAAAAAAATTAGTTAAGAGTGCACTAGTTTAGAGTTTTTGGTAGTCAAAAAAATAGCTTGGGATAAATTTATCACAGGTATATCAATTTAGGATTTTTCGTGATCATAAAAATAGTTTGGGGTAAATTCGTTACAAGCATACCAATTTAGAGTTTTTTCGTGGTATTAACCCTAAAATAAATAGTAACAATATATTTTGCTTTTTTAGAAGAGAATCAACATAATCCTTCCATAATTACGAGAGTCATTAAAACTAAGATTATTCTAGCTTTATTTAGATAATCAGGGAAATCCTCCTGGATTTTCTCATTAATGGTAATATAGCAAATAAGCACAACGAAAATGGCTATATATAGGGCTGTGCTAGCAACAACATTTCATATGATTTACTTCGTACTTTAATACAAGGAAGATCAGAAGCATGCAGAACATACCAAGACAACCTTACCCACCCTGTGACAGTGATACAGATTGCACTGGCCCCGACGGTGCGCGCTTGTGTCCCTTTTTATTTTTCGATTTCTAGCTTATAATGTTGTTAATGGACGTCAACCCTTCCGCAATATGAGCCACTAATCATTTGAATTTTCGACCACATAAAATTTAGTAGTTTGCTTGGATGATGAGGCATGCGATGTAGTTGAGTGTGACGGCCTAATTTGAGATTGACGTCGATAAATGACCGATTCATTGCAGGGCGTCGACAAATGTGGCCACAGCTGGTGGGAGAGAATGGAGAGAAAGCAAAAGCTCTGATCGAAAAGGACAATGCGTACGTGACCGTCATACTAATACCAGTGGGAAAAGCAGTTGGGCTTACCGATTTGTGCTGCAACCGAGTATATGTTTGGATTGATGAAAAGGGCAATGTCTCTCAAACACCAATGGTTGGATGAGAGGGGAAATTGAACTCCCCGAATAAAAGAGCTCGTGGAGCTACTTGATATAATAAATTGAAACTATTAATCATTTGATCTTTGCCCTGTTCTATAAACCGGCTTTGGGTACGAGGGATGACTGATTTAACTTGCAAATGTGATCAACACATGTAATTCTTCTTCTGAAACTCATCCTCGTATGACTAGTTGTCGTTACCGGAGAACTTAAATCAAATTACGAAAGAGCTTACATTTTTAATGAGAAGATTGATCTCCCAAACATCTGCATTAAATTAAATAACAAAATTGAAGAAATTAAAAAAAAAAAAAAAAAGGGAGAGCTTATCATATGGGCGTTGTATCAAAGGCACGAATTGTTAATTATATTTACCATTTATGCATTTTCAGAGCTTTCATATGTGGCCTTTAATTGGCCAAAAAACACAAAAATTTAGACGTGTTCTGTTTGGTATTTGATGAAGGTCAAATATGAAAAGATCTTCTTAAACGGCCATTTGGAATAAAACTAGGGGAATTGTCTACCCATATATAGCAATCTCTACACTTGAAGTTCAGGCCATTTACTAAATAGTCTCCACGTTGAATCATACTCGTGTAAGATTAAAAAAAAAATCAAGAGAAATTGATGATCCCGATTCTTGAATTCACAAAACAAACTCATGAATATCGGGAACGAAATGTGGAAACGTGGATAACAACGAACATACCTCCAGCCATTGATGTAGACGACGATCACGAATATGTGTGTTAAACGTCCGGTGAAAACGGGTTCTTTCTAGGCAATTGCCTTCTTTGATACTAATGGTGTGTGTTCTCTATCAACGTACGCTCTGAAGTACATCGTTCTCAAATGAGAGAAACTTATGACATGAAAGACGTTGTAACTGCCTTATTTTTTTAAAAAGCTGACCTAAGGGGTTTGGCTTAGATGACCCATTTAAACTGACGTATGTCCCTTATAGATAAGTGTCTCCCATCAAGATGATTATCGGGCAAGACGGTTATCGCGCAAAATGATGAGGAATAAGCAAGGAAGGTGTAAATCCATCATATGTAAATGTATTTTAAAAAAAACAATGAAAAAGCTCTTTTCTTTTCCGTTGCTCAATAGAAAAAGTTCTCTTTTTCTTTCCGTGCTCAGTTTGATTCAAGAGAACGCTCTTAATCTGGGGTGGGATCATTGGCACCATTCGATTATTTACTTGACAGATTTTTCAATTAGTGAAGCATATGATTTTGCCTTAGCATTTTATGGTAAACATTGTCCGTTTTATATACCATTGCATATTCTTCGTGATCAAACAATGGTTGCCTTCGCAACATCCCGCAACATTACCAAATTGACGGAGTCAAAATCAACATACTTCGTATAATTTCAAAATCATGGTAAGTAGCGTAGGGTCATCCGGTTATCGTGACTGCATTGGGTACTTTGTCTTGATGCTAGCTCTATTTGTTTTTCCAGTATTGAAAGTTAAATGAAAGTGAATTTGCATCTGCACTTCTCAATTTGGATTCAAATCTCCATCTTTTCACAGAATTTGAAATTCAAAGCTATTTCTCTACCCTTATGTATAAGCTTCAAGATTAAAATATTGAAGGAAAACGATTAGCTGACTGTAACGGTGCAGTCTTGACCTCATATATTCTCTAGAAAACCGGATAACTTGGTTGTACGGTTTCTTTGGAAAGGTGGGATTTTGCCTGGGATTTCATTAATTGTTTTATTTGAAATTTACAATTGCACCCTTCAAGAATTCATTAACGGACCAATTGTACACTTCACTATTTGATGTTTAAAATTTTTCAAGTATTTCGCGACGATATACAACGAACTATTATTGTAACCATGTGCAACAATGAATTTGTTAAGGTTACAGTTATGATAGTACACGAATAATTTCCAATTTGTGTTACAAGTGCAGAACTTTATAAAATGTGAACATTTTTGTTTACAATATGTAAATTTTCGACACTTGACTATGTGATACCATTTATTTTCATTTTGGATCAATATTCACTGTCTAAAATCGGTAGTCAATTTCTCATGAATTCCTCTTTCTTAAATATCATTAACACTTTGTAAAATGTGAATTTTTTGTATAGATAATTATTTCATTTTATTCTAAATAGAGATATTGCAACATTTACCAAGACTTAATTATCATACTATGTGAATATATATTTATATTTATGAGGGTTATGACATTTCATTATAACAGAGTGTACACTTAAAAAAGAAGAAGATCGTATTGCAAAGTTGTTCACAAAGTAGAGATGGGATGAAGATTGAGACTCAAGAGAAGTAGTTAACAAGAACAGATAAGGGCTTTTCATTTTCGTTGTCTTCTGAGGGAATTGTGCTTTCTTTTATGGAAAGAACAAAACAATCTATAAACTTTCCGTAGCCAGTTCTTCTTGGAATGAAAATTGTGGTCAAGATACACCATCAAAAACTCAATCTATCCGGCACCGTCATCTTGGCAAGACCCAAGATTGAATATGGTCCATCATTTACTCTCTTACTCTGATAAATGAAGAGGATTAATCCAAACTATTTTTGTATTTAAGATTATTCCAATGCCTATTAGTTCTCGAGGTAAATGAGTGACCCTTTGATGTACTTCTAACTCATGTTGAAGTAAAAGTTTAGGAGACCAGAAAAATGACTGGTATAAGAGATTAGTATACTGCATATCATACAAAGATAAAAGTAATTTATATGAATCGATAACTTGCTCGTGGCAACTTTCCATATGCTATGGTAATTACGACAGGAGTGAATGAATGGTATAGCAAAAACAAGGGCATATGCATGTACCCTTGGTCCATTGCTCCATTTTATCTAGTGAATCACGTCAAATTGCACTACTATGGTTTCCGCGCTAGAACCAACCACTCGGAGGGACAGAAGGACACCAAAGATTAGTCAAAAGCTTGATGAATTCGAAGCTCCTTATAACAGAATAAGGTAAATAGCAACAAGAAGTTATATATCCTTTGCTTTTCTTTTTGAAAAGAGAATCATCATAATCCTCCCATAATTATGAGGCTCATTAAAACTGAGATTTCTCTTGCTTTATTTAGATAACGAGGGATTTCCCCTTGGATTTTCTCATTAATGGCAATATAGCTAACAAGCATAGCGAGAATGATTCTATAATGGGCTGTGCCAGCAGTAACGTTTCATATAACTTACTTCTTACTTTAGTACAAGGAAGAACAGAAGCACATCGAACAGAACAAGACAATCTTACCCACCTTGTGGTGGTGGAATGTGCTTTGGCCCCGATGGAACGCGCTCATGTCCGTTTTTATTTTTCAATTTCTCGCGCACAATGTTGTAAATGGACATTAACCCTTTCCCAATATGAGCCATTAATCTTATGAATTTTCAATCATATAAAATTTAGTAGTTTGCTTGGATGATGAGGCATGCGATGTAGTTGATTGTGACAGCCTAATATGACATTGAGGTCGATAAATGATTGATTCATTGCAGGGCATCGATAGATGTGGCCCCAGTTGGTGTGACAGAATGGAGAGAGAGAGTAAAAGTTGTTATCAAAAAGGACAATGCGTACGTGACTGTCGTATTGATACCAGTGGGTAAAGCAGTTGGGTATACCGATGTTTGCTGTAACTGAGTATATGTTTGGATTGATGGAAAGGGCAATGTCTTTCAAACACCAAAGGTTGGATGAGGGCGGGAAATGGTATTCCCAAATAAAAGAGCTCGTGAAGCTACTTCATATAATAAATTGAAACTATTGATCGTTTGATGTGGCCATGTTCTATATATCGGCTTTGGATACGAGGGATGACTGATTTAACATGCAAGTGTGATCAACACATGTGATTCTTCTTCCTGAAACTGAGTCTTGTATGAACTAGTTGTTGTTACCAGAGACCTTAAATCAAGTTACTAAAGCGCTTACATTTTTAATGAGAAGATTGATCTCCCATACATCTTAATAAAATTAAGTAAGAACATAGAAGAATTTGAAAAAAAAAAAAAAGGGGGAGAGCTTATCAAATGGACGATGTATCAAAGGCACAAGTTGTTGATTATGATTTAGCCATTTACGCATTTTCAGAGCTCTCATATTTGGCCTTTAAATCCAGTCATAAATTTGTTTTTTTTTTTTCAATTCAATACTAGATGTTTTTCATTTGAGCCAATTCAATCTATTTTGCTAGCCGGCACCGACGTGTTCATGTTTTAGTAAAATTTTACAAATTTATGTATTTACTTTTATTTTCTTTTCCCATTTGTTTCATTCCTTGTTTTCCTTCCTTCTTCTTCCAAATTGCCGCCGAGCTCGCCAACACGTTTACCTCAAACTTATACCCAAGTGACACGTTTACCCTAAATTTTTTTATGACGCAAAAAACCTTAAACTTGTACCCTCATGACATAGTTACCCTCAACTCATTGTGTCTTTTTAATGTTTATTTTTTTCCTTTTTTCTTCCTCATTCGTTTTCTTCCTTACTTTGGCAATGGTGAGGTTGGTGGAGATGGCGCAGGCCGGGCGGTGGCGCAGGCCAGGGCGGTGGCGGTAGCACCGGCGAAAGGTTTTTAGTTTAAAAAAAAAAAAAAAGAGTTTAGGCTAAATGTCTCACACTGGTACAAATTTGAGATTTTTGATGTCACAAAAAAAAGAGTTTTACTATTATTATGTAGGATCTAATTTACATAATTGAGAATATCACATATTCTGTTTTTGTTTGTTGTGGGCATCTCATGTATAATAACGACGCAAACTAAAGGCACTATTTTTTCTTTTGTAATTTTAGATTTTGCTTCTGTGGAAATTTGCCCTATCGAAGAGAGAAATTTTCAAGAAACGCAGTCCTTTCTATGTTGTTGACTAAATTGATCGATTAATTGTCAAGTAGAACTTACAAAAACTAAACTTTTTGACACAATCACTTGTTTAAAAACTTTTACTTTTGAATACATATCACCATCAAACTTTTTCTTATCAGATATAAGGTGGCCAATTTAGTCGTAAACAATTTGATTGGGCAAATTTAGTCCTAAACCTTTTGACAATTTGTCAATGTAATCCTTCCACCCAATTTGGTAGTATGTTGCCAACGTGGACGTCGGGCATCTTACATGGCATGGCCATCGTTGAAATGTATCATTTTGCAGTTTTTATATTTTTATGAATTTTTTTATTTTTTAAATTTTTATTTTTAATTTTATTTTTATTTGTTATTAAGGGCCGGTGAGGCATCGGTCACTGGTCAAGGCCTAGGGACCCCTATTGGCCACCAAGAGAGGGTTTGGGCCTTCTTCTAGTGTCCGCGAGGGTCCCTAGCCATGCTAAGGGCTCCGCTACTTTTGCCAATCCTTCGAGGAAGTAGAACAATAAAAAAAAAAAATAAAGAAAAATAAAAGATACTAATATTTAAAAAAAAATCAGAAAATTTTTTGAAGTTTGCAAAAATTGTCCTTGCCAAATAGGGCTGTCGACGTTCGCATCGTCGATTTCCAATCAAAATTGGTCAGAAGGAATAAATTGGCAAATTATCAATTTAGGATTTAGTTAGCCAATTTGCAAAGTTTAAGACTAGATTTTGCGCTATATAATAGGTTTAGGACTATTTGAAAAATTATTCCCCGATAAAATTAGTAGTCACCGACGGCAAAAAATTATTTTTAAATGGAAAAAAAACTTATTTAACAAAATAGAGAAGAGCTATATAGAAAATTTCTCTTAATGAAAATTAAACCAGGATTAAACGATAGAAACTTCTAATAGTTTCAAAATTACATTGGCGTCAAATAGTAAGGATATGACTGAATAACTTCTTGTGGTAAAGAAAATAAATTAACTTTCAATATATCTGTAGATGGGTAATTTCATGGGAAGGAAGTAACATTTTATTGAAACCTAAGGAAATCATGGCATTACATCAAGTGTGGCCCCGTATTCAAATTCGTATTCGTGGCTAGGGATCTACGGTACAGTAGAATAGAATAGAACTAGGCTAATGTTTGAACACTTCCACTTGTACATACTTAACGCCAAGCCCAGTGAGCTAGTAGAATTACAATACTGAGACTAACAGCTCATTTTGAAGCCTATAGTAACTCTTTGTGTAAGCTGTCATCGGAGCAGTGATGAAGAAGAGAAGAGACTAGTGTTTATTTTCTAAATGGATGAGTTTTAAATGAAGAAGAGACTAGACTTGTTGGAAAACACTAAGGCCGATTTCGTCCATTTACTGAAAAGCGAGTGGATTTAGTCATATACGAGGTAGAAATAGCCCCACCCTAAGCTATTCATCGTTTATTTTTCTTTTCGAGAATAAAATCTCTTATCTATGTTTCTTGCTCCATTTAGATAGTGAGAGATTTTCTTCTAGATTTCTCAATAATGGTAACATAACTAAGAAACATCGTCCGAATGGGCGTTATACCAGTTGTCCCTTCTGAATTTTTGTAGTATTGTCCAAGCCTTACTTAATTTGTGGTTCCCTTTCTTCGTAATTTGAGCAATTCCAAATGATTTGGGATTCAAGCATTAATGGTAAGCCATCCCACCATGGTTCATTGACATTATGCTCTCCGGATTTTGCAGAGGCGCGATGTAAATCTAGGTGGCCGGAGTTGATGGGACAAGATGGGAAGAAAGCAAAGGCAATAATCGAGAAGGAGAATCGGCAGGTGACCGGCGTGATAATGTACTCATTTGAGATCGACAACAAGGGCAATGTCGTTCAAATGCTTATGATTGGATGAGGGCAAGAAAATGCTGTACTAGAATAGCTCACCAAGCTATTTGGATCAACTATAATGAATCAATAACATTTCACGTTAAATAAATAGGTCCTGGTTGATTCTTCTTTTCACTTAATCTCTTTAGGCGGTACTCATATGTAAATTATAAGAAAATTTTCTTTTTCTTTCTTGTACCTCGGTGAATATATAGAAGAGTTAATTCTGGCAGCAGTGTTATTAGCCCTTGATTTGAAGATTATAACCATCCGCTTTCTCACCATCCCTCAAATCAAGGGTGGATAAAACTGCTCGTGTAAAGCTTTCTTTTACTAACGATGTATATCCTAATTTTCATTTAGTGAATCTTTTTAATTTTTGGTTGGAGCATTTGCATCCTTTAGAGATATGAATTTGTGAGACCCCCTCATGAAGAGTGGGAGAGGTGGAATTCTTAAGGTCCGTCAAAGATAATGCTTTTAATGACAAGAAACTATAGCCATTGGAAGACTAAATGCACTCTATTTGCAATAAGAGAAAATTGGGAAAAACTATTAAAAAAAAGTTCAAAAGTTATTGCACTTTTGCTAATTCAATCCTAAATATTTTAATTGTGCCAATTGAATTCTAAACATTTTTACATTTTGCTAATTGAATGCATCTTGCCAATTATGGTCTAAAAAGATTATGTCGATACTAACCATCCTACTTGGCACCGCCTGTCCCGCCGTAAACATTTTTAGTAATATTTGGATAATTTTTAAAAATTTGTCGTTTTTTAAATTTTTGTTTTCCTTTTCTTTTCCTTTTATTTGGTTTTGGATTGAGGGCCAATGACCTCGCCGGATCTGGGCAAGGGCCGTGAGCCCTTGCCTAGTGGCCAAGCAAGGGTCTCGACGCCCTCCCCTAAAGTTCAGGAGGGTCCTGGCCCTCACTAACAAAAATGAAAAGTAAAGAAAAGGAAAGAAATAATTTAAAAAATTTAAAAAGTTATAAAAACATTTTAAAAAGATGAAAAAAAGATGAAAAATTTTTTGAGAAAAAAAAAAGGAATTCTCAGCTGTTCCCAGAATATAAATTTTATGCGGTTACTAAACATGTTTCTATTCGCAAATAGAAATTCTGCGAAGTTACCAAATGCATTCTGAAAATCTAGAAATCACCCGAGGAACAGAATAAAAAAATATGAATAATCAAAATCACTTTTTTGGAATAGAATCATTGCCAAATAGTCCCTAAATCGCCTAAATTTATATGCATATTCCATGATAGTTGTATCCACCAGGTCTAAGTCTCCAACAAACGTCACATCAGATAAAATTAAGCAATTTGCTCCTAGACATAAGCATGTCCCTTCCATGCCTAGGACTTCAACTGGTATCAACCCGCGTGCTTGTTGGGCCACCTTCAAGAGCATGAATTTATATGCCACGGTAATTTCCGTGTTGGGTGGCGGGAAGGTATCACTTATCAGTGCTAAAATTAGGCGCCTGCACCATTGAACCGTGCGCGTCATTAAAACTGGTGAATCCCATCAAATTTAAAGATTCCGAGGATGCATTATACATATTGATAATCATACATTAGAGACTAGTTGGGTGTCTAAAGAATCTTGATGAACGCCTTATCATAAATTTAGAACAAGTGACGAATAGAGACCTTACAAATTACACCACGTTTTGTAGAACACAACTTGTTAATTCTGATTAGTGACTAATGCATTTTGAGAGCTTTCATCCGTGACCTTTTACCAGGCAACTTTAGCTTCACCCGTCCTCTATTGGGCAGCTTCATCCCGCCGCGATGTCTCAACTTTGGCCACCAACGCGATTTCTTCTTCTTGTGGACTCTTACACCGTTGCCTCTCGATGCCTTTGAATTCTTAGTGTGTTGTAGATGCCTCAGCAACCCTTCCACAAGAGCATGAAAACGACCAACTTGGTGTTTATCCGACTTAGTTGCTTTATTCACATCTCTCTCGTTTCTCCTATGGAACATTCCCCGCACTTGCTTCCACATAGAAGTTGCGGGGCGTCTCTGCAATTTCTTATCCCGGTCGTCCGAATATCCTTGATGGTGGTGGTGATGGTGGTGATGATGGTGGTGGTGGAATATGAGGCCCAATTTGTCCTTCATTCGTCTCAGCCGACCAACCCCCTTCTCGTGATTAGATGGATGGCTAGATATGGACCCTCTCCTCCTAGGGTCCGGTGCATATGAGGCATCCACTTGACCATTGCGGCAGGTTGGGACAGAGGACGAAGAGCTGCTCTCTTCCCATGTCCTTCTGGATCCGGTCGACAAGTCAGTATCTGCATAGGCCTCACTGTTGCTGGTACTTGTGCTAGTTTCATCACTGGTCCTGCTACTTGTGCTAGTGCCATCGCTGGTCCTGCTGATGTATGAGCTTCGAGAGCTCGACCTGCGATGATCTGATTCTCGCCGAGGCTGGACCATCTTATTCCTTGCTCTTACGCTAGTCTTCTTTGGCATCATTTGCGCTCGTCTATGCATAGGCGCCTCTTTTTTACTGGAGAACTGGTCCATGAGTGTTGGTTTGAGAGTAACACGGAGAGGCATGTTGGTTTTGCTTCTGAACTTGCTGCTTGAACTGACGGCCGCAATGGAGGCCGATGACTCAGGAGGGACGAGTAGTCTCGGTTTTGCCAACGTCACCGCTGAGTTTTCCCTAGCCATTTGCTTTTGATTAATAGCCGATGGAGGCTTCTTTGGCGCATTAGCAAAACTTGGTGGAACCATTAAACCGTGAACCATATTATCTTTAACACTAATCGGATGATTGTTATGATTCTGCGAAGTCTCCAGTTTCTCCACCATGGCCTTCGCATTTTGTGGCGGGACCAGAGTCTTTTTCCGTTTCCGATTGTCGTACTCCCCTGATTTAATCCCACGAAATTCACTGCACAAACCTGTTTGGCTCACTAGGTCCTTACCACTTTTTGCAGTCAAGTTCCAACTCTGATTCTCACCAGCGTCCCGCAGCAAAACTCCCGTCTGATGACTGGTAAAATTTGAGGCTCCATGCTTGGATTTCTCACTTGGCAACTGGTGTGCCTGACTGAAGTTCTCTTGGCTATGTGCAGTCTGACTCCAGTCCTGAAGCGGCGACCCATTTGTCATAGGTGCACCATGTTCCGGCATAAATCCTGTAAATTTCTGCTCGTTTGGCTCCGTCATAGGACGAATTGCACCGACTGCCTTACCTGTTCCACTTTGTGATGTTACTTTCGTGATCAACTCCTTGGTTTGAGAATAAAGTTGCAGTACGTAGATGCGGGCTTCAATTTGTTTGATGGCATCAGTTAAGTCTTTTGTGAAATCACTAGCTCCATCAGATTGCTTGAGAATCTCAGGAGCAAATTGGGTTCTGTACCTGCCTCTAGGTTTTCTATGCTCAAAAGCCAGAGAACTTGTGGAGATAGTTGTTACAGGAGCAGCAATCCTTGCTTGGTGTTCGAGGTTGAGGACTCTTTCGTGGCTTCGTGGCTCTTGTGTACTTGTAAAAGACCCATCTCCATAGTTCTCAAAACTGCTTCTTGCTTTCCCCTCGCCACCTCGAAAGTCAATTCTTTCTTGACCATTGACTGTTCGTGTTATGCTGTTAGCTGATACCTCTGGCTCTTTACCAGATATCTGTTGTTTCACAATGTTTCTTCGACAAACCCTGCACTGCTTCCTCTGGCTTCCCTGATTGCTCGACAAGATGCTAAGTTTCGATGGCTTAGGAACCAATTTGTTAGGAGTGCTCTCAGCAGGCAAGCACTCGTCCTCCTTTCGGGTAGTGTCGGGTAAAATAGGATCTCTCAAGACGTCGATGGCACCAGATGATGTCCGTGGGCGATTAGGTAGAACAAGAGACACTAAAGTAGGTGTAAAATGAGACGGCTGAGGGGAACTGGAACCTTCACGGGTCGCAGACTGAGCTGATACGATCTGTGCACGAGCACATCACATGGTAAGACTTGCTGGACAATATTGGTGCAACTTCTAACTGAAAGTCAAATTCTAAGTTGAAGCTACGCTTGAAACTTTGAACTTTTCAGCGATGAATTGTTAATTATATTCACTGGCATAAACATCTAATCTTCCAGTTCACTTAAAGAAACAACATGAGGAAAGAAAAAGATAGAGAGAACAACTATTTGACCAACCTGCCTGAAGGTCCCAAAAATTCCTTCTGTAGCGTAATCCAGGAGATCTTTAAATAGCATTTGTGCTCTCTGATCCAACTGTAAAGCATGCAAAGTGTAAACAAGTATGAAATCACTGCTTGATAAAGTGCAAGCATCAAGCTTCCTCTGTATATTGAAACTGTCGATAAAAGGTCAATAAAACTTATCGAGTAAAACCTGTCTTTTCTTAGACAAGACAAACCGAAGATCTCTCGAATATTGCTTATCAAAATAAATTTCAGTCCCACAAAGATTGAACTGCGAAAACCGATGTAACAAGTCGAGAAGCTTCCCAGGAGCATCCTCATTTCTTTTCTTTGAAGAGAGTAGCAAAAATTCAGCAAGATATATAGTGAATAGCTTACATATATAGCATCTCCACGGTGTGGCCCATCTGCACTTCGTTGGAGAAGCTCATACAACTTTCGCAAGGCATATAGATCAGACTTCACATCTTCCAATTCCATATTGATAGCCAAGGCTCCTATCAACCATTATGTACGGTTAGTCTGAAAGCGTCCGACTGAAGGACAAACTCCGAAACCGATACGCAATGAAGCAAAATATAACATGGTAGGATAAAACTTGTGTGCAGAACAAATCAGGTAACATGATCTTCGTCACGATATTGTTCTCCATGGGGATCAGACCGAAAAGATGGGACTCTAGATAAATCATACTTTAGTGGCAGACGTGAGGTTATAGAACGGCAGAGGGTAATCAGAACCATTTCCGTTATTCCTCGTATCTAAATCGAGACATGCATCCGTGGACTTGTAATCTAATTGACACGCGTGTGGAGTCTCAAAACAAAAGATAAAGAGTACGTAAGTCAATGGAAACAGCAAACCATTTGCCATCTAGAACACATTCATTCGGACAAACCCGATGATCGCAATGCCACTTGAATTTCCATAGATTATTTCCAAAAAGAAAAATCTGCCAACCTACAATAACAAGGAGATGAACAGATGGCCTCTCCTGAACAAAAAAAAAAAATCAAGTGTATTTCACAGAGAGATTGAACAAAACAATGGAATGAAGAAAGAATTGATTCAAGGCAGACCAAAACCGTCAAGCCCAGAAGCCATTTGCAAAAGAGAAGAGACTGCGAGATCAAAACAGATAATGCCTTTTGGATTGTGCATGGAAATCGCCATTGTTACGCGCATGAAAACTGGCCGAAAGTTTTGACAATGCCGATGAATTTTCACGCTTATTTCATTCTAGAAACTCAAGAAAGACCCTACCATTGCTACGTGCACACATTGAATGGAATCGCGATCGTCGAGCTATCAAGAAGAGAGGGGTGAGAAAAAGAGAAGAAATTCACCCGAGAACCCAGACGACTGCTCTGACGAGAAACAGGACCAGCGTGACCCTAGCGGTCTGCACTCCACCATCGCTTCTCTCTCTCTCTTTGCTGCACCTTCTCGCGTGATTTTCCTGGAAAGTTTTTGCCGAGCAGAGAAAGTGACGGGAAATCGGCAAAATAACGAAAGAGCCCTTGAACAGATCACGGTCTTGCTCGCAAGGTTAGGGGCTGTTTGGTCACATCGGATCTTTCGGAACTGCCTATGTCAATGTACCAAAACCCAAAAAGGATAGATTTCCTCCACAACCTTCTGTGCATTAGTCAACGAAGTACTCATTTTTCAGTCATCAACTGAATGACGAACCAAACTAAATATTCTGAGAGAATGAAGTCCCATTAATGGTCTCTGGAAGTAAAACGAATCGAAAGAATAGGGGCGTCATCTACGATGGTAGAAACCGCGACAGGAACATGAACATAAGTAAAAGAAACCATGCAAATGCTCCGGAATCGCAATATCTGCAACGTTCAAAACCAAAAAGAAGAAGAAGAAGAAACCCAAGTTCCGAGATCGCGTACCCAACGAAAAAGAATGAAAAAAAGACCGAATTCCTCGAAGCTTTTCCTTCTCCTTCTTCTCCTTCTTCTTCTTCTTCTTCTTCCTCTGGGCGTCGCCCTCGCTTCGCTCACTGTTCATTGATCCACCTGCTTCGTTTGTTCTGCAATGGTTTTAACGGTCAAGGTGCGGTTCTCCGTCTGATTATGGCGATCTCAGCCGTACGATTCGCTGCGTGGGCTTTTTGGTGGTGGTGACTTTTCGCTAACAAGCCAAATTCCGAACCGGCGGTTTTGTAGTTTATGGAATTTTTGTCATGAAATTCCACAGTTTGTTTTTTTATATACTATTCTAAATTTCTTAAAAAATTTGTTCATAAATTCTTACATATTGCCCTTGGCAAAAAAAAAAAAAAAACTGTCACGTAAAGCGTTTCAATTGGAAAGTTACTTTCGACCAAAAAAAAATTAATTGGAAAGTTACCGTTTACCTTTAGAATTGTAAAATTACTTCTAACCTTGAAAAGTGGCTAAAATACACTATCTCTTAAGAGTCATTGATAAGAGAAAACATAGTTTTAATAGAGAAATGACTAAAAAGAGCAAAAAAAATATATATGCCTACAATATATTAAACGTTGGAAATTAAATGAAAACTACCAAGCTCGACTAAAATATCCTAACTTCGAATTTTTAAAATTACATTTACAATAGATTGTAACTTACGATATGATATAATTAGGAAAAACAACACAAATAGTTCATTAACTTTATCCCTCCATGCAATATCATTCTCAAACTTTTAATCCGTTTCATGTAGTCCTTAAACTATTTATAAATATTCAATATAATCAAAAAATTTCAATTCAATATAGTCCCTCAACTTTCATAATTATTGCCTGAATTTTAGGATAGCATTTCATTCCATTTTATTTTCTAAATTAATAGAAAAAATGGCTATCTTTTTTATTGCTTTTTTATCCTTTTGATTTCTATAAAAATTACATAGTTTCATTTGAGGAAACCATGGCTATACAACAAAATGTGACCCCCTAATTTCGTATTTGTCTAGGTATATACGGTATAGAGATTGCCTAATCTTGAATACATCTACTTGTAATTACTGACGCGACAGATTTTTACATACACATTTACATAAGTTATATTCAATTATCCAAAGAGTTGCACAACATCAGTCCGTCTACCAGTATTGGGGACCAATTATCGAGAACTTCTCGGGCCAAAGAATAGGGAAACAATCACCCACATCTCATAATTCCACTTGCATTTCACAAGAAAGAGGCCAAAAGACCTTCCATATATCGACAGATAAAATGTCTGCCACACTCTACAGACCTATCTGATTACCTATTCTATGTCTTCAACATTACTCGTATTCAAACCTCAGACAAAAAGGGATAAAGAAAGTGATAGGCCCTGCAATGGAGATCATAACAACTCTGGCCTTGTCAATATGATTTTTCTCTTCAAGTTCCAGAAGTAAGATTCTCAATTTCAGTAATTATACGGAGTTACAAAATAAAGCGAAGCCCCAGCCCACCAAAGTCATTTTTCATCACCCACCCCTAAAGGATCCATCATCTATCCAGTGGTATACTTAATAATGAAGTGAACCATCTTGGTTTTATTGGTCAAAAACCATCTTGGCTCTCTGGCTTCGCCAATCCACCTTGAACCCCAACAAAAAGAAGATAAATCCAGCAAGAAAATTTCACAGTTTCGCACGCTTTAAGTAGACCAGAACGCCAATGCTCGTCAAGATGACTGCGCCTGCAAGAATTCCAGAACCCACCGACATCCCCTTGCCCTTTTTCATTGTCGCCATGTCTGTCGCAGGGGGTGATCTTAGCTGCTGGCTGGATTCCGAAAAATCCAGATGCAACCTCACAACCTAGGACCAAGATAGAAGGTAGGGCATCGAAATTTACTAAACAAATTGGAATATGCAGAAAGGTGATAGGTAGCAGTATAAACTGACCACTATTTACTCAGCTCTATACACTAGGAAGTTGGCGCTGGCACAAATCCGCAATTGATATCAAAATCAATAAGTAATCAACTAAGATTTTAAGAGTAGCAAGTTGGCATAGGATAACAAACATAGAAAGTTTCAGTTTTCCCTTTTCTAATCCCTGTCAAGATCCCTGAGTTACGCATTTATAGTCCTTACATTGACTAAATATCATCCCATCAAAATACTTTCACTGTTCAAATCAGATAAATAATGATCTATCATTACTACTACAGAAGAAAATCTTTTCCAAAGATGGTAAAAGAATTTCTGTGACCAATCAATAAATCTGGTGAAAGAATGATTACTACTCAGTATCTCAATGATCACAATGACAACAGAGGAAAATCTTTTCCAAAGAGGGAAAAAGAATTTCTGTAACCAATCAATAAATCTGGTGAATCCATCTTTCCATCATTTACCAATAAACTATGCTTAAAAGCACCGCCTGCCCCAGTGAGAAAAACACAAAGATACCTTCTGTCCAGATGATCTTGCATGGCTGACAGCACCAACAAGATCAGCATCAGTGGCCAATAGAACTTTATCACCTTCATCATCTTCATACTACCATTGACAAATAAAACATGCAAATAAAAAGTTCGGACTTAGTAACCAAATTGGACTGATGAAAGTCTCATAAGATGCACAGAGCATGGTACTACATCAATTTGAGCTCACCAACATCTGAGGTCTCTGTGAATCATTACCAACTCCAATCCTTTGGAACACGGCGGATAGAAGCTCGTCTAAGTTCTCAGTACCTAAGAACAAGATAAAAGACTTCATTGGTGCTGCTGAAACTAGAAACTGAAGCTCTCATTAAGCAGTTCTATCAAGCTAAACCAACACAATTATTAATTCGACAAACCCTCCAAAAATCAAGCACATCATAATTGTGACCTTATGATATGTTTACCCCATAAATATCAATGCGTTGTCCTTCACTAAAAAGTGAGAAAATAGATCCTTCAATGTCTTTTACCATCCTAAAGATGACGCTCTCATAGTAAGTAAAATTATACATAAAGAACTGTTCAGATGATGCCTTAGTATATAGAATAGACGTTGTTCCTCAGTGAACTAGGTTGCGTAAATTTGGCCTCAAAGAGGGGGATGCTCTCGAGTCTTGAGATCTATTCATAACGTAAAAAATGTTGCTCTTAGGCAATACTCACCACAATTTAACCTGTGCACACGACCTTTAAGGTCTTCAAATTTGAATGCAAATGAATTTCCCAGACCAAGGGAAGGATATCCAGACTTGGTACTCTCTGGTCCTTCTGAGGGCATCGCTGCTGACATGTCACTATAACATTTCGCAGAAATCAGATTTTGAACAAACTTTAGTATATGCTTTACATTTTATGTATTCATTCCATGAAGACCTCATTCTTACATATGAAGTGATACCTGTGGGTGTCAGTGTCATCTGGTGGCTCCAAAGCAAGGGCTGAGTCCCAGAACTTTTGCATCATGGTGTTTGCCATATCATTAACAGCTCCGGAGCCGTTCTCAACCTTGCAAAATCATACAATATTGTCAAATAGATGGTCATTTACTTATACTGCCATATTTGCTGTAGGTTTAAATAAAAAATAATCTTGATTCAACATACAGTGTATTATCCTAGAAAACAGCCGTCTCGGTCAATGGATCATTGGAACATAAAAGGTAATATTGAACTCTGCTGGAAACATTAAGCCAGAGCAATGGGAATGCCACATGTTCTCACTTTTAGGGCTCATTCTGACCAGCTAAATCAGAATTAAAGCCAAAGACAACATTAGCCTCATTATTCTAATACTAAGGGCAAAAAGCTCAATTCAGGTCAACTTCACCTAAATCCACACCTGGCTGAAATTTCCAGTCAATTAACCTATCATCTTGGTTTAAGCCAAAAAAGAGCTAGACAACTAACCTGGTTTTATTTTTGGTTTACCTTTCTTCTTAATTGACCAGCACACCTGTTTACAGAATTTTCAAATTCAGGTCCATTTACAGATTTAAGACAAGTAAAATGTTTCTTTAAGAAATCAATGTTTTACATGGAAAGACAAGTGTTTTTTATTTAGACTAATGGCCATGGTAATTTTTATTGGTAACGTAACATACAGAACTCATGATATTCTGATTGAATGCATAAGAACATTATGATGTTGACTAAGCAATTGGAACCAAAAGTAAAACCAAAACAAACCAACATTATTGATCTAGTTTGACAGTTTTACTATATAACTCTGGTTTCCTTTCGGCTTCAAATTTTTTTTATGGCAGATTTGGTTTTTCTTTGAAAATCTTTCCCAACTTGGAGTTACTAAAACATGGACAACCCTGGCCACTAGCAAGTAGACTAGAATCTCAATCCTAAATCTGGTGGCAAAGGTCACCATGCCTCAATGGCAAGGTAATGAAATTTGAACTTTAAGGCACTACAATAGCAACATTTTTTTGAGTTGCACCCAGAGTCAAATTAAATAATAATCATAGTAAGTTGGCTATAATGTTTAAAATACTCTCTAACATGCAACTGTAGCTTCAGAAAATAGACTTACCATGGAAATTGCCGCATGAGTTATCTGAAGCACATCCAGACAAGCGGCAATACACCCCTCTGCAATAAAGGTTTAACTCACTATTCGTGCAAACTGCATTGGAGAAGTCATGAGAAATTTGACCCACCTTTGTCAAGGACAGGAAGGTGCAAGAACTTTCCGTCATGCATAATATGCAATGCATCAAGAATTGTTGTCTCTAGCATCACACATTCAGGATTTGCCGTCATTACCTGTAGAATTTGTAAAAAAAGTACCACCAAATTCAATAGTGTCAATAAACAAAAAGAAAATAAGCTCACACCCAGAATATTTAAGGGTAAAAGGGGAGGGGCAGACCATAAAAAATATTCATTTTTTCTGTCTGGATTATAGTCATATCACGCAAGGACAGATACTATCAGATTGATTCCATGTGCTAGACCAACAATATCCTATGTCACCTAAAATAACTAAATGTAGAAAAGGCAGCTTGTTCATTAATAATGACAAGTTGACATTTTTTGAGGTACTAATATCACTTAAAGTCTCAAGTTTGTGGCAGATACAAGATGTAAAGTAAATTGCAACGTGAGACTAAGTCTTCACAACCTCCAGAACCATCAAAACACCCCAAACCATCAGGAAATGATGCATCATTTTAACAAGGTAAAGCCCACACAAGAGCAAGGGCCAACAAAATAAAACTTGACACAGTATGCAGGGAGAAACATGAGCAGCACATCAACAATTATGATCTTAATATTGCACAAACAGCAACGAAGTGAGCATCAACAGACTAAAAATCAGCCCAATAACACCCCTATCTGGTGGCCCACAGGAAAAGAGTACACAAGTGCCCCTGAAAATTATAGAAAAATCTCAGTGCTCATGCATGGCAGCTAAGCCTCAGACAACAATCATCAACGTTTTGCTAAGACCTTAAGAGAGCTGATAAACAATTCAGACTCCATTTAATTTACTGCTGTACAATGCTACAATTGATTCAGAAACCACAATGACAAATGAAACTTGCTTCTAAAAAACAATGACAGCTGAAATTTACCTTCAAAATAGATGCCAAACTCATCCGTACTTAATTTGGAAAACAAAATTAGCATGTGTGTGGACTCGAACAGAAAACTAACCTTTTCAACCAGAGTCAACTCAGGAGAAAGATTTTGAGCCACTACGCGCATAAGAATATCTTTTGAACTGCATTTTAAGGAAAAAGCAGCCACAAGAATTGGACATCATCATGTGGTGAGAACAGGAGCTATCCGAATAGGAAATAAGAGGGGCAGACAGAGACAAGGACAGAATAGTACGTGAGTATCCCCTGTATCTTGCTTCCTGTCATAATGATTACTGAATTGACACGCAACTCCCGCATCTTCTTAGCAGCAACATAGACTGGATCTGATGGTGACACAATGGCAACCCTGAAAATAGATAAAATAGGTTCTTAGTACCAGAAAACCACTTACTAAGCCATTAAGATGGCACGCATAACAGATTAAAAATCCACAATTCAGAGGTACTTTATGTTCTCGCTGATGATAGTTGACAAGGATGGCTTGAACATCCGCTCTCTCAGTGTTTCAATAAACGCATATGGAGCTGAGATAAATCCATAGAACAAACATGAGAGTTACATATTTGTCAGCAAATAAAAAGGACGAATCAGAATTTAGGTTTACCCCATGCTATAAGTTTGAAAAAAATAAATAAGAAGTAGCCATATTGAGAAAATATATTAAGGATCCTTACCACCATATCTAATTTCATCTCTTGAAGTAGTTCTTAACCATTTATCAGGTCACCATAGCAGAAGCATTCTAATGGGAATAAATAAATAAAGCTAAAAAGAACAGACCACACGCATAATAATAGTTCGAAAAAATCTTTGTCACAAACTAACTCTTATGATCCCCCAAAATCTTTTTCCCCTTTTTCCTATTTTGGCTGCGTAAAATTTTATACTAATGTTGGCACTGACGACTACGTCACAATACATTTCTAGTCAGGCAAGAAGGTATATTCTCATTAAGTAGGATAGAATTAGCCAACCAGAAAAGTTGCTTCCCCATTGGCGTTCGACTCCTTCTACAGCAGCAGCAATAGCACTCCCTTGCTCAGCAGCCTTTTCCATCCTAGAGATAGCATCGTAGAGGCATTTCGTGATATCTAACAATGCAATGACTTCACCATTTTCCACAACTGGAAGGTGCCTAAATTTACCTGTTCATTGGAATGGGAAAAAGTACTTCATCAAGACAAGTAAATGGCGAAAGGGTAATCCAGGTTCCATGATTTTTTTTTTTTTTTTTTTGGGCAAATAGAGATCCAACATGAGGCACGTCAACCTGAATTTTCAGCTGGATCATGCAAAGGAAAATATGAAAGCACCAAGACATATCAAAATGAAGAAGCTCTACAAGTTCTAATTCCATGAATGGCCTTAAGAATATATTACGCATGTGCATGCTACAGTGTACAATAACACATAGTGCAGCAGCAGAGTTAAAATTTAAAACAATTTTCCCTAACAGTTTCCAGTAACTTTTTCACAAGTCACTGTTTTCCCTTTCTATCATTGTGTTACAGTTCATAACACCCCTCTCATCATTAAACCTTGATCAAGCAGAGTCAATTTATGACCTAAATAGAACCGACATTGACACGCAACACGACACGCCATTTCTCAAAAAATAGAGAATTCCGACGCGTTGGAACATGCTGTATATTAAATGTATATTCTTATCTAATTTTATGATTATTTCAATCAAATTAATTTGATTCAAATCCACAAATTAATAAATGATAAAAAAGAACCTAGAATGAATTTACACTAAAAATATTAATCCACCATTTGTTAATATCATTCATCATTTCGAATTGACAAACTCAACTACATTCCATTCTAATAATCCATAAAACTTCAAGAAAGAAAAAACAAGCAATCCACATTCCACCATTAAATTTAACATTTAACAAGTAGGAAAAAAAATCCACATTTCACCATCAATTAGGGCTAAGCCAATCGGGGTGGGGGATTTTAAAATATTAGGTTTGATAGATTTACATTTTGACCCCTAAAATATTAAAAAGTTCTAAAATTGGCCCCGTGCGTGTAGGGATGCCGTACTAGCGTGCCGTTGGCGTGTTGGGAGAGTTGACCACGTGTCGGATGTCCGACATGCATTGACCACGTGTCCAACACCGACGGGAAGGCCACCGGAGAGTGTCCGTGCTTCCTAATTTATGACTGTTAAAGAAAATCACCACCGATAAAAGTGCAAAAGATTCGAATTCAAAGGACAAGTTAGTTCCCCATCCACTAGGAACATTCTTCTTCCAAGTAAGCACCAAAATCAGTAGTACTGATTATGAAAAATCATGACAAATAAGAACCACACTTAAGAGTTCGAAAGACCTACCTTGGATCATTTTCTGAAGAGCTTCAATAGCCAAAGTATCAGAAGTAACAAATATGGGATTTCTCGTCATTATCTTGGATACTATAGTTTGCTCTGGTCGCAACCCCTCTGCTATGACTCTTGTGGCAATATCCTGACCGACAGATGCATAAAAAACACATTTTTTAAGCCAGATAAAAACTCTGTGCGAACCCAAAGAAAACATTGAGAATTTCCATCTTATCATTCGAACCTTATCGGTAACAATCCCAGAGAGCAAAGCATTGGCATCAGTCAACAGAACAGCATCAACCCGGCGAGCAGCCATACGCCGACACGCATCGGAAACAGTAGTTCCCTCTGGTATGGTGAGGGCTTTAGACAACCTCAGTTTCTTCACGGTCCTCTCTCCCACAACAGAGCTAAAGCAATTTAATCAAGAACAAGAAACAATCAGGAACATTTTGACTTTCAAGTGTCTCAGCTATTGGTGAATCAAGCCAAATCATCATATAACACGTCTCAATAATGCTTGAGCTTACGAGATGACACTCCCCATGTCATCGTCGCAACAAGGATACGCTATAATAAAAGCGGCACGAATAAACCGATTGATACAGCAAGACCAACACTTAAAAAGCTCATTTCTTTTTTTCTAAATAAGCACGAGAATCTTTTTTTTTTTCAGAGAGAGAGAGAAAGAGAATACTCACGATTGGGCAGGAGGTGAAGAGGGCTTGGAGACGCTGCCGTTGTTAGTCACCGTGCCATTACCGTTCTCCATTGGAGGCGACTTCCTGGTAACGGAAGCCGAGGGGCCTCGCTTCTGCTGCAGACTCGTCCTCCGAGGACCGGAGGAAGCTGCCACTTGCCCACTCATCCTCGCTCTCAATCAACCCAGCCCCCCCAAACCCCAAATCGAGAAAGAAGGAAAAAAGAAACCTAGGGTTTTAGAAACCGGCTCTTCCGATCAATCGAGCTCCAGGAATCGAAAGAGAGAGAGAGAGAGAGAAAAAAACAGAGATGGTAGCGCGAGGAAGACGCAGACAAAGCCCTGAGCTTGGGCTTCGAATCCTCCTCCACCTCCTCCTCCTGCTGCAGCCTCTTCCTTCCTCTTCCTCTTCCTCTTCCTCGTCTCTATTTGATTGATTCAGGGGGTGGGAAACGAGCGGAGTTCAATTCAAACGACAGTTAATTGCAGCCCCGATTTTTGGGATTTTGTCTTTTCTATTCTTTGTTTTTTATTATCAATTATTTCATTTTTGTTATTATTACCAATTATTTCTTTTTCTTTTTCTTTTTCTTTTTCTTTTTCTTTTTCTTTTTTGGTCGAATTTATTATTTATCAATTATTTCGTTAAATAAAGAGTGTCTGATCAAAAAAATAATAATAATGATAATAAGGAGTGAGTGGTGGCAATTCACCTTTTGGCCTACAAAATTGACACACAAAAAAAAAAAACAAAACAAAAACTTAAAAAAGGTGAGGGGCAATTTACGTGGTTGGTGCGTCCCACTCACGCTTCCACCGAGGATCATGAAAATATCGGATGATTTCTCTTCTCTCCATTAAAAAGATAATTTGAATCCAAGGCTCTATTTATTCCGCTGATTAAGAGAGATTTGAAAAATGCGTTCTTGAAAACGACCGCTTGTATCGCGTAGGGCGCAAATGATAATCATTCCAATTCTCTCTTTCTGTTTTAAAACGTGTTTTTGGAACGAGTTTGGAATCGAAATCCGTTTAGTAATGCAATTTCATTTCTCTATTTCTGGAATAAATTTTTAGTTCGGAAATGGGTTCGGCGCAAAGATAAATTTTCTACTTCTCTATTTCTGGAACATAAACATAAATAAAGACTATTCTCATCTTCGGCCCTCGCCTGCTTGCCAATCCCCAATCACCGGCCACCCGCCAATCGTCGCGCTAGTTCCCATAGAAATTTTATGTTATTATCAAACCAAATTTATGTTCTGGGAATATAAATATTGTTTCACTATCAAAAGCGTCTCTCTGCTCACAAACTCGTCCTGGAATAAAAAATAGAAAAATCTATTTCTATTTAGAAATTGTTGCCATGAACAAAATTGTTATAATTCGCGCCCTTAGAAAAATGAATGACCATAAAATATTTTCATTGTTTACGAAAATATTTACACATGGATTGTTGTCAATAATAAGAAATATTCATCGTTGACTAATTATTTTTAGCGATACGAATGATCATTTTTAGGAAAATATTGTCCAAATCATTCATTTTTCGCAAAACAAACGGAGCATAAATATTAGAATATGAAGCTTTGGTATTGTATACTGTGCCCTGGACAATAATCAGATAAATATATTCTTTGTGATATTGGTTTTTTTTTATTCCCTTTCACATATTTTCTTCTATTATTACAAGCAACAACATATGTATTTCACGGTTTCTCTTCCTTTTTTGAAGTTTCATCTCCCCCTTGTTTGGTTTCTTTTGTTTCCTTTTCTCCTTTAGTTTCTTTTTCTTTTTCTTTTTCTTTTTTGGTCCTTTTACAAAACTAAGGATTGGAAAAATGAGTCGATTATAGTAATACAAAGATTCAACTTTTTATGCTAGAGAAAAAGGCAATGCTCAAAAAATCCTTCCCCTCCTTAGTAGAGACGGTTACAAACGGCTAATCTTACCACAAATTCAAACTCAAAACTTCCTAATTCGTTTGAAACGAGTCAAAGTCAAACCCTAAATTGAGCCCTTGTTGGAATCTGTGCCGTATTCGATTGAATGTACAAGACATTGAGCTCTCGTTATCATCACTTTTCAATTAAAACGTATCAAAACTCTACATAAGTCCATAGATCAAGATGACCACACCCCACATCTAAAATTGAAGGAGTTGTTATAGTTGGGGTTTTTGGCGTCGACTAAGACAGAGATTAGAGGTTCTGAAGTAAGAAAAATAGATAGAAAAAAAAAGTATGCTGAGGGTTTGACCAAAAAAGGAAAAATTTCAAACAAAGTTATGAAGTGCCCTCATTTTTTTTGAAAAAAATCGCTCGGAAGCTAATTTTTTTTTTTAAATAAGGGCATGAATTGATCATATTAGTCTCAAAGAAGGGCGTAGTCTCATCAGCTGGCCGAATCTTCCAATTAGTAAAGGGCATTTTTGTCCTTTATTTTTATGAATTTTTTTTTTTTTTCCTTTTTCTTTTTATTCTTTCCTTTCGCCGGTGGCCAGTCTCAGGCAATGGCCGACCATCGGCAAGGCCCGAAGAGGATAGGGCGATGGTCGCCATCACTCGATCTAGCGAGAGATGGCCTCACCTAGGCGAGATGACCTTGCCCGCCGCCTCAATAGCCACAAGTGAGGGTCGCCTTGCCGGAGGCCAATGAGGGCTTACAGGCTCACGCCAGCCGCAACAAAGAAAACAAAGAGATGAGAAAGAGGAAAACTAAATAAATAAATAATTTAAAATTAGAAGTGTCTAATGACGAAAGTACCATTGATTGGCCGGAATAATTGGCTAACCGACGAGGTCGAGCCCTTATTTGAAATTATCATGGTTATTTCATACTCTTATTTGAAATAAGATCCACTTTAAGTCATCTTTGAAAGAAAATGATGACATTTTAGGCCTTTATTTAAAATTTTCCAGCAGCAAAACTTAAATGGATTTGAGGTGTGGCATATTATTCAGGTTCGGGTCCGCCAATACCTACGTGCTAAAAAAACACCTAAATTCTTGATATGTTACTTAGGTCATGTGTAAAAACTCCAAAACTTGATTATGGCCATTAAGGCCACTTTAGACAGGATAAGGAACTCAACTGAACTCAAATAGCCAATCAGCCTCGTTTCATCGAGCATTGTGGCTCCTATGCTAATCTTACCATTAATGATGCCTTAGTTAAGCGTATGGATACGAAGAGCGAGAATTGTTTATAGCACAGAATGCATGATGTACTGCAATTCATCACTAACCCGCAAATTAGTTGGCTGAGATTTGATTTTAGCCTTTATTTGTTTCACGAAAACTGATTGATTTGGAAAAAAAAAATGATCGCTTGCATCGCTCGTAAAAATGAATGAATGAAAAATATTTACATGGCCACAAACATATTTAGGCATAAATTATTATGATAATATACAAGCATTTGTCACATTTTCCCCTTGCTCAAGCACACGGTTTAACACATCTATATGCAACTATTCCACTGACATTTTCCTCTTGGTTAAGATTGTTCAGTTTGTTTTCCCTCCGGTAACATTCAGCAGAGCAGTAATCAAACCATCCACCGCCACCAGGACAAATTCCACGAGCGGCGCATGAAGGTTGGCATCCCTCTTTTGGAGAGCAGAGCATTTGATATAGATTCATCTTATAAGCGCTCATTCATCTTGAATTATTCAGTATTGAAGGAATTAATGAAAATGCCGGCGACGCCTTTTTGATGCGATCGAGTTCAATCCAATCGACGAGCAATCGATCGTACATCGGTCGCCAAGGGTGCGCATGAAAACACTTCTCCACCTAGGAATGACTTCTGATAAGAAGTTAGTTTTTCTGTTTTTGCTTTTGAGTAGAAGTTGATTTTTCAATTTCTACTTCAGAAGTTGATTTCTGGTGGAGAAATGCGTTTGATAACTGAAATAAATTTGAGCTTCTGAAGTAGAAATTCGTTTGATAATGACTTGAAATTTCAACTTCTGAAAGAGAAATTCGTTTGATAATGGGTGGAAATTTCTACTTCTAAAATGTTATTAGCACAAAATTCTTTTTTCTTTGGATTCTCATCTTTCGGTTCGAGCAAAAAGATAAAACACGACTCCTGCTCCTCTCAAATATGGCGTCCGTGATGTTGAAGGAAATGAATTACCTCAGCTAGTTTATGTCTCTCGTGAGAAGAGATCTGGTTTTGATCATCACAAGAAGCTGGAACCATGAATGCTCTGGTATGAAACCCCATCTCCCCTCAGGACCTTTAAAAGTTTGGTCATACTTCTCGGCTGTTTACATCATCTCTCTCAATTCGCTGAATTACCTACTATTTTGTCAGTCATTAATCTAGGTGCGGGCCTCAGCAGTCATCACAAATGCCCCTTATATGTTGAACGTGGATTGTGATCACTATATAAACAACACCAAGGCTCTTCGAGAAGCCATGTGCTTCATGATGGATCCAATTTCGGGCAAGAAGATATGTTACGTGCAATTTCCACAGAGATTTGACGGGATAGATCGTCACGATAGATACTGAAATCGTAATGTAGTATTTTTTGACGTAAGTAAACAAATAAACAGGCCTCATCAATGTTGTAAGGTTCTTCCTTTCCTCTTTTTCTGGAAAAAAAAAACAAATCATTCATATATTCTGATGTCTATACTATTGAATCCAGATAAATATGAAGGGTTTGGATGTTATACAAGGACCAATTTATGTCGGAACTGGTTGTGTCTTCCGGAGGCTGGCTTTGTATGGATATGATGCCCCAATAAAAAAGAAACCTCCTAGGAAAACATGTAACTGTTGACCGAAATGGTGCCGGTTGTGTTGTTGATCTAGAAAAAGGGATAAGAAAATGAAGTCTAATGAGCAAAAGAAGACAGTGAACGCAATCTTGGAGAAAAACTGATGTGTTTCCATCTTCTTCCTTGTTAAGTTTATCCACCGCCTTGATGGTCACAGTTGCAGAGGAAGCTTCCTCTTCAACTTCATAAAATTTGCAGATGCTCCCTTTGTTATTTTGATGGAAGCTTAGAGCTTCCTTTTGTGCATTCAACTCCTCTCCACCAGCACGTGGCAAATGACAATTGCCTACTTCAATAACATCAGAATTTCCTTCTTCAAGTGCTTCAAGGTTTTCAGAATAGTTTGCAGATTGATTGGCTGAAAAGTTTAGATTAGATGATGCAGTGAACTCCATCTCGTCCACTTTAAACCCCATCTCCTCCTGCTGACCACCATCATCCAATTCCTCCTGCTTATGGCCATATGAGCTTGAAGAAAGAGAACTCACAGTTCCTTTCTTCTCCAGGGACTCAAAATGTGCAAATTCAAATTGGAACTTTGTGGAAGATCAACACTGTTAATTTCCAAAGCAACCACTCCTTCAGGACCGCAATTTAGATGTGTAGCCGCCTCCTCAAGATCATACTTATCAGCTGGTTGGTCCAGACTAAGGTGCAAATCTCCCTCTTCAACAATATGACTGCACTGTTCAAGATTCTGTTCTTTCAAGCTGTGATTGATACACCCGAACCGAAAGAAGGTGACGAGGTGAGAAGAAAACAGTAACAAAGGACGAACGCGCAACCGTCGAGGTGAGAAGAAAGTGAAGCCGAATAGAGAGAGAAAACTCTAACCTCGCAGATCCAAGTTCCTTCAGCACAAAAGACAAATCGTAGCTCAGAATAGGTCGTCGGACGTGCGAATCAGGAGGCAATAGCGGAGGCGGACATGGATGCGTGGTTGGGAGCGACCGAGAGGGTCGTCGGGCGTCGATTGGAGAGAAACATTTGGCTATCACGAAAGAGGAGAGAACCCGTGATTGATACACCAAAACTGAAAAGAGGCGATGAGGTGAGAAGAAAGCAAGAACAAAGGACGAACGCGCAACCGCCGAGGTGAGAAGAAAGCGAAGCCGAATAGAGAGAGAAAACCCTAACCTCACGGATCCGAGTTCCTTCGGCACAAAACACAAATCGCAGCTGAGAAGCGATCGTCAGACGTGTGAATCGGGAGGCAACGGCGGAGGCGGAGATGGATGCGTGGTTGGGAGTGACCGAGAGTGTCGTCGGGCGTCGATTGAAGAGAAATATTCTGGACAAGAGAAGTGCCCGGAAGAGGAGAGAACTTGGGCGTTCAAAATTTGATCCACAGAGAAGGAGTTTCGAGAGAAGCAATTCTAGACGAGAGAAGTGAAATTTTTTTACTTCTCGGATGAGGTTCAAAAATCTGATCCAAGAAGATTTTCTACATCGGAAGTGAAAAACACAACCAGAAGTTACATTTTTTATCAAACGAATTTCTACTTACGTAGTATTTTTACCAAACGAATTTCTCTGCCAAATCGACTTCCAGCAGAGAAATCAGAAATTAGAAGTGATTTCATGCGGACCCCAAGGGGCAGTTTTTTTAGACCGGTACGGCGTAGGACTTGCTCCGGTTCCCACGACAAATTGCATGCAGAAACGCTTGACTAGTGCCTCTGGGGACATTCATGCTCGCAATAGTAGAATAGCGAACATGGCAAATATTTTTGGCATGCTATTCCGAAGAAATGGAGTCGGGTACTTTGTGGCTAAATGGAAATAGGGGTGTGCATGGTCCGGGCTGGTCCGGTCCCGGCATGGAACCGGGGACCGGACCGTAGTCCCGGTCCCCATATTTTCGGGACCAAGGACTGGACCGGGACCGGCGGTCCGGGTCCGGGCCGGTCCCGTCCGTCTCGTCCCGCCCGATGAGGGACCGCTAACTATTGAAAATCTAGTCAACTTAATAAACTATGCCATGGTAAAAACATAGCGACTCACTATGACTTTTATGATCGACGAACCCGACCAAAATGTTTGAATTCAATACCAAATCAAGCCATTACATGATAAAAACATCACTAACCGCACTCAAAAAAGCCTGCAGAGAGAAAAGATGACCAAAAACAAGATGGAAAATAAGACTAAAAAGAGAGTCTTGAGGAGGAGAGTGCGACCGTACAAGGTTGGGAAAAAAATGGGCAGTGGACTTTTCTTATTCTGTTTTGTTTTCAATTTTTTTTTGCAATTGTATATATTTATATATAAATAATTATATATTATTGGCGGTCCGGTCAGGGCCGGGCCGGTCTAGTCCCAATACAAGAAACCCGAGGACCGGACCGCCCGATCACCGGTCCCATTTATTGGGACCGGGGCCTGGACCATCCACCTCAAGGACCGGACCAACCCGACCGGTCCGGGCCGGTCCGGGGTTGGTCCGGGCCGGTCCGGTCCAGTTTGCACACCCTAAATGGAAAGACATAGAAAGCATTTTCTCAGGCAAAAAGACATTGGTAGTGTCAAGGTTTGTGTATGACGCTCACTTTGATGCCAATTTTTTTATCACTTAAGTATCAATTTTTATGAAAAATGATTATTTAAATACCAATTCCGGTGAGTTTTGCCGGAAATCTTACGTGACAATTTTTTTATTAATAACCTAATCTTATATGGCTCACTGGAAAATCTCGATCGGCAATAAAAAAGCTAAATATTAAAAAAAATTTAAAAAAAGCTAAAAAGCTAAGAAAAATTTTTTTAAAAAAAGGGAAAAGTAGTGGCTACACAACCCTCTAAAAGTTAAAAATAAAACAAAAAGTTAAAAAAAAATTAAAATTTAAAAAAAAAAATTGGGTTTAATACCTCCAAACCCCCAAATCGATACACCTACGACAAATTTATCCCAAACTATTTTCTTTACCAAAAAAATCCCAAACTAATACTCCGTAGCAAATTTATCCCAAGCTATTTTTTACTAGTAAAAATTTCAAATCGGTACATCTGTGACAAATTTATCCCAAATTGGCATATTATAATAAATTTACCCTCCGTTAGTTTTTCGTTACATTTTACTATCAAATTGTGGAGTTAGATGATATGTGGCAGTTGGTGGGTGTACCGACTTGGGATTTTTACCCTACGTTTGTCACAAAAGCATCAATTTGGGATTTTTCGTCTTGTTAACCCGATCAAAGAGTAAATTTATCAGAGGTGTGCCAATTTTTTGTGGTTAAAAAATTTATTTTGTAGTAAATTTGTCTAAAGTGTACCAGTTTGGGATTTTTTATGGCAAAAAATTTTTAGTATGTTATAAATTTATCACAAGTTTATTAATTTAAGGTTGTAGGTGGTCAAAAAATAATTTGGAATAAATTTGTCACAAGTGTACCAATTCGTGATTTTTAGTGGTAAAAAAAATAGTTTTGGATAAATTTATCACAAGTGTATCAGCTTGAGATTTTTTGTTGTCAAAAAAACATTTTGGGGTCCCTTACAAAAAAAAAAAATATTTTGGGGTAAATTTATCACAGGTGTTCCAATTAAGGTTTTTTTGTGGTGAAAATAATAGTTTGAGATAAATTTATTACAAGTGTAACAATTTGAGATTTTTGTGGTATTAATCCTAAAAAATAAGCTAAAAAAACTAAAAAAAGTTTTTTAAAAAAGGGTTTGGAAGGGTTACAATGGCACAACCCTCGCGGCCAAACAAACCCCCCCCCCCCTTTCCCTTTTTTCTCTTTTCAGTTTTTTTAAGCTTATTTTTAAGTTTGAGACTGAATTTTAAAAAAAAAATTGCTATGTGGACTGAATTTGTTTTTAAAATAATCACCACGTGGACTAATTTTTATTTATAAATGATGTGTCTCTAAAATATTTTAATTATAAATGCCACGTAAATTTTTTGGCCGGAATTTATCATCGTTGGCACTTAAGTGATTGTTTTTTCTTCGATTTAGAACTTAAGTGAGCCTGCAAAATGTTTTAGTAGCAAAGTGAGTGACGTACACAAACTTTGGCACTTCGATGTCCTTATGCCCATTTTCTCATGTATGTTTAAATTTGGACACATGCGTATAATTACTTTTTATCTGTAAGGGTGATCACAAACTCGGCTACTTCACTTAGGAAAAGAACATCTACGGATAATGTTTTGTTTTGGTTTAAGATCACGAAAAATTTCCATCTAGTATACCCGTGACAAATTTACCTCAAATTAATTGTTTGACCACCCAATACTTCAAATTGGTACATATATAACAAATTTACCATGAACTACTTTTTTTACCACCAAAATCCCAAACTAATATTTCTATGACAAATTTACTCTCTATTAATTTTCGTTAAATTGGATTAATACCACAAAAAATTTCTAACTGGAATATCCATGACAAACATAGGGTAAATACCTCAAACCGCTACACCCATCAACTGCCATATGTCATCCAATTCAGCAATTTGATAATAAAATTTAACAAAAACTAACGGAGGATAAATTTATCACATATGTAATAGTTTGAGGCTTTTGGTGATAAAAAATTAATTTTTGATAAATCTATCACAAGTGTACCAATTTTGATAGTTTCGTGGTATTAGCCATTTTATTTTTTAGGGTACTTCTATGGTTTATTAATGGGATAATGATACAAATAGTCTTTAAACTTTAGTCTAACGTGCAATGCCGTCCCTAGACTTTTCATTTGTTTAATGTGGCTCGTGAACTTCAACTCCATATGTAACGTCGTCCCTAAACTTCTAACTTGTTAAATGTGGTCTATGAACTTTTAGTATATGTACAATCTTGTCCCTAGACGATGTTTTATGTTACCCTTCCATTGATTCAAGTCTAGGAACAAAACTAAACATTTTCTTATAGTTTGGGGACTAAATTAAACATGCACAAAAAGTTCAAGAAGTACATGGAACAAGTTGAAAGTTCAGAGATAATATTACACATTAGTCTAAAGTTCAAGGACCACATTGAGCAAATTAAAACTTTAGGGACAACATAGCACATTGGGCCAAAGTTTATGGACCATTTATGTCATTTTCCCTTCCTCAATCATAACCTTGTTGTACTAGCTCATGTATTTTCATGGCGATCTCCGCACAAACTACTATGACATGTAATAATTTAAAACTATGCATAACCCCGCCGTTTGACATCCTTTTTCTTTTCTTTTTTTAGTTTGTGATTCAACAGGAATCAATCACCGTAAAAATGGGCAAAACTTGATCTAAATAAAGATATAACGAGTACCCACGTCTGTCCATGGACGATACATTTGCTTCTGTCCATATGTCGATACCATGAGTCGATGACTTTGAGACGATGATCCTATGAAATATGGAAACGGGCCCTAAAGCAATATGCCACGCCTTGAGTTGGGCCTCGCCCGTATAACCTCGTTCCCTCATAAGCCAGTTTATCGATGACATTGCCCGTTTTGTACTCCTCCTACCAAAACCTAAGAATGCCAAGATTCAGCGTGGCTTGAATAGGGACAATTCATTTCATTTCACATGTTGGAGGTGACCCCAAAGCGAGAAATGAGCAATCAAAGGGGTCACGTCTTCCTTGTTACTGTCCTTCAATTCAGCACATTCTTATGATCTTTTTCCCGTGTTGATGCGATCTGTCCGGTGGCGCATGCACGTCCCCATCATTTGATAATTTGCAATACCCCTTTGAGAATTCAAAGGACAAAAGTTTTGAGTTTTTGCCACAAGGGATAGATAGGAAAAAGGTGAAAGAAGCTTGAGACAGAATGTAAACAAGCAGCTTTGGCTTTCGGGACAAAGCGCTTTTCCTTCCTCCGGTTCAAGAGGAGGATTGAGGACCAAACACCCAACAAACTCAACACTCCACTTGATGAACGTGTTAGAACTTCGATTTTGCTTACGATTCACCCATCCTAAGTAACAAATCCGGCATTGCTACGCCAACGATAGATGCGGAATCTTAGTTTAGGACGAGGATCGGGCAACCTGCAAGTATCGGATGAATAATTAAATTAGTTTGATTGATGGGGCGAGATAAGGGAATTTTACGTGAACATTTTGTCGGGTTAATCTCAGAGCACTATATGAAGAAATTATTAGCTTGATTTATGAGGTAAGATATGAGAAATTGTACGTGAACATGCCGTCGAGATTATTCTTTCACATAGGAAAAAGAACAACTAAATCGAGCACGATTTCTGCGCAATATAGTTGGAGTCTAATTGAACTTAATAATGAGGAGAGGAACTGAGCAAGTGCCATGTGCTTTGCTATTCCATGTGAAGTATTGTGAAAGTTAAAGCCGACAAATCTCGTCCAACGACATGTCAAAATCACCCTCCCAAAGTCATCAATACATTCCACGTCTCCCTTATTTTACCAAGAGAACATTCCTTTCTCCCTTTAGTTTCAAGATATCACGTTTTTAACCTAGAAATCAAAATCATAGGCCGAGGCAAATGTTGATTTAGCAACCACAGGCAATAAATGGGGGACCAACCAATTCCTTCTTCAATCGGACAAAAAGTATCACTTTCGAACCGATAACGACGCCTCACTCTCCGTTTGTATACATGCGGCAAAGATCACACGTTCGAATCTCGGCTCGTACATCGTATAGGCTGTATTTATCCACATGGCGGGCTCTCTTGTCACGAGAAAATTAGCCAAGTTGGTACTTTCTTTTCCCTATTTTGAAAATCCTATGGAGATTCAGCCCATCCATGCAGATACGTACATTAAATACATTTTGAAAGCCTGAAAGTTGAGGATATTAGTAAATGACGAAAAGCAAACTTCGACATAATCATCGTGACCCAAAAGTGAAGAAGCCACACTCCAAGTCCCAAAGGAATCAAATAATGAAATTGCCGTCCTGTCCATGATGACACAAAATGCAATGGTATGCCGTTCTTGTTTCAATAGGATTAACTTAATTAATTTTAAAAAGTTGTATTACTTATTGATTAACACAAAAGCATTCGATCACAAGGATACACTATCAGATGGTGTCGCTTCCAAATGTCATCTAGTTTCCTATATTCGAGCTATCACTGATTCATGGTATAAGAATTGACAATTGCAACATATTAGACTCCGTTTGTTTCATGAAAAATGCATAGTTTTGAAAAAAAAAATTTAAAATGATTGCTCATGTCGCTTGAAATGATTGACCGATAAAAAAATTTCATTATCTACAATAATTTATGTCTAAACATTTTAGTGAATGATAAAAATTATTTTTATTCATTCATTTTTCCAAGCGATATAAGCAGTGATTTTTTCAAGTTATGTGAGTGATCATTTTTAGAAATAAATTTCCAAATCATTTATTTTCCAAGAAACAAAGGATCTTAAAATTCCCGTGTTTGACGAGAAAATTGTCCAAAAAGTTCTGAATATGTTGCATTTTTCCAATGCAGTATAAAGATTTTAATTTTGTCAATTAAGTCTTAAACATTTTGATTTTTTGCCAATTGAGTACATGCAGTCAAATTTGGCCTTAAATGGCTAACGTGGACACCGTCCGTCCTACATAGCATAACCGACACTGACATGAACAATAAATATACAAATTTATTATTAATTTTTATTATTTCTGTTTTCTTCTACCTTTTTTTCTCTTTCTCTTGTCTCCTTTTTCCATCCGCCGACCACCACCGAGCCTCACGGATGGCCATCAAAGGTCGCCAAACTCAAGCAAGGGCGCCAACAACCTCCGCCAGCCATCACGAGGCTCGACAATGACCAGCGGAGGGAAAAAGGGAAAAGAAAAAAAGAAAAAAAACATAAGGAAAACAGAAAAAGAAAAAAGAAAAAAGTATTAAAAAAGATATTAAAATATCATTAAAAATTGTTCATATCAATGCCTAAAACTTGTTACAAAAGTGCAATTAAGTTTTAAAACTTACAAAATGTGCAATCAAATCTTAAAACTTGACAAGTTGATGCAATTAAGCCCTTTCAACGTCCACCATGGCCTTTGGCCGCCCAAATCTGGGTTTGAGTGCAAACAACCAAGGCCGCCTAGATCCGGCTTCAAGTGCAACCTGCCATGGCCGCGAGCTTTGAAGCCGGTTCTGGCAAGCTCCCAACGGGCAAGCACCGTGCTGCTCGAACTCGACCCTATATTGGGTCGAGTCGCACTTGCGGCTTCAAGGTCAGCCTCTGATCTGAGCTCGACCTTTGCTCGTGGTGAGAGCTTGAACTCATATTCGGGGGTCGAGCACGAAGAGAAGGAAGAGGAGTAGACGGAGAGAAAACGAAGAGGCAGTAAGGTTTGCCTATGCTTACCTAATGAACAAAATAGAGAAAGAAGAACATGAAATGGATGCACTCATGGAGAAGGAAGATGATGAACAGTAAAAAAAAAAGCCCTTACATGTTGTTTTTCTTATTTTCTCCCTTTTAATTTTCAATTTTTTTCTGACATGGCGCTATCTCAGCAAGATGTATCGTAAAAAATAATAAAAAATTGCCACATCATCATTTTCCGTTAGTTCAATTGGATGAAGTTAACGGAATGACTTGATTGCTTTTACTTGGCAAGTTTTAGGACTTCATTGCATTTTTTATAAGTTTTAGAACTCAATTGTACTTTTGTAACAAATTTTAGGACTTCTAGTGAACAAATCCCAAAAAAATATATTTTAAAAGATATTAAAATATCATTAAAAATTATTCATTTCAACGCCGACATTGCCAAGTGCGATGGCTAGCATCCACATCAGTTTTTCGACCAAAATTGACATGATGGACTCAATTCACAAAACGTGAAAATGTTTAAGATTTAATTGACAAAATTAAAAATTTTATGACTGAATTAGCAAAGACGCAATATGTTTAGGACTTTTTAGATAATTTTTCCTGTGTTTGACGGATTCGTTTTAAGAGTTAATGATTGGTAAATTTACATGAAAGATTTAATGAAATTAAAACATTCGGAAGAGAAACAAATAAAGTTGTTGAACAATAAGAAAATATGACAATTAAGGGGAAAAAAAGTAATTATCGTTGATAAGTAGTTCAAATTAGAGTCAGTTGTCAAAATTAGTAGGTAATTTGATAGAAAAATAAGTTGGTAAGTCTCTCGATAAAGATCGCTATAAGAGTTAGTAGAAAAGATAAATATTATGAGTTTCACAAAAGTAAGGGTAAATTACAAAAAAATTAACAGGAAAAATTGCATTCTCTTTCGACCAAAAAAAAACTTTTTTACCAACAATTTTCTAACATTTACCACCTATTCAAAAATCTCTCTCCGACAGGAAAAATTGCGTTCTCTTTTAATAGGCTTCCTCTTCGATATAATTGGGAAAAAGGTGGTTTCCCACAAGAATGGCTGTCGTGGAAGATATTTGTTCATTCCATAACACCATTTTCGTCTCGTCCCAAGATCAGTTTTTGAGGACAGTGAAATCTCAGACGTTATTCTTTGTGATCGACCCTCGTTCTCAATCTGGCCCTCAATTCCCGTCACTGATTGCACTGCGATGTCAGCGACAAAACACAGAAGCATCTTTATGAGTGGCAAGGAGACGTACCTGAGGAAGAAAGGCGGGAATCGCGCGCCGTCTATTTGGGAAAATGGCAGACTGACAGACAAACTTCTTTGAAGATGATGACAAGTGATTATTAAACTTATCAATCAAAAAGTCTTCTCATTCATCAGGACCCTTCTTTAATAATTTCTCGTAAAGCTACAAGATTTTTGCTGTCCAAGAAAATCAATAGAAGAACAAGAACCCCCCACACCTTCTCTTCATTCAATCTCTCTCTCTCCCCACTTGGCTGACATTCCTCAGATCTGAGGCCAGAGACATGTCTGCATTGGGATTTCCATTACAGCAATCATTGTCTCAATGCTGATCTTGATCGTGCTTCCCCTGTCAGAGCAGGTATTTTAGTTTTGCGTCAATTTAAATAGCTTCAATAATCAACCATGGTCATTTCATGTGTAAAGATTGAATTTTGTCAGCCTTTAAGCCATTTGGAGTTCATTATAGTTGTGACGAAGAAGTGGGTCTTTGCCAACCTTTATTTTTGTTGAATTTTCGCAGATATTTTCGGAAGTTGGGTATTGAGCATTTTCACATTTCTCTTGTGGTCCTCTCTCTCTGTCTCTCTGTCTCTGTCTCTCTCTCTCTCTCTCATGATATGGCGTGAATTTTGGGGGATTTATGGGTTTGGTGCCAATCAGAAGAGCTGTTCGAGCATTGTGCTTCAAGTAATTCTGGATGAAGGCTGTATTCAAGCACGTTAGTTGCAAATTGAACCGCTTCGTATGAAGTCTTTATACTCTCTCCAGTCCTTTTCACGTATCGAATAAAGTTCCATTTTTGGAGACTTTTGAGATTTAAGAATTCGTCGATCGCGAAGCTCAAGCTGTTGGGGAGTGCATTCTAAGCGAAGCTTGGAATTCTTAGGAAAGAAATCACACTTTTTCGGTTGAAACAGTTTGAGCTTTGATCCTTTTCCTCTTCTGGGTATCGCCCGGATTGCTGTTGAAGTTCTGAATTTGCCCAGAGAGTGATTTGGGTGATAAGAATTGCTGGCATGGTAGTTAGAGTCTGAAATCTGCCTGCTGCGGCAGAGTCCGCGATGGACCGCCGGTCTTGGCTTTGGCGAAGGAAGTCATCGGAGAAGAGTCCTGGAGAAACAGAGAGCTCGGGTTCGTTGTCCTCTCATTCTGGACGGTTTTCCGATGAACAGGTTCGTAAAAATGTCTATCTTCTTTAACTGAATCAATTGGTTCTTGCCTTTGCAGGTTAGTGAACATGCTCTCATTAATGATGCCATATTGTTGTTCATTTTCATTGAACACCAGAAAATAATAAAACTATCTGCTATTGCACACAGATTAGTCTTCAGACAATATTGCTTTTGTGTAATTGATCCCCTCAAGGGTGATTGTGATTATACTTGAGGAGGAGTCCCAAAAGTGACCAACATGGTCATATATTGCTGACATTTTCCAAGAACTGTGCCATGGAGATCATGCTCGATAACTGGACGATTCACTATGCTTTGTGTGGAAATGCAATCGCCCTAATCCTTCCCTCCTGCCACACTCCTCTCTCATTTCCTGATATGTTCTGCAAGATTAATTTAGCTTTTACATAGCTTGGTGATGGATGAACATTGGGGTTCCTTGGCTTGTTTCTAAAGGCATATCCAGCGCATAGCAGTCAATCTCAAGAAGTCACATCTAAAGTTGCAGTTGCGGATGAGGAAGCAGGTGAGGGTATGAGGACTCTATCAGAGAAATTATCTGCTGCGCTTCTGAATGTTAGCGCCAAGGAAGAATTAGTGAAGCAGCATGCTAAAGTCGCAGAAGAAGCTGTATCAGGTAGTGCATCAAAAACTGATGTTTCTTAGATGAAACACCAAGCATCTATATGAGAGAGAACCTAGTTTGGTTTCTTCGCATTTTTAACGCTACCTTAAAAACGAAGCAAGTTTTCTGTCAGTTTTTCTTGTTTCTGTCTAGGAGGGACATCTGAACTTGTCTATAGCAGAGCCTGGCCGTGATTTGGAAAGAGAGAACTTAATAACACTAATAGGGATGAAGATCAAGGAGCCATGGTTTTCTTTTCTGCCAAAAAGATATTTGCCAAGTATTCTTGTAGTTCTGTAGCATGATCCGTAACCACAGCATAATGATTTATTCTCTTGATGTCTGCGTTTCATGTCTGGGGTAACGAGATTGGAAGCTTTCAATCAGAGCAAGAGTGAACTGAACTCACATGGAGTTTCAGATTGAGGATAACATCTACTTCAACTGTCGCTGCATTACATCTATCCGACATCGCATTCAGATTTCCCTTTTTTGCACTTATGTACATCGTTGTAAGTTCTTTCCTTCTAATATTCAATCGTAGGATGGGAGATGGCTGAAAATGAAGTCTTGGTGCTGAAGAAACAACTGGAGGCTGCGACACAAAAGAACTCGACGCTGGAAGATCGAATCAGTCATCTTGATGGAGCGCTTAAGGAATGTCTGCGGCAGCTCAGACAGGTGAGGGAAGAGCAAGAGCAGAAGATCCAAGAAGCTGTGATCAAGAAAACTCATGAGTGGGAATCAACAAAGGCCGAGCTTGAGACTGAGCTTTCAGACGTCCATGCCCAGCTTCAAGCTGCCAAGAGTGAAGTTTCTTCAGTTATAAGTTCTGATCTTGGCCCTAAGCTTGATGCTGCTGAAAAAGAGAATGTGGCCCTCAAAGCCAAAGTCCTTTCCCTGTCTGAGGAGCTAGAAATTAGGATTATTGAGCGAGATTTGAGCACCCAAGCAGCAGAAACAGCCAGCAAACAGCATTTAGAGAGCATAAAGAAGGTAGCTAGGATTGAAGCCGAATGCCGCAGACTCAGAGCCATGTCTCGGAAGGCAACTGCGATGAACGATCTTAAGTCTTTCTCTGCATCGTCGGTTTGTGTAGAGTCCTTCACCGATAGCCAATCAGATGTAGGGGATAGACTGCTAGCAGTTGACAATGATGTGCAGAAAGCGAGTTGCTTGGAGCCAAAAGATTGTGAGCCATGCCACACCGAGTCATGGGCATCTGCTCTAATAACTGAGCTCGACCATTTTAAGAAAGACAAATCTTTTGGAAAGAATCTCATGGTATCTTCAGGAGAACTTGATTTAATGGATGATTTTCTGGAAATGGAAAGGCTTGCAGCTTTACCAGATGGAGAAAGTGGAAGCTGCGGCCAAGGAGTGGAGCCCGCTCTGGATCAAAACAAAGCTGATGAAATCCCTCTCAAATCCGAGCTTGAAGCCATGATCAATAGAACGGCAGAGCTGGAGGAGGAATTAGAGAAGAAGGAAGCAGAAATGGAGAAGCTAGAGATGGCTCTAAATCAATGTCAAAAGCAACTTGAAACGTCATGGAGTCAGCTCAACGAGGTTGAGATGAGATTGGCAGAACTCAACATCATGTTGTCTGCAGCACAAAAATCGAAGCAAGCTGCAGAAGAGGAAGCAAGGATTACCCTTGAGAGGATGGAAGTGACAGAGTCAAGACTGATGAATGTTGAAGAGGAGATGAAAAACTTGCTCCTTAACGTGAAATTATTACAAGAAGAGGTCGAAAGAGAGCGTGCATTGTCTGGTGAAAATGAGGCAAGATGTCGGAAGCTGGAGGATGAAAATCTAAAGATGAAAAGGGATGCTGAACTGCAGCATGAGACCGAGCTCCAGCATGTGTCTGTCTCTGGTGAGGAGCTAAAAGTAAAGCAGGTTAGTTCTCTATGGCTTGTGGAAGTTGGTCTATGTCTAATCGAAGGCGTGATAACATGAATAAATTATCGAGATGGTATTGCTTTCCACATAATTTATCGAGTTTGTCAACAAACCTGCTACTCGTTTTGAGTAGCGACGTTACAGTTGCATGTAGGGTGAGTTCCATCTACATGAGAAAAGAGAGATTACATGCACATCCTGTGTCTGGACATCTGGTTTCAGTGCATTCTTTTGAGATATTACTTCATTCTCCGATGTGAATGCTTATTTATTTATAGCCATTCTCAAGGAAGACGACAGGATCTATTCTCCGGTAACGCAACATGGTTTTGATTTTGATATTGACGTCACATAGCTATGTTAGAAACAGGAGCTGCTGCTTCAGCATCTTATACTTTACTAGTACAAACTGTATGATTGGGGCACACTCAAAACAAATTGCAAGTTTCACTATAGAATCGAAGACATTCAGAGGTTAATATAGAATTTCAAATCACTCCTAAAAATCAGAGTTTTTTTAAAATAACTAGATCTGTGATATAATGTAATTTTCAAGCACAAAAGGCATCTTACAGTGCTACGTTGGGGTGCTTCTAAACTTCCTCAACCAGAAAATGCTCATGCTAGGCGAAGTATTTTTCTTTTGCGGGTTGTGGCTCTTTGACCAATACTGCGCTTGCTGACTCTATCCACTTTCTAATAAGATCAGCATACCAACGTTCTGTTTATGCTAAATGGGCGATCATGACTTAGTCTAAATTTATTTTTCGTGTAAAGTTCTCATTTAGTTTTGTTATGTAAAACAGGAGCAAGAGCTAGCAGTCGCTGCTAGCAAGTTTGCAGAGTGCCAGAAGACTATTTCATCTCTCGCTCGGCAATTACAGTCACTAGCAGCGGTGGACGACTTCTTTGTTGATTGTGATCCAATCTGCGATCACGTGGATGAAGGATTACCAAATCCCGAAAACGAGCTGCACCATTTAAACCAGCCGCCCGTCCTGATTTCTGCTGAAGAAAGGTGAAAGAGTCATGGTTTAAGAATTTGATAGGCAGGAGGATGAAGTGAGTGAGGTGAGATAGGATGAGTGTCTGCTTTGATTTTTTGAACTTGTGAATAAACAACCACCATAGTAAATGCATTCATGACATCTCCGGAACCGACACCTGTGAAGCTCAAATATAGCGGTATAGTCAGATTTTTTCACTAATATAAAGTTTCAATTCCTTTAAAGCATGTGGATGTCTAGACTGCTTCGAATTGCCAATGGTCTTGTTTGGTGTTAGTGAGTTGTAGCAAAGGTTGTGACTTCATCTTGGCCCCAGCATTCCCTTGGCGAGCCGCCTAGAAGATTATACATGCCCCAACTTCCTCTCCCAGGCAACATATATGTGAGTTTCGCCTTCCATTTTAGTTTGATTTTCCATTTTATTTTGTTAGGCAAAAGCTTTAGCTAGACTGTTTGGCAACTTGGCATTCAGTTTTTTCCTTAAATCAAATCGTAGGTGGACAATAGAATGAGAAAGGAGTTCCATAGGAGCAACATCAAAACTAAGCGAGAAAATTGTCCACCAAGTCTAAACCCTATTGTAGTTTTGTCAATTCAATCATAAATCTTTTAATTTTGTCAACTGAGTCTAAACTTTTCCATGTTTTGCCAATTAAGTCCATCCGACCAATTTTAGCTGGAAATCGATGATGTGGATATTAGTCATCCTACATGACACGACCAACGCTAACATGGATAATTTTCAATAGAACTCGACTCAAGACTCATTTGGCAAAATATGAAAAAGCTTAGAACTCAATTGGCAAAATTAAAAGGTTTGGGATTGAATTGGCAATACTGAGATAGTTTTAAGACTTTTTGGACAATTTTCCTAAACTAAACGGAAAAACAGTTTATCCTCTAAAACTTGCCGTCCATACAGCACTACATCCTCCAATTAATTGGGTCCTACTTTTCCTTATTTTGCTTTCACAAACAGCAGTAATTCGTATCAAGTCCTTTCAGTGAAAAGTGGACGGAACTGAACTTCATCTGGAGAAGAACCACGGCCAACCAACTCTATATCACTTCTAATCTAGTAGGTCCAACATCTCGTCTCGACTTTTAGTATTTCGCAAATCGTAAGTATGTGTCTTTTGTCGATTGTCATGGTAATGTCGTGTAACTGTTGGTCTATCTGTCCACTTTCATATTTCAAATCTCAATTTGGTTGCAAATTCCTTTTATCTTCACCAGTTGTATGATAAACCATGCAACACAACCCAGCTATTGGCTCGCTCAATTGTATTGTTCGGGGAAACTTGAGCATCAATACATCAACCCTCGATACCCGACTCATGGCAGTAACTTCATTCAGCGGCACAATGCCAAAGGTGCCTCTTTTTGTATTGTCAATGAAAGTCCATGTAGATCAACGGACGGCATATGCATATTTCACAACCAAAGTACCATTCTGGATCATACTGCTACAAGTTTCTAACCAATACAGGAAATAGGAATCTTAGTCCTTGCTTCATATCAAATTGCTCCACTTATGACGATTCTAGTATTCATAGATTCCAACGATTCATTTCTATGTGTTTCTATGCGGTTGAAAAAACATCAACAAATTATTGTGCACCCAAACAAGTATTAGAAGTTGACTATCAGGCTGTGGAGCTGCACAACTGGTGAGTTATCATTGTCAAATTCCTTTTCCTCTAAAATGACCGCCAAGCGACGTAAAAACTGCAAATGGTTTCATAAATGAACAATGAAAAAATTTGAGCTTAGATGAAAAAAAGATTTGCTAGCCTGAAAGAACTCTCGTAAGGGTGCTCTGAAGTGACGCGACTGAATCTATGGCGGACTTAGCAAGCCAACTCATTCCCACTTTAATTCGATGCTCATCCGTGGGCAATCTTATTAGATATGCAAATTTCCTTGCTGCAAATGCAGAAATATATGGATTAACATCAAATTCTTTATTCAAAGGACCAAGGTGACAGAGATAGAGAAAATAACCTGCATGTCCAACTGGACCTTCCACGGTCAATCCATCAATGAAACTTGGTGAAATTGCAGCATCGTTTCTTCCTAGTGTCATCATCTCACCCAAGTTCTGAAACCTGAAAATTATATTAACAGAATCATGCACCAGTCACACATCCAAAGCTTCCACATGTATACCAGTATAAGCTACGAAAAATAAAAATTGTCACGCAATAGTAGAGATAGCACAGAAGGATACTTAATGGTGTTTATGATGGGTAACAGTAAGTGCTCCTTGTCACTGGGGGATGTCGATATGCAACTGAAGTTAACTTATTACCTCCACCCATATTTAGTAGATCCACAATTATTTGGGGGGAAGGAAGGTGAGATCAAAGCTACAACATGCATGCTGATCACAAGCAATGGCACCGCATTGCGGATAGAGCAGATTGAACCATAAAATATGTTCAGCGCAAAAGGCACAAGTGAAGTGAAAGACCTAAAAGGCAGAAGAGGACGGTCATTGATTGCTGCCCACAGATTCCAACCAGTGAAGTCCGCTTGCTGAAAAGCAACCTGGTAGGCCATGAAAGAAATGACTAGGATCGGCAAGGAGAGAGCAAAACAAAGAAAGGTGCAAATAATTAAGTTGCACCATAGCCTCATACTACAATGGATGAATTGCATTTCTTGCTTGCTTACCTGAGCGGTGGCTGGAAGAATCTTTCCATCTGAATCTCTCAATGCAGAAGAATCACCAAGGGCAAAAATGCGTGGGTGGCCCTTGACACGTAGAGTTTCATCAGTTTCCGCTTGACCACGGGCAGTCAAAGGCAGCTCATGGGGCGTATCCCAAGGTTCTAAATCGGGAAGTGAAGGTTTAGAGCCCACAGTCCATAGGACCAAATCCGCCTCCAGAATTTGACTTTGCAATCCCCTTTGAGCGGGTTGAAGTTCCAATATCAATTTCTCAACATCATCTTCTGCCTCAAAGCCCTTAGCGGTTCCACTCTCTTTCCGCATTTCGGGATCTTCAGAGTTTCTACGGAAATAGAAAGATTCTTCAGCGTCCCTCGACTTCCTTATATTGCGTACAAAATAACCCAGAAGCAGCTGGACTTTCCTTGACGAAAGAACCTGGAACAAATAGCAAAAGCTGTACATTGTGATCCACCCTCTTTCTTCCAAATGGAGGAAATTAATAATGCAAAATTATTACTTCAATAAATTATTTCTACAAAATGTCCAAGAGATTACTTTCATTGCAACTTCCCTGTTGCCAGGTGGGGCAGTTGGACAGATTGTAGTTTCCACATTTATTGCAGTCACTATCCCCCTCTCCTGCAATCGCTCCGATATAGTGGCAGCTAATTCAACTCCTGAGTAGCCACACCCTACAACAGCTACGCGAATTTCAGATCCCTTCCCAAATTTCCTTCTCTCCAAAGCTTTTAATTTATTGTCAACCTTCTGCAACAGGAAAGTAGACGTGAGAGAATAATAAATGTACCGGATCAGAGTCAATCATCAGAGATGTAATTTATAGCACTACAGACACCCCTAAAAGTTGCCTTACAAGTGCATCCTCGAGGGTTGAGAATGGCAATGCATACTCAGCTGCACCAGGTACAACATCAAGCTTCGGTTCAGCCCCCAAAGCAAGAACCAACCTGACTGCCCATGACAAAAAGAGAGATTTAGCATATCTATATACACATAAAAACCAAATGGGGATCTATCTATCATCTGATGATCCATCAAATCCAAGTTCAACCATAACAAATACCAAATAGGCTCTAATTTAGAATAATCCCCCAGCATATTTAATTGAAAGAAAGCTCACTTAGCTCAAAAAGGCAAGGGACCATCCTAGAGCAATACCTAAGGAAAGACGATCAACACTATCCACATAAAACCTGTTTCGGAAAGTTGACAGAAAAAATCTAGCATGTCTTAAGTTATGAAGTGCAAACTTGGTAAAGGCTATATGTATGACGGTGCCTAACAAAACTAAATTTCTATATGAAAAATTAAAGATTATACTAGATGATTAAAAAGAGAAAACGATACCAGTCATATTCAACAAGGAGGCCACTTTCAAGCTGCACAGTCCCTCCAGAACCAGATCCTGGAGGAGCATTGATTCCCAGATGATCCAACGGATGCAAGAGTTTTACCCTATCTTGGAAAAACTGAATACCCGTGCTCGCAAGAAGATCAGTAAATCGAGGAGCTATTTCCCATTCTTCTACTTCTGCATCAAGACATAAGTCCTTAGAGAGAATCTCCCTCACCCTCCTTCAAATAAACATATCAATGGAACTATAATCATAAACAGCCAAAAACTATCATAAGCTCTGTAGTGTTATCTCTTCATACCTCCAGATAATAGTTCATATAGCATTGGCTTGAAAACAAACCGCTCAGATTGGTCAACAAGAAGCACCTATTGCATTATCAAAACGATCCAATTTAATAAGATGGCTCGAGCTGCATAAGTAGTTTGAGGTGTGGCATCAAATAACAACTTACTGGTTTCAACAAAGCAGATTTCTAGTTCTACTTACGATTCCATCCCAGCAACAAGGATGTATCAATGAAGAACAAGTAAGAACCATAGAAGGATCAAAGGAATTACCTGAGGTTTCTTGCTGTCAGGCCAGACAAGTGATTCCAGTCTCAAAGCAGTGTATAAACCCCCAAATCCACCACCTAATATACACACCCTTGGTCTCTGCAAAGAAAGGTTTCTTCTGTAAAACTTAACAGTAAGTACCTGTGGATTCATATACCATATATCATAGGAAAATGAGCAAAATAAACATATTCAGGAGTGATGACAGAGAATACAGCATACACCCCACCCAAAAATCCGTAGTGATTAGATTCAACTAAACTCTTCTCAGTTTCATTATTTCTACTGCTTCTAGCCAATGCACGATTAACCTCAATTCCAAGCCACATGGCTCAAAGTCATACATTATATCAAAGGCAAAGCCCATCCTCAAACACTGAGCTAGAATGAGACTGACTTGGGGGCAGAGCCCAAGCAGCACATGGAATGGGTGGGAGTTTGTATAGTGGACTGATCCATTCACAGAACCCGTGCCCAAACAGAAGATTTGACCCTAGTGTTTCAGCCTGGCATTGCCAATGATAACAGAGCATGTACGCCGCAATGTGATCAATGCCACATACTATGCACAGTGTAGATCCGACAAAGCAGTAGTTAGTCAGTTAGCTAGTCCCGGTAGTAGGCTGAAGGGATATCACTGGTTCCTAACTAGGCAAGAGTCAAGTCAAGATAAGATTGAAAATGGACTACTTTTCCTATCTCTCGTTTACTCACTCTCTTTTATACTTGTTTCTTCTCGTTATTAGACTCTTTACAATACCATGGGAAATCATTTTTCCTCCTAATCAATGAATCTAACTGGCTAAAGGCAAGTTATGAAATTCATGAGGTATGCTTATACCTTGAATGCATTGGCCAAGTACCAGCAACCTTCTCTTTCAGGAGATGTTGCCCAAGATAGATGGTCACTGACACTTGCCCTTCAATAGCGTAGGAATGTCTTAAGGATATCACGTCTTTGCACCAGCTGTAATTCCTCGTCAGATGAAATTTTTTGGTGTTTTCAGCTTCAGTAAAAGCTATCTGAGAAGATAATTTTTTTATCTTTATGCGCGGTTGCGAATTAAAGAGGATCAGTTGTCTTTACTTTCTGCACTCAGCCACTCCTTCATAGATATAAACTCTATCCAACTTGCCAAACAAAGACAACGTGAAAGGAAATGTGCAGGGCCGCGCCAACAGTGACCCGCAACTGTGAACTCAACTCAACCTGAATCTCCAAATTCGAAGATCACTTTTTTCTCCCACTCCGCAAACTCCAGGATCAGATAGCCAAGAGCAGGCAATAATGCGAAGTTCGTTATGCCGAAAGACAGCTTAAAACAATTTAAGGAGAAAAAACCAACCTTCTTATCAGGCCAAGAGTATCTAGTTGGTGCCTTCTCACCTTCCGATACCTCCGCAACACCTCCATCGATCCCCATAGCACCTGAAGCAACAAATCTACACCCTTCCCTTTTCGAACTTCTTGAAAACGACAAATAGGTCCCTTGTTTTCGAGAAAGCCCAGGAATTAGCTTCACCCATTTGCTTCCCCCACCTGACACCCCTGCAGAAGCGAATTGCAGACAAAATTACCATGTTCAGCGCATCACCCAGAAACAACATTTGACTATCATATGTCAAACGACAAATACTGATGCTACACGATCACTTTTCACACTTAGCATTTCCTCTCCAACCAAACTACTAATGTGCGAGAGGCAGAGGCTATGCGGATATGAAGAGAAGAGAGCGTACGATGGAAAGGAAGAAGAGCCACGGAAGAAGCGAGCGCGGCGTGTGCCATTCCCGAGGGAAGAGAGCAATGCAGTCTCCGTGAGCAGATGTGCCCAGAAAATGGCCGAAACTCAGATGAAAGCGGAGAGAGAGACTGACGGACGGATGATGGCTATGGCCAGTGATTCATCTTTGCGATCACGTGGCCGGTGCTCTATCGTGAGTATTCTGAAAGTGGACGGTGGCAAATCGATGATGGGTCGGGTCGGGTCCGGTGGTTTTGGGATCTGTCGAATTTCGGTTCTGCCTTCTCGAAGGGTGTGGGTAGTTTTTGCCAATTCGTGATGACTAGCGGAAGGAAATAGGAAAAGGAAATAAAAAAAGAAAAAAAATAATTAATTAATTAAACAATTTGAAAAAAGTAAAAAAAAATAAATATGAGCAATAACGCCAGTCATGTCACGTAGGACAACTAAGTTTAATTGATATTGATGCGAAAATGTTTGAAACTAAATTTGTTCAATTAAAAGGTGGGAAAATTTCAAAAAAAAAGGGCTCTAAATGCTTTCATTTTTTCAAATAAGGATATGAAGTTAACTTTATTTCAAAAAAGGGCCTAAAGTGCTCTTATTATCTCAAATAAAGGCATAAAGTGGATATTATTTCAAATAAAGGCCTAAAGTGGTCATATAGTCTTTAAAAAGGGCTTGAGCTCACTTGTTAGTGGGGTCATTTCCGTAATTTAATTCTTTTTTATTTTTCATTTGTTTTTTTTTTTTTGCTTTTTTTCTTCCAAAAGTTAAAAAAAAAAACTAAAATTAAAAAAAAAAATATAGAAAGCTAGGCGAGAGGGCAGCCCTATCGCTTATGGCCGCCACCCCAATGCCAATGGGCCGGCAGCAATGACCATCGGGGTCGCCGATGCCTCGGCAAGGGTTGATTGGCCCTCGCCAAAGTAGGGAGAGGGTTGCAACCCTCTCCCAAATCTGGGCAAGGGTCCTTAGACCCGGGCTATGGTCGTCGATCGCAGCCCTACCGGCCTTGGGGCAACAGCCACGGGCGAGAGGCATCCCCTCCCACCTGGAGACACTACTTTTTAAATTTTTTTACTTTGATTTTTTATTTTTAATTTAATGTAATTAAAAATTATGCTAAAATTGTAAATTGACAAAAAAGCCCTTGATCGGCGAGAGTATTTGGTCACCCGGCAAGGTCAGACCCTTATTTGAAACAACCACCACTACTTCATACCCTTATTTAATACAATAAAGACATTTTAAGCTATTCTTTGAAACAAGATTAACTTCCGACCCTTATTTGGGAAACTAAGAGCACTTGGGGCCATTAAATGGAATTTTCCCATTAAAAGGTTCAAAAATAAATTGGTACAAATATAACAAGTTCAACATTTGTTTTATACTTTCCACACGAAGCATTGAGTAAGTCGACATGAACAACATATAGTTACCATTATTTACTATTGAGACTGTCGAGGTATCTAATCGTATTCGCGCTCTCTCTCTCTCTCTTCGCTCCATTGACGGGCAATGCTTGTTAAAAATGCTTACTATGGGGAATTGCCCTTTCATAAATGAAGTAAAAATAACGCACCCATATCCCAAAAAAAAAAAAAAAACCACATCGGTATCTTACTACTGTAGTAATTTCAACTATTAACACATGGAATTGGATGAATTTTGATTCTTTCCTTTTTTTTCATTAATTCTTTTCGGATCGAAATGCATGCGTCCACGGATTTATGTGTCTATATAAATTGTATGTTCTTTGATAACTGATCACTACGAGTATGCGACTAAAGTGGAAAACTAAATAAAAAATTCTCTTCCTTTATCATCGTAATCACTAATGCATTGTATGCCTCTGTCCCATTCTTTTATCTCACTCATCATTTCACGAGAGCCAACGACTATTGATGGCTTTTACCGTGGCCCGTCAAAAGCACCTACAAGCATCCCGGTCATGAAAGCTGTAAAGCTTGGTATTGAGAAATACTCGTTGAATAAGTAAATTCCACGGGGACATCTCGAATTGAATAGTGATATCGACCGGCGTTAATAATAACTTCAAAGTTCTGATACCCTGTAAGAAGAATTTGAGGATTTTAAGGTTAATTAGCAGTTTAACAATAATCATTATCCTTAATCAGAGGCTTTCAAAGTGGTTTAGAAAATCCAAGAAATCAGCCACCTTCAGCTTTTCGCCCGGAAATTGCAACTGCAAGAAAGCCGACCTCGGAAATTCAGCGGGAGGTCAACAACATTTTCATGGCGGATTCCTGCCAAAAATCAAAATTGAGGACGCAGAGCGCGAGTCACCACCTTCCCAACGCCTGACTACTTTCTCTCTCTCTCTCTAGGAGTTTTGGTCTTGTTCAATAGAGCACTCGCACTGTATCGGAAAATCTTCAGTGACGAGGATGGGAGATGGCATTCTCAGCTCCGGCAGAGGCAACAGCAGCAGCAACAGGCCGGAGTGGCTTCAACAGTACGATCTGATCGGCAAGATCGGCGAGGGGACGTACGGCCTCGTTTTCCTCGCCCGAATCAAACCTCCTTCCGCCAATCGCGGCAAGTTCATCGCCATCAAGAAGTTCAAGCAGTCCAAAGACGGCGACGGCGTCTCGCCCACCGCCATCCGCGAAATCATGGTCGTTCCTCTTCTTCACCTTTTTTTCGCTTCAATTGGAATTCCACAGCCTGGCGCATGCTTGTTCAGGAGAGATTAATTTCCTCCCCCTGTTTAGTTTATTAGGGAGCAATTAGCTGAAAACTATGGGTAATATGTTGCTTGGAATGATTGGGGAGTTAGATAGTAAATATGGTTCATCAGAGCTGCCGCATTTGGTTGTCCCTTAATCGCGATGATCTTGTCAGTAACTCATGGCAATTTTCCATTTGAATGATGCAGTTGCTTCGTGAAATTTCACATGAGAATGTTGTGAAGCTCGTGAATGTTCACATTAATCCCGTGGATATGTCGTTGTATCTGGCTTTTGATTTCGCCGAGCATGATCTTTATGTAAGTAGTGTCCCTTGTTGTATAATATAGCTTGCTTCTGATGCTTCAAAGTATTGATATGGCTTCAATGTGTCAAGGTTTTTGGTAAACAGTTCTATACGTTGATGTTGATTTGTTAGGAAATTATCAGACATCACAGAGACAAGGTTAACCAGTCCATCAATCCTTACACAGTTAAGTCATTGCTTTGGCAGCTGCTTAATGGACTGAATTATCTCCACAGGTATGTGAGTTTACGCACCCAGTCCTTGCGCAACCAGTATTTTCTTGGGATATACTGAATATTGACTCTTGCATGTATGGATCTTTGCTCTAGTAATTGGATCATACATCGAGACCTAAAGCCATCAAATATTTTGGTATGTTCGTTATTGATTTTATTAATCTTTGACTGCATTACGGGATCATCCGATTGTAGAATTGTAAAGTTAACTCCGTTCGTGTACGACACCTAAGTATGTCTCTCTGACCAAAGGTCATGGGTGAAGGAGAGGAGCAAGGCGTCGTGAAAATTGCGGACTTTGGACTTGCCAGGGTATACCAAGCTCCTTTGAAGCCATTATCTGAAAATGGGGTTAGTTATATCTTCCTAATTCTTCTACCTCTTTCTTCCTGCCTAGTCTTAGAAACTAGGAATAGCTGAAGTTGGACTATGACCGGGTGCAGAATCAGCCATCTATTTTGAAGTCTCTACCTTCTAAGGAGCTGTAATATCATGCTTTGTCTATTCTGCTCTCATTAAACAAATAATGGGAGACGAACCCATTCGTGTGTTGCTTTTTTCCTTTCTATCCCTGTTCATATCGCCTTTGACTTGGAAGGCATGGCTGGTAATGAGCCGGCAGTGAGACAGCCACCTGATCGCTTGTTAATATGTTGACTTGTCTTAACAACTATCCTAAGCTTGTACCTTCTGCTGGATGAAACTGTTTTCGCTCATTCTTCCATTGAGAATGGAATGTAAGCCAACAAGTTACGTCGCCGTTTCAAATTTTCTCATTTTCTCAAAGGAGCATCTTGTAAGCGCATCTTGTAAACATGTCTAGGGATATCTTTTTACTAAATTTTATGCTTATAAGAAGATTTGGAAGTGAGATTAATTTATAACATGCCTGCTGTTGGTTTCCTGGTCTACTAGTTTGTCAAAAATGTAAATCTTGATGTCTCTTTTCGCTTTGCTGTGACCACTTGGTACAAGATATCAGTAGATGATACCTGTTTATTCGTATCCCAGTGACACTGTACTTTCTGGGCAATGGTTGTCAGAGAATAAATGAGTTGCTGAACTTCTGGTGCTATGACATTAGGTGTCTACACAAACAAGGGATTCTGAATAATCGAATTAGTCTACTCCACAACTCTTAATCACGTTGAAACATTTAATTGGTCTACTCCACGACTCTTAAATCATGTTATAACTGTCTATTTATGGTCGAGTTTGAGGCTCTCTTGTCTTTTTTCATTTTTCTGTTCTTCTTTTGGATCACGTAGTAATGTACATGAAAAGCCTTATCACCTTCATGCAACTATTATGATTTGACTATCACCCCTCCTTATGGAGTATAAATGCAGGCAAAATGTGACAAAGCATGAATAGCAAGGTTTTCTCAATTATATACGCAGTATATCTGTTGGTTGTTTGATGGATCAACTATAATTGTGCCCTTGCTCTTGTTTGTGTAGATAAAAATGATTCATGAGATGTCAACTGGATGTTGGGTCTATAGAGGAAAAGTTGGTAGTAGTTATACATATTGTCCAGTCATGCATTTTGCAGGGGATTGGTTTATTATTGATTACTTTGAATTCTGTTTGGTACTTCCTTTGTGTCCTGGGTTCTTCTGACATCTCATCATTTCATGGGATATCTTGTCTTTGCATACCTAAACTTAAAGACATTTGCCCCTTTTCTGATCGAATACCCTTTCAATCTTGTGAGTACTTCAGTGTCTCACTGGCCTATTCTTTCATGAGGCTGTGCTTTCTTTAGTTTAGATAAGCTCCTTGTTCCTTTCAGGTTGTGGTAACTATCTGGTATCGGGCACCAGAATTGCTGCTTGGTGCAAAGCACTATACAAGTGCTGTTGGTATCCTTTGACACTGACAAAGAAGCTTGGTTTCCTTCAACCCAAATAGTACATTTCATGTATTTGTACCGTGTGATGAGTTATTTTGCTGTGCTACAGAACAAGTAAGATTTTTAATGAATAATGTGGTGAAGTTGGAGTTGGTGATGGCGACGATGCAATATGTAGAGTTTGAAAGAGCCTAAGAGTCGGGATATTTCTACTTTTCTTAAACTTCTATGATTTCAGTCCATGTAGGAATTGACAATCAGATTCCATTCTAGTCAATGCCTTCTTTGACAAACTGTACTTAAGCCTGGGCTTGCACGGTTCTGATACTCATTGATGCACTGAAAATCAGGAAAGTACATCTTGACTGATTGGTGCATCGATAAACTCGAAATTTCACAGGAATCAGCATACCTTCCAGGTTCAGAAAAATTGCACCGCTACTGACACTATGTTAATGAAGGCTTTTGTTAGTTCTTAAGACTAGCCTTGGATAACCAATGATCTCTGCCCTGTCTTTATTATAATTTGTGTAATTTCAGCCAGTTATACTTATTTGATTCATGTCCTACAGTTGAAGCCGATAATTGTGGACTGTGCAATTGTTTTATGTTACTTAATGTGACTGGAAATGTTTCCCCACTCCTTAATGCTGCCACCAGATATGTGGGCTGTCGGATGCATTTTTGCTGAGCTTTTGACCTTGAAGCCATTGTTTCAAGGTCAAGAAGCGAAAGGCAATCCTAATCCTTTCCAAGTAAGTTGTCTATGTGTGCAACACTTTAGCTGACTTTTCTTTCTTGAGGCAAATAGATTGGGGGTGCTATTGATCATTGTAATCGACTCTAACTCAGACTCTCTATTTTGCAGGGTGATCAACTTGACAAGATTTTCAAGGTCTTGGGTAATGTGCCAGCGTATTCTCTTTTCTGCCATCTTCATTCTGTTCATATGCTATAAATGTTTAATGTGATTGTCCCAGGCCATCCAACGCAAGAGAAATGGCCTATGCTTGTGAATCTGCCACATTGGCAATCAGATTTGCAACATATTCAGAGACGCAAGTAGTAAGTGCCTTTTCCCTTTGTTTCTGCATCCAACTTGAGTTCGTTCTGTTTTTCAAAGGAGTGACATGTAATATATTGTGTTACTGACAGTGATGACAATGCACTTGGTAGTGTTGTACGTCTCTCTAGCAAAAGCCCTGCATATGAACTCCTATCAAAGATGCTAGAGTATGTGCTACCTTTCAGAACTTTTGAATTTGTGCGATTTGGTATTTCTTTACTATTTTATGATGTCTCTTTGAACTTGTTGAATTGGTATATAGTTTTTGACATTCCATCTTGGTCGTTTGTTGTCATCATCCAAATTTGATTGGAATCTGGTTGTCCATTTGCATATCTGTGAGTTGTAGATGCACGAGAAATTTCACTTTATTTGCAAAAGCTCTATACTGCTATATCAATCACTGAAAATTCGTTGAGAAAACCTAGAAGCCTGAATAATGGCTGTCACACTGCCATATCAATCACTGAAAAAATGTCAAGAAAACCTAAAAGTCTGAATAATGGCTTTCACATGCCTGGGAGTTGCCTTTGCTATTTGCAACCTTGCCTGTGTTCAAATTTTTTATGCCTCTGTGTATATATGCGCCTGCAATGCATCTGTCTGCACGAGCTGCGTCTTTGTGTGTATGCATATGTATGAGCGAGGCATTGTGCAAGTGCTTGTCTGTCTGCGTGCATGCGTGTGCGTGTGAAGTGCTCAAGTACCATCTGTTCTCTCAAGCAATCAGAGGGGCAGACACTCGAGATTCTAATTGGTGCAATCACTTCACTTGTTGGGTATCATGGAGCTTAAAGCACCATTTACCTGTAACTTAGCTTGGTTTGCAAACTAATGTTGGTCTTCTATGATTCACTGCGCTCGGTTAACTAATTTGCTATATTATCTCAATACAGTATGTTGACTTAATTGTGTGAAATTGGATAACTCTTGTTTGTGTATTGCCTATTGCTAATTAGCTTTTCTCTATGTGCAGGTATGATCCTCAGAAGCGTATAACAGCAGCTCAAGCCTTGGAACATGAGTATGACTTTTCTCAACATATCATCTCCTCACTTTTGTTTTTATAGACGATGCAGCACGAGAATCAAAGGGATTTAATCTGGTTATTATTGATGCTTTAACCAAAGCTATTCTTTAGATTCCACGAACATGTACTCGTATAAGAAAATTAGAGCCAAAAAAATGAAAACAAAAATGTCTGTTAAGAACATGAATGGTCATGTGGTGGTAGTACCTCATTCGTTCTGTTCAACCTCTGCCTGTGAGGAATTTGGCCAAAACAAAGATCTCGATGGAGAACAAAGATCTCTATTTAAAGTGTGCTGTAGTCAGCAATTTATATTCCTTCATCACTTTCTAAGATTAACATTGATTGTCTTGCAGGTATTTTCGAATTGAACCTCTTCCTGGGCGTAAGTAAGACTTTATTCCTTGCCATCATATATCTGGTCCTTGATCTTCTTTTACTTTTAATGCCTTTCATCTTATTAGCTGACGAAATATGATTGTGCCTATACTTGCTTACTGAGGCACCTTGTGCTTTTGTCCTTGCTCAGTGCACTTGTACCCAGCACTCCTGGAGATAGAGTGAATTATCCTACTCGTCCTGTAGATACGTCTACAGATATTGAGGGGACAACTAGTCTTCAACCTTCCCAATCGGTATGGCTATGATAATCTAAATTTTACTAGTTGACCTAGAATTCTGCATAATTCTCTTGATTTCTTCCCATGAACTGTCTATATGGATACTGGTTTGTCATGGTAGTTCTCTTATTTTGTCATCTTCATTGAGCTCTTTTAACATCTTACTTTTGCAATATTACAGTTATCAATTATTGCCGGTTATTCAGTCTTAAGTGGTCATAGCTGATCATTCAATGCTTAATTCTTCCTCTTTTTGTTATAATTGACAAAAAAAAATTCCTGTGTTACTGTTCTTAGAACTGAATAAGTTTTATAGAATTACTCTGTACTCACTTGTACTGAGCCATTATTAAAGAGTTGAGAATACCACAAATTCATTGTTGTAATATCGGAGTGATTAGTGCTATCATCCTTTTAAGAAGAAAAACAAAATATCAAGGATGTAATAGTTTGTTTCTGAGGTTAGTATGATCTGTTTCTCTCCTAGGGTGTAATAGTTTGACTATGATTACAATGGATTTCAAACGAAGTGCTGGTCTTTTCTGGATCCAGTGACCTGACCTTCAGGCATCGATGGTCATGGGCCATTCCTGTTCATCACTTATTAATACCTCTTGGCAGACTTGTTGTGGAGTTAGTGTCTTGCATTTTCCGTGACTACATGAGTCTTTATCCCTAGTTGAATGGCCAACTTCATTTTGGCACTTTTGGGATATGCTGTGCTGTTCAGTCAAAGCAATATTGTTCCACATGTATTTTTGAGTTTTAACCATTAGTGGCTGTATCCAATGTTCTCCTTCATGGTAAGCAAAAGCAAGATAAAGAATTCTCATGATTTATAAATTCACTTTATGTATGTATGTATGTCAGTTCAACTGATATGGAGCCGTGCAAGTGATCTCATTCTCTGATTTTCCACTAGGCATCATCTGGAAATGCTGTTGCTGGAAATATGGCCGGTGCTCACATTGTGACAAATAGGTCCATGCCTCGTCCTATGCATATGGGCGGTATGCAAAGGATGCAAGCTCCAGGAATGACTGGTTACAATGTGAATCCTAATGCCATGGGCGGTGGAATGAATCCTGCTGGCATCCCAATGCAGCGTGGTGTTGCGAACCAGGCCCAACAACAACAGGTTCATTTTCTCACTTTCATCTTAGATGGCTGCTCTGGAGTTGCTTGACAAGTTTTATCTGATTCATGTGGTTACTTTTCAAAGCTGTCTCGAAGGAAGGACCCAGGAATGGGAATGGCTGGATACCCTCCGCAACAGAAATCAAGGCGCTTCTAAGGTTGGCCCATTTTTATGCATTCTTTCCTAATTGCTAGATAGTATTCTTGCTTCCATATGAGAGATTGGACTTCAAACCAGGGATTATTTTTGGCACTTTCGTGAGCCACGATAGTCCAGAGAGAGAGAGAGCTGCACTCTTTCTTTTGCTTGCACTGCAAATCTTGTGTTCTGGTAGGGTTAGTCGATTTTTACTCGGTCTTTTCTCCCTTTTCAGGAAAGTTTATAGTCCCTTTGTTTTGTTTTGATGGAACTAGAGATCCAATATACCGCAAGAATTCGAGATCTTTCAGACGTTATGCTTACTCTAGTGATACTGGCTATAGCATCGTGCCTGCTCTCAGCGCCAAGATGTGAAGAACTAGACCGCATCTCGAGGATGGAAGGGGAACTATTGACTTCATTAATGGGCTCATCTTCTGGGGACTTGGGGCTTCTTCTCCATGGGCTCTTTGTCATCGGCAGGAGGGAATACTACACGGACGTTCTGCTAAATGCACTAGAAGTTGCTGCGGATTCACAGTGATAGATTTAGATGGAGAAATGGATTCCGGCATCGTAGCATTCACAAACTTAAGGAATTTCCCTTATTATTTGCTGAAGTAATTACTTGCTCTTCCAAAAATTTCATTGATTATTGATGGGAATGTCTATGAATCGTGAACATGTCTCCCTAGTGTACGTCAGTACTGCCTCTCCCTCTCTATTTCTGTCTAGCATAGATAGTAAAATTGGCCTTCGGGTGTAGGAATAGCCTAAGTAGCACCGACATGGGACATGCCACACGACACCATACGACACGCTGACATGCCATTTAAAAAAAAAAAACAAAGAATTTCGATACTTTGGGACACGTATATTAAATCTATATTTTTATATACATGATAAATTATATCAATAATGAGTTTCTTTTTTTGTCATATCGGGATTTTTTTTTTGCTGGTTGAGAATATTAGTTTTGGGGTTATTCGTGTACATGACTTAAGTATATAATATTTGTGCTAAATTTACATTTTGATCCTCAATTTATTGAAAATGCTTAAAATCAAAATGGCATGTTGGGATGTTGGACTCGCGTGTAGCTAGTGTGTCTAGAGAGCCGATCACGGTTAGTCGCACGTCGGAGATTGTCGGGAGAGTGTCGGACACCATACGTAGATTTTCAAAGAGTGTCAGTGCTTCATAGGGAATGGCCATGAACTATCCCGTTCTATGTAGGAACAAAACGAGCGATCGGCATGGAGAACCCATCTCCTACCGATCCCATCTCCTATTTAGTTCTTAGGAAGAGTGGCCGCTCATGTATTGAGCTCGCTTCCTTTGCTTATTCTCCCTTGTTGCCGCACTTGCCGACTCTTCTTTCCAATACTACCATTACACAGGAAGCACCTATGTCACTGGAAAGAGCGCGCGGAGTGACCACCCCCCTCACCGTTGAAGACAGGAGAGCGATGTCTGTCTTCCTTCATCGCTTCATTTAATTCGTGGAAAATTAAGAATTTGAGAAGTTTGTTTTTCTTTTTCTAATTTTCTTGCAAATATTTGCACTTGCTTTGTATATCGACTCGACGACAGAGCGAAATTTTGTCGTTGTGTTTCTCTTTGATACATGAGTGGACAGGAAGGGGCCAACAAAGCAAAGCCACCCCATTCGTAACTATAGATTTCAAAACCACCTGCCAAAGCCTGCCCACAATATCAAGATTCAGCCTTTTAATTGAGGTAAAGAAATGGACGTGAGTTGGGCAAGGAGCTGTAAAAAGCTATCTCAAACAAGGAAAAAAACTAAATCAAGAAGGGGTCAGCTAAGCTCGAAAGGTGTAGCCGATCGTCGGCTAGGAGCTCCGGCCGGCGATCCGCATCACGGCTTAAGAATATGGGTATGGGTCTCTACTAGAAAAGGCTTCTATAACACGCGGTTGCTATTAGCTTTTTCATTTACTTGATTTAAGGCATAGGAGGGATAGAGATAGGGCTAAAAAGAAATTCTATAAGCTGAAATATAGTACCCGTAATATTTGGAAGCAACTACTAACGTGCTTCTTTGGGCAAAATGAAAACGAACATGCATTCATGACCTATTTATTGAATATAACTAACTCATATAATAACTTAGTTCATTATACGGGGTTAAGAAGTATGTTCATAACCCATTTTGATAGGTCTATTCATTACTATATTCTCGTTAAATTATTCAAATCTCTATGGATTCCAATGCTGCAATGCTTGGCAATAATGGAGATCGTATTCATGTTAGGATTCGGCGCACAGCCATACCGAATAGAGCATAAAAAAAAGAAAGAGAAAATCGAGAAATAAATTTTATTTTGGTTCATCCTAAATTAGGATTACATTCAGCAGAGAATCCATTATAATTAGTATATCGCGCATCTCTTTATCACTTCATTCAATATCAAGTATAGACTCAAACTATTCATAGATCTAAATCCAAATTATTAATAAAATATGAGCTTAAATTATAAAAAAAAGTTTGAGCTTCTTGGATCCCGGCCACTCATTAAGGAGCGGGATTCCGTGCTTTCATACATCGATGAAGAGAGTACCAACCACACCCAAGCAGTTCGAAAGGCACAACAAGTACAAATTCGGATGTAGCAGCAACTTCGAAGCTTGTGTTGCCAAGCCTTATCGTAACAATACGTTCTGTTGAACCTTGGCGTGACGTGCCATGCAGCAGCTGCACATGCAGAACCGGACAAACTTGCTTCTAATTTTAGGGTTCACGAACCGTAGAACAATCCTTCGCACCTAAGTCCACTCACCCACATTAAAAAAAATTACAGAATCCCAAACAAAAAACTTGTAATGGAAGTTTGGATATGGATTCCTTCGTCCAGCCTCGGTTGGCCTGGACTGCCTGCCTGCCTCTTGAATTAGCTGTCACTGTTAGTTGCATGCATTCATGCCATGGCCATCCTCAGCTGACCTGCTTTTCCGATCGAGACGTTGGCCACTTATTCGAGTGCATTGAACGGAGCCGGATGCGGCTCTCTCGTTTCTGGCGACCACTCTTATTTATTTATAGGACGTCTCGCTCTGTCACTTCATTGCAATCCCTTCTCCAATGGCGGCCCCCACCAACCCCACCTGGAGGAACGGGAGCTTCCCTCCCGAGCTCGAGAGCTTCCACGAGTTCTTCGAGTGCTGGCTCGTCAAGCAGAACCAGGACCTCCACGACCTCATCTCCGCCTCCTCCCCAGCTCGGGACGCCAGCGACCAAGCCCTCCGCCCCCTCATCGACCGCGTCGTCCGCCACTACGAGCATTACTACACGGCCAAGTCGCGGTGCGCCAAGCAGAGCGTGCTCCCCATGTTCTCGCCCGCGTGGAGGAGCTCGCTCGAGGACGCCTTCCTCTGGATCGGCGGGTGGCGCCCCAGCATGGCCTTCCACCTCCTCTACTCCAAGTCCGGCCTCCAGCTCGAGGCCCACCTTGCCGAGCTCCTCCGGGGCCTCACCACTGGGGACCTTGCCGACCTCTCCGCAAGCCAGCTCGCCCTCATCGACGACCTCCAGGGGAGCACCATCCGCGAGGAGAAGGGCATCACAGAGAAGTTCGCCAAGCTCCAGGAGACGGTTGCCGACGCGTCCATGGTGGAGCTCTCCCACGCTGCAACGGAGATGACCCGCGACGAGGCTGCGATGGAGGAGGAGGTGGAGGGAGCGCTGGCGGCAAAGGAGGAGGGACTGGAGGAGATTCTGGAGATGGCGGACGATCTCAGACTGCGCACGCTCAAGGAGATTCTCAACATCCTGTGCCCGATGCAAGCCGTGCATTTCCTGATCGCAGCTGCAGAGTTGCACCTGAGGATTCACGAGTGGGGGAAGAAGAAGGACGAAACTCAAGCTCAAACTCGCCATACCTAAATGATTTTAGGATTTGCTGGGTTTCTTTAGAAACTAATCGAGTGGTAACGTCGAATTAGGATGCGTGAGGTGAAGCTATGTATGATCTAGATTCAATAAGGGTACACTGAAACAGGGTTCGAAAAATCACTTGTCCCGAATCATTTCACATTAATTTTTCGACTTGGCCTATTTCTTCCCTTCGGATCTTGATAATGTGCTGTGCTATCCGTCGCCGCAAGTGTATGCGGCACTTCATTCCTTGGACCATCCTAGTAAAGCAAGGATGATGCCGATGATGTCGCCTCTTATCAATGCCTTCATCAACCTTTGCTTCTCTGGCGTGTACGGCGGATACCTTGCAGCAGTGTCTCCTTTGAAACCTCTGTACAGTACTCCCTTCTTATGGCTGAAAGCATCGAAAGAAAACTTCCCGTGGTACGCGCCCATTCCGCTTTCCCCGACCCCGCCAAAGGGCAGAGTTGGAATCGTGAGCTGCAACAGGGTATGGAAGAAATGATCAGTTGAACAGATCATAAAATATGCCCCTCAAGAAGATACAGAACAGCCAAGTGCCAGTTTCAAACTTGCCTTAGAAGGCAATTTCGATTTCTGAGGGAACTAATCTCACTAATTGACAAGAATGGCCAACATATGATCTTGATGTGGCCACCAAATAGGTTACTGGAAAGCCATCAACATATGAAATTTGGTGCGGCGAATGGCAATTACTTGTTAAATGCAGTAAGGCATGTAATTGTGCAATTTAGGAGATCATGATCTTCAATGACAAAGTCAGAGAAAGATTACATGCAGGACGGTGTCGTTGATGAGCATTCCTCCGGCAGATATGTTCTGGACAAATTGTTTCTGCAAACCATCATCATTGGAGAAGATATATGCCGCCAGAGGCTTCGGCTTTGAGTTGATCATATGAAAACTGTCTTGTATGTCATCAACCTTTCAATAACGAAGAAACGAAAAAGAAAAAACAAGAACAAAAGCTTCTCAGCAATATGAATCTCGGTTACATCTATCGAAACAATGCCTGCAGATGGTACCTAGATGATTATGAAAGCTTAGAGCTGCACACACACACACACACATAAAATGGTCTGCGAAATGCATAGAGGAGCACCATGCCAACTGACTTATGGGTGTACTCGAATACGCACAGTGAGAATGGGCAGCAGAGGCCCGAATATTTCCTCTTGCATTATCGTAGAGTCTTCAGGAACATCGAGCAAGATAGTTGGAGCCATTCTTCTGCAAAAAGCAGGAAGTAATTGCCATGTGATTGTTTCATCCAATGACCTTGGTGGACCTGCTAAAGTGTGAAACAGAGAGCATATATAGACGGGTCTCACAAGTTGTTCTCATCTCTTTGCCCTCCCAGGACAATCTTATCAGAGGTTCCATCCTCGTCGAGGAGTTTAGCCAAACGTCTGAAGTGATATAAGTTCACTATACGGGACATGTCTTGTGACTCCAAAGGGTTCTTCCCGAAAAACTCCTCTAGCGCAAGTCGTAGAGCATCCACCTGTCAAGTGTCGATACACATTTATCGAAACAAAAGGCCCTTTATGCACATACAGAGATTTGCCACTTCAATTGAAAAGGGACAAGCTTACCAATTTCGGAGCGAATGACTTTGTCGTCACAATGTAATCAATGGCTATGCAAGCTTGCCCGTTGTTACAAACCCACTTCCCTGCGATCATTCTTCTTGCAGCAACCTTTGATGTAAGAGAGCTCAGAAATTAGTTCTTGGAAGATCAGTTCAAGCAGCCAAGTAGGCAATATGCTGTTCTTCTTTACCTCTAAATCAATGTTCGAATCGACAATAGCCGGACATTTTCCTCCAAGTTCCAGAACTATAGGGGTAAGGTGCTTCGCTGCAGCGGCCATGACAATGTAACCTACTCTCGTGCTACCTGGATAAACCATTTGAAAAAAATTTGAATTAGGCTTCATGAATAAGCCTCTTGCCTCAGGTAATTCATGAAGGTGAAAGTTCCTAAAGATTTGCTAGGTAATTCAGTGGTTACAGAATCACAATACCTAAATAACATGATTATGTCAAACTACAAAGTACAGTTGTGATATATGGTACCTGTATAGAATATTTTATCCCACTTCTGGTCCAACAGAGCAGATGTTTCAGGAACTGCTCCCTCAACTACTCTTATTGTGCTTCCATCCACATACTCACCGAGCAATCTGGCAAGCAGTGAAGATGTTGCAGGAGCGATCTCCGACGGCTTCAGGACGATGGCATTACCAGCTGCTATGGCGCCAATAACTGGATCAAGAGATAACACTGGACAACAGAGAACTTAGGTCATTCAAAGAGAAAAAACCAGTACTAAATCATGATCATGAAACCCAAGAACAAAAGTGGAATAAAAAGAATGACTAAGTATGAAAGATGCTAGAATACTAATATGTTGTCCTTATACTTACGGAAAGGATAGTTCCATGTGGATATGATCAACACGACCCCAAATGGTTCCGATACTATCTCTGCCGATGATGGGTAGGTTGTTATCGGAGTCTTGACCTGAAAGTGAAGTATCGATAGGTTCAACAATTCAACGATGGCCAGAGTAGCGGTTCTCATCTTGTTGCTTAAGATAGTTATGCTTGCTATTTGATCACCTTTTCTGGTGCCATCCAGTGCTTCAAATCCTTGAGGGCCTTCTGACACGATGATTTTGTCATGGAGATCTGCATTATATCTCGTATTTTGCCGGACACAATTACTATGTAAGAAAAGAGTGATGAACTACACTGCAGATCGCTTGCATGAAAAGTGTCTTTGAAATCAGTTGATATTTCACAAAAAAAGAACCAAAAGATCCCTTAATCAGTGTTACGGATATAGCATACTGATCTGTGATCAGCGATACGTGAATTGGTTGAAAATTCAGTAAACTTCTTCGCATAAATTTCGTGTCATCATCAACTCAGACTTTGGCAGTCAATTATTCATCAAGAACTATTGATTCGACTGATCACACTAACATTTTTCTGCTGGACGTGTAGCGATTTGAGTGACGAAATTCTGTATAGTAAAAAGCAAAGCTGAAAGAAACCACAGAGAAAGATAAGAGAATGAAACAGAGTGGTTGAATTATCAACGTAGAAACCACAAAAAAAGAATACATAGATAAGAGAGTTCAAAGCAAAGAAAGAGTAAATGATGCTGCATTAACACATGAATAAGACCTCGGAGACGAAGGCTTCCAGCTCGGGCTTGGAGAGGTCGAGCTGAAGAGCTTGGATGATATCCTTCGCCCTCTCATCAATCATCTTGCTTATGCTCTGCAGCTGAGCAGCCCGCCATTCGTAGCTCTTCGTCCTGCCCGAGTTGAAGCTCTTCCTCAGCTCCTTGACCAGCAACGCGGCTTTTTCGGCGTCAAGCGCTTGCTTCTTCGCTTCCTCCATCGTCACTGACAAGAGACTCGTTGAACAGCTTCCAAAATGAAGAGAGACACTGATTACAATGCCAAGAAACAGAGAGAAAACAGAGAGGGAGAATTGTGAGTACCGGGAGACTCTGAGAGAAGAGTGAGTTAAGGAGATCGGTGATGGGTTGGCGCGACTCGGAGGACAGTATACGAAGGTTCGGATGGCCCGGCAGATTCCACCAAGTCCACTGTTTCACAGGAATCACAAACACTGACGTGACAAAATGCTTAAACGGATCGTTTGGCCTTTTTTCTCTTTGCCTGAAAAGACTTCTCTGTTGAAAAAACACATAGAATAATGCCGGGTACGGTAAAGATTAGTTTATACTTGAATGACATGACAGATTTTAATCGATTAATGAATATGAATCGCCTGTGTGAAGTCACTTGCATCTTGTCCCGTTGCTTAGTAAATTGCTTTTGCCTATAGTTTTGCTAAGTTCAAGCATTGAAATCTGAAAAAAATGTGAAAAATGAAATATGTGCACCTAGAAAAAAGGAGTCTGGCCTAGTTTTCTAGCGGTTTCCTCATCCTAAATCGACTACTAGTCCCTTCCACAATCAATGTGGGATAATCTCAAAATCTCTCCCCTCACAAGTCATCTCTCATCCAAAAATTAGCATAAAGGACGGGACTTTTCCTCACACTTATAAACAAGCCACTAACCCCTTTCACAATTGATGTGAGATAATCCTAACAATTACCGACTTTCAATACTTTGAAATCACTTAGATGAGGCGACCTTCAGTCAATCCAATCATTAAGAACTGGGCTTCAATCTCAACCGTAAGTGCCCAGCATGCAGTTGTAGATTATTAAGTAGGAATTGCTATTCAAGAAAGCAGTTGAGGAAGGTGAGGTGATGATTTTGCTACTTCACTGAACAAGAAAGTACGTTCATTTCTTCAAAGATGTTATCCATATTGGGATCGATTCCATCCGCTCAAATGGTCAAGACCCAAGAGCCCGTACCACTCGTTGTTCGTGCTGGTGGAATCAAACGATGGCCCAGAAATTCGGTAGCTGCCCAGATCGATTCGTCCAACCCAAAATTTGTTGGATGCAGTGAAACCATACCAATTCCAAGCGAGTTTAGAGAGAGAGAGAGAGAGAGAGAGAGAGGAAGTAGTATAGTGAAGCAATCGAGTGAGTGACTTTACCTGAGAAAGAAAGAAAAGAAAGAAAGCAAGAGTGGCTACCTGAAATCTTGGGAGAGATTAATGGAGGAAAGGCTTTTCATGATGGCCTTCTTCTCCCAAATTGGATGCTCAACAGTCTTTTAAGCCATTTGAAAATCTGTCTACTCAGAGATAGAGAGACTCAACAATGTCTGAAGCATTCATTCCTGACCCCTTGAAGAGGAGAGGATAATACTCTTCCAAAGACTTTGGTAATGTACCAAACCGACTTTCGTTCCGTACGTGGGACCGTGAATTGGGAGGATGGTGATTGCTTGACTCGTCTCAACGTTCCAGGTCCTACTTTGGTACCCAGCAAGGTGTTCACCGAATGGTCAAGAGTTATCTTCATGATTTGGCTGCACCTTTCGCCTCTTTTCGAGATGAAGTTTATGAGGCTCTGTTTTCGACCAAAGTTTTCTGGCAGGATGGGGTCAAGATTTGAACTATACGTCTCATACATCACTGCCCATTTTCATAGGTTATATGGATCATAATACAGAGTCTTGTAGTTCGAGCATTCGCTAAGCATAAAAACAAGTACGATATTTCGCATGCACATCACTATTCATGATCAACATTTTAGCAGCATGAAGGGAAGTAAAGTCATGGTAAACGTGAATAATAAAATTAACATTGCATTAAAGGCCAAACAGAAAATTGCACCCCAGAGAGAGAGAGAGAGAGAACGTGCACAGTTTTTCTCACTTCAGGACAAGAACAAGCTATCAGCGTAGTGGCATTGCACAAAAGAAGAGCTTTGAAAAGTTGGTATCTACAACCGGTGGCATATGTCAGCAAAGTCCAGCATTGCCTGAAAGTAGCATTAGGTTTGGGTAATCTCTGGAATGGATCTATCCTCTCTCCTTGGTAAGTACTACCAAAATTGCAGATTGCCTCGCCATTGAGGTCAGCAACCAAAAGAGAGGCTCAGTTCTTGCCTCGTCAAAAGTGAGTCTTGTGCTGTTGTAGCAATCACCGAGTAAAACTGCCAGCACGAAACTCCAACGCATTCTCGCAGATATTGCAGGGCATAGACACTGACAAGATTCTGCATGAGGAAGGGAGGAGAGGAGAGGCGACGCTGAAGGAAGGCATCTTCATGTTACGACAGACAGCACCTCAATTATGTAAAAGATGGCAGGCAAAATAAGTCGCACCATAGGGCAGGCATGCCGTTCACTTCTCATAAGTTACATGCGGCCAACCTCTGCTGGAGAATTTGTTTGCCAAACACAGGAATTTGAAAGATGGACATGGACCTGCAATGTAGCTCTTGCTTTTAACTAAAGCGACCAAGGAACCAAGCAGGGAATATGAATATAGCAAAACCAGAAGTGTTACCCAAAGAATTTTTACGCAATGACCTATACCTTTTGTGCAAGTTAGATTACCACAAGGCCGTGATGCTAAACTTAAACGAGTGCCAGCATTATGTCGTGGAAGAAAAATGACTGCCTGATTATCCCAGAGAGCCAAATGCATTGTGAAGTTTCACCAAGAAGTCCTGCATCCATCATCATGATGGTACTCTACCTACTATTATTCTCTTGCCATTTTTCACCATCTGATGCCACAACCATAGCTTTAATGTATATGAAATGTGGACATATTTATCAGTACAATTGAACAATTGTGGTCAGAAAGACACCCCGCTTCTTCTACATGGTTTGAACGATTTTCATGGAACACTGGCTTCACAACTAATAACTACAACTTGATGTTAAAATGGGGGATCCCTCTAACTTTCATCTCATCTCCACCAATCAATACTATATGGCTAACTGCATTTCGTAATTTTACCTAAGATCTTGACTGGGAAACAAGTACAGAATATTTGCTACCAAACAAAACAAGGAAAAGGAAAGATCTTCAGATACAACGGTTGGCTATCGTACGAGGTAACCAGATCAAACAAATAAACCACCCAATAGGTGGGACAATAATCCTTCGCTAATCCTTTACTCACAGTGAACCAGTTTGATCAACTGCTAGAAGCTCATCAAGGAAAATGCAGCTGCCAATCCTCGAATAAGGGGCAATATTTTAGCTTCCTGAAGAGCCATCACACAAGTTACCTATAGCAGATAACTCGACACAGGGCTTACAACCAATGTTGTATCTTACATTTTTGCACTGACCTCACAAAATCATAATGAGGGGCAGAAGAAAACGTTCTCACTGAGATGAACCCTCACTAATCAACATTGCCTCTACGACAAAGTAAATAAAAAACAACGTTTGAACATCATAGAACAGGGGAAGTCGTAAAGAAGAAAACTTGCCTTTCCTACGCGAGATAGAAGATATCATCGGTCATGAGAAGAACATACTGCAGGATCCTGAGCGGAGCATTCCTAAAATCTAGAGGTGGCAATCTCAACTCTCTGACTCTACAATCCCCACCAATGTTCCTATCACCCGGTGCCCGACCCGCCCGCTGCATCCGGACCCGGTTCAAATCCACCTTCCTAAACAAATACACGGAACTGTTGCTATTACAATTACCATTGGTCCCATCCGGATCCGGGTTCTTCCGGGTCTTGAAAAGGGTCCACCCATGGCCGGCCAAAGCCCTAGAAAACCCATCCATCGTGTCGATCCTCTCGCCGCCGACCCGTGAGAACAGCGAAACCGAGCAACAATCCCAGTTCACCGTGCCGTCGTGCACCGGTTCGCCGTCGGCGCGGGCCAATCTCACGAACACCAGCTTGAAGAGGCCCTTGGCGAGGGAGACGAAGGAGCGGAGGGTGGGGAGAGAGGCGGAGGAGAGAGAAGGGAAGGGCAGAGAGACGGCGTCGTTAGGGAACAAGAATGTGGAGGGAGTGAGGGATGTGGACGACCACGAGGATGGGAACGAGGACAACGGGGAGGTGGAAGAGGAAGACGGCGACGGAGATGGGGATGGCGACGGTGACTGGAAGGTGAAGATGAGGTGGGAGAGTGACGGGGTGGGGTACAAGTCCATGCCCATGTCTCGGGCAATGTGAGCCAGCGTGTACGTGTCGGTGATGAGCTCTCTGGTGGGGAGGAAGAGGAGGAGCGGGGTTCTTGATTTGGCGACGGTTCTTGTTCTTGTCCTCCTCCTCCTCGATCTTGATCTTGAAGTGGGTCTCTCTTCGGCCTCATCGTCGCTTTCCCCTTCCTCGTCGTCGTCGCCGCCTCCGGAGAGGGAGCTTCCACGGGGGTTCCGGGAACGGGACAGACCGATGGCTTCTCCGAGGACGAGAGAGCGGACGAGCTTCAAAGGAAGCATCTTTCGGCTTGTTCCTGTCAAAAATGGGAATGGAAGCTGCTGTCTGTCTGTGTCTCTGTCTCTGTCTCTGTCTGGGAGATCCGATCATAGGAGGAGGAGTGTCGCTTTTGACATTCGGGTCTCTTCACTCCACTTCACTTTTGCTTGGACAGAGGAAATGAATGATTCGGGGCCAAAGAAGCTTTGACCGTCCGTCCTACATGTCTCTCGCAAACAGCAAAGGACTCTCCTTTTCCTTTCCTAAAGACGTTTTGGCTGTGGAAATTATGTTACCTCCCCCACCCACCTACCCCAACCTTGATAGCTCGGCAGTCGGCTGTCTTTTCGTGATGCCACAATTTGAAGTCTTTAGCAAACCTCTACGTACTTTCATGGGTCGAGTAGATCTTTACCCAAACACTAGTTAATTTTCCGACACGAGAACGGGCTTGTCATCCGTACACCAGTCGCCTCTCACCGTTGAGCTTCCTCCGAATTAGTTAAAGAACACCTCTTTGCTAAGAGACGGAAGTCGGAAAGTCTGCAACTTGCGATGTATTGAATGAATGCGCAATTACTTTATTAGGAGCCGAATTATCTAGGAATGTGTTGCTTAATGGCACGACCTTAATACTATTAATCAATTCACAAAAGCACAGTTGAGAAGCTTTTGTATGTTTTCAAGTACGTAACGATTTGTTTTCATGCACGAGAACAATGAAGTCAATAATAAAGTTCATAACTTTAATAGAATGGGAAGATAAAAGACTCGACATAGTTGCCTTCCTTTACCACACTACATGTTTTTGTCTACAAAGGAAAAATTTGACGAATGTTCGCCATTTTTTTCCAAACGCTGAAATCAAAAATTTATTTACAATTCAAGAAATGAAGAAAATGAAAGAAGAGCGGAGTTCAAATCAAATGATTGTAGCAAGTGCATTTCTTTAATTTCAAGAAGATAGAGTTGGAGGGAGTTGGAGTTGAGGCCCAAAACCGAGGCCCAGGAGAAGGCCCAAGATCCATCTAGAGACTTCTCTTCCTCCTCCTCCTCCTCGCATTTCTTCATCTCACAGCCGACCCTCCAAAAACCCTAGCGAGGCTTCTACTTCTATAAAGCCCCTTCTCCATCCTCCCTCTCTGCAAATCGGCGACCCAGCGAGCCCTTTCTGATGCGGACTCCGGTTTGGGTTCTTCGAGCTTCGCCTCTTTCTTCGAAATGGTGATGTTGTTGGAATATGCAAAAATTCCTGAATGGCGTCCGTTGGGACGGATGGTTCGTATGTTAGCGTTAGTGGGTAGTGGAGAACTAGGGTATCTCGGTCTTTCCATGTGCTTGCTTGTTCGTGTTATGCTTTGACTTGGCGTAGGGTTCCGTAGTGCTCGTTGTTGTGGCTTTTCCTTGCCTGAAGAGAGGATTTTGAGCAAAGCTGCAGGCTTTATGTTTTTTTCGATTTTGGGAATATCGCGGGATTTGTGAGGTCAGTAGTAGTTGTTTCAGAGAAATTTTGTTAGGGACTACGTCCGTTAGGGACTACACGTCTGCCCCTCTAGCAGGGAATTTTTTCGATTGCTTTAGGGATGAACGAGTCCCTCACAGTGATTGTCGTCCATCTGCTTCACTTTGTCAGCAAGTCGTGTTCTTCAGTCATCTGCTGATCATTTTAGGATGGAAAATCTCACCTAGAGTTCCATTTTTTCTCATGTGTTCTAGCGTTAATACGTGTGCGATTGATTTGCTTGTGTCTTTGTGTGTATATGGATTAGCTTGAGGATTAATGTTTTGTTCAGCATAAAATTGCACTTTAACGGGTCCTTTGCTTCGATGATGATACTTCCAAAGGCTTGTTTCTCAGAAAACATTCGCAGTGGCCGCCTAAGAGCTCTCGCCTTCGCCGGGCTTGAGAGCTAATGCTGCTACGTTTCCTTCCTTGGATGTCTGAGACTATTACCCTGGAGCTTACGTTTCAATTGTTTGACAGTTGGATAGGTTTTTGTATTTGGGTTAGTTTTGCAGCAGTGGCGCTTCTCATTTCATTTTCTTTTGTCGGGTGTGATTTTTAATGATGGGGTGGAGGTTTTTGAGAGTAATGTCTTGTGTGAATGTCGTGTTAAGAGCGATTAATTCATTGACGATGACAAAGTTGAAGGCTTGTTTCTCAAAACATTGGCAGTGGCCGCCTAAGAGCTTTTACCTTCGCCAGGCTTGAGAGCTAATGCTACTACCTTTCCTTCCTTGGATGTCTGAGATTATTACCGTGTAGCATTAATATTCAATTGTTTGATAGTCAGATGTGCTCTTGGATTTTGTTAGTTTTGCAGTATGTTGTTGGGCGGGTATGATTTTCAGTGATGTGGCTGGGGTGTTGAGGATTATGTGCTGTGCGAATGTCATGTTAGTGATGAGTATTCAATCAATGATGACAAACTCAAAGGCTTGTTTCTCATAACTTTCGCAGTGGCTGCCTAAGAGCTTTCGCCTTCGCCGGGCTGGAGAGCTAATGCTGCTACATTTCCTTCCTTGGATGTCTGAGACGTGTTTACTTTGTTGACATATCAATCACTTAACAGTTCCTTGAGTAGTCTTGTTAAGGGGGTTGAAATATATCTGCTGGTGTTCTAGTTAATATTCAGCTCCATCTTTTGATGATGACACATCTGACCCCGAAGGCTTGTTTCTCAAAACATTTGCAGTGGCCACCCAAGAGCTTTTGCCTTTGCCGGGCTTGAGGGCTAGTGCTGTTACATTCCTTCCTTGGATGTCTTGTACCTTTTATTTGTACATCTACAGGAGAATTTTTGGAAGAGAGATACATCTTTAGAACCTTGGTTATTTTTTCCTTAAGATTCACAAGGGACATGCTAGTTTTTCTTGTTTAGGTTTTGATGGTTGGAAGCTGCTATTCTCTTTAGGTGTGTACAGTTTCTTAATCGTAATATTCTTAGTCAGCAAACAAGACCCGTTGAAGCTGTTAAATTGAGTAGACTTAATCAAAGACTTTCTATATCAAATGTAGTCTCTTAAACGAAGGTATTTGTGCTTAGACGGTGGCTCAAGGTTATCCTGATGAAAATCTTATATTGGAGGAGGTTCCACCTCCCTCCCCCAAAAAAAGGACCTTAAAAATGGGGGAAAAAAAAGGAAGCCCTAAAACTTATCAAGTCATTCTGTGACTTCTTTCTTCTGTTAACTTGTTACTTAAGATTCAATTGCATTTTTATGATTAATTTTAGGACCAGAAAATTCTTATGTCATTGTACACGACGAGGAAATGGCTTATCATGGCAATGAATCACCTCTTACCTTTCGAAAACTCCCAATTCCGCGAAACAAAGGACACCAAAAAACTAACGTCGCTTACTGTAAGCAACGCAGGAACAGCCACAAAGTTGATCACAAGATGGGTTTCTGGTGACCACTTATACCTTAAATATTTGGTCCAAGGATCAGCAGTTACTGATGCTCCTGACCATGAATCATTCCCCTTAGTATCATCAAATACAAAACAGAAGACTAGTCAGAATACTGTCCGCACTCGACCTGGTGATCTCCCGGAAGAAATAGCTGCAGTACGTCCATACAACAGATCAATTCCAAATGAAGAATGAAGACAACAGATAATCTTGAGCTCCGATCGCCAAATACAAGGTCCCGCAAATCTACATTTGCTAGGCAGCTACAACATCTTCTGATTGACTTCACGTTGTATGTGAGCCATGTGTCCTTGATGCCCAGATCCCAAATACCAGAAACCAGAAAACAAAGAGGATGGCCCAATATCGCGCTGGTCCGTACTTGATTCTGGTAAGTACAAACTGCAGAATCAATTCAAAAGAGAAGGCGGTACCCCTAGAATCAGTAAAAAGTTTTGGATTAAGCAAGGTGTCGAAGTCCATAAACAAAGTCAAGGACGTTAAAGCTTTGAATGGTTCTGCCGATGATAGATGCGCTTCTTCAGACAAACTTTTCCATTGGTATATAACTACTAGTCATTAAATCAAGACTAACGAACTATAAGTGCCAAACAAATATGAATTTTGTGTTTGTTATCTTCAGGAATCCTAAAGAAGTTTCCTAAACAGTTCTACCCCTATTAAAATAGTAACGAATCTGCAATTCTGTCTTCTCAAAGACAAACAAAATCAATGTGCATAATAAATATGCAAAATATAACAGTATCTGAACCACTTACAAAGCGAAAGAAGACCACGACTGTCAAGGCGCAAACGCCACCCAGAAGTATATGAAGACCACTTTTAGCAGTTTTCTGCAAATAAGAGTTGAATCTGCTCTGTCAGTTCGCGGAATCATGTCACAAGGAAACTCACTGCAACACAAAAACTAGATTCAATGCCAACAAGGCAACATATCTCAGAATTCTTTAAAAGCTTCAAATAAAAGCAAATCCTGCATCAAAAAATAGTACTATCGAGCATGTTACATTTGAAGAGATGAACATGTCCTTGCACTCAAATATAACTGCATAGACTAACCAACCTCATGGGACCATTTACCTTCCAAATTTGCTACAACCCAGTAAACCTAAATACTGCTCCATTGGCCTAGCCGATAACACAACCCCGCATAGACTACCAGTGATGGTAGCAGCTCCCATATGATTTTATCAGGTGTGCTAAGATATTAATCTTAGACAAGTGGGAGCATGCATAAGTTTATCTCCAATGCTATTAACATATAAACTCGAAAATTCCTAGCTTTTTTTCCCCTTTTCTTTTAAAATCGGAATGGAACTTTTAAAAAGTTATGGTCCAAGTTTTGATTTGTTGGATTTAGAAAGTAATTTTAGGAAACATCTGCGCATCAAATGCGCATTTATGATAGAAAAAAAAAAGAACTTTGATGTAGAGAAGTTGTGAACCAATCAGGAAATTAGGTGCATATTGAGATTTTAAACTTAACTGATTCACAAAAGAGGATTTATTGAGCAAAACTGATGGCCTATGGAGCTGGATGAATCGCATTATGTTATTTAAGTAAAGCAACTGGATGCACAAACATTGGCTCAAAGCCTGAAAGAATAGCTGCACAAATACACAGCAAAGTCTTACACAATAATATAGAAAGATAAGCAGGTCACTTCCCCCAAATTTGCAACGCTTTTATCTGATTCCACTGAATTAGACATTGTTAAAGGATTGCAATATGAAGTGTCATGCTAGAGTGATCTATCACAGCACAATAAACTTTTTCAGATTTGTTCTTGTCCGTATAGCAATCTCATCTATCGCTCCCAGATTACTGCAGCATCGTACTAGACTTGTTAATTTTTTTCGTTTCTTCTTTCCCTACATGAAGATCACGGCTGGGTTTTTTTATTGGACAGCTCACTTCCTTCCAAACATGCCAGGTTCCAACAATCTTAAGAGGCATATGTTTCGAAATCACCAAGCACTAGATAATGCAGTAACCAGAACCATATGATACGAAGGCAGTTTAAGCAGAAAAGTAAGCAGGAAAAAAGCTCAAAGCTAGCATGACTAGTAGCCTACCTTTCCAACTCGTGGGGCTATAAGCCATGCAAGAGTGACAGTTAGTAATCCTGTAGCAAGCAAAATCCCTGTACCTTCAACAGCCCATTTTGCTGCAGGATTTTCAGAAGGGCCATTGCCATTGTCTTGATTGACAATGCTTGAAGGCTGCTCAGAAGCAACTTGCGAAGCAACGTTACTCTGGCTGTTGTTGATGATGCTATTATGGTGTGGGCTAAACCACAGTGAAATCTCGCTGAGACGTTGCCTACGAATAGCAGCAAGAGCATCAGGATCAACAGTCATACCCATATGCAATTGTAAAGGGTTGGGTTCCCCGCTAGCTGTTCTTTCCCTTAACACTTCATATTCCTTCAAAGAACCGACAACCTTTTTGAAGTCAGCAATCCTTATGTTTTTGGCAACCTGTCCGCAGATTTCACAAACAGTAGATCCATGGTTAACAAACCATTTCAGCGCACAAGCATAATGTACAAGCGCAAGATCGTTCTTGCAAGAACACCCGAGCTCTAGCAACGAGTCTTCATGGTGGCCCATTTCCAAATCAGCAGCACAAACAAAAAGCTCCCCTTCAGGACTAATAACCTCAATAAATTTAGATCCTCTTCCAGCATTGTTTGCATGAGACAGGTCACTCTGGACATTGAGGGTGTTCGTGCTACCACCACTTTTTTCAGGAGAAGGCGGAGTAATACCCAAAAACCCTAATGCTGCATCTCCTCTTTGGTCAGATTCAACACACTGGCACACACGACAAAATGGCATGCCCCCTTCCTTCTCCAAACTATCACGCGAGGGAGTTTCTGAATCATCACTGTCATTAGATGAGCAGCGGTCACTCTTCACTTCAACACTGTGGGTGGTCGGTGGGAGATTGTCTTTACCCATGGTATTAGGCAAATCAGTTCCTTCTGATGTTTTAGACCATGCTAGCCAGTAATATGATTGCTGGAGTTAAATCTCGTTGTTCAGTCAGGTGTGCAATGAAAACTTCCCGCGTGTGCCAGCCAATAATGAAATTGGAACTCCCAATCCAATGAAAGATTGGCAGATCAGAATGCCGGAGCACTAACTGCAAGAGCTCAAAGCTTTCAGCACAATTCAAGGCTTTGATTTGTGCTAAAAGCTAGGAGCTGTGTATTCAGATTAAGGAAAAAAAAATATTTGATCCCACCCTAGATCCCATCCTGAAAGACAATGGCTTACACACATGAGAAATGATAAAAAGATGTCAGCAGAAGTAACAACATTCAAAAATATTTTCTGGATGAATGGGTCACAAGAATTGCAAACTGTAAATGCTGGATAGTACATCTATTGCCACCCTGAATGGCATGCCCCTTATATTGCCACTTTGACGTGCCTTCATATATCTTGAGGTTTCCGTTCGAATTGCACGATAATCTAGGGCCAGTTTTACATCTCTCTCATTCACATCCCATGCCCAACATACGTGCTATTCCAAGTTCCTACCAAGCCAAAGTTTGATTCTCAATTCAAAAGAGTTCCCTTTTGCACAAATGGAATCTAGATCTAGAGTCACAAAACATATTACTACATGAATCAGAGGATTTTAGTAAAAGAGGAGGACCAACCAATGGATAAAAGAGTTGGGCGAAACTGGCAAACCTGACCGCTTCACCAAAAAGAAAGGCAAAAAAGAAGAAGCGGACAATACCAAACAGACAGAATCTCCATAACAAGAGAAGCCGATGCAGCAGAGAGGGAAATCAGCTCCCTTTACCAAACAACTATGCCCAATTACATACAAAACGAGGATTCCACGAACAATTCCCTATGCTCCCGCATACGGCACGAGGATTCGATCAAACAAACAAAAGCGACCCCCCTCGTAGATATCAAACACAGAATCCAGGGGGCTAAACTCGCATCGTAGAGACCGAGGAATAACATAGATATAAACGAACCAACCGAGCGATTCGAGCAGAACTTGGAACCCCCACAATTGAAAAGGAACTGCAAAACAAAACGAAAGAAATCGCACCCAGATGGAGTTTCACGAGCCCTCCGCGCGGGGGCTCGCTCTGGGGCGACGAGATGGGAAAACAGAAGAGAAACCGCACCTTCTCTCTCTCTCTCTGGTGGGACGGCGATGATGGGATCGATCAGTAACTCATTTTTAAGCAGGAGGGTGGCATTTACACAGTAGAGCACACACAGAGAATCCGAATCCCTCTCTTTCACTCTTTTGTCTGCATTATCTACCACACAGCACAGTGTGAATGTGAAGTCATCTTTTTTCTATCTTTTTTTTTTCTTTTCTGCCTTCGTTTCATTTTAGTCCCCCTTCATTTTCCTTTTAGAGAATATCCGCATAACAAGCATTTATCTTTTTTCATTAATGTCTTAATTTTATCTGTTCTCAAAATTTCTTTTTTTTTTCATGTTGAGGGGGGTTGATCCTTTTTGTCTCAGTGGGTTTTCTTTTCGGGTGCTTTTCTCTCTGTTTTCATCTCCGTTTTCTTCTGGGTGTGGCTGGGCTCCAGTCGTCTTCTGTTTGCAGTGGCAGTGTATCTAGTGTCCAATTCATTGGATGCTCCCTCTCGGTCCTGAGTTGTGATGTGGGTCTCGTCACCTTTTCTTTTTGCCCCACTTCCTTCGTTCCCAAATTGATGGGATATTCGAGCAAATTGATTGCCCTGAGGAACTTCTTGGGGGAGGAATTCTTGCCCAATCCCGGGTCCATCGGAACTAAACAAACGTCAATCTCGGTGCACTCGACGATCGTGATAGAGTCAGAAGAGTCAAAAGCATGAGAAGGGTCAGATATTTGTCATAGGAAATGAGATAGATGTATGACATTTGAACATTATCCACTTCCTACCGACGGAAATTGTTATTCATTTTTTAATATATCATATTTCGTGCATCTCAATAATTTCACGCTCATGAAATATTTTTTGCTTTAATAAAGTGTTGGTTCGCATTTTACACCGTTCCTACTCCGCTTAAGTAATGAGGTGCACACAATCTAAAAAGTTTAATAAATTTTAGAGGATAGCCACGACACATCTTTTACACATTATGAACGACAAAAATCGTTATACAGAATTAGTATTTTCGCGCATCCGAGAATTTCGCATTCATAATCTGCAGCAGTTTTCTCATTATCTTGATTTGATATGTCCATGTAAAGCAACTCACTACACTACACTAAATTAAACTTTAACGGGCTCATAAAAAATGAGCCTTTGGTTCCCCCATAAGTTTTACTTTTGCCCTTTTTCCAACCCGAAAAATAGGTTGTCCTTTTTAAGAAAGTTCCTAGAAGTTCCCAAATTAAACTCGATTGATGACTCAAACTGCCCGGTCCCACTTTCGACGTCTTTCGTCCATATTAGCAATCTTCCACATCTACAGCCAAACAAATAAACCCAAGAAAAAAAGAAAAAAAGAAAAGAACAGATAAATCTTCCTCAACGTGCCTCAATCAAGAAGACAGAATCCTTTTCTGGGGTAGATAACGAGATTAACGACCGCAATTTGCCAACGCAAGGAATAAGCATAAACCAGAGTTTAAAGTAAAGAACCCCTGTCGGAGATTTCCACCCATTAGAAGGAATACCATTTCTAACTCCTTCAAATTACCCAACAACAGAGGGAACAAGAAACGCCCCCGCCCCCATCTCACAAGCTATTCCAATTCGAAATTCTTTGCTCCCAAGCTAGACATCAGCATAAATCCTTGCCAATCATTCGCTTCATCATGCAAGGAACCCGCCCTATAATTGCCCTCGACCTGGTCTTTTTGCTGTTGGGTCTGAATAACAATCGGACAAAAACAGTGACAGGTTTGAGTTTGTCCAAGAACATACAATTCTTGCTCATTCATCAGTTATAATTAGAGAGAGTGAGACAGAGAGAATGAGGAAAGAGAAAGTGGGTCTGGTGGCGTTGGTGATAATAGTGTCGAGCTGGTGTGTTTCTCCCGCTTCTTCTTCTTCTTCTAGAGGTGAGATGAGCAGAGGCAAAGCACCCGTGACTTTCGGGTCGCCGTCATCGTCGCTAGCTCTCAATCGGGTCGGGTCATCCGTTGTCTTTTCACTTCACGGCAATGTTTTCCCAACTGGGTACACTTCTTGACCTCTCTTCACTTCAGTTCAGTGTTTCATTTATCAGCCACACAGAGAGAGAGAGAGAGAGTGACGTACCTGCACTTTAGCTCCTTCAAATAATTCTTGAATTCCTGCGTGACTCTGTACTGTGTTGTTGATGTTTAGAAAGCACGGGTCATCTCTCACTATTTAACTGTGTTTGGTGATAATAAAAATGTCTTTTTTCCTCCAAAAAACAATGAAAGTTTCAACAGTTTGGCTAGTTACTGCGTTGTATTGCTGTTTCGTTGGTATGATGGCCTGAAGATTCATCCAATCCAATGTCATGGTGACCTTTGTCTCCGTAAGTGGTAACCATAGAGGCTATTATCACCCCATTTAGGAATTTCCTGAAGTTTCAACATGTTGATCATCAAAATAAATCTTTCATGTCAAGGGAAAATTGCTTGAAAGATTCTATATGGTCACCGTCGCATCCAACCGTATCTTTTCTTCGAAAGGGGAAGTTGCGTTTTTTTCAGTTTCCATATATTTCCTTTTTATAGGTCATAGAGATCCATTGCTTTTCTTAACTTTCTTGATCCCCGGCTGTTTTCTCAATTGTTAACTTCATTCTCACTTTGCCTGTCATTCATTTCTGTCCCTTTCACTTTGCTAATTGGCTGTTCAATCTGTTGAAGCGTAATGCTCCATCTCTTCATGCAATAATCAGATCTGAAGGTTATAAAAGCTTGCGTATTTGCTAACGCTGATGATTAAGTGAACTGCCTATTTCAGGTCTTATAACACAACCATTTTTGTTGGGCAACCACCAAAGCCTTACTTTGTTGATCCTGACACTGGTAGTGACCTCACATGGCTCCAATGTGATGCCCCTTGTCGACGATGCACCCAGGTAAATTTTAGTCGTTTACGGGTGTGGTATCGACATGTTTCTCAAACCTATGAATGCTGATTAATAATCTTAAAACTTTGCTGGGATGTTTGTTTCGAATGGTCTCATGATGTTATGTGAGGTGATAAGTCCTGATACCTTCCCATCATTTTCTTATTGCAGACACCACATCCCCTTTATCGACCCAACAGCGACCTAGTAATCTGCAGGGACCCAATTTGTGCGTCCTTGCATTCAGGAGACTACAAATGTGACCACCCGGAGCAATGTGACTACGAGGTTGAGTATGCAGACGGTGGCTCTTCTCTTGGTGTACTCGTAAAGGATGACTTTTCCTTCGAGTCCTACGGCGGCGGGTTTCTTAGTGCTCGTGTCGCCCTCGGGTTGGTAACTTCACATGCTCTCTCAATTATGTTTGGCCAGGCTTACTGATTATACCAACTCAGCATTTTATCATACCGTGCTTTCTTTTGGCCACACTGGAATTTCTTCATTTATGTCAGTCAGAGCCTGCTCAGATCAATTTTGCCTTTGCAACCGTTTCTTAAGTGGTGATAGTTCCTCTACAGATGTGGATATGATCAGATCCCCGGTCGATCCAATCCTTTCTTAGACGGAGTGCTTGGGCTCGGTAAGGGCAAGTCCAGCATTGTATCACAGCTAAGTAGTCAAGGTTTGGTGCCAAACGTACTAGGCCACTGCTTGAGTGCGCGTGGTGGTGGATTTCTCTTCTTCGGCGATGATCTTTATGACTCCTCCCGCATCATGTGGACACCTATGTCTCGTGATTACTTGTATATTCTCTGTTCTTCCACTTTTTCACCTTGTAAATATCTCTCGTCTTTCATTTACTAAAGTTGAACTTTCTTATATGTATCCAGAGAGCACTATTCTCCTGGGACTGCGGAGCTCCTTTTTGCAGGGAAAGCTACTGGACTGAAAAATCTGTTGTTAGTAGTCGATAGCGGGAGCTCTTATACTTACTTTAGTTCCCAGGCATATCAAGCCTTCGCTTTCGCGGTGAGTTAGAGAGAACTGTGAACTAGTATGTGAAAATCAGGGACACAATTCAACATCATACTTAGCACGTCACTACTTACGTCCAAACATATAACCATCTTTCCAGGATTTTCAATTGTGCTCGAGTTTTATGGAGTACTATTGCCTATTAAGTTTAAGAAGTAACACCTTTCACCAAAAAAATTGAGAGATCACGCCATAAAGAACTTCTCTCTTCTTTCAGGTGAAGAAAGAACTAAACGGGAAGCCCTTCACTGAAGCATTAGATGACCCCACGCTCCCACTCTGCTGGAAAGGCAGGAAACCTTTCAAAAACATCCGTGATGTGAGGAAGTACTTCAAGCCCTTTGCACTCAGCTTTAATAGCGGTGGAAGAACCAAAAACCAATTTGAAGTCCCCCCTGAATCATATTTGATTATATCGGTCAGTAAATGCCTTCATCTATCAAAACTCTGGCAAGTTAAATATGTACGTTTGTTGTTAACTGCAATGGTTTTGACAGTCCAAGGGAAATGTTTGCATGGGAGTTTTAAATGGAACTGAAGCAGGGCTCCAAAATATGAATGTGATTGGAGGTAAGAGTCTTCCATATGGTGGCATTTTGATCAAAGGAATCAGTTTTGCACGTGAGACATTGTCATAGAAAAATTGAAAGGAAGCAAGTCATTGAACATACAATTAGACAAACGATAAAATGTCCTCGAAGATCATATCCATTCAGATGTACTGCACTATCACGCCGAAGCAGATTAATTTCATTTCATTTCATTTTAATTTTTGTATCTACCCTTGTTCGTCGGTTTTGCAGACATATCGATGCAGGACAAGATGGTAATCTACGACAACGAGAGGCAACTGATAGGATGGGCTGCTGCAGATTGCAGTCGAAATCCAAAGTCCAGAGCCACCGTAGCCTGAATAACAAGGAGCTCCTCATCGTATCTCTGTACTTCCAGATCAGAATAATGGAAGCGCTGTGCTTCAAACCAAGCCTTCGCTTAAGAAGCTTATCATTGCTAAGTTACTTGTAAATAAGCTAGGACTAACGTTTTCGTTTTTCTTACTGTACTGGATGTTGTGTGTACAGAAAAATTGTTTGCGAGTATACCCCGAGCGAACTCAAATACAGCCACGCTTAATAAGTAATCCCTGTTGAGGATAAGTAGAAACTGATCTTTATTCATACTCCCAACTTCTTCTTCAGTCCAAAGTTCCAGATTTTATTTACCTTCAGTTAAGTGAAACTCAAGCCTAGAGGCATTCTTTTGGTGTCTTAAATTTGGAAGACCTGCACTTTTTACTGCAATCTTTTCTTGTTTAAGTTGACATCACATTCTTCTTATAGTTGACTTCTAATAATGTAATGATATAATGGTCATCCCGCAGCCCATGTGAAGAATTCTACACCAACCCACTGAGAAAATTTCAAGTTAGAGCCATTTCTAATTCCACCGGATGTCAATACTTTTGCACTTTCAACCCACCCCAAATCACATGGGGAAAGATGTTTGACCTTTATCCTTCACCTGATGAGCTTTAAAACTCGAAATGAATGGTCAAAACTTCATTAGAGATAAAACTGTTTAATCATCTGTATATACATATTATCAAGTTTTGTCCAACCCATGAACATTGATTACACCAAACCAAAGCCAAACTCCAGCTATGCCCCTTAACAAATGAACAGTCTTTATACCATTCTGATTTCTGACCGCTATAAGAACTGGAACCAAGTCCAACGTACAACATACATGAAAGAATTGAATACAATCCTTTGGACATATAGAAGAATGTTCTCTCTACATGAACAAGATCAAACATTATCCCAGGCCTCCACGACGAATCAAGGCAACTGCAGCAAAATCCGTCTGCACCTCTTGAATACTTACCATCTTTTGTCGAAGTTCAGCACACCCATCATAGCCAACCCAACCCATTGAATTTGAAGACTGCGATGATCATAGGTTTCTACTGCTAACCTAACAAGAATCTAATACTAACCTAACAAGAATAGGGTGAGATGCATCCAAGAATCTCATGTTCTGGCCTCCCTTTTTTGACTCTCTTTTTTTTTTTTTTTTTGTGGGATCAGAATGGTTTCATGAAGATGTCCTGCAATGGCGAGACCTGAACTGGCTGATATGGCACTTGAGGTCCAAAGGGTTCGTCTAAGAAGCTATCGATGAACTCGAACGCGCTGTCGAGCTCATTCCATTTAGGATCACTCTGGACCTCCTTCTCGCACATGAAATCAGGTGACACCGCATGCTCCGAGCAGCTCGAATCCGTGTGCAACCTTGGAACCGAATCCGAGGTGTCCATGTGTAGAAGATCGTTGGTCATTGGGGACTGCACGAGTTGGGACAGCGGCGTTGAGTATAAACTCTGGTTGAGCATCCACGGCTCTGGCTTCTTATCTTCCATTTCCGGGAACAGCACAGGTTTTTGGTCCGACAGGTAATGCTTCTCTATCTGACCTTTCTTGTTGTATATTCGACATAAGACCCAATCGTCAAGCTGCAAAAATAGCATATTTAAGTTCTTATTAGCCAAGATTTAGAGGATTGATTTCTGTCATCTATTTAATGGTCATAAACCCAATCCACGACCTAAAACTTAGCAATAACACAGGGGAAGAAACAATTACCCTCAAGTTCTTGTTCTTCTTGGTGGCCGATCGGTCAACATTTGCCAGACGGTACTCATGCATGATCCAATTGGTTTTCACTCCCTTAGGAGCTTTTCCAGCATAAAACACCAATGCCTTCTTGATGCCGAGCGGCTTGGGCCGTCCGATCGGCTTGTCAGCTCCGGTAGCTTTCCAGTACCCAGTACCGGCAGCCCTGTTTGGCCGTGAACCGTTTGGATATTTCCGGTCCCTCGGAGAAAAGAAGTACCACTCCTTTTCACCATACAAAGCCATGTCTGCACACAAACAGATAAGGTCGAATACATATCAGCAGTGGAATTAGGCAAGTGGCTGGGGAAAAATCGTCCAGATTTCAGCCAAACGTGTTGAAAAATTCACATTTTTCTTTTGAACCACGCGTTTGTTTAAATCATATCAACCATTCAACATGAAAATCATTTCAGATAAGCATGGGAATGAGTGGCTCAGAGGAGTTCAGCTCAGCAAGAATTCATATTCCCTATTTTGCACCTTTTTTTTTTTTTTTGGCCTAGATCTCACAAAATCAAATCTGTGGAAACAAAAAATCCATTCTTCTTTTTAACATTTTATCGATTAAGCACAATCCAAGAGAACAGCAACGAAATCGATCCAAAGAAAGGACCAGAATCTCATGTCTGTGACTGCTCAGAACAAGAGAAAAAACCCAAATGAATCAGAGGATGTAACACAACAGAGAAAATGCTTAGATTTGCATAAAGATCCACTAACTGTTCATAACAGCACCGACCCAACATCAAGAATCGATCACCCATGTAAAGAAACGAACCATCCAAACAACCAACTCTGCATGAACACCCATAAAAACCACAACTTTAGAACAAGAAAAAGCCCAGGACTTTTAAGCACCTGGAAGCTGCCATGGATCGAACTTGTAGAGATCAATCTCGGCAATGATCGGGACGCCGATGGTCTCAGAAGCGCATTTCGGAAGCAAGTAGTGGTTCACCAGTTCGTCGTCCGTTGGGTGGAACCTGAACCCAGCTGGTAAGTTCAACTCAGCCTTCATTCACCTTCTCCCTTTCTCTGTGACCTTCCTTCTTCTGGCTCGAGTGGAAAAGACGGAAACCCGAGAAGCTTCGAACCCGGAACCTTTGAACGAATGAATCAAATGGAGCGAGACGGAAGGGCCGGGGGGGCGAGAGGGGTTTTATATATTGAGAGCTAGGGGTGCTCGTATGTCGAGCATTGACACATGGGAAAGGACAATATGAGAGAAGGGTGCTGGAGGATGCATCTTAGGAGAGAGGGAGGAACTAGACGCAGCCTTTGACTGAGACACGTGTCCGAGGTTGAGTGGCATGCCAGCGCAGCACGTGTGAGAGCGGGCGTCTCGGGAGGATGTAGGTCATCGCTTACATCAGCTAAACTGGCCGGTTCTCAAAGTCGGCTCAAACTTTCCGCTGGGGCAGCATTGACTGGTTGCCATGATGTGGTCTCTTGTCCTTTTCGTCTGCTCTTCCTACGTGGACCTTTGTAGATGTTGTGGCGCACATGCTCCTAAAAACATTCTACGTGGTCGATCAAATATCAGAATGATTTTTATTTATTGCTTGGTCGATTGGAGCACACTTGTATTCGAGGAGTTTCGTGGGTTATAACTTGTGGTAACTCCGATCCAGTTTATGCTCACGTAAAAACGGCTTATTTCGAAGCTTATTTTCAAATAGAAATGATCGATTCTAGAGTGTGCATATATTGATGCCGATTCGTATCTTTTTAAACCTAAACATGTCCTATAGTTTTTAGTACTAAACATATTGATCCGATTCGGCTTGATTCTAGAATCAACTCAGGAACTGGCTGATTGCTTTTTAATTCATTTTTTCCTTATTTCTTGAAAGGACAAAATTTTCCTATTAATTTACTAAATTGCCAAAAGTAAAACATCACATCATTTACTTACAAATGAAACAAATAGCTTGTGGTGATGGGATCTAAAGTGGATAGATTCCAGACTTTGAATTTGAAACCTATCCTATCAAGGTTCCTGATTTTTGGAACGTGTAACTTATCCCGTGAATCCCCGAAATCGACTACGGTTTCAAGGCTAGTTCAGTCAAATTCCCAAATGCCGGACCAAATTCATAGACCTATATATTCAAAAAAGGAGATGGTATACTAGCTCCAATCTAGAATTTTTTTTTTTTTCAATCGTGATTTTGGAAGGTCAAGCATTGACCCTATTTAAACATAAAAAAATTGGCTCCATGAGAAGTTATGTTACCTTCTAATCATCTAGAGAATTATTTTCTAATTCGTTTATGAATTTGATTAAATATGGAAGGTGATAATACTTGCGAAAGAAAGAACTTCACGGATTACAAAAGTATCTTACATCATTGTCCCCGTTGCAAATTGCAATGATTGGTAGATCTTATCAAAGCTTAAATTCTGGCATGAAGGTTGGTTTTAGGGTAGTAGCCAGTTGGAGGAGGAAAATTCAAAATTCGGCTGTATTAATCCCAGAAATGTCTAAATGAAATCTATACAGGCATCTCCATTTATCAAAATGTAGACTCGTCATAGTTGGACCAACTTTTGTATTTTCGTTTTGGTCCTATCATTATTTTTTTTTTGGGGGGGTCAGAGGTCCTATTAAATTTTGATTGATGATCGATCTACTTACTTTCCTTGGTAAGAGGAATTTTTATCTACTATTTTACTTATGTGGACGATTATACCGCTATGTGAAAGTGCCATGTATTCATTCTACACCTATCAAAATGAGTCATATTCATTTTTTAACTTTATTATACTAATTAGTTATATTCAAAAAATGTGCCATAAATGAGTTTAAACCCACCATTGTAGGTTATAAACGAGTTTCATATAGGTGTTAAATGGGTTCACAACTTATTAGACTTGATCCACCTCTATACTTTCTCTTCACTCCCCCCCCAAACCGGTTGCTCTTTGGTTCGCTCAATCCGTGCTTTCATCTTAAGTTTGGGTATAAGTTTTCCTGAGTTAGGTTAGTTATTGAAGTGTTTTAGCAATGTGGATCGGATCGGGTATGTATTGCTAATTTGTATTGCATGAAAATGGATTAAAAAAGATTAAATAGGTCTATTTGGGTAGAACTATTTTTTACCCGACCCACCCATATGATAGGTCTAATTTAATCATATATTTCTATATATTACAAATTTCCACAGTCTGTTAGGTGAGATGGCATAAACATTATTACTAGGCGCTTGGCCCGGCAGCAAAGGGGGTCGGGGTGGTGCACTTGCAAGAGGTCCGGTCTTCAAGTTCCGAAAATTGCAAAAGTGAGAGAGTGATAGTGTAGGGTAGAACATATGATAGGATAGACAGGGAAAAAAAAAAGATGGCACAAATATTAAATGAAAAGTGAGCATGGCCTATCTTCGATGTATGAGAGTCCAACTCGCACATTGTCGTTAGATTTAGGGACGAACAAAAGAACTGAACCTAATCGCCCAATCCTAGGCGATTCTCGGTTCCTAAAATTTAGAATCGATAAATTTCGATCCCAATATAGGTATGGATCCATCCATCCGGGCTATTTGAATCGGATTGATTTTCTTTTTAATTCTTATTGATGGGTTTTTAAATACATGCCTTGTATTGATTTAGCCTATCCATACATAGCTCTAGAGTAAACATGTAGATTTGCATTAAAAAAAATAGCATATTAGTTGTGACTCTTGTGAGGACAAATCTTCACATCAACAAGTGTCTAGCACAATGTCTAAATGGTATAGTATGCGCCCTTCATCATAATGGTCCGCCAGTTAAACGAGATCGAGATTTTTTTCATTGATTTTTGACTCACTAATTCTTGCAAAACTTGAACATGGCACGTTCAAGGCTTCGATTTTTTGTCATCATAAAACTCACCAAGATCATAATAAAGGAGACACGGTCGGTCATTGGACCCACCCGCCGCTCGATTTTCTAATGGGTCCAAGACTAGATGAGATTCCCATTTTCATAAATTGCAAACTAGCCTACTCTAGAAATGATCATCCCTAATTAGATTTCGTGGGGCTGATCTCAAATGTCAACCGGGTCTGGTGACGTGGACCAATCATATGCAGGAGCATCGTGGCTTCCATCCATTGGCTACCGATGAATGGGAAAGCACACGTCAGCGATGTTTGCATACGCAGGCAAAACGCACGAACGTCATCTCTCGCGCTATGCTTAGGTTGACAATTGTCCTCATTCACCGTCTTCCTCTCCCAAGCAACCTCTCTCTCCCTATCTCAACATTGACAACATGGACCCCACATTGACCATTTTGCCTCCTCCACGTCTGATTTTTTTTTTTTTTGGGTTTTTTACTATTACACGTTCTAAATCTACATTTACAATTTCCTACTTTGGTTAGAACGTTCGAACTAGAGTTATACGTCTCAAAGCTCAGCCATGAGAATATATATATATCGAGCTGGTGAGGGGGCCGCAAAAGTCTTATTCGAAACGACACAATCTTAACCTAATGGAACGTGATGTGTAATGTCCAATTTCGAATCGATTCAACTCATTGTTAAAGCGACAGAATTATGTCATTTAATTGAAATAATGTCCAAATCAACATCATACATTGTATGTAATCTATAAAGTGTCCAATCCAAAAAAAAAAAATATGCTGTGTGCCTCCACTAGATATGAGCGTGTTGAGAAGCACTACAAAAAGCTTAAAATATTCAAAGAATATATTCTAGACTATCTTGGGACAGACATATAAATGTACATGGGAGAATGATATCCAGTGGAAGCTCCATATGAGGATGACGCGTATTAATTAAACTAGCTAGTTGTGACTATCGGATCCTTTCCACTACTGGTCTTGTCTTTCTTCACCATCAATGCCCAAAATAGCTAAAGGGACAGAAATATCGCTCGACAGAGATTTCATGGATGGATAGAATCCCCATCAATTTCTCGACGTAGATTCGGGGTAGAATGCCCTACAGACAATGTGGTCATAAATCGACACATGTCCAATTTTCAAATCCCGACAGATAGTTTCGTATCTAGCGTACACGTGACGTTTAATTTGCGTATCACCTTAGCTTTGTCTGGAGTGTTTTATAGGTCCGAAATTCACCGATCTAAAGTATGCTTTCGTGTCAAAAAGAAGAAAGAAAAGCTAAACAATTTTTTTTTCCTTTTTTGGTGAAATGGAGGCTCCAAGAAAAGGCTTTCTTCTCCAAGGAACTCAAGATGACCCATGTGACCACTTTGGTTGTTGTAAACCACACGTGATTTTCCCTTTAGCTTGAACTCAACGGATCTTGACCATTTGTTTTGTCAAATAACATCCCCCCCCCCCCCCCAAACTGTTCCTCAGGCCTCGCTCATTTTTTTCATTTTACATAAAATTGAAGACTTTGGTACCCATCACGGGCATTTGGTGAGAATCAAACCTTTTGATGTCGGCGTAAGCCACAGTCAGGCCTTGCTGGTGGGCTACGAGGCCAGCCTCCCTCCAAGTATAGTCGCTGTCGGAAAGGACGAAGCTCGATTATGACTGACGGATTCTTAATCATAAAAAAAAAAAAAAAACTTTGGCAAATTTTCGTTCTCGTGTCAAGGGTCAATGAATCGTCACTGTTGCCTCATGCCTGCAGGTGGAGAACGATCCGACGCATTTGACCATTGTGGAAATCTCTACTCATTTCTTTTTTGGCCTTTGCGAATTAAATATTACATATAAACAAATTGTCTAGGATTTAAAAATTGAAAAAAAATGAAAATTGCCATTGGTTGGCGTGACGTATTGCATGACGTAAATCGCGGATTTGAGGATAAGGTCAAGGAGAACGAGGAGGAAGCTGCTCGGTGAGTTCCTCGGCCCAAAACCCTCGATGCTAGAATCGTCTAACCAGGACGAATTCAACATCGGGGTGGGGCCTCCCTTTCTTTCAACACGGACGGATCTTTGTCCTAATTATTTCTTTCTTGTCATCATCGTGTCCGGAATGCTCGCCAAAAGAGGGTCCACCAAAACCAAATTTTTTTTTTATAACAATTAAAATAAAATTTCAACCCAACAAAAATATATCATTAATAATTTTCTTTGGAAATGGGACTTTATTAAAAAAAAAAAGTTATCTTAAACTCGACGGTGCAAAGATTATATAGTTTTAATGAATTTGAAAGAAATTACATTGAGAAGTAATCTATATGAAACTCGCAACGTGTCTATTTGTGTCATGGATCCTCAATGTATAATTGCTTAGTTCCTCATATTAAACCCTAAACACCCTCGTTCGGGTCAAACCCAACAAAATATATCAGTGATAATTTTCTTTCTTCAACGAGAGACTTCGGAAGTGGGGCTTTATTAAAAAAAAGTTATCTTAAACTCGACGGTGCAGGGATTATATAATTTTTTTTTTCATTATTGATGTGCTTTTTTTGGGGGTTTATTTGTAGTCTTGTTTGGCGGGATAAAACAAAAAAATTTAATCTGCGGAAAAAAAGAAAAAGTGGGGATGCGACCCGACCATGTTTGTCTCGTCCCACTTGCGTGTGGGGGCCACAGAGATGGGAACATGGAAAATGTCGCAACCAAAGACATGCCGATACATCGCGACATTTGTAACTTTCATTAAAAATTGTCTGCCTCGAATCCTCATCGGCTACTGTGATGGCCGCTACATGCCACGTGCGTCGTATCTTTTTGTTTATATATATTTTTTTGTGTAAATATATAAATTTTGTTAAATTAATAACGTCAATTAAATCTACAATATCATGTTAACAACAACTGTAACGAAGAGTGTAAAAAAAAAAAATCTTAAATCTACTACATTAATTTTGATTAAAAAAAAACCTATTATATCGATGACAATTCAATCATAAGCTTTTTAATTGTGCCAATTTAATCTTAAACATTTTACATTTATGACAATTGAGTCCATTCGACCAAAGGCCGGTGTCCACGTCAGCAATTTCCAATCAAAATTGACCCGATCGACTCGATTAGCATAAATGCAAAAGATTTAAGATTAAATCATCACAATTAAAAGGTTTAGGACTGAATTAGCATCAATACAATAGATTTATGATTTTTTGGACACTTTTTCCACAATTACGTGTAGCAATCTCTATCTCGACAAACATGTTCTATACGAGTCCTATATTGGTTGGAGAATGACTTCTAAATTGAGAAGCCCAATGGGAAAGTTAGACAGACGAGAACAAAGTCAAACGGAAAACAAGAGAATCGTTATTATATAGAATTTCCAAACTCCTAATATTTTGCATTTATGTCAATTGAGTCCATTCGACCAAAGGCCGGTGTCCACGTCGGTAATTTCCAATCAAAATTGACCCGATCGACTCAATTAGCATAAATGCAAAAGATTTTAGACTAAACCGTCACAATTAAAAGGTTTATGACTGAATTAGCATCAATACAATAGATTTAGGATTTTTTTTGACACTTTTTCCACAACTACGTGTAGCAATCTCTATCTCGACGAACATGTTCTATACGAGTCCTATATTGGTTGGAGAATGACTTCTAAATTGAGAGGCCCAATGGAAAAGTTAGACAGACGAGAACAAAGTCAAACGGAAGATAAGAGAATCAGTCTTGTATAGAATTTACAAACTCTCAATATTGTATTCATTACAAATTTCACATAGGGTACCGATCCTCCAATGTTAATACAAGTGGAGAAATTGCGATTAAAAACCAAAAGGTCTCATACGTGCATGGACGACAACGATTCAATACTTCAAAAAGATTTGCACGTACTTTTCGGGAAGAAAGCTGTATGGATAATAACGTTTCTCGAGCCAATGCTTTAAAAAATAAGACGATGGAAACTCCATACGAAAGATGGATGGAAGATAAGGACGTGAACCCATGTGTGAATTACGATCTCTGGCTTGTTTTTTTCCCCCCAAGTAATGAACATGTGAATGCGGAAACATCATCATCGATGGGTGGCTTGCATTGAATATTTGACAACCCAATTAAGATTTGATTGGCTAAAAAGTCCAACGCCTCTACGGCATCCTTGACCAAAACTCACCCTTTCTGTCAAAGGCCTCGGTCAAAGGAAGCTCTCAAAATTGATGGGCATACCACCCTCATTCGACCAATCATCTCGCCTCGATTCTCTCCAGCTACCCAAAAATGGTTCGTGACCTTTCGTGCACTCCATTGATTGGTTTATGGATTTCGGGGGACCACCATGTGATATAACTTTTCTAGAGATTCATGCATGTTCCCGAGTGAGGGATAATTCGCTAGCAATCCTAAAACTTATCACTAGAGCGCAATTAAATCCTAAAACTTAAAAAGAAGAAGAAGTTAAATTAAGTCTTAAGATTTGTCACGAAAGTACAATCGAGTCCTAAAACTTTCAAAAAGTGCAATTAACGAAATGACTTGATTTCACCAATTTGACAAGTTTAGTTTTAGGACTTAATTTTGTATATTTTGAAAGTTTTAGGACTCGATTGCACTTTCATAACAAATTTTAGGACTTGATTTGTATCTTTTGAATGTTTTAGGACTCAATTGCATTAAAGTGACAAGTTTTGAGACTTGATTACATGTTTTGAAAGTTTTAGGCCTTAACAAAAAAAAAACTTGAAAACACTTTTCTTAGATTTTCAAGCCTCTTTGAAAATAATAAAAAAAAATTGAAACAAATGAGACAACAAAAATTTTTTTTTATTGTTGGAAAAAGGAAACTCATCCACTAAACAATTTTTAGGGTTATAAAATAGCTCAAGTTATACATTAACAAATACCTTTAGTGTTCCTAGTTTAATTAAATAGATTTGGAAATAACATCCCTCTCAAGACTTTGAAAATAAAGTTACTTACTCCTAATGGAGAGGTTTAAATTTTTCCCATAGTACTTATTTAATAAAGCTTAAGAAGTGCTCGCCCTAAGAATACTCTTTGGCATTGATTCATAATATTAATGAAAGTTCCCGTGGCTCATATAATATTAGTGAAAGTTCTCATGACGAAGCTCCACCATATCTTTCAAGATGTCAATATTGAATTGAGAAAAAGAACATGTTCCCACTCGAGTTTGATTTCATTGGCTGTCGTATAGATTTGTTTAATCGTCCTAGTGATGAGCTTGGCCTGCACCGTTCAATGTGCCAATTAGTGAAGTTGGGAAAAAAAAAAATGTTCTACGTGGACAAGCTGGAGCCCGGCGACCCAATCAAGGCATCGCTGAGGTTGCTTGATCCAAGGTGAAATAGATCTCGCCTGGATGAAGCCTGCCAGCGTCGAGCGACCCTGGACAAGTTGGAGTTCGGGGAGCATCAACCAGAGTCCACGAAACTGCAGCAAGGCCTGTTGAGGTGGCACGACCCCATCCAAGATGGCGCCAAGGTTGCTTGACCCAATGTGAGACAGATCTCGCCTGGATGAAGCTTGCCGGCACCGAGCAACCATCAAGTGAAGCATGCCCGTGCGACCCTCGGTGAGTGTCGGCCATGGGCGGCCATGACACTTGTCAAGGCTCATCGAGATTGCACGCCCCTAGCCAAGGTGGCACTGAGGTCCCTTGACCCAACACGAGACAAATCTAGATTGGTCAAGCGTTTCAATGTTAAAACCCAAAGATATTGGGGACTTGCCTTAAAATTTGAGCATTTCAAAGCTCAAATTTGCACCTAAAATCCGTGAGATTGTGTTACCAAACACTAAAATTTTGGCTTAAAGATGATTGTAGATGCCACGCCAAGTTGAAAAGGTTATCTAAAGAATAAGGGAGTGGCCGTATGATACTTAGGGAAGGGACGAGGAAAAGTCATGGAATTTGTTGTTTTATGTTGATAAACTTCGAGTCTGCATGCATAGTGATTTTTCAAAGATAAAAAGTTAGAGGACCGAATTGCACAAATGCTAAAACAAAGAGTGCCATTTATGTACTTAACCGAAATATAAAAAATGCCATTGGTGCTTTACACTGTGTTTTAATTGGGAGGAAGTGAAAAGGATAAGTAAATTGGAAAGTTCTACATTCCATCTCGGTACTTTCACTACTTTTCTAATCCGGTTCTGGCACTTCAATATTAATCAAGTCCTTCTACTTATGCATCTAATTAAGTACCCAGCACAAACCCCTTTAAAGTTCAACTAACATGGCCATTAGCTGGAAATCGCTAATGTAGGCATCGATGTGGCACGACCGACGCCGACATAAATAATTTTATTTTTTTATAATGTTTGAATATTTTTTCAAATTTTTTGGTGCAGCACATCTTTTGGAACAAAATGTTTTAGCTGTTGTGCCTTTTGGAATGAAATTGTTCATTGCACCATTTCATGTAATAGTGTGACATAGCAACCAAACGAGACAATTTTTTTTTTTATATATTTTGTCAAACCAAACGAGACAATTGTCTAAGTGTTTTTTTTTTTTTTGTTGGTCCAACAATTTTCTAAGTTTGACTTACCCATTTTTTACTCCTTTCCTGTTCTTCTCCTCCAAAACAAAGATGTACATAAACGAATACATTGTATGATACAATAGTCAATCACAATGAATGGTGTTGGTAAATACGTTATACGTAATGTATGACATAAGTTAGCACTGGAATTGAAAAGATGTGATGATGTTAAGACCGAATGGTTTCAAGAAAGAGTAGACCATATTGGCCTTTTCCTTATCGAGAATTTTCTATGTTATTTGATTAATTAATGCGCATGCGCGTTCTGAACCCAACGCATTGTCACTACCATCACTTGACATGGAAGTCATGATTAGCTTAATTGAAAGGGAAATTAATGAGTTTTTCTTTACGGCTCTTGTCTACTTTAGACAGGGACTTGAAACAACCAATCTCCGACCATTTTCATTACTATAACCGTAGAAAAGACTCCACTAATCTTTTGTTCCTGAGTACTGACATGACTCTCGCTTTAGTCCAATCAATTAACTCTAAACTTCCACATTTTAATACTCGACTTGTCATGTATACACCGCATGAACTCTCATCGTGCAACGTTTTCAAGCTTTTAATATAGTTGACAATATTGACGTTTCAAACTAATGATACATCAAATCAGTAATTTTCGTGACAAAAACGAGTGATGCGAATCTAATCGGATTATATTAATGGAGTTTGATGATTAGAATTCAACCCTCAAGTCATGATTATTGAAAGTTTAAGAACCCAAAACCTTTTTAAACCCTAGCTACAAGAACAACATAGCAACACAAAAGTGAAAAATAGGTCCTTGGGCTTCACGTCTGGTCGTTTCACTCCCCTCTGGTATTGTCAAAGCGTCCATTCAATCCGCCGGCCAGAGAGAAACGAAAGTGTTTACTTCAATCGCAGACCCCACTTGCCCTCCTCCAAATCTTTAACGGGTCGAATCCCCCAACCAGACCAGCAAGTTGTCTGATAAAAAGGTTGTCGTTTTTAATGCCAATGGAGAAAGATCTGGCCGAAACCCTAGCCCAAAAACGACGATAAAAGGCCATGTAAGGTACAGAAGCGTGACGTGTTGCATGACTTAAAAACGCACGTACATGATGGAAGCTGCCGGGAGCTTTCTCTCGCTGGGGAAGTAGCTTTCACTCACTTCATATGTAATCTTCCTCTGCAAATTGAACTTTTTGTTCGTGGCCACGACGGCATGGGCCATGAAATGTGGCAACTTGGATTCACATGACCAGTTCCTATCAATACCGACGTGGTAGTTCGACCATCCTGTTCTCGAAATTTGTCGTCGCGAATCGTTTTCATTAAGCATTTTTCTTAAAGCTGCCTACCTATTGCTTTCCACCAAAAATAAAGAGAATTATCTGTTTTGTCATTTTTTAAGCTTAGCATCGTATGATTATTTCAATATAATCCCGTGATTTTTATCAACCAAGCTTTCGTAAATTCCAATAAGCTAAGGCCACAAGAGAACCTATATTAACATTATAACTTAGTTTGTTTCGTAAAAAATGAATGTTTTGAAAAATATTTTTCTAAAGAAAATTACTTGTATCTCTCACAAAAATTAACGAAAGAAAAATATTTTCGTCGTCCATAAAAATATTCAAACATAAATTGTTATGGCTAATGAAAAATTCTCTATTGGCTAATAATTTCAAGAGATATAAGCGATCGTGTTTATGAAAATGTTCTTTAAATCATTCATTTTTCATGAAACAAACATAGCGTATATGTCGATACATTTAGCTTATAATCATTTAGTATTCATATCTAGAATCTACCTATTGATGGCAATTGTTTCCCAAGCGAACATCACCTTATTTTAGCGCAAAATAGAAGAATAGACATATATTTGGTATAAATCAGGTGCAAAATCCAGCTTAGTCTTGATTAAAGTAGGTCCTTTTTTTTTTTGTTCAAACCAAATTTATGCAATTTATTTCAATTTCACATAATCTTGACTTTATCTTTTGATTTTAGCTCTAGCTTTGCGCACTTGAAATCTTCCTTTCATTCCAACTATACCGTAGCTTTTTATGAGTAATTCTGAATTTGTGCAGCTCATGTCTCACAAGACACTATACAAATACATGCCATCATTAAAGATCATTTCATTTATTTCATATTATTAAAAAAAAATAATCTTCATCTTCAATCCATAAATCAACAGTAAGAACTAAGCTTATTATGGCCTCCTTGGCCGTCGCCCCAAAAGTCATTAGCATGAGAAGAAAGCTCTAATCAAACACAAGAATCTATACAAGGAAAGGGGGTACTGAGTAGAAAGAGAAAATTATCCAAAAAAGTTTAAATATAATATGTTGGACAATTATGACTTAAACTTTTTAATTGCACTAATTCAGTTCTAAATCATTTGAAGATTTGTTAATATAGTTATTCCAAGTAATTTTGACTGAAACCACTAATGTAGATGCTAACCGTCTTACATGGCATACTAGTGTTAACGTGAACGATTTTTTTTTTATTTTTTTAAAATTTTCTGCATTTTCGTTTTATTTTATTTCTTCTATTTCCCTTTGCTAGCCGCCGTTGGGCCTTGGTGATGGCCAGTGAGGGCCATGATGTCCTTGCGAGATTTGATGAGGGCTCAACCCTCGAGAACAGGCAAGGGCCGCCCTCGCTGGACCCTCATCCATGGCAAGGAGTCGCACTCACTCGTGTCCCTCGCTCTTGTCCTTCGTTGGCCACAATGAAAAAATATAATATAATATAATGAAAATTTCATAATTTTCTTGAAAAATGCAAAAATTTTCACGTTAGCGCCGGCCGTGTCACGTAGGATAGCCTACGTAAGACTAATCCGATCAAGTTAAAAAGTTTAGAACCGAATTGACATTCGTAAAATATGTTTAGGATTTTTTTTGGTAATTTTTCCTAAATTATAAAGATAGCTGATCATGATCGAAAATAAGAAAAACTTATGTGACAATAAGTCATAAAGAATCTAATCGAACACATAAGTCTAATCTATGCATCGGGTCATGACTTTTCTAGACAAGAGGGTCTAGGTTCCAGTCCTAGTCAAATGAGCCTTTTTAAGTTCCTTTTTCACACATTTGCAAACGCACACTTTCCACGAAGGTTCTTCACGGCGCCGACAGCCGACGTTGACGGCCGAAGGTGAAGAATACTAGGTAGGGCCAAAGTCTCTACGAATAGGTATAAAACCAGGTTGGGCCTTTACAAAAGCCTGTTGGACCGTTCCCATTCATATAGTGCAAAAGTTATCTTTCGGTAGTGAAACAAAATCGGAACGAGGGAAGCCGAGAGGGAGAGTCAGATTTCTTGTAGTTATATAAGAATTCTTTGAATCAAGGGTTCACACTATAAGACTTGTATGATCTTATTCATTGGCTAATTTTTTTCTTTTCTTTTCGAATGGAAAGCGATATTAAAGATCTCATTGAAAACTTACGGTTGCTTGCCGAACAAAGACTAAGAGAAAATAGAGAAGGGGTATCACTATCGTAAAATCTATGATGGGATTCAAAAGAACATAGGCCCAAGGCAATTTGACAGAAGAGCTAAAGATTAATCTCATGAAAACCTTATATTCGTTCCCCTATGAAAAGAGTTCTTAATGGAACCTCAGGTTTAGCTAGAGGTGAGCATGGTGCAAGGTAAAATTGGGAACCGGATCGAACCGGCTTTAGAAACCGTTCTCATTTTAGGTTCTCGTGGTTACCGGTTTAGTTTTCCATTAAAAAAAAGTGAAATTGGTATTATACTATTAGATTTTCGACTCTTGGGTAAGAAACAAATCAAGAATCCGGAACCAAAAAATCAGATCGGAAACCTTTTTATATTACGTGTTTTGAACTTTTTATTAGTTATCTCATTAACATGTTAATCTTTTATAGAATGTTGTTATTGACAAATGGGGATTGTTGTTATTGCGCCCACTTTCATTTTGTCGAACCAAAAATGAAATAAAAAATAAAAAATAAAGAAATCAGTCGGGCCCTAAGAAGACCTTGGAACCGGTTGACAGGGTAGATTCCAAGTTGCAAATAAAACCTGAATGGACTTTGTAACTGCTCACACCTAGCTTTAGCTAGTCCTTACCAAGAAACCACTAGTTTCAATTGGTGGGCCGAGAATGTGCGACTTTCCATTTATTCGATAAACTATTGTGGGCTCATGTAGCCCATGCCAATTAATTGTGTTCTTCGCCGAAGTGATGAACTCATTTGAAAGTAGCTCATTTTCTAACAAAAAAACATATTTTAAAAAACGGTCATCTTACTTCCCTACCAAGCTACTCTAGGTTTGGGGATAGGGTTCGGATGGGGAAGTTATAAACACCTTTGCATATTTTTATTTGGAGCACTTCGCTTAATTTCTTCAATAAGGTTAGGCTTTGGTGGTATTTATCATTGACTTATGAGCCCTCAGAGACACTTGAAGAATTTCTTGGATGCTTTGGTTATGTATGGATATATGGAAACAATATGACCGCAATTTGGGTTTTCACGTAATCTTATTAGTTTTTCACGTAATCTTATTAGTTATGGATGCTTTTTCTTCTAGTATTTAAGGGAGTTTTGTTTACTATTATGTTTTTGGGTTTCAACATTTATATCAAATGTTCGTTTAAATGAATGGATTTGGGATGGGTCGGTGCCATCGCCATGCTTTCTTAGCCGCCGCTTCTGGAAGTCGAGTGGGCACAATTGAAGTGGGTACTTAAACCTAGGCACAACTAAAAAACTATAGATTTAAAATGTTATTTCCTTATTATTCTGGAATTATTAATAATAATATAAACATAAAAAAATAAAATTTTTGAAAAAATATTAAAATATTTTTAAAAATTGGCCATGCCAGCGTTGACCAGCCAAGAGGATTGAAAAGACACAAACACAAAGGGTTTAGGACTGAATTGACAAAAAAAAAAAGATTTAGAATTAATTGACACAATTGCAATAAATCTAAGACTTTTTTTTTTTTATTGATTTCGCCTATAATAAGTAGATACCTTCTTTCTTGGATTTTGAAGATAGGTGGTATGATGAGTTAGAATTTGTGTATCAACTAAATCCACCTTTTTTATTGGCAAAAAGAAAGAAAAAAACTAATATCCTTCCTTTCTATCCGACGAAAGAGCCGTTTGCACAAAAAAAATTGAGAATAGAAATTGAGACTTTATGCTTCTTGAAACACAAAATCGCATAGTTTCCCAACTCCACCAATCCCCCAAACTCATTGCTTTTATTGGTCGTTCTACATGGCATACCGCAACGTTAGCGATTTTCAACAAAAATTGATCAGAATGATTATATTGAAATTTGCCGTAAATTTTTAGGATTAAATTGATAAAATTAAAAATTTTAGAATTGAATTAACATCCGTACAATATATTTAGAACTAATTAAGTAATTTTTCTCAATATTGAATTGCATGAATCTGATTAACATTGTCGGATCGAGAGATTTCCTAGGGCTCGACTCGAGACAAGTGAACGAAGTGGGGGCTTGACTTAACGTGCACGAGAGAAAAAGGAGAAAGGACGTTGTTGCTATGTGACGCGGGAGTGTAACATATTGGTAATTTTGTCACGCGTGAGGATTACATACCTTAGAACTCCAGGCAAGCCACCAAGCCGTGCAAAATAATCCTAAGAAGCGTCGTGTGATATTCACTTGGACCAGACCACCAAACCTTGATAGTCACAAGTGTTGTGTGTTTGTTTGTTAATCATCTACTTATCCTACATACATCTAGGTGGGAAAGTTACCAAAAAAGTTATAAAAGGCATACGGATGCCTATTCAATTTTAAACCTTGTAATTTGACTAATTTAGTCCTAAATCATTTTAATATTTGCTAATATAGTTTTTCCAGCAAATATTGGCGGGTAGCCACCGACGTGGATGCCAATCATTTTACATGACATGGTCGGCACCTAAATAATTTTTACATTTTTGTTAAATTTTCTTATTTTTTTATTACTTTTTTAACTTTATTTTCTTTTTTAAAAATTGATCGAAATGACTATATTGACAAATTGTCAAAAAGGTTTAGGCCTCGGTTGGTAAAATTAAAAGGTTCATAATTGAATTGACATTAGTAAAATAGGTTTTAGATTATTTTGCTAATTATACCCGTCTAAGCAAGAATCTCATACTTAGACTTCCAACATAGACATAAAGATGGAAATAGTTGGTGTTATTTTCGGAAATACATGGATATAAAGAAGGAAATAGTTGGTGTTATTTCTAGAAAAGGGTTGGAATTATATCGGATAAAGTTTATTTATAGTTAACCTAGAATTTATGATGGATTAAAAGGATACTACGAGTATTATGTAGACTAAGTTTTATACTTTTATTTTATTCACTGTTTAGTCATATATCGTTATCATAAATCTTATAATAGTGACAACGGCTCTAATTGAAAACTCCGTGTAAAAAAATAGTTTAGGGTAAATTTATGACAAGTGTATCAAATTAAGGATTTTCGTTATATTAACCTTACTTTTATATTAGGATTTTCGTTATATTAACCTTACTTTTATATTTGAGAATTTTTTATTAGAATTTCGGGATTTGCCCCACCTATAATCACTTTGCTTCTTTGTATGATCTGAGCGTCCTCTTCATCACATTCACATGTGAAGCCCGGCAGCCGCCGAGACAGAGAGCTACTTCCCATATAAAAGACAGTAAGACTTGAAAGGAATGACCTGTGTCCCAACCAAGTCTCACGAACCATTTATATCAGAGAGAGAGAGAGAGAGAGAGAGAGAGAGATGATGGTGGGGTGGGAGGTGCTTTTGGTTTCAGTAATGGTGGTGACGGCCAGCTTGTGGAGGGAAGGGAGTGAGAGGAGGAGAGGTGACATACGATGGAAGATCACTCCTCATTGATGGGCAGAGGAAGATCCTTTTCTCTGGTTCTATCCACTATCCCAGAAGCACTCCTCAGGTCTCTCTCTCTCTCTCTCTCTCTAGATGCAACTCCATGCTCATGAATGTCGCTGAAAGGATCTTCTGAACATCAACAAGTTCCTGTGCAGTCCTGCATTCCTTTTCCCCCAGGCGTCACATGTCTTGTTGCTGTTATCTTGTTTTTTGTATCTGATCCACCCAATGATTTCCTCATTCTTGCTTAACTCGTTATCAACGGCGGACGGAGAGTCTTAGGTTGTGTTTGGACCGACATGTCTGGCTAAATAGTTCTTGTATAATAATGAAGGAAGTTGGACATAGGAGACACGGGCGGCCCTTAGTTCTCCCAGTCCTCACGACAAACCACACTCGAAAGAAATTGGTCGATTTTTTCTGTCTTGTTGTTGGTGGAACGATTCTTTATTCAAACTCGACCTGCCATGGCCTTTCTTCATAAGAGAGCAGCATCAAAACCAGCTCTTGACAAGTTTGCACCATTTACTTCCTTCAAACCCTGCCAACTTTGTGTTACAGCTGTTTTGGCAGCAGCAAATAATTACTAATTAGTGCTGCTTTCAAACTCTGCTGCCTCAATTAATTCCTCTCTCTTTTCAGTTGAGAACTTGCCAATAGATAATGTAGCCAATGCAAGTGATTTCTTTCTCACTCACTAATGAAGTCTCCATCATTTTTCAAATCAAACATAGTATTCCATCGTCAGGATGTTATTTTTAATGAGAATGTCCCTTGGCGTAGCTGGAATTAGTTGTGAACGAATGATTCACGGGTAAGATATATTGCAGCTCAGCTTACCTATAAAAGTCCAACACCTGTCCCTCTGAAAGAGCCTAAATTTCAAAGTTTTTGGTTGGCGTTTTATGCCCCTTTGGTCTGCTCTGCCAGGATTCTCGTCTAGTTCAGGTAGAAAATGAAAGCACGGGGACCATGTAAGCTACCTACTGCAGAAACAGAACAAAAAGCATGTGAACCAAGCGATTGACAGAAAAAATCTTCTACCGCCTGAAGCAGTACTTAATCCCAGGTTGTCATGATAGAGCAACGAAAGAGGCTCGTGCATCGCATCCTTATTTCCCTTTCGCGTCGATATTGGCTGGACAGACTAATGGCTGTAGTCTGACATGATAGACTCGGTCAATCACAATTTCACACATACCACGAGTTCACATCGTTCTAGCTTTACAATGCACTCATACATGGTGCAGATGTGGCCCGATCTGATAGCTAAAGCCAAAGAAGGAGGAGTTGATGTGATCCAAACCTATGTGTTCTGGGACTTGCATGAACCCCAACCAGGCCAGGTACTCAAAGGACATTAGCACCACACCGTTAGGGAGCGACGTAGGTCATAATTTGTCGAAATGCGTGGTTCATTTATTCTAAACGGGTTTTCCGTTATGTTTTGCACAGTATGACTTCAGTGGAAGGTATGATCTAGTGAGTTTCGTGAAGGAAATCCAAGCACAGGGGCTTTATGCTTGCCTCAGAATTGGACCCTTCATTGAGAGTGAGTGGACTTACGGGTATGTTTTGTAATAATGTCAATTCATATTTCCGGCCATGTACAAACCTTAATCAGACAAAAGCTATTTTCTACAAAATAACAATCATCTCCAGCAGAAACTTATTGATAATCCATGAAATCACTAGTGTTATCTGGGTTGCAGGGGTTTCCCATTTTGGTTACATGATGTTCCGGGAATCACATTTCGAACAAATAATGAACCTTTCAAGGTATGTCAACTTTTTTGACCAAAAAACAAAAAAAGGTATGTCATCTTTCTGAAATCTTTGACCCCCCAAAACAGTGGAAGAAAGTTATGCATTAACACTAGAGAAAAGGGTCAAAAGTACACTAAAAGTGTCAAAACTTGTGTACGTTACTCATTTTAGTGCCAAAACTTTCAAAACGATCACTTAAGTGCCAACTTTTTTAAAAAACGATCACTTAAGTGCCAATTTCTTCTAAAAACGATCACTTCAGTCCCAACTTCAATTTGAGCCGATGTGACTTGTCAGAAATTCGACACGTGCTAGTTTTTATTAATATTCGAGTTGACGTGTCTCGGTGAAGTTGACACTGAAGTGATTGTTTTTTTAAAAAATTGACATTTAAATGATCATTTTAAAAAAATTGGCATTTAAGTGATCCTTTTGAAAGTTTTGACACTAAAGCGATCATTTTTCAATAAATTTGGCATTTAAGTGATTATTTTGAAAGTTTTGACACTAAAGTGAGCACCGTACACAAGTTTTGACACTTGTAGTGTACTTAAGCCTGGGAGAAAAGACAATGAAAAAGTCTCTTTCGCTTTTAATTCTCTAGCTCTCTAACCACCACTTCAGCACAAAGATAGTCATAATAAAAAAGGAAAATGTGTTGTGAAATCTATTATATTTGTCTAAATTACGGTTTATCTGCAACAAAAAAGTCGCAAATTGGAATGAGTGGCTATGCTCTTCAAATTAATGGTTGTTGTCCAATTTTCTAGATTTTAGGTGGGAGCTGTTCATGACAGCACCTTCTTTCATTTTGGTGCATGTGACTCCGACCAAGGAGGGAGAGCACTCACTAGAAGACAACAATGACTAGTCAATGATTAGCCCTCAAAGGCATTCCCGCTCACACTAAAACACCAGAAACCACTCTGCTTTTTTTATTTTGTTGATTTACAAGGCCCCCTGTTAGGCCAAAAACAGTCGATGACTAGTCTATTCTGCAGTATCAAGTAATACATTTGATTTTAACAAGAATTAGGACATTCTGCATATAGTTACCTTTTGAACTTCAAGGAATGATGTCCTACAATTGTTAAACGATGAGCCAAATCACTAGAACAACCATTGCATGTTGTAGGTGAAAAAAAAAAGTGAATCTAGTTGCTTAAGCAGCTGAAATGATAAGTGGTCATGTCCAAGGTCTCTGTGCTTCTTTCTTGCCTTCAACTTCCGAAACATCTACCCCTCAACTTGTACCAGACCGATTGATCTGTTCCAGCAGACCGCATTTCCTGTTCCCGGGATCAAGGGACAAGTACAGATTAAATTCTTGAAAAGTGCATACGCTGGGACACGATGTACAGATTTAGAGAGAAGAGAGAGAGAGAGAGAGAGAGAGAGAGAGATGAGCACTTCAAATATTAACCTTGAATCTGTCACTTTCTAGATAGAACACACTAAGCTGCCATTGACAATTCTCCTGTCCTGAATCTTGAGTTGCAGTTCTACATGCAAAACTTCACAACAAAGGTCGTCAACTTGATGAAATCAGAGGGTCTATATGCTTCCCAAGGAGGCCCAATTATACTGTCCCAGGTAGAAGAAAAGCCGAAAGGGAGTTTTGCTTAAATTAACGAAAACCTGGCAAGAATCCAATGTATTAACTCAAAACACCATCTTATGCAGATAGAAAATGAGTATCAGAACATTGAAGCAGCTTTTGGCGAGCAAGGACCCTTGTATGTCCAATGGGCAGCAAGTATGGCCGTTGCACTTGAGACAGGAGTGCCCTGGGTGATGTGTAAGCAGAATGATGCCCCGGATCCAGTGGTAAGTGAACCTTTTTAGGTTTAAGCCGAAAATTGTGCACTTCCAGTGAACAAATGTTGATCATCAACTATGTCCATGGAAATAATCTGTCCTTTCTTGGTCTCTCCTACTCTAAATGAGGAGTAATCTGTTTTCATGCAGCCCCTAATTATCGCTTTGGCCCACAGATAAACGCTTGCAATGGCATGAGGTGTGGAGAAACTTTTCCAGGGCCAAACTCACCGAACAAGCCAGCTATTTGGACAGAGGACTGGACGTCCTTGTACGTCTTCCCCTCAGCAATCTACATTATTTCAGAAGATTATTGAGCAGATTTATCAAAGAGAAACAAAAAAATGACAAGAAGTCTCAGAAATATTGCAAAGCCGAAGAGAAAAGTAAAGTTGATTTTATATTTTTGACCAGCTTTTATTATTTTTTTGTGTGAAGCTATCAAGTCTATGGTGGCGAACCATACTTAAGATCAGCTGAAGACATCGCATTCCATGCCGCACTCTTCATTGCAAAACTGAATGGAAGTTATATCAATTACTATATGGTACACCTATTATACTGAAGTACTCTATCATCTGATTTTGTTTTGTCGCTGCATGTCTCTGTGTGTGTAGTGAAGTTCCTACGGCATGAATGTCCGGCGCCGTGCTGATGATGAGTGTACTGCTTTTCTGATGCAGTACCATGGTGGAACGAATTTTGGGAGAACAGCCGCCGCATATTTCATAACAAGTTATTATGATCAAGCTCCGCTCGACGAATATGGTGAGCACCAGATAATCTGATTCGACCTAGTTATGGATATGCAAACAACTTTAATCAATTCACTTATCCAGGTTTCCTCAGGGAGCCAAAATGGGGTCATCTTAAGGAGTTGCATGGGGCAATCAAGAATTCCTCTAGTATTTTGCTGGAGGGAGTCAAATCTAATTTTTCTGTAGGCCAGTACCAAGAGGTGGTCCCTATTCTTCATCAACATTCAATTTATTAAGAGGAACTAGAAGCACAATTTATGCTAATAGACTAAAGTCTGTTTTTCTCTCTTGATGTAGGCTTATGTTTTCCAGGAAGAAACGGGAGGATGTGTTGCTTTCCTTGTAAACAGTGATTCAAAAGATAGTGCTAATATACAGTTCGGTAATAGATCATTTGAATTGCTGCCGAAGTCCATTAGTATTCTTCAAGACTGTGAAAATGTGATTTTCAACACAGCAAAGGTAAGTCGCACACAAATTAAGATCATCCTAATGCATATCGCAAGTCGCAACCACTTGCATTGGTTTTCAGGGTAAGATAAGCATAACCAAATAAAGCTTCGAGCATTATTTTATCACTAAGGATGCAGTACTTATATGTCCATCTTTACAGAAGTCAAGCTAATTCGGAATCTACAAAGTGCACTAGTATATCACATCAAACTTTCATTCTAATTTCTTAGTGATTAAAAATTCTGATAATCCTTTGTTTGTTTTTTCTGAGAATTCTCAAGATGGAAAGGCAATCATTATTGTAAATTATTGTTCATTCCTTGGATATACGCCTCACTAAAGAACAAACACGATCCCCAGTAAATTGATCCGCTTTTGATGTATGGGTAGCAACAATGAACATGTAATTTCATCCTTCAGGAAGACCGTCATTTTTCTCTCACCTTTTATTCGCAGGTAACGAGTGAGAGCAATACAAGAGTCATAACATCCAGCCAGACATTTGAATGTGCAGATAAGTGGGAAGAATTCCTTGATGTAACTCCAAGCTACTTGGATACATTGTTAAGAGCAGATACATTGTTAGAACACATGAATACAACAAAAGATGAATCCGACTACCTTTGGTATACATGCAGGTAGAATCATCTCGCTAAAAGTGATTGTGACATATGTCTTGTAGGTAATATGTTTTAGCTCATCCATCTTCATCCTTCTTAAAATGTCAGTTTTCAGCCAAACTCAACTTGTGCTGAGCCAGTACTTCACATTGAGTCTCTCGGACACGTTGCACATGCTTTTGTCAACAATGGGTATGTGGGTAAGTTCCAAGAACTGCTTAGTAAGTTATTGGATCGTGATCTTACAGAGAAATGACTCATTTGTAGCCTGTCATATGACATCCATTTCTGATAGCGGTAAGCAGCTGAGGGTAGACATGTTGAGACCAATTGACCAAAATATAAAGTCATAGTGAGACATTGACAGATTTATGTAGGTCCAAAATTTGCGAGAAGATATGGATGAAAAATTTCAATACAGAGTTCGAATAGTTAGGAAAAAGAATTCTGCAGTTCATATTTACGTAATGAAAGTCTACGCTTGCTGTTGCTGATTTAGGAGCCGCCCATGGAAGCCATGATGTCAAAAACTTCACCATGGAGACCAAAATTGTGTTAGGCAATCAGATGACTAACATTTCCTTACTCAGCGTAATGGTTGGACTACCAGTGAGTATTTGCTTAAGCTTTTCAGATGCAGTAATTTTGCAAAATTTATGTGGCAACTAACTCAATCCATCACCAAGGACTCAGGAGCATTTCTAGAGAGAAGATATGCTGGATTGGCTGAGGTGGAGATCCGGTGCACTCAAGACGAGTCATACAATTTGACACACTATTCATGGGGATACCAGGTGAGCTCTTATATGAACAAGTATACAGCAGCAGAGTAGAAAGGGACAACAATATATCTCTCTTTGCAATGTAAAAGGAACAATTGATAGCTAATAATGCTATTATCGCTTATGTAAGGTGGGACTACTTGGTCAGGAGTTAGAAATATACAATGAACAAAATCTGGGCAATGTTGAGTGGAGCAGGGTAACAATGGTGAACCAGCCACTTACTTGGTACAAGGTAAATTACGTGATCCCTTCTTATATGACGGTCAAAGTAATGCCAATAAATGAGATGATGTCTTGCAGGTCTATAGATGTCTGTGTCAAACAAGAGGTAGCAATAAATTATGAATCATCAATGAGAGAGGTCAAGTGTCATTATCACAAAAATATGGGGGCAGGGATTAACTTTCGCTGTCATTTTTTTCTGCAACTTGATTAATTGTCCTTCACTAAAAAAGAAAATGAGGTACTATCACTGATGGTGGAAAAATCTAATTCAAACTTCAATTATTTATCCTTTAAGTTTTTGTTATAAAAATCTGCTGTTGGCATGAAAACTGACGTCTAATCAATAAAGAGGTGACAGAAAACAATGCTTAAAACATATGAAGTTGTTCATTTATCATTACAAGCTCATAAAATATTGCTTTGCAGACATATTTTGATGCGCCAGAGGGCAGCGAACCGCTTGCATTAAATCTTACAACCATGGCTAAAGGAGAAGCTTGGGTGAATGGACAAAGTATTGGTCGATACTGGGTTTCATTTCATACTGCAAAGGGAAATCCGTCACAAACTTTGTACGTTAGAGCTATCCACTTAATCATGAAATTGCATTGCTTTCTATTTGTGCATTATTATTATTGCCAGGAGAGGAAGAAGGAGATTAACTGAAAGGATTTTACCCAGTGAAAGCAAAAAAGAATGGTGAAACAGTAGGCTGAACATTAGACACCTTGGAAACAAGAGACATCCCTTCAAATTTGTCCATGCTTGAGGCCCCCTTGTTGACTTATACACTGAATGGGACAACAAAATACACCTCTGTCAGAAATTGCACCTCTGGACACATTTCTCACCTTTATCTTTATCCTTGCATTGGAGCACAAAGAGACATATTCATATTACACCATTCCTGCCATTTCCCTTATCTATAAGATCGAAATCAGATGTTCAGCGGTAGAAAAGATCGAGAAAGTGTTTGGTACAGCTTCTCACCAACTGCAACAACTGTGAAAAGGGATGTTGCAGCTTTTCCAGACTGTCAAGCAAACACTTCACAACTGCAGCATCCTCAAAACTGCAGAAACTTACAATTGCTTTTAGGAAGCCAATTATAACATATCATAGCAAAAACACAAGTTAGAGCACATCGTAGCACAACTAAAGCACAACACCACACAACTATCGTTTAGCCACTATTATACAGGACGGACTCTAAAAGTCAAAACTAGTCTATCATTTAAATGGATGAGTACAGAAGTAATGGGAATACCGGAAACCTTTGATCGCCAAAATAATACGACAGGATATATGCAAAGCGTGGATTACCATCCCTTATCCGGAACCTGAAAAAATCTTTATGCAACTTTCACATCATCTCCTTCAAGCGGAACACAATCACAAGACAATTCAGAGACCATCAGAAATAAGTCAACGCCAAAGATTTCGATTACCAAGAAGCTCCGCATAACAACCTCTCTACTGTTTATATAGATCAGAATTATATGTCCCTCTCAAGCATTGATTTTGGTTTTTTTTTTTTTTAGGTATCATGTGCCTCGATCCTTTCTGAAAGCCTCAGGTAACCTACTAGTTCTGCTGGAAGAAGTTGGTGGTGACCCCCTTCATGTATCCTTATGCACCTTATCAGTCTGTACCTTAAACAACGCCTCTTCACACTTCCCATTTCTTTCATGAGATGAGGAGATTGAATACATATGTGCATAAACAATTCTTAGCACATCAAAAAACTTTTCATTATTTTGAAAGGGTTCTTTGCAGAAAGAAATGTATCAGCAGCAACTCAATATGAAGAGATGTATCACATAGCTTATGAGGAGGAACATTAAACCGTTGAATTTGTCGGACAATCAAAGATAGTAACAGAAAGTACTCAGAAGTAATTTCACCACCATAGCATTTATAGAAACCTTCTTGTACCGCCATTGATCATGCTTATTCTTCCCACTGTTGATAATTTCATCGACAGATTAACAGTTGATTTTTCATGGGCAACTGCGAGGTGCTCTCCGGACCAATTTTGTGCAGCATAATGGTTTTTCCCATTTAAGTAATTTTTGTGCATCATGAGCAACCTCTCATCTGGAGAATGGGCTAGTTAGTACAAATAATTGATCAACTCAATTTTGAAGTTTCAGAGGAACTCTAAATGGCACAATTCAGCATCCTTGAAAAATTCTACCATTCAACAAACATCTAAAAACGTTTCAAGATGGTCTCGAATTGAAACGGATATGACATTACAAACAGGACGTATGAACTCGCAAGGATTTGCAAGAAATGCACCTTTGATATTGCTAAAAGCTAAATCAACCCCAAAATTCTGACCATCTCATATAGCCACGATGGATCTTCTCCATGTTTTCCTGGTAAAGGACCCCGTGAGATACTTACTATACTCTCAAAAGCAGGACGTGATGTAAGAACAATAGACAATCGAACTAATGTCTTGCGCATGTCAGTTCTCTTACAGGCAGCAAACTCCTAATTCGTAAATGCAGAAAATTTACAGATACTGGAGACAAGTTAGACATAGTTTCGCATAGAAGATTACCTTCCTCGAGTTTACTTACCTAAATGCATCTTCTCTATGGTTATCCACTGTCCACCCGTGACTGGTAGTGTATCTTAAATTCAGGAGGTGGGCTCGCGGACCAGCCAACCATGTAGGCACATATGAACTGCTTCAACTGACCAGGTAGTACCATGCCATGCCGGCCAAGCTAGCACGACGGTAAACCTGCGATATGGGTTGCTGTTCTTGTATCGCGGAACGAAATTTTATTAAATATCATAAGCATGTATGTAGGAACAAGTGTAAAAATTTCTAGGCAAGGCATATTTTATTTCGCCCTTTTGGTGATTTAAGATGCAGTTTTGATAGAGAAAGCAACGATGGTGACTATAAAAAGAATCACATTACATAAATTAAATGTGTTAGAGGATTATGTTGCATGGAAAATAGTTTAAAGGCGGAAATGAAAAGAGAGTCTTGAAAATTAGATGATTTAACCATCTTTCTATGTTTTAGACTCGCTGCTTTAGACTTAAGCTTGTTTCTAACATGTTGGGTGATATAGTAATTAAATATTAAATCATGTCTTTATTTAACAATTTAAACTTTTAAAAAAATTGATAGTGGTCCCACAAATATCTCAAAAAAGTGTCACAAAAGTTCTAAACCTATTATATTAGTACCAATTCAATCCTAAATCTTTTAATTATGCAAAATTAGTCCTACATCTTTTGCATTTTTGCCAATTGAGTTCATCCGGCTAAGATCGAAAATCGATGACGTGGATGTCGGTTGTTCCACGTAGCATGACCGGCGCTAACTTGGAAATTTTTTGTGTAATTTTATAATATATTTTATACCATTTTTTTTAATTTTTTCTTTCCTTTACTCTTTCTTTTTTTATTCGGGGTCACTGACCGACCCTTGCCAGCCCCAAGCGAGGGCCAACGACGCCCTCACCTAGGGTTGGAAGAGGCCGCGACGTCCCTCGTCCAAACCCCATGAGGGCTGCGACAGCCTCGCCTGTGGTTAGAAAGGATCGCCGACCCACAATAAAAAGTAGAAAAAAAAAAGAAAAAGAAGAACAAACCAAAAATATTGTAAAAAAATGTCAATATTAGCATTAGTTGTGCCATATAGGATGACCGGCGCTCATGTTAGCGATTTGCAATCAAAATTAGCCGGATGGACTCATGTGCATAAATGCGAAATGGTCATAACTTAATTGGCATAATTAAAAAAATACAATATATTTGGGACTTTTTCTTGCTCCCACTTGCTCCCTTAGGGTTTTCCCCTTCCCAAACCGCCCCCAACCCCTTCTGCAGCAACCTATTTTGAGGGGCATCATTCTCTCCCACTCACCCCTCATCCTTGTCATTTCCCTTTTTGTTTTTCTATCTACATGTATCCTCAACTTTTTCTCGTAGTTTTTTTTTTTTTGTTGATTTCATGGTTGATCCCGTCGATTTCCTCAGGTTGAAATTTTTGGAAAGTTTTGTTCAGTGAGCTTAGAAGTTTGAAGCGTGAATGCCTCGGAAGAATCACCTACTCCAAATTTTTTTGCTCACTTCGGTTTCGGTGCTTGTTCCATATAGTCAAGCGCGGTTCCTCCATTGCTTCAGCAGTTGGCTTATCCGAAAGTAATTTTGTGACTAGTTGGTATCTGTTTTGTAGGTTTTCTTTCACAATCTAGAGTTAGATTTATATTTGGGTGTGCTTCCATTATGATCTAGAAATAGATCTAACACTTACAAGACGTTTTCCATACTCTTTCAACCTCTTGGGCTGCGTTTGACACATAAAACGGAAGAATTTTATCTGTTGGCGAAGTATAATGCGATATGAGGGATAAACCGATAAAAACAGGAGGGGAAAGGCCAAGGATTTCTATCCGTCATATAAAGACGTTATCTCATTTGTTTCTATTCATTTATTTATTTATTTTTCAAAGAGGTTGAAAACTAAAAAAGATTTTTTTTTTTTTTTTGTATGAAAACGTTATTTTTATAAAATAAGATCAATATTAAGCATCATGGAAAGTCATTATATTAATATCGTTCTACAAAGCGAAAACAACCTAGATTTCTTATCCTATCCTATCCAATCCTATCCCGACTAGAAATCCCGACGACCAAACGCAGCCTTGGTGGTTTTGTTATCTCTTTTCGATAATGGTACTAGGAACGTCGAACCTAGGCTCGTATTGCCTTTTAGCAAAGCCGTAAGCGAAGAAAGATATCTCGATGCGTGTTCACCATTGATGCGAGATTCGATGATCGATCGCCGCTTAGGGCGTTGATGCTACGACAAGCCCATCTTTGTGGTGGAAGGAGAGAAGTCTATGCAAGCTATATCAAATCCATTTATCTTTCAGATTTACTTGCTTTATTTGTTTGTCATCTTCGTCTTGAAGCTTTGTACCTCTATTTCAAGTGAATTGAAAACATTGCTTTCGACCAAAAAAAGAAGGATGCAATAGGTTTAGGACTTTTTTGACACTTTTTCTCAAAATGCATATGGTATAAGAGCGCTTAATACCAGGCAAAAAGACCGGACTAAAGCGTGAGGAGTGATAAAATAATTAAATTTCAAACAATGTCTTCATCTAACTATTTAAACTTTTAAAATAATTGGCCATGGTTCCACAAAATCTCACACCGTGGTCGCTTTTATGGCCCCGCATGGAAAAGGGGGACCTATCTCATGTGCAAAATTGATTGGTTATAGACAATTATTGTAGTTTATTTTTGTTATGGGCCATTTATAGATTGAAAAGTTGATTTAGGAGAAGTAAGATAATTTTTGCATTTACAAATATTTACCCACGAAAAGGTAATTTAATGATGCTGAATTTAATTTTACGTATACAAAATACAATTTAAAAACATCAGTTTCTACTTTATAGTGATGATACTTTGATATCTATTTACCAAGAATAATTGTAATTAAGAATATTAAGGATTAGTGCTCTGCTTAATTTCCTAATTATAAAGAAAATCACTACGACTATTTCGAATTACTTTCTATAAGGTAAGGGTGCACATGATAACACATCCGAAAGTAAATTTTTATTTCAGAAGTGCTTCCGGAATAGAAATCCGTTTGGTAATGTAACTTCTGAAGCAGAAATTTGTTTGGTAAAAATTTTTATTTTTGAAAAAAATTTTCACTTCTGAAATGAATTTTTACTTCTGAAATTGTTTTTCCTCTAATTTGAGAAGTTAAAAAAAAAATAACTTCTTCAACTCGAGAAGTACTTCTCGCCTCATCCTCTTTTTACTACACCATCACTCTCTTTTCGATCATTCGCACATCCGCCAACTTCTGCCACCGTGGATTGTCGTCGGCTACCGCCCACGATTGTTGCCAACAGCTGACCATCGCCTAACCCCGCCCACCGCAGGCCTCCGTCGGCCACTACTCGCCGATCGTCCCCGGTAACCAACCATCGCCGCCACCAATCGCCGACCACCGACCACCGCCCACCGACCACCGCCCATTGGACGTCATTGCCACCAACCGGCAATCTTTGCCAATCACGGCTGCCGCTAACCATCAATCGCCATGTTGGCCACCGCCGCCGAGTTGCCTTCTCTAGCTACCGGAGTAAAAATAAATAATATTTTAATAATAGAAATTATTTTTAAAGAAATTTAAAATGTTCAAAAATGAAGTAGAAATTTTTCGACCACCAATAATAATTTTTCATAGAATATTTTGTGTTAATAATGTTTTAAAAGTAGAAATTTTCAACTATGACTAAACGAATTTTTTCGATTAGAAATAACTTCCGGAGTAGAAGTAAAAAAATCAATTTCTACTTTTGAGGAAAAATAGAAAAATTAACTTCCGGATAGAAGTTGATTTATGAAACAGCAGTATTATCATGCGTGCTCTAAGTTACTATAAGAATGCTTACAGCTTATTAATCAAAATAAAACAGAATTTTCAAAATATTTACCTATCCCGCCATAATTGATTGTTGTGGCGGTAGGCTGGCAGCCGTTGCCAATTTACCGTTGCGACCTCACGCGTGCAGTCCACTTTCCTATCCGATGAGCGGCCAATTTGGAACAAAGAAATAAAATTTGAAAATTTAACGAATCCGCCACGTTGACTGATGTGGAGGTGCGAATTTACCGTTTCGACCTCACGCGTGCAATACACTTTCCTATCTGATGAGGGGCAAATTAGGAATAATGAGCAAAGTGACGCTAAATGCCCGTTACAAGTACGATCCCCTCCTTATTACACACAGGGTCACATCATCGCAGCATCGCTCTCCCACAACCTCCTCCTGTTCGTTCTCTGTCCAGTTGCTTCCTTATACCTCTCTCGCCGGAGCCACACCACATCTGTCTCAATCGGAGAGGTCGGAGCCACATCTGGCTCCGCCGTGCGGCCGATCATCGGTGATGGGACGCCCCAGTGTCGGTTCACAGAGAGAGAGAGAGAGAGAGAGAGAGAGAGAGAAGAAGAATGGCTCTGATCGGGGCTTCGCGACTTGGTCGCGCTTGGTGGCTGCGAAGGCGAGGATGAGCAACGACGTGCGGGCGGCGGATTCGAGGGCTTGCTGGAGGTCGAGGAGGATCCGTGAGTGTCTCGAACTTTTTCTCTCTGGCTTGTACGAATGGGTATCATTGTGTGACGATATGCTGTCGTTCAGGGTAAATCTTGGTCGTAAGAACTTAAAATCTTCACGCCATTCCATAGAACCGATGATCGGCGGGGCCTTGGTGGCTGCTAATGCGAGGCTGAGCAATGGCGTGCGGCGGGCGGATTTGAGGGCTTGCTGGAGTTCGAGGTTGATTCGTGAGTTTCTTGAACTTTTTCTCTCTGGCTGGTGTGAATGGGTGTTGTTGCGTGACATTATGCTGTCGTTTGGGGTGAATCTTGTCGTGAGAACTTAAAAATCTTCAGACAATTCACTATATACCGACTTCTGGATTTATCCAAGACTTACTATGGTTTCATACATCTTGTGGAAATTTAAGTTATATCCCACAAATTTCTCGAACCTATTTGTCAATGTCGTGATGAGCAGTGAGATTTCGTAATATTTCCCACAAGTTCTCTGTCAAAGAGTGACCCGATTTCCGTCAACTTTTTTCCGAAACGTCGCAACTGATGGGATTTATATCCCTTACTCTGATTTGCACCAGACATGTTATCTCTCTAACATCTCTTGGAATTCGAAGTTTCTTTTAAAGAACATGCATACTCATGATAGATTATCCCGCAAATTCTTTATACCCATTTATCGTTGGCTTTATGAACATTAATTTTTCAACAAATCTCTATTTTTTTCCCAAAAGAAAGTTGAGATTTTGGTTTTTCAACCTGTTGTTACATGAACATATCAATAAAACATACGAAAAGTCCCTCAATTGGTAAGTTTTTGTTTTCTCCTCATGTACACTTATCTCTCTCTGTTTTAAAAATTAATAGTTAGAGTGATTTCCTTACATCTTTCTCTATTTGAAAGAATCATGAGACTTTTGTTTTGTCCTTTCTAAATGTTTACTCTTGATTTTAAGTTTTCTTTTAAATTTTTTTGGAATGTTGGAAATAATAGCAATTTTATTCCTTACTCCGTTTTGTACAAGACCTACTATTTTTCAAACAACGTTGGGAGTTTAATTTTGCTTTTTAAAGAACGTCGTGCAAATTATATTATATTCTATCACAAGTTTTCCGATTGATTTCCCAATAGCTTTATGAGTTGTAAGTTTGCAAATCTCTCTTTTTTTGCCAAAACAATGTAAACTTTTGTTTTATCCTTCATTCATAAAAGTTCTTTGTTAAAGAGATTTCCTAATAATATGTCTTTGTATGATAGAATTGTGAGACTTCCATTTTTTTTTGACTAACTATTAGCTTCTTGATTTTATATTTTCTGTGTAACAGGATTCAAGTTTTTTTTTTTTTTCCCAAAATCTTTCCAAATGTTGCAAATCTTGCCTTTTTCTTCCTTACTCTGTTTTGTACAAAACCTACTATTTTTCAAACAACATTGGAAGTTTAAATTTGCTTTTAAAATACATCATGCAAATTATTTTAGATCCCATCAAAATTTTTTCCAATCCATTTCTCAATAGCTTTAATGTTAGAATGTTTGCTAGTATCTTTGTTTTCCAAAAAACTTGAACTTTTGTCTTCTCCTTATGTACACTTATATATGTGTTTTGAAAGTTCTTTGTTAAAGTGATTTCCTAATGTCTCTCTCTGTTTCAAAGAATTGTGAGACGTTTGTTTTGTGTAGTTTTTTTTTTCCTTGGTCGGATTTGATTTGTCCTGTTTAAATACTTCCTTCTTGATTTTCAAGTAACCGGGTTTAAAGCTTTTTTTTTTTTTTTTAAGTGGTTTCCAAATGTTGCAAATCTTGGTATTTTTCCTCTTTACTCTTTTTTGTGCTAGACCTACTACTTTTCCAACAACATTGTGAATTCAAATTTGCTTATTTTAGATTCCATCACAAGCTTTTCCAATCTATCTTTCAATAGTTTATGAGAAGAAACTTTTCTAGTAGCTCTTTTTTTTTCCATAAAAACTCCACACTTTTGTTTTCTCCTTTTGTATGCTTATCTCTCTGTTTAAAAGTTCTTTATTAAAGCGATTTCCTGATTTCTCTGTCTGTTTTAAAGAATGGCAAGACTTTTAGTTAGTATCTGTTTTAAAAGTCCTTTCTAAATATTAATTTCTAGACCTCAAATTTTTTGTCTTGGAGTAACCGGATTTGCAATTTTCATACTGTTGCAAATTTTGTCAAATTTATTCCTTACCCTGTTTTTTATGCAAGACCCACTATTTTTCAGACAACATTGATATTTTAAATTTGCTTTTCAAAGAACATTGTTGAAATTATTTTAGATTCTCTCAAAAATTTTTTCAATCTATTTTTCAATAGGTTTATGAGCAGAAAGTTTGCTGGTATCTCTTTATTTTTGCCAAAAAAAAACAGGTAAAACTTGTGTTTAGTCCTGTATTCTTTGAAGTTCTTTGTTAAAGAGATTTCTTAATATCTCTCTCTGATTTAAAGAACAGACGCTCTTATTTTGTGTTTTCTAAATATTAACTTCTCGATTTTAAGTTCTCTGTCAGGATTGAAAGTTTTTTCCAAATGTTGCAAATCTTGATACTCTTCTTTCTTACTCTGTTTCGAACAAGACCTACTATTTTTCAAACAAAATTGGGAGTTTAAATTTTCTTTTAAAGAACTTCATGCAATTTATTTTAGATTCCATCACAAGTTTTTTCACTCTATTTTTCAGTAGCTTTATTTTGCAATTATCAGTGCTTTCCCCAAAAACTTAGACTTTTGTTTTCTCCTCATGTACAATTATCTCTCTGTTTTAAAATTGCTTGTTAAAGTGATTTCCCCTTCTCTCTCTCTCTCTCTCTCTCTCTCTCTCTCTCTATATATATATATATATATATACATATATATATGTACACTTATCTCTGTGTTTTAAAATTACTTGTTAAAGTGATTTCCTAATCTCTCTCTCTCTCTCTCTCTATATATATTTATATATTTATATATATTTGAAAGAATTGTGCGAAATGTTGGAAATAACGGCAATTTCATTCCTTACTCTGTTTTGTACAAGACCCACCTATTTTTCGTTTTTTTTTTTGGTAAGGCCCACCTATTTTTTGTTGATATATGGAGAAGACGAAATTTCAAGTATTTTGGAAAAAAAGTTCTTTGTAGAAGTGATTTCCTAATGTCTCTGGTTTGAATGAATTGTGAGATTTTTCTTTTAAGTTTTCTATCAAAGAGCAACCGTTTTTAAAGTTTTGTGTCAAAATCATCTCTTAATGTTAGAAATGATGACAATTTTCTTCCTTACTATGTCTTGCACAAGACCTACTATTTTCAAACAACATTGGAAGAGACCTTCTAGTTTCAAACAACATTGGAAGTTTAAATTTGCTTTTATGGAATGTCATGTAAATTATTTTAGATTCTATCACAAGTTTTTCCGATTGATTTCCCAGTAGTTTTGTGAGAAGTAAGTTTGCAAATGTCTCATTTTTTGCCAAAACAGTTTTATCCCTTTGTATTATAAAAGTTCTTTGTTTAAGAGGTTTCCTAGTATCAGGTTTTTTTTTCAAAGTCTTTCAAAAGGTTGCAAATTTTAGCTTTTTTCTTCCTTACTCAGTTGTGCAAAACCTATTATTTCTTAAACAGCATTGGTAGTTTGAATTTGCTTTTAAAAAACATCACGCAAATTATTGTAGATTGTATTACAAGTTTTGCTGATCTATTTCTCAATGGCTTTTATTGATGGAATGTTTTCACTTTTTTCTTCTCCTTATGTATATATCTGTGAGTTTTAAAAGTTCTTTGTTAAAGTGGTTTCTGTTTGAAAGACTTGTGAGACTCTTGTTTTGTCCAGTTTTTTTTTTTTTGGTCCAATTTGTTTTGTCCTGTTTAAATATTAACTTCTTGATTTTCAAGTAAGTGGATTTAAATTTTTTTCAAAGTTGGTTCCAAATGTTGCAATCTTGGTATTTTTTTCTCTTTACTCTATTTCTTGCTAGACCTACTATTTTTCCAACACCGTGAAAATGAAAGTTTTTCCAATCTATATTTCAATGGTTTTATGAGCAGAAAGTTTGCTACTGTTTCTTTTCCCCCAAAAAACTCCAAATTTTTGTTTTCTCCTTTGTGTACATATCTCTCCGTTTTAAAAGCTGTTTGTTTTGTCCTTTTTAAATATTAACTTCTTGATTTTCAAGTAAGCGGATTTAAATTTTTTTCAAAGTTGGTGCCAAATGTTGCAATCTTGGTATTTTTTTCTCTTTACTCTATTTCTTGCTAGACCTACTATTTTTCCAACACCGTGAAAAAGAAAGTTTTTCCAATCTATATTTCAATGGTTTTATGAGCAGAAAGTTTGCTACTGTCTCTTTTCCACCCAAAAAACTCCAAATTTTTGTTTTCTCCTTTGTATACATATCTCTCCGTTTTAAAAGTTGTTTGTTAAAGAGATTTCCTAATTTCTCTTTCTGTTTTAAAAAATTTTAAGACTTTGAGTTAATATCTGTTTTAAAAGTCCTTTCTACATATTAATTTATAGATTTCAAGTTTTTTTTTTATTTGAGTAACCAGATTTGAAGTTTTCTTTCAAAGTTGTATCCAAAAGTTGCAAATTTTGGCAAATTCATTCCTTACTCTGTTTTGTACACAAGACCTACTCTTTTTCAGGCAACATTGAGAGCCTTTGAACATCCTTGAAATTATTTAGATTTTCCTAAAAATTTTTGAATCTATTTTTCAATAGGTTTATGAGCAGAAAGTTTGCTAGTATCTCTTTATTGAAAAAAACTGTAAACTTTTGTTTATTCCTTTTTTTTTTTCGAAATTATTTGTTAAATAAATTTCCTAATACCTCTGTCTAATTTGGTGAACTAGACTCTTATTTTGTGTTTTCTAAATATTAAATTCTTGATTTTAAGTTTTCTGTCTTCAAGTAACAAGATTTTAACTTTTTTTCAAATGTTGCAAATCTTGGCATTTGTGTTCCTTACTCTGCTTTGTTTGAGACCTACTTTTTTTCCGAACAGCACTGGGATTTTAAATTTTCTTTTGAAGAACTTCATGCAAACTATCATAGATTCCATTGCAAGCTTTTTCACTCTATTTTTCAATAGCTTAATAAGCAGAAGGTTTGCAATTGTCTGTTTTTTTCCCCAAAAAGTTAAAACGTTTTTTCCTCCTGATATACACTTAACTCTGTTTTAAAAATTATTCATTAAAGTGATTTCCTAATAGCTCTCTTTATCTCTCTGTTTTAAAAATTATTCGCTAAAGTGATCTCCTAATAGCTCTCTCTATTTGAAAGAATTGCGAGACTTTTGTTTTGTCCTTTCTAAATATTAACTTCTTGATTTTAATTTATCTTTTAAAATGGTTTTTGATTGTTGGAACAAGACCTACTGTTTTTCAAACAACATAGGTTTTATGAGCAGATGGTTTGCAAGTATCTCTTTTTCTTTCCAAAGAGTTTTTGTTTTTTTTTTTTCCTTATGTATACTTATATCTCTGTTTTAAAAGTTTTTTGTTGAAGTGATTTCGTAATAGCTCTTTTTCTGAAAGAATTGAGAGACTGTAGTTCTTATCCTTTCTTAACATCAACTTCTCGATTTTAAATTTTATATCACAGAGCTACAAGATTTAATGTTTTCTGTCAAAATCATCTCATAATGTTTGAAATGATGACAATTTTCTTCCTTACTTTGTTGTGTACAAGACCTGCAATTCTCTCTCTCTGATTTAAAGAACTGAGACTTTTATTTTGGTGTTTTCTAAATATTAAATTCTTGGTATTTTAAGTTTTCTGTCTTCAAGTAAGAAGATTTAAAGTTTTTTCAAATGGTGCCAATCTTGGCATTTTTCTTCCTTGGTCTGTTTTGTACGAGACCTATTTTTCAAATCACATTGGGAGTTTAAATTTTCCTTTAAAGAACTTCGTGCAAATTATTTTAGATACCATCACAAGTATTTTCACTTTATAAGCAGAAAGGTTGTAATTATCGGTTTTTTTTTTTTCCAGAAAAACTTAAACTTTTGGTTTCTCCGCATGTACTCCTATCTCTCTGTTTTAGAAATTATTCATTAAAATGATTTCCTAATATCTCTCTCTAGTTGAAAGAATTTTGAGACTTTTGTTTTGTCCTTTCTAAGTATTAACTGCTTGATATTTTAGGTTTTCTTTTAAAATTGTTTTTGAATGTTGGAAATAATGGCAATTTCATTCCTTACTCTGTTTTGGTACAAGACCTACGATTTTTTAAACAACTTTTGGGAGTTTCATTTTGCTATTAAAGAACGTCATGCAAATTATTTTAGATTCCATCACAAGTTTTTACCAACTATTCTGAATAGTTGCATGAGCAGAAGGTTTGCAAGTATCTCTTATTTTTCAAAAAAAAAAAAAGCAAATTTTTTTATGTCTACTTATCTCTGTTTTAAAAGTTCTTTGTTAAAGTGATTTCCTAATATCCTTTCTTTGAAAGAATTGAGAGACTTTGGTTTTTATCCTTTCTAAATATTAACTTCTTGATTTTAAGTTTTCTTTCAAAGAGCAACCAGATTTAAAGTTTTCTTTCAAAGTTGTCTCTTAATGAGGGAAATGATGACAATTTTCTTCCTTACTCTGTTTTGCACAAAACCTACCATTCTCAAACAACATGGGGAGTTTAGATTTGCTTTTAAAGAATATTATGTAAATTATTTTAGACTCTATCACAAGTTTTTTCCGTTTAAGTTCTTGATTTTGAGTTTTCTATCAAAGAGCAACCAGATTTAAAGTTTTCTTTCAAAGTCGTCTCTTAATGTTGGAAATGATGACAATTTTCCTCCTTACTCTGTTTTGCACAATACCTACTATTCTCAAACAACGTGGGGAGTTTAGATTTGCTTTTAAAAAATGTTAGGTAAGTTATTTTAGATTCTATCACAAGTTTTTCCGTTTGGTTTCCTGATAGCTTTGGGAGTAGTAAGTTTGCAAATGTCTCGTTTTTTGCCAAAACAATGTAAACTTTTGTTTTATTCTTTCACATTTGTGAAAGATCTTGGTTAAAGAGATTTTGTAATGTCTCTTTGTTTGAAAGAATTGTGATACTTTCATTTTGTTTAAACTAAATATTAGCCTGTTGATTTTATGTTTTCTGTCTTCAGGTAACAGGATTTGAGTATTTTTTTTTTCAAAGTCTTTCCAAATGTTGCAAATCTTGGCTTTTTCCTTCCTTACTCTGTTTTGTACAAGTCCTACTATTTTTTTAGGCAAAATTTGGAATTTAAAGTTGCATTTAAAGAGATTTCATATTTCAAAGAATTGTGAGACTCTGTTTTTGTCTTTCCTAAATATCAACTTCTTGGTTTTAAATACTCTGTCTTTGAGTAACCGGATTTAAAGTGTTATTTAGAAGGATTTTGCCAATTTTTACTACTCTGTTTTGTACAAGACCTATAATTGTTCAAACGTGATTGAGAGTTCAAATTTTCTTTTAAAGAACGTCATGCAAAATTGGTTTATGAGCAGAAAGTTTTCTGGTTTTTCTTTTTTGTTTTTTGGGCCAAAAAAACTTAAATGTTTGTACAAGACCTTCTACTTTTCAAACAACATTAAATTTTAAATTTTCTGTTTTGTAAGAGACCTACAGAACAGTTTTCCAGCATCTTTTAAATTCTATCACAAGTTTTTCCAATTTAGTTTTCAGTATCTTTATGAGCAAAAAGTTTTCCAGCATCTCTTTTTTGGTTTAAAAAACTTAAACTTTTGTTTTCTCCTTTTGCATACTTATCTCTCTGTTTTGAAAGTTTTTTGTTATAGAGATTTCCTAATATTTCTCTTTGTTTTAAAGAATGTGAGACTTTTGTTTTTTCATTTCTACATATTAACTTCTTGATTGGCCAAATATTGCAAATCTTGGCACCTTGCACAACACCTACTATTTTTAGACAACATTTGGCATTTAAATTTGCTTTTAAAGAAATTTCCTAATTCCTCTCTATATTTCAAAAAATTGTGAGACTTTGTTTTTGTGCCTTCTAAATATTAATTTCTTGGTTTTAAATGTTCTGTCTTTGAGTAACCGGATTTAAAAGTTTTATTTGAAAGTCATATCCAAATGTTGCCTATTCTGGCAATTTTTTCCTTATTCTGTTTTGTGCAAGACCTACAATTTTCCAAACGTGATTGAGAGTTTAAATTTGCTTTTAAAGATATCCATGCAAAATATTTTAGGTTCTACCACTAGTTTTTCCATTTATTTTTCAATAGGTTTTATGAGCAGAAGGTTTGCTAGTATTTCTTTCTTTTCCAAAAAACTCCAATGTTTCTTCTTCTTTTGTATATTTATCTCTTTGTTTAAAAAAATTGTGAGCCTTTGCTTTTTTCCTTTTTAAATATTAAATTTGAAATTTTAAGTTTTCTGTCTTTGAGTTACTGTATTGAAAAATGTTGCCAATTTTGGAAATTTTTTTTCCTTACTCTGTTTTGTACATGAACTACTATTTTTCAGACAACATGGAGGTTTAAATCTGCTTCCAAAGAACGTCAGTTCAAATTCTTTTAGATATTATCAAAGTTTTTCCAATCTATGTCTCAATAGCTTTATGAGTCTAATTTTGCACAAGACCTACTATTTTTCAAACAACATTGGGAGTCTAATTTTGCTTTTAAAGAACATCATGCGATTCTGTGAGAAGTTTCTTTCTTTTTTTTTTTTTAAATTGTCTTCTCTGTATATATACTTATCTCTCTGTTTTAAAAGGTCTTTGTTAAAGTGATTTCCTAATATCCCTTTTTTGAAAGAATTGGACTATGGTTTTTATCCTTTCTAAATATTAAGTATTTGATTTTAAATTTTCTATCAAAGAGCAATCAGACCCTGGTAATTTTCTTTGTTGCTCTGTTTTGTACAAGACCTACGATTTTTGAACAACATTGGAAGTTTAACCAATTGGTTTCTCAACAGACTCATGAGTCGCAAGTTTGCAAATATCTATTTTTTGGCCAAAACAATATAAGCTTTTGTTCCATCCTGGAGTATTTTTATAACTAATTTGCTAAAAGAATTGTCAGACTTTTCTTTTGTTTTTGCTAAATAATAGCTTCTTTATTTTTTGTTTTCTGTTTTCCTGTAAGAGGATTTTAAGTGTGCTAGCTTCTCTTTTTAGTCAAAAAACTTAAACTTTTGTTTTCTCCTTTTCTGTACTTATCTCTCTGTTTTGAAAGTTGTTTGTTAAAGGGAGTTCCTAATATGTTTCTTTGTTTTAAAGAAATATTAACTTCTTGATTTTAACTTTTCTGTATTCAAGTAACAGGTCTTAAAGTTATTTTTTTTCAAAGTCGTTTCCAAATGTTCCAAATCTTGGCATTTTTCTTCCTTAAACTGTTTTGTACAAGACCCACTATTTTTCAGACAACATTTGAAATTTAAATTTACTTTTGAAGAGATTTGCTAATTCCTCTCTATATTTCAAATAATTGTGAGACTTTTGATTTGTCGTTCATAAATATTAACTTCTTGGTTTTAAATATTCTTTATTTTCACAACCGGATTTAAAGTTTTATTTCAAAGTCGTTTCCAAATGTTGCCATTTTTGGCAATTTACCTTGCTCTATTTTGCACAAGACGTACATATTTCCAAACGTGATTGAGAGTTCAAATTTTCTTTTAAAGAACATCATGCAAATTTATTTAGGTTCTATAACAAGTTTTTTCATCAATTTTTCAAAAGGTATATGAGCAGAAAGTTCTCTAGTATTTGAATTTTTGCCAAAAAAACTTCAATGTTTGTTTTCCTTTTGTATAGTTATCTCTCTGTTTTAAAATTCCTATGTCCAAGAGGTTTCCTAACATCTCTCTCTGTTTAACTTCTTGATTTAAAATTCTGTCTTTGATTAACTCAACTTAAAAATATTGCCAATTTTGGCAAAAATGCTTTCCTTACACTGTTTTGTACAAGGGCTACTATTTTCCAAAAAACATTGGGGTCAAATTCTTTTGGATTCCATCACAAGTTTTTCCAATCTATTTCTGAATGTCACTTTGTTTTAAAGAATGTGAGATTTTTATTTTGCTTTCAAAAATATGAACTTCTTGATTTTGTGTTTTCTGTCTGCAAGTAACAGAATTTAAAGTTATGTTTTTTCAAATTGTTTCCAAATGTTGCAAATCTTGGCATTTTTGTCCTTATACTGTTTTGTAGAAGACCCACTATTTTTTGGAAAACATTAGGAATCTAAATTTTCTTTGGAAGAGTTTTCCTAATTCCTCTCTATATTTCACAAAATCGTGAGGCTTTTGTTTTGTCCTTTCTATAAATTAACTTCGTGGTTTTATGTACTCTTTCGTTGCATGACCGGATTTAAAGTTTTATTTCAAAGTTGTTTCCAAATGTTGCCAATTTTGGCAATTTTTTCCTTGCTCTGTTCTGCACAAGGCCTACATTTTTTCAAACATGATTGAGAGTTCAGATTTGCTTTTAAAGAACGTCATGCAAAATATTTTAGGTTCTATCACAAGTTTCCCATCTATTTTTCAAAATAGGTTTATGAACAGAAAGTTTTCTAGTATTTCTGTTTTCCAAAAAAATGTTTGTCTGGTTTGTACATATCGCTATTTTAAAGTTCATGCCAAGAGGTTTGCTAACATCTCCTCGGTTTGACTCCATTTTAATTTCGTCTTGACCCAATTTAAAAAGTTGCCAATTTGGCAATTTTTCCTTGTTCGTTCGCACAAGACCACATTTTCAAACGTGATTGAGAGTTCAGATTTGCTTTAAAGAACGCATCAAAATATTTTAGGTTCTATCACAAGCTTCCACTATTTTCAAAATAGATTTATGAACAGAAAGTTTCAGTATTCGTTTTGCAAAAACTCAATGTTTGTTCTTGGTTTTTGTACATATCTGTTTCTTTTAAAATTTCTATGTCCAAGAGGTTTGCTAACATCTCCCTCGGTTTGACTTCTTCATTTTAAATTTTCTGTCTTTGACCCGATTTAAAAATGTTGCCAATTTTGGCGAAAATTCTTTCCTTACTCTGTTTTGTACAAGACCAACTATATTTCAAACAACATTGGGGCAATTTCTCCTAGAGTCTTGCACAAGTTTTTCCAATCTATTTGACAATAGCTTTATGAGCAAAACGATTGCAAGTATCAGTTTTTTCCCAAAACTTTATCTTTTGTTTTCTCCTCATGTACACTTTTCTCTTTGTTTTAAATGCCAACTTTGGTGAAAATTCTTTCCTTACCCTGTTTTGTACAAGACCTACTATTTTTCAACCAACATGGGGGGCAAATTTTATTGGATACTATGACAGGTTTTTCCAATCTATTTCTGAATGTCACTTTTTTTAAAAGAATGTGAGACTTTTATTTTTCTTTCTAAATATTAACTTCTTGATCTTAAGTGTTGTATCTGCAAGTAACAGGATCTAAAGTTATTTTTATTCTAAGTCGTTTCCAAATGTTGCAAATCTTGACATTTTTCTTCCTTACACTGTTTTGCACAAGACCCACTATTTTTCGGGACAACATTTGGAGTCTAAATTTGCTTTTGAATAGATTTCCTCATTCCTTTCTATATTTCAAAGAACTGTGAGACGTTTCTTTTGTACTTTGTAAAGATGAACTTCTTGGTTTTAAAAATTCTCCTTTGAGTAACCGGATTTAAAGTTTTATTTCGAAGTCATTTCCAAATGTTGCCAATTTTGGCAATTTTTTCCTTGGTTTGTTTTGTGCAAGACCTACATTTTTCCAAACATGATTGAGAGTTCAAATTGCTTTTAAAGTACATCATGCAAAATATTTGAGGTTCTATCACAAGTTTTTGCATCTATTTTCAATAGGTTTATGAGCAGAAAGTTTTCAAGTATTTTCGTTTTTCCCAAAAAAAAAATTCAATTTTTTTTCTCGTTTTGTATACTTCTCTCTCTGTTTTAGAAGTTCTATATGTCCAAGAGGTTTCCTAAGATCTCTCTCTGTTTTACTTGTTGTTTTTAAATTTGCTGTCTTTGAGTAACCTGATTTAAAAATATTGCTAATTATTGCAATCAAATCTTTTCTTACTCTGTTTTGTACAAGATATACTATTTTTCAAACAACATGGGGGCAACTTCTTCTAGATGCTATCACAAGTTTTTACAATGTATTTCACAGTATCTTAATGAGCAAAACGTTTTCTAGTATCAGTTTTTTTTTTCCCGATAACTTTATCTTTTGTTTTCTCCTCATGTACATTTTTCTGGCTGTTTTAAATGCCATTTTTGGTGAAAATTTTTTCCTTACTCCGTTTTGTACAAGACCTACTATTTTTCAAACAACATGGGGGGATAATTCATTCAGATTCTATCACAAGTTCTTCCAATCTATTTCTCAATGTCTCAACATGGGGGGCAATTTTCCTTTTATTAACTTCTTGATTTGAAGTTTTCTGTCTAAAAGTAACAGGATTTAGAGTTTTTTTTTTTCAAAGTCGTTTCCAAATGTTGCAAATTTTGGCATTTTTCTTCTTTCCACTATTTTGTACAATGCCGACTATTTTCCAGACAACATTTGGAATTTAAATTTGCGTATGAAGAGATTTCCTATTTCCTCTCTATATTTCAAAGAATTGCAAGACTTTTATTTTGTCTTCTCTAAATATGAACTTGTTGGCTTTAAATATTCTTTGTTTGAGTAACCAGATGAAGTTTTTTTTCAACGTCATTTACAAATGTTGCCAATTTTGGGAATTTTTTCCTTGTTCTGTTTTGTACAAGACCTACATTTTTCCATTTGCTTTTGAAGAGCATCATGCAAAATATTTTAGGTTCTATCTTAAGTTTTTCAATCTACTTTTCAAGAGGTTTATGAGCACAAAGTTTTCTAGTATTTCTGTTTCTGCCAAAGAAACTTGAAGTATCGTTCGCCTTTTGTATACTTGTCTCTCTGTTTGGAAAGTTCTATATGTCCAATATGTTTCCTAACATCTCTCTCTGTTTAACTTCTTGATTAAGTTTTCTTTGAAAATTGTTTTTGAATGTTGGATATAATTGCAATTTTATTCCGTACTCTGTTATGTACAAGACCTTCTATTTTTCCAACAATATTGGTAGTCTAATTTCTCTTTAAGATGTCCTACTTTTCTATTTGTTTTAAAGAATTGTGAGACTTTGTTTTTGTCCTTTTTAAATATTAACTTATGGATTTGATTTTTTTGTCTTTGAGAAACTGAATGTGAAGTTTCCTTTCAAATTTGTATCCAAATGTTGCAAAATTTGGCAATCTTATTCCTTGCTCTGATTTGGCAAGACCTACTATTTTGAAATCAATATTGAGAGTTTAAATTTGCTTTTAAAGAACATCATGCAAATTATTTTAGTATCTATCATAAGTTTTTCCAATTTATTTTTCCGCACCTTTATGAGCAAAAAGTTTGCTGGCATCTCTTTTTCGTCAAAAACCTTAAACTTTTGTTTTCTCCTCTTCTATACTTATCTCTCTGTTTTGAAAGTTCTTTGTTAAAGAGATATCCTAGTATGTCTGTTTTAAAAAATGCGAGACTTTTATTTTGTCTTTTCTATGTAAAAACTTCTTGATTTTAAGTTTTGTCTTCAAGTAACAGGATTTAAAGTGGTTCTCTTTTCAAAATCATCTCGGAATGTTGCAAATCTTGGGGTTTTTCTTCCTTACCCTGTTTTGCACAAGACCTACTATTTTTTCGACAACATTTGGAATTTAGATTTGCTTTTAAATAGATTTCCTAATTTGTCTCTACGTTTCAAAGAATTGCGAGACTTTGTTTTTGTCCTTTCTAAATATTAGATCTGAGTTTTAAATATTCTCTGTTTGAGTAACTGGATTTAAAGTTTTCTTTCAAGGTTGTCTCCAAATGTTGTCAATTTTGGCAATTTTTTCCTTACTCTGTTTTTACTAAATCTACTATTTTCCAAATGTGATTGAGGGTTTAAATTTGCTTTTAAATAACATCATGCAAAGTATTTTAGTCTCTATCACAAATTTTTTCCATCTGCTGTTCAAAGGGTTTTTGAGAAGAAAGTATGCCTGTATTTCTTTTTTTGCCAAAAAAGACTTCAATCTCTGTTCTCCTTTTGCATGCTAATCTCTCTTTTTTAAAATTTCTATGTCCAAGAGGTTTCCTAACATGTCTGTTACGTTAAAAGAATTGTGAGACTTTGATTTTGTCCTCCTTAAATATGTACTTCTTTGATTAACCCGATTTAAAAATGATGCCAATTTTGTGAAATTTCTATCACAAGTTTTTCCAATCTATTTCTCAATATCTTTTTGAGGAGAAGGTTTGCAAGTATAGCCTTTTTTCCCAAAAAAATTTTAACTTTTGTTTTCTCCTTGTGTACACTTATGTCTTTGTTTTAAAAGTTATTCATTAAAGTGTTTTCCTAATATCTGTCTCTATTTGAAAGACTTGTGAGAATTCTATTTTGTCCTTTCTAAATATCAGCTTCTTGACAAAATTTTCCTTTAAATGTTGGAAATAATGGCATTTTTAATCTTACTCTGTTTTGTACATGACCTACTGTTTTTCAAACAACATTGGGAGTCTAATTTTGCTTTTAAAGAACATCATGCAATTCTATCACAAGGTTTTACCATCTATTTCTTGGTATCTTTATGAGTAGAAGGATTTCAAGTTTCTCTGTTTTTCCAAAATATCTCTTTCTTTTAAAAGTTCTTTGTAGAGGGATTCCCTAATATCTCTTTTTTGAAAGAATTGTGATACTATGATCTTTATTTGTTTCTAAATATTAACCTCTTGATTTTAAATTTTCTATCAGTGAATGATCAGATTTAAAGTTTTATTTCTAAATCATCTCTGCATGTTGTAAATGATGGCAATTTTCTTTGCTACTCTATTTTGTAGAAGACCTACTATTTTCGATTATATCACAGGTTTTTCCAATCGATTTCTCAACAGCCTTCTGAGTAGTAAGTTTGGAAATATCTCCTAATTTTGCCAAAACAATGTAAACTTTTGTTTGTATTTTTAAATTTTTTTGCTAAAGAAATTGCCTAATATCTATTTGTTTGAAAGAATTGTCAGAATTTTATTTTATTTACTAAATATTAGCTTCTTTATTTATGCATTCTGTTTTCAAGTAACAGGATTTAAAGTATTTTTTTTTTAAGTCTTTCCAAATATTGGGTTTTTTCTTCCTTACTCAGTTTTGTACAGGAGCTACTATATCTTAAACAACATTGGAAATTTATTTTTTCTTTTAAAGCACATCATGAAAATTATTTTAGATTCCATCACAATTTTTTCCTATCTATTTCTCAATGGCTTTTATGGATAGAATGCCTGCAAGTATCTCTTTTTTACAAAGAGATTGAACTTTGGTCTTGTCCTTATGTATACTTACATGTGTTTTTTAAAATTTCTTTGCTGAAATGATTTCCTAATGACTCTCTCTGTCCTTTTGTTTTGTCCTGTTTAGATATTAATTTCTTGCTTTTCAAGTAACCGGATTTGAAGTTTTTTTTTTTTTTTTAAGTTGTTTCTAAATAATGCAAATCTTGGTATAATTTCCTCTTTACTTTGTTTTGTACTTGACCTATTATTTTTTAAACAACACTGGAAATTTAAATTTGCTATTAAGGAACGTCATACAAAATATTTTAGATTCCTTCACAAGTTTTTCAATTCTGTATCTTTTTTTGTTCAGACCAATCTTATATCTCAATGGGCTTAATGAGCAGGAAGTTTGCTAGTATCTCTTTCTTTTCCCAAAAAACTCCAAACGTATCTCTTTGTTTTAAAAGTTCTTTGTTAAAGATATTTCCTGAATTCTCTTTCTTTTTAAAAGAATTGTGAGACTATGTTTTTATCCTTTCTAAATATTGATTTCTAGAATTAAAGTTTTTGGTCTTTGAGTAACTGCATATGAATTTTTCTTTCACAATTGTATCCAAATGTTGCAAATTTTGGCAATCTTATTCCTTACTCTGTTTTTCGACCCAAAAAAAAAAAAAAAAATTCGTTACTGTGTTTCACTGTTTTGTACCCAAGAAACTATTTTTCAGACAACATTGAGAGCTTAAATTTACTTTGAAGGAGCGTCATCATGCAAATTATTTTAGACTCTCTCGAAAGTTTTTCAATCTATTTTTCAATGGGTTTATGAGTAGAAAGTTTGCTAGTATCTGTCTGTTTTTGCCAAAGAAACGTGATATTTTGTTTATTCCTTTTGTACTTTTTGCAATCTTTGTTCAGGAGATTTCCTAACATCTTGCTCTGTCTTAAAGAACTGAGATTTTTAGTTTGTGTTTTCTACATATTGAACTCTTAATTTTAAGTTTTCTGTCTTCTAGTAACAGGATTTATTTATTTTATTTTTTCCAAATGTTACAAATCTTGGTATTTTTCTTCCTTACTCTGATTTTGTAAGAGACCTGCTATCTTGCAAAAACATTGGTAGTTTTAAATTTTCTTTTAAGGAACTTTGTGCCAAATATTTTATAGTCTATCGCAACTTTTTTCGTTCTATTTTTCAGTAGGTTTATGAGCAGAAGGTTTGCTACAATCTAATTTTTTGCCAAAAATTTTCTTAAACCATTGTCTTTTCTCTCTGTTTTAAAAGTTCTTTGTTGAACAAATTTCCCAATAGTTCTCTGTGTTTTGAAAAATTCTGAGACTTTTGTGTTGTTATTTCTGAATGTTGACTTCTTGGTTTTCGGTTTTCTATCAAAGAACAACTGGCTTTAAAATGGTGGAAATGATTTTAATTTTCTTCCTTACTATGTTTTGTACGAGACATACTCTTTCCAATCAGCATTGGGAGTTTCAATTTGATTCGAAGAACGCTATGCAAAATACTTTAGATTCTATGTGCAAGTTTTCCAAGCTATTTCTTCATGGCTTTATGAGTAGAAGGTTTGCAAGTATCTCTTTCATTTCCAAAACTTAAAAACTTTTGTTCTTCCTTCTTTGTTCTTTCTCTTTGTTTTAAAAGTTGTTTGTTAATCAGATTTTTTAATATCTCTGTCTAGTTTAAAGAATTTTGAGACTTTTATGTTGTCCTTTCTAAATGTTAACTCTTTGATTTATGTTTTCTATCATAGAGCAACCAGATGTAAAGTTTTCTTGCGTAAGGTTTGTAAATGGTGAAAATGATGGCATTTTTCTTCCTTACTCTGTTTTGCACAAGACTTACTATTTTCAAAATCCATTGGGAGTTTAAATGTGGTTTGAAAGAACACCTTGTAAATAGATTCTATGACAAGTTTTTCCATTCGATTTTCTCAATAGCTGCATCAGCAATAAGTTTGCAAAACGCAAATCTCTGCTTTTTGCCAAAAAGAACGTTCACTATTGTGTTGTCCTTTTGTACTTTCAAAAGTTCTTTTGTTAATTAGATTTCTTAATTCATCTCTCTGTTTGAAAGAATTGTGAGACTTTTATTTTATTTTTTTATCAAATATTAACTTCTTGAGTATAAGTATGGGATGTCTTTGAGTAATCGATTCAAAAAATAAAAATCAAACGACATTCCAAATGTTCTTGTTGAACAGATTATCTAATCACTCTACTTTCAAAAGTGTGAGACTTATGCTGTATCCTTTCTAAATATTATTCTTGTTTTCAAGTTTCCTGGCTTGAGTGACTGGATTCAACATTTTCATTAAAGTAGTTTCCACATCTTGCAAATCATGGAAACTCCAAACTCGGTTATGTACAAGGCCTACAATCTTCAAACAAAGTTGGTAGTTTACATTTGCTTCTTAAAAACTTCATCCAAACTGTTAGCTTTGTGAGCAGTATGTTTGTAAATCTCTCTTTTGTTGCCACCTTTTGTTTTCTCGTTTTGTTTACTTATCTCTGTTTTAAAGGTTCTCTGCTAAAGAGATTTCCTATTATCTCCCTATTTTATGTACAAGGCCTACAATCTTCAAACAAAGTTGGTAGTTTACATTTGCTTCTTAAGAACTTCGTCCAAACTGTTAGCTTTATGAGCAGTATGTTTGTAAATCTCTCTTTTGTTGCCACCTTTTTTTTTCTCGTTTTGTTTACTTATCTCTGTTTTAAAGGTTCTCTGCTAAAGAGATTTCCTATTATCTCCCTATTTTATAAAGTTTTGAGATTTTTGTTTTGTCCTTTTTAAACATCTGCTACTTGATTGTAAGTTTTCTGTCCTAGAGGGATTCAAAGTTGATTCCATATGTTGCTGTTGATGACAATTTTCTTCCTTACTCTATTTTGTACACGGCCTACAATTTTCAAACATTGTGAGTTTAAATTTTCTTTCAAAAGATTCTATAACAAGTTTTTCAATCTATCTCTCATTAGGTTTATGGGCAGAAAGTTTTCAAATGTCTTTTTCTGCGAAATAAGTTGGAATTTTGGTTTTCTCCTTCTCTATAAAACCGTGGAACTTCTTAATTTTCTGTTTTATGTCAAATAGTAACCAGATTACAATTTTATATATATTACCTAGACCTGTTATTTTCAATTTGCTTTTGAAGAATATAATGTGTATAACATTAGGTTATATCACATGTTTGTCAACTCTATTTCTCAGATTCTTCATGAACTGCAAGTTTTCAAATATCTCATAGCAATGGTAGTTAACATAAGTAAGATGAATCTAATCTTAGTGTTGAGAAATGTATTGTTAACAAGGTTCTGAATTGGCTTTTGACAATGTCACATTTCTCTCACTGATTATTTAGAGGTGATCAAGTGGTTTTTTGGGCTAACTAAAGGAGGAGAATGTCTGGATTAGGATGGAGCATTAGATGGTTAAATTGGGAAGGAGGAAGTTGATCCTGCTGAAACTGGTGACATGGGGTCCGTCCTATTTGCACGACCTAGGCTGCTAAACTTCGACTTATCTTGCCTTTCTTGGGTTAGCAAAATTTGAGGATGAAGTAATAATGCGGTCTAGTGAAGAATTGGTAAGTGTCCATTGATGGTGTTTAGATTGGAGCGCCGCAAACGACGTGTCCGTGCGGTGATCTGGAAAATGGTTTTGATGGCTGACTGATAAGATTGGATTATAGAGAGATCACTGAAGATAGAAGATAGAGTATGACACAACTGGTTGTGGATGAAGGATGGGTTTTGACTGATTATGGGAAAAACCTGTTGACCAACTATTATACCATTAGAAAGCCCTAGTATGCTCTCGAGGTCTCCATGTGGTGATCTGTGAAATGATTTTCGATGGCTGACTGGTAAGATTGATTATAGAGAGAGAATTGAAAAGAGAGTATGACACAACTGGTGGTGGGCAAATAATGGTGGATTAGGAGGGGCTTTGATTAAAATATGCTGCTGACGAGCTATTGTAGCATTAGAAGGCCCTAGTATTGCTCTCTACTTCTGCCATTTGTATATTGTGAATTAGCATATTCTACTCATTCGTTTCTCCCCCTTGTTATTGGTTTTCTTGCTTGACCTTGCTTTGTCTTAATGAAGAAAAAACAGTAAAACTACATAAATTTGAACCAAGTTAGGTATGCCAAGGAAGAAATTCTTTGAAATTTTGTCTTCGTTATTAGATTATCTTGTGATTACTTCTCCAGTCATTTTCCTTTTCATGTTTGCTGGATCTTTGCGTAAATTCAAGATTCAGCAGCTATATTGATCTTGTTAGTTGATTGTAGGATGATTTGTATAATTTTTAGTGATTACTTGAGGTCCACAGTGGAATGATTTTTTGAGTTTTGGGCGATTATTGGTTGAGGTGACATCGAAACGATTTGTGTAGTTTTGACTAAATGTCATTTGCATTGTGTAGATGCTATAATATTAAAATGTTTGGCTATGGAATAGTCTCTATTAATTTGGGATGATGCCTATTGATTGGAACGCCACTTTAGGGTCGAGAAAGCTCTATACATTTGGGATTCCTATTTTTTGAAGGTGTGTCAATTATTGAATGATTATTATCATTTTGTGTGATTTCAATGGTTATTATCCTTTTGGTGAATGTTTCGAATGGATGTTTGACATATTTCGGTAGTGAAATTTCTTTTAACTTGCAAGAGATCCATTACTGAATACAATTTTGTCAATTTGTGAAATGAGCCAGCCAAATGCCAAATGAAATTGTGCTCTTTGTAAATGGCGTGAATGCATGTAGAAATGACGAAACTTACTCGAGCTTTGTTTACAGGAAAATGTCAAACAAATGCTTTAAGCTATTTTTGGATGACACCATATGTTAAATCATGTGGTTCCTTGGATTTATAACTCAATAGTCCTCTGTCATTTTCACTTTGCATGGTTGGCTACTTTTCTGATTTAAGCATATGTATTTTTTCCATATATACTCATATAGGATCAAAACTGAATTCCACCGGTTAGTTTGTGAGACAATTAGGCAGGAGCTGAGGGAATTATGCTTGGGGATTTGATGAGCTGTCAGATTTAGTGACGGACTAGAGATGAGGGAACTATGTTGATATTGTGAGTTGATTGCAGAATGGTTTCAATAATTTTGGGTGACTTTTTGAGCTTGACGTTGGAGTGGATTTAATAATTGGAGGTGGGTATTTGAGATAGATGGTTGGCAAATTTTGAGGATGAAATTCAGTGAGTTGGTAAGATGCTAGTGTACTTATTTTAGAATGAAATATAGAGCATAATAATTTTTGGGGTTGTTTCCTTAAGTTTGATATCTCAAGTGGTGGGTTCCCTTAACAAATTAGGAGGTTGATGCTCTGCAGATTGGTGGACAACATTTAAGGGGGCGGACGTGATATAATATTGCTGTTTGAAAGAACTATAGTGTAGATGATTGTTGGGTTATTGATTTCTAAAACTTTTGACTGGTGAAGATGAGTTGATTGCAAAATTGTTTCTGTAGTTGTGGGTGATTATGTGACGTTGACATCGGAATAATTAAACTTTGGGTGATTGTTTTCTATGGATGCGTGGCATTTTTTCAAGGATGGAATTCATTTAAGGTCAAATATATGCTAGTGGCCTGATTTTAGTAAAATAGTTTGGGGTAAATTTGTGATAGGTGTATCGGTTTAGGGTTTTTCGTGACATTAACCATTTCTATTTTGAGAATTTTTTGTTAGAATTTCGGGATTTGCCACCTACTGTTACTTTGCTTCTTTGTGTGACCTGAGCATCCTGTTGATCACATTCACATGTGAAGCAAGCGAGCCACCCTATAAAAGACAGTAAGACTTGAAGATGACCTCTGTCTCAACCAAGTCTCACGAGCCATTTATCAGAGAGAGAGAGAGAGAGAGAGAGATGGTGGGGTGGTGACCAGCTTGGGGAGGGAAGGGGTGAGAGGAGGAGAGGTGGCATACGATAGAAGATCACTCCTCATTCATGCGCAGAGGAAGATCCTTTTCTCTGGTTCTCTCCACTATCCCAGAAGCACTCCTCAGGTCTCTCTCTCTATCTCTCTCTAGATGCTACTCCATACTCATGGATGTTGCTGAAACAATCTTCTGAACATCAAACAAGTTCCTGTGCAGTCCTGCATTCTTTTTCCCTTAGGCGCCACATGTCTTGTTGCTCTTATCTGGTGTTTTGTGTCTGATCCACTCAATGATTTCCTCATTCTTGCTTAACACAGTTCGTGCATAAAATCAAGGCGGGGACGGGGACCGACGTAGTTCTAAAAAAAAAAAAATTTTTCTAGGTTGAGTTTGGACCAACATGTTTGGCTAAATAGTTCTTGCATAATAATGAAGGATGGTTGGATGTTGGAGACACGGGCCATCATGGGCCTTTAGTTCTGCCACTCCTCACGACAAACCACACTCAAAAGAAATTGGTCGATTTTTTCTGTCTTCATGTTGGTGGAACTACTCTTTATTCGAACTCGACCTGACATGACCTTTCTTAATAAGAGAGCAGCATCAAAACCAGCTCTTGACAAGTTTGCACCATTTATTTCCTTCAAACCCTACAAACTTTGTGTTACAGCTGTTGTGGCAGCAGCAAATAATTACTAGTTAGTGCTGCTTTCAAACTCTGCTGCCTCAATTAATTTCTTTCTCTTTTCAGTTGATAACTTTCCAATCCATAATGTAGACAATGCAAGTGATTTTTTCTCGCTCATTAATAAAGTCTCCTCCGTTTTTAAAAAAACGTAATATTTACTCATCAGGATGTGATCTGTAATGAGATGAGAACAAAATATATTCTCTCTCTGATTGAGAGAAGGAAAAAAGAGAATGTCCCTTGGAGCAGCTGGAATTAGTTGTGAATGAATGAATCACGGGTAAGATATATTGCAGCTCAGCTTACCTATAAAAGTCCAACACCTGTTCCTCTGAAAGAGCCTAAATTTCAAAGTTTGGTTGGCATTTTATGCCTCTTTTGGTCTCTCATTGCCAGTATTATCTTGTCTAGTTCAGGAAGAAAATGAAAGCACGGGGACCATGTAAGCTACCTCCTGCAGAAACAGAACAAAAAGCGTGTGAACCAAGTGATTGACAAAAAAAAGTAACGCCTGAGAAGTACTTAATCCCAGTTTGTCATGATAGATCAACGAAAGAGACTCGCGCATTGCACCCTTGTTTCCCTTTAGCATCGATATTGGCTGGACAAACTAATGGTTGTAGTCTGATATGATAGACTCGGTCAATCACAATTTAACACATACCACGAGTTCACATCGTTCTAGCTTTACAATGCATTCATCCATGGCGCAGATGTGGCCTGATCTGATAGCTAAAGCCAATGAAGGAGGAGTTGATGTGATCCAAACCTATGTGTTCTGGAACTAGCATGAACCCCAACCAGGCCAGGTACTAAAAGGACATTAGCACCACACCGTAAGGCTATGACATAGGTCATAATTTGTCGAAATGCGTGGTTCATTTATTCTAAACAAATTTTCTATTATGTTTTTCCCAGTATGTCTTCAGCGGGAGGTATGATCTGGTGAGTTTCGTGATGGAAATCCAAGCACAGGGGATTTAAGCTTGCCTCAGAATTGGACCCTTCATTGAGAGTGAGTCGACTTACGGGTATGTTCTGCAGTTTCAAGTAATACATTTCATTTTAACAAGAATTAGGACATTCTGCATACTTACCTTTTGAACTTCAAGAGATGGTGTCCTACAATTGTAAAAGGATGAGCCAAATCACTAGAACAACTATTGCATGTTGTTGGTGGAATGAAAGTTAATATTGTTGCTTAAGAAGCTAAAATGATAAGTGGTCATGTCCAAGATCTCTGTGCTTCTTTCTTGCCTTCAACTTCCGAAATATCGACCCCTTAACTTGTACCAGACCGATCGATCCATTCCAGCAGACCGCTTTTCCTGTTCCCGGGATCAAGGGACATGGCACAGATCAAATTCTTGAAAAGTGCATACACTGGGACACGATGTAAAGATTGGGAGAGAGAGAGAGAGAGAGAGATAAGCACTTCAAATATTAATCTTGAATCTGTCACTTTCTAGATAGAACACACTAAGCTGCCATTGACAATTCTCCTGCCCTGAATCTTGAGTTGCAGTTCTACATGCAAAACTTAACAACCAAGATCGTCAACTTGATGAAATCAGAGGGACTGTATGCGTCCCAAGGAGGCCCAATTATACTGTCCCGGGTAGAAGAAATGCCAAAAGGCAGTTTTGCTTAAATTATCGAAAACCTGGCAAGAATCCGATGTATTAAACTCAAAACACCATGTTATGCAGATAGAAAATGAGTAGCAGAACACTGAAGCAGATTTTGGCTAGCAATGACCCCGTATGTCCAATGGGCAGTGAGTATGGCCGTTGCACTTGAGACAGGAGTGCCCTGGGTGATATGTAAGCAGAATGATGCCTCAGATCCAGTGGTAAGTGAACCTTATTTGGTTTAAGCCGAAAATTGTGCACTTTCATAAGTCGATCATCTACTATGTCCTGGAAGCAATCTGTCCTTTCTTGGTCTCTCCTACTCTAAATGAGTAATATTCTGTTTTCAAGCAGCTCCTAATTATCGCTTTGACCCACAGATAATTGCTTGCAATGGCATGAGATGCGGAGAAACTTTTCCGGGGCCAAACTCACTGAGTAAGCCAGCTACTTGGACAGAGGACTGGACATCCTTGTACATCTTCCCCTCAGCAATCTGCATTATTTCAGAAGATTCTTGAGCAGATTTAGCAAAGCCGAAGAGAAAAAGTTAGATTTTATATTTTTGACCAGCTTTTATTATTTTTTGTGTGAAGGTATCAAGTCTATAGTGGCGAACCATACTTAAGATCAGCTGAAGACATCACATTCCATGCCGCACTCTTCATTGCAAAACTGAATGGAAGTTATATCAATTGCTATATGGTACACCTCTCATACTGAAGTACCATGTCTCTGTGTGTGTAGTGAAGTTCCTACGGCATGAATGTCCGGCGCCGTGCTAATGAAAAGTGTACTGCTTTTCTGATGCAGTACCACGGTGGAACGAATTTTGGCAGAACAGCCTCCGCATATTTCATAAGAAGTTATTATCATCAAGCTCTGCTTGAAGAATATGGTGAGCACCAGATAATCTGGTTTGACCTAGTTCTGGATACGTAAACAACTTTAATCAATTCACTTATCCAGGTTTCCTCTGGCAGCCAAAATGGGGTCATCCTAAGGAGTTGCATGGGGCTGTCAAGAATTCCTCTGGTACTTTGCTGGAGAGAGTCAAATCTAATTTTTCTGTTGGCCAGTACCAAGAGGTGGTCCCTATTCTTCATCAACATTCAATTTATTGGGAGCAACTAGAAGCACAATTTATGCTAATAGACTAAAGTCTGTTTTTTTCTCTTGATGTAGGCTTATGTTTTCCAGGAAGAAATGGGAGGATGTGTTGCTTTCCTTGTAAACAATGATTCAAAAGATAGTGCTAATATACAGTTCGGTAATAGTTCATTTGAATTGCTGCTGAAGTCCATTAGTATTCTTCAAGACTGTGAAAATATGATTTTCAACACAGCAAAGGCAAGTCGCGCACAAATTTAGATCGTCCTAGTGCATATCGCAAGTCACAACCACTTGCATTGGTTTTCATGGTAAGATAAGCAAAATCAAGTAAAGCTTCGAGCATTTGTTATCACTAAGGATGCAGTACTTATATGTTCATCTTTACAGAAATCAAGCTACTACGGAATCTACAAAGTGTACTAATCTATCACATCAACCTTTCATTCTTATTTTCTAGTGATTAAAAATTCTGATAATCCTTTGTTTGTTTTGTCTGAGAATTCTCAAGATGGAAAGGGAATCATTATTGTAAATTATTATTCATTCCTTGGATATACACCTCAGTGACCTCACCAAAGAACAAACACGTCCCCCGGTAAATTGATCCGCTTTTGATGTATGAGTAGCAACAATGAACATGTAATTTCATCCTTCAGGAAGACAAGTCATTTTTCTCTCACCTTTTATTCGCAGGTAACGAGTGAGAGCAATACAACATCCAGCCAGACATTTGAGTGTGCAGGTAAGTGGGAAGTATTCCTTGATGTAACTGCAAGCTACTTAGATACGTTGCTAGAACACATGAATACAACAAAAGATGAATCCAACTACCTTTGGTAGACATTCAGGTAGAATCATCTTGCTAAAAGTGATTGCGACATATGTCTTGTAGATAATATGTTTTAGGTCATCCATCTTCATACTTCTTAAAATGTCAGTTTTCAGCCAAACTCAACCTGTGCTGAGCCAGTACTTCACCTTGAGTCTCTCGGACACGTTACACATGCTTTTGTCAACAATGAGTATGTGGGTAAGTTCCAAGAACCGCTTAGTGAGTTATCGGAGCGTGATCTTACAGAGAAATGACTCATTTGCAGCCTGTCATATGACATCCATTCGAATAGCAGTAAACAGCTGAGAGTAGACATATTGAGACCAATTGACCAAAATATAAAGTCATAGTGAGACCATTGACAGATTTATGTAGTTCCAAAATTCACGAGAAGATATGGATGAAAAATTTCAATACAGAGTTCGAATAGTTAGGAAAAAGAATTCTGCAGTCTATATTGACGTAATGAAACGTCTAAGCTTGCTGTTGCTGATTTAGGAGCGGCCCATGAAAGCCATGATATCAAAAACTTCACCATGGAAACCGAAATTGTGTTAGGCAGTGAGTATGTGCTTAAGCTTTTCAGATCCAGTCATTTTCCTTTTCATGTTTGCTGGATCTTTGTGTAAATGCAAGATTCAGCAGCTATATTGATATTGTTAGTTGATTGTAGGATGATTTGTATAATTTTTAGTGATTACTTGAGGTCCACAGCAGAATGATTTTCGAGTTTTGGGGGATTATTGGGTGAGGTTGACATCGAAACGATTTGTGTAATTTTGACTAAATGTCATTTGCGTTGAGTAGATGCTATAATATTAAAATGTTTGGCTATGGAATTGTCTGTATTAATTTGTGATGCCTATTGATGGAAACGCCACTTTTGGGTCAAGAAAGCTCTATAAATTTGGGATTCCTATTTTTTGAAGGTGTGTTGATTATTGAATGATTATTATCATTTTGCGTGATTTCAATGGTTATTATCCTTTTGGTGAATGTTTCGAATGGATGTTTGACATATTTCGGTAGTGAAATTTGCTTTTAATTTGCAAGAGATCCTTTATCGAATACAAGTTTGTCAATTTGTGAAATGAGCCAGCCGAATGCCAAATGAAAATGTGCTCTATGTAAATGGTATGAATGCATGTAGAAATGACAAAACTTACTCGAGCTTTGTTTACAGGATATATGTCAAACAAATGCTTTCCATAGCTAATTTTTGGATGACACCATATGTTAAATCATGTGGTTCCTGGTTGGCTACTTTCCTGATTTAAGCATATATGTATGTTTTCCATAGATACTCATATGGGATCAAAACTGAATTCCACCGGTTAGTTTGTGAGACCATTTGGCGGGAGCCGAGGGAATTATGTTTGGGGATTTGATGAGCTGTCAGATTTAGTGACGGACTAGGGATGTGGGAACTATGTTGATCTTGTGAGTTGAGTGCAGAATGGTTTGGATAATTTTGGGTGACTTTTTGAGGTTGAACTTGGAGTGGATTTAATAGTTGGGGTTGGTTATTTGAGCTGGATGGTTGGCAAATTTCGAGGATGAAATTCAGTTGAGCTGTGTAGATGCTAGCGTCCTTATTTTAGAATGTAATATAGAGCATAATAATTGTTGGGGTTGTTTCCTTAAGTTTGATACCTCAAGTGATAGGTTCCCTTAAGAAATTATGAGGCCGACGCTCCGCAAATTGATGGACAACATTTAAGGGGGCAGATGTGATGTATTGCTGTTTGAAAGAACTATAGAGTAGATGATTGTTGGGGTATTGATTTCTAAAACTTTTGATGGGTGAAGATGAGTTGATTGCAGAGTTGTTTCTGTAGTTGTGGTTGTGGGTGATTATGTGACGTGGACATAGAAATAATTGAACTTTGGATGATTGTTTGCATTTTAGGTGGTTATTTGAGATTCGACGTTAGAATGATTGTTACTATTTTGGGTGAGTATTTGAGATTGATCTTTTGCGACTTCAATAGTGCAATTTATTTGAGGTGACAAGATACAAGTGTCCTAATTTTATAAAAGAAACATAGAGCAGAATGAACATTTTATCGGTGGATGCAAATCAATGGATTAAAGGGGAAAAAGCATCTTGTGTAATACTTGGCAGGGCAACGTGAATACCCAAAAAATTTAATTATTGAAATCGGGCTTTTTTTTTTTTAGGATTTTAGAGTGCACTCAATAATATCGCAATATTAATGGTAAATTGTAAAATATCATGGTATTTATAAAAATATAAAGAAGAATGATTTGTCGGAGTATTGATTTTATAGTACATGAGCCTCTAGGTCTCGGTGGGGAAAGGAGACCCCGTTGAGCTTGACTCTAGTTTAACTTTATAAAACGACTTGAGAGGTGTGACATTCGAAATTCTTTAAATTAGTTATTTATATTTATGATATAAATTTAATGAATAATTCAACTGGGTTTTTTTTATTTTTTATGATGTTGTAAAATCTCAATTAGGTCACAATTTCGTGACGTTCAAAAAATTGAAAAGATATTGTCTATGGCCGTGATTTTTCGGAATGCATTTTTGCTAGGGTTATAAAATTATGAGAAGATATAATTCAAGGACATAAAATATGTATTTACTTACTTTAACATGCTTAAATTAGGAGGTATTGATGTATACATTGTTTATAAAGAGTGACAAGTAAGAGCTGTGTATGGATGAGCTACTATGTCGTATTTGTGCATCATGAAGTAAGTACATTGATCTGTACGCATTTGAGTGTTGTACTAAACATCGGGGGTCATGGGTTTTATTTTTATTCATTGCAAACATGGATAGTCATTTAGTGATAATGCACGACTTACATCTTAAATGAACTTAGATCATGTTTGGGAAGGGTAAGTGAATACTCGTGATTTAATTAGGTTGATTTTTATTTACGTGAACAAATGGTGAGGAAATTTGACATGGTTGATTTGTACTTGAAATGGATTTCATGAATATGTAGTGGAGTATGTGGAATTTTTTTTTTTCATGTTTGTGAATCTATGGTATGATACATTGCTCACAAAAAATGAAATGGTTGACATGTTAGATTGAATTGGGCGACAAGTACTTGAATTATGCAGAACGCATATTGTATCCCTCGCGTGGTGGTCTTATTCAATTATTAAGAAATGATTAAGAAATAAGGTAGAAATATATTGTACTCTTGCTAAACGAGTGAGTCACATTTTTTTACCTCAAAAATTTATGTAATATTGAAAGAACAAGGCATGGTCGTATCGCCATCTTTGAAATCCGGTACAAAATTAAGCGAGAATCAAGACGAAATGAATGACTACATATGTTTACCGAATGCAACGATACCTCGCCATGTGACGAACAAACTTGGTTACGTTCACTTTACTTGTTGAGTATTCCTATGTTGTTGTGCTCTTGGCTCTGAGTGGTAAGATTATCTCATACTTTAGACCTAAAGATTTCATTAATTGAGCGTAGGGTTAACCCAAAATATCCTATAGATTAGTTCGAGTTCGGAGTTCAGGAGCTTTTAGATTAGCGCTTCTAAAGATCTATTTTATGGACATGATTAGAAAACGCAACGAAAGTGGTGGTGCATATATCTTGATGGGAGCTTTTTGATTGTGTATATTTTGTATGTCATTTGATGCTAAATTGTTTTCTATTCGAGGTTCAAATTTTATGAAAATTTCTGGTTGTGATAGTTTTCGGTATAAGAAGGAGATTAACGGAGTGACAGGGTAGACTAGTGCTCAAGAGCTTGAGTTAGAATAGAAACAGATGGATTGTTTGGGACTTTTCACATATTCGCGACATAAACTTTATCTATCACGTGATGGCATAAATATTACATGGTGAGCAGGTGTTGCCTACATTCGAGATTGGTGGGTCCAACTCTTATGCACCGTTACATCATATAAGTCGTACATAGGATCCATCTCACATGTGAACTGGGCAAGCACCAGGTTCAATACTTTCCCTCTATTGACCTGGACCAATGGTATATAGGAGTGTCATGGCTTAAGATCCTCGGCTATAAATGTGTGGGAAAGCATGCATCAGCCATCTCTGCCTGTTTTGCTGGAAAAGGACTCAACGCGAGGAGTTCTGAACAGGCAGCAAACCCTTCATTCATAAATGCGGAACATTTAAAGAAATTGGAAACAAGTTACACATTGTTTAGATAAAAGATTACCTTCCCTGAGTTTACTTACCTGAATGCATTGTCTCCATGGGTATCCACCTGTGACTGGTGGTTTAATCCTGGCCTTAACAGAGGTCTAGGAATGTGAACTTGGACTCCCATGCCATTTGCAGCCGGCCCCTAATGTTAGTTTAGATAGCGCAACCAAAACTAGGACTTGTGACAAGAACTTGAAAAAGCTGTCCAATGAATGCTGACCTTTATGAAAGGGTATTTGATTTGGTGTAGGCGTTTCGTCAAGCAGGTAACAGGTTGATAGCTCCAGACATTTATGTTTTCTCCTCCATGCATTCGAACTGAGTCTCAATATGCGGTGGCAAGCATGTAAACTAACATGATAGTGGCAAGTCCTTTTCCCCATTCCGAAGCCCACAATTTGTTCTCTAGCAAGAGTTTTGGGCTAGTCTTGGGACGCACAATTCTAGCTCAAGCATTCAGGGCCAGATTTCTTATGCACGACTTCGAATGAGGAGTCGAGGAATATGATTGTCGAACCACTTCCCCAGCTCATTCATGGGTTGAGGCTGTACATGAAAACTCTTTTAAACTCATCATCGGAAGGAAAAAAGATTGTACTATATAATATAGCACCGGCACAGCACACTAATATAAAATTAAGAGAACCTAAGAGAGCACGAGAGTGTTGGAATGATTGATTCAACTTATATTATCGTCAAATATAGGCTTTTCGAACTCCTAAAGGTTTTGATATAAGGTCTTCGATTTTAGGATGTATGAGCTGTTCGAACTTTGCCGTGCAGTACCATGCCATGCCAGCCAAGCCATTTCGATGCTAATCCAGAATATGGGCCCATATTCTTGTATAGGAAAGGTACCAGAAAAATCATAAACTTATTGCATTGTTATCAATCCTACCTCTAAATTAAGATAATTTAATTCTAAAATTTTTGACATTAGTATTAATGGAGTCCATCCGGCTAATTTATGCTAGAAACTGTTCATGTAGATGTCGGTCAATTTATGCCAAAAGCCATTTTACAATGGTTCAATAAATTTGTTGAATATGTTTCCTTTTTTCTTTTTTCTTTTCTTTCCATGGAGGTAAAGGCCATGGTTAGCTAGCCTTGCCCTGGTCAAGGTGAGGGCCAGGGCAACCCTCACCCATGAGAAGCTTGACGAGGTTGACGAGGCTGCCTTGGCCTGTTCTCGTTGGAACTGGGAACTGGATTGGTTTTTCTAGTGGTCCGGTCCGGTTGTACACCTCTAGTGTGGATGTGGAGAGGCAAGTGGACTCCTTATTGGGTCGACCACTTGACGGCCACAAAGATTATATAAACATCGTGTTTAATTGTAATAATAAAGTAGGAACATCTAGATGCTCCAAATTAAGTATATAAGAGTACTTTAATTCTCCAATGACCTATCAATCCCCGGCCTTTCGAATCAAAGTGTTATTAGCACTTTACGCCATGGTGTTGGCAATTTATTAGGGTCCCTAAATATGGAATGTACCTAACATGAAATTGTTAATTAGATGGTCTAAGTGAAGTCATTCCCCTACTCACTTTGCTTGACAAGGATTTAAGGACAAGCGATTCGAAACTTCTGAGGAAAGTGATGTTTTGGAACTATTGAAAACTATAAAGCGGACCAAAAAAATTAAGAAACGATACATTCTATGGATACAAAACATGAATTTTCATGTCTAGTTTGGTCAGAAAATGATGCCAATATGATTTTTCCGGATGACCATCGAGTAAGAGAGGATACGATTTTCCTCTACTTTGTTTTGAGAGTGTTTTGAAAACCCTCTGTATCAACATAATCGTTCCTTTTAAAACACCTATTATTGTGTAACAAAGTATAACAGATTTTTGCGTCCAATTCGAAATCCGCATCTATTGTCAAGGCCTTGTACCTTATTATAAAGTAAGTAATGCCAACTTTGGGATAAACTATAGACCTTAGGTTTCTTAAGGAACAAAGTTCTCTAGCAAGTATGGAATGTTGTATCTTGACTTTAACTGCTATGACAATTTCTTAAGCTACCCATTACATCTTTTCTCTCTCTCTCTCTCTCTCTCTCTCTCTCTCTCTCTCTCAGAGTATATGTTACGCTCTTTACACTTGCCTTTGGAGAGGGGGCCAAAGTGTTCCACCAAAGGAGTGGTCAAAGTTTCAAAAAATGAATAATTGAGGGGACAAACAATAATAATAAGAAAGAGGAAACAAAGATAGGGTCGGCAACTTATCACCAATTAAACTATAATTTTGGTCGCGCTAGTTGCTGGCTCTTTTCTCCTATATATAAGCTCGAAGGTTCATGGCATTGGGAGTGCAGCATTTGTTTTTGTCAACCCATCTTTGGTTTTTCTTCCATTGATAATAAATCCCTCTTTGTATAGAATCTCTATTTCTTCCTCTTTCATGGCATTGGAACATCTTTATCAACGATTCATCTATATCAACGATACATTTTTAGAAGGAAAATGATGTTCAAGCTGTACTAATTGAGGATAAGAAAACGGGTAAAGAGACTGAGATTCCAGAGTTTACTCAGCATATGGAAGCTCAGAAAGTAGCTCAGACGGAAACAGAGGAGGAAGCTCAATTTGAGGGGGAGCATACTGAACAAATGGAACACATGGGAAAGAAGATGGATAATATGAGAGCTACAATCGATCTGAAGCTGAAACAATTCTCAAAATTCGCTCTTGTCAAACTTCCTTCAGATTTTGCACCATCCACATCAACTCAAGCCCCATCCACATCTACTCTAGTCCCAAATCCTCCCAAATAGAACTCATTTCCATTCTCTTATTTTATCAGATTTGGTTCTATTTGAAAGTTGGGTGTTTTTAGTTTGACTGGTGATTCTGCATAAGTACTTTGATGTTCTAATTGAATCACTTTGAATCGTTTTTTTATTTGAATACATATGCTGGTTTAATCTATACTTTTGTGCTGATGACAAAAAAAGGGGAAAGATAATGACTCGCAGGAACAATAAGTGCTTAGTGATACAGGTACAAATGCTCTGAATGATCAGTTTTGAGTAAAACAAGAACAGAAAGTTCTGAGTTTACAATGCCTTGAATTTGAATAAAGGCTATACAGGTTTCTCATGCTCCGATACGAGCTATACAAGTTCTATTGAATCCAATGTCCTGAACCTATTTGTGTTCAAATGACAAACTCTCAGATGCTCTTATTGAGGTCCTACAAGTTCTGAACGCGAAACAAGACCATGCTCTAAGAACGAATTCACAATTTGAATTCATCCTTGTCTCAGAACTTACTTTTGCTAAGGCATTATATGATATATCATTGAGTAGCAAATTATCATGTTCCTCACATTCTTATTCAAAATGGATATATTTGTGCGGAAAGTTTTGTCATCATAAAAAGAGGGAGATTGTTGGGGAAAACTCCTAATTGATTTTGAAGTTGACAAAACAAGTCATATTCTCTAATATCTAAGTTAATACAATGAAATAATTATTTTACAGATTGTCTTCATGTATATTCGAGTGTTAAAAAATGGGCACATAGGATTGAATCTGGTAAGAAAAGCTCAGACAATGTCTGAAAGTCCAGACGTTGTTTGAAGAGCTCAGACGTCATTGTGAAGCTCGAGCTCTGAGAAAGTATTTCATGTGCAACGATCAAATTATTATGAGACATTTTCAAGATGATTTGATTAATATTACATATCTTCACAATAGCTAGCAAATCAAGTTGGATTCGTTCTTGGAGATTATCAATCATGAAGATCAATCATGGACGTGGATTAAGGGAGATGAGGATGGCTTACCTTATGAAGAACTCTATATATGGAAACCGAAGATCATAATTGTACGAGCGATTTGATCTAACGGGAGATTCTTTCTTTGGTTAACCTCAACGGCTATAAGACCCTTTAAATACAATTCATCCAAACGGGAAGTTTGGAGAGTGATTCTCGGGAGATCTTGCAATGGGCGATTGAAGATGGAGAAGTATAAAAGGAGACCTCAAGGCTGAAGAGTGCACACATGAGAAAGCAGAATCTTAAATTTCAAGATCAAGAGAGCTTCACATCCTTTATACACTCTAGATCCAAACACTATAATACTTAAAGGAGTTCATTCAAGTGTGTGAGTGCTAGACGGTAAGTCTTTCGACTCAAGATTTGTTACTAACTTGTAATCTCTGATATATTCACTATGGAATCCAGCCAATTGCCTGTCGGTGTAAAAAAGTGAACATAGGCCTAAACAAAGTTGAACCACTATATATTCTCTGTGCAAATTCTCTATCTCTTAAACTCTTTGTTATTATTTTGTGATAGTTGAATTATGCACGCCACTGAATCTAAGAACACCTCAGATCTTGGTAGCGATCATTGTATGAACTAAGCTCTAAGCTTATTTGTATAAATTCCACCTTGATTTCTAAAGTTCTTTGAAATCTCCTATTCACCCCCTCTAAGTGATAACGCTAGCACCAACGCTAAAATCAATCAAAGCAGCCTGTCAATAATTTTTTTGACAAATAAAAGAAATGATACCAAAAGGGAGTTAGAGTAATTTAACATAACCAAATCCCCTAAATTCAAAATCTTTGGTTCGTAGGAGTAAAATTATTCTCCCATTATTTTGCTTAGGTGTCTAATCGACCTATCAAAAAATTAATTTGTGGCGACTCCATGATTAAATCTTTTGCATGGTGAATATGTGAACATAAATTGCAAATTGATATGGACTTGGAAGAGTCTAAGCTAGGTTTACTAGCCTAAAAGAAAATTTAGGTGGCAAAACCTAAAAGTCTTGGCCAGCCACTAGGTGAGGGCTCGCTACCATAGCACGTAGCTGGTGAGGCACAAACCCTTGCTTAGTGTATTGCAAGGGCTCACGACGCTCACTCATAACTGGACGATTGTCACCCTTACCGTGGCTAGCAAGGACTGGAAGAACCACCCCCCCCCCACCCAAAGTGACTCACCTAACTCGATCGCGGCCAGCCATGAGCCCTCGCCTACCAACTTAAAGGGGTTACGACCCTCCCCACAGGCCGATAAGGGCTTTAGGCCCTCACCCAATGGTTGGTAGGGGTTGTTTGATCTCGGCCGGCCCTTAACAAATTAAAAAAGAAAGAAAAAAAAAAACATCAATGCCAACCGTGCTACATAAAATGACCGACGTCCATATCATCAATTTCCGGCAAATTATTTGTTAGATAGAGTCCATTGTCAAAAGATTTCGAACTAAATTGGCTAAATCAAATGCTTTAGGACTAAATTGACACCAGTATAATAAATTTAAAAGTTTTTTGAAATTTTCCCGATAAAAAATGCAATAACAAACACGGACGAGAAACGAGCATTGATTCCTTTCAATATTCTTAAACTATAGTTGCTTTAACTTTTCTCCTTTATAGTAGAATTGATTCATCACATGGCGAGCACAGCAATTGGGTCTTCTCAACCCATATTCGTTTTCTTCCATTAATGATAAATCCCTCCCCGTATATTATTCTTTTCTTCCTCTTTGATTGCCTTTGATTGAGGGAAAGGCTGCAAAATAATTAAGGTGAGTGGTTATATCTAATTAGTGCTCGCTCTTGCCAATATGTAGTTATTCATGATAGTGATGATAAATTTGGTTTCTCATGACCTTACGATTGTTTCTTCCCATCGCTCAAGAGCAATGAAAAGAATTCTTTTGTTCTGCCATCAAGTGATCAAGCCTCAAATGCAATCGGCATTTTCTATATTATACTTCTCATATAGAAAGCCACAAACCTCAAGTACAATTGGCATTTTCTTTGTTCTCCCATCAGGTGATAAAAACCAAGTCACCTTTTAAGAGCCTGTTCATTTTGGACTTGATCCTTGACATATTCATGAGAATAGTCTGTTTTAATCAATATAACTTTGCCTGTTACATGTTGTTTTGGACCACATTTATGCCTACCAGATCGTCCTTGGAGCTGCGAAATCTACAAGTTCTGTGGCAAAGGTTTAGTAATCCCTAATCAGTTCTAATTCTTCCTTTTTGTTTAGAAGCCACAATGATATATGATTTTGATTCGATTAGTGTTAGTAAAACTTGCAAGTAGGACTGATACCACCCAGATTGAAACTACATGCATTCTTATGGATGAATAAATTTTGAAGGTCCTTTTATGTGGCAAGTTAGTTTCCACACACACAACTTACTAGCAAGTGCTATTTCCTTCTTCTTTTTCTGTTTTTGGGACATTAAAGATGGGTGAGAACGCTGCCACCCAGAGCAAGCAAAACCGCCAAGTTGATGACATCTCCGTTGAAATGCTTCCTTAGAGTATCTACAGACCCTCCGGCGACAACGACCGCCACAGACGAACGGGTAATCAACCTTATCTTCTTAGCTCATATTGTCTAGTTCTTTCATACTAGTTTACTACAAGTTTGATACTTTAGCCATGCAAAATGTACATATTTTGTACTAGGAGTAACAGTTTAATTTTCTTTATCCAAGTGTGATTCCTTCATAAATTACTGAAAAAATAACCTAAAGAGACAATGAAAGTTCTCCAGATGTAAAGAGTTGATAAAAGTTTATCGGGTGACCGATCAGGGACCTTATGGACAGCGACTGCGCACACTATAACAGCGATGGTAGGAACGGGAGTGCTTACCCTGGCATGGGACATTGCTCAGCTGGGTTAGATTGCAGGCCCTGCTGTGATGTTCTTGTTCTCCTTTGTGAGCTACTACACCTCTTGCCTCCTCACCGATTGTTACAGCAGTGGCGACCCTGTCTCCAGCAGGCATAACCACACCTACGTGGACACTGTTCACTCAATTCTCGGTATGGAATTCAAGTGATATATCTGTTGCTTCTCATTATTTGACTCCTGCACTTTGACTAAATTTCCCATTACCCTATGTCTCCAAATGCTTAGCAAAATGAGCCGCGTGTCTTTTAGATTGGTGATGATAGTAACTCTACAGTATCGGAATATTGACAGTTTCTAGGTATTCTCAGGTGGAGCAAAGGTAAAAGCATGTGGTTTAATTCAATATTTGCACCTATTCGGAACCGCCAGCCGCATTACCCGTGAAGCATCTATCAGCATGATGTGAGTACAATTCTATTTCCCAAACCCATGACAAATCTATTTAGCAGATCACAATGAACTTCCAGTTCTACTGTTTCTTATATAACCTGGCTCTTTCAATTTATACACGTTCCCTCTTTCCAATAAAAGGGCTATAAAATATGTGAATTGCACCCACAAGAGTAACGGGGAGAACCAGTGCTACATTTTGAGCAATCCATACATGATCATGTTTGGCATCACAGAGATTCTGGTGTCCCTGATTCCGCATTTCGCATTTCGATCAAATATGGTGGATTTCTATGGTGGCTACAGGCATGTCCTTCACATTCTCTTTGATTGCTATTGGCCTAGGAATTGCCCAAGTTGCAGATACGGGTTTCTTCTTTTCTCAACACATGGCCCAGAAATTTCAAGAGGTAATATTGCCCATATACATTCCAGAACCTTCTTCTCCCCCCTTGATGAGCAGCTAATGGAAGTTTGAAGGGTAGTCTGAGAAGAACGAGTGATGAATGTGTGCCTGAAACCCCAAAGATATGGAGGAGTTTCCAAGCTGTTGGTTATGTCGCCGAGGCGTACGCATTTTCTGATATCCTTATTGAAATTGAGGTACTTAAAACACGATTCCATCTGTTAAAAAACTAAGGAACTGGTTAAGAGTGATAGAACAGAATCGAAATACCTTGTTATCTTTGGCAGGACACCATCAGACCCCACCATCAGAAGCAACGACCATGAAGAAAGCCATTGCTTGGAGCACTGTGGTGCTCACAACCATCTACATGCTCTGTGGCTGCATGGGCTATGCTGCTTTCGGTGACACCACTCCCGTAAATCTGCTGACCAGCAGCGGTTTCGACAACCCATTCTGGCTTCTTGACCTGGCCAATGCTGCTATCGTGATCTTTCTTGCTGCAGCATACCGATTATACTGCCAGCCAATTTTCGCCTTCGTCGAGAAACAGGCTACTCATAGATGGCCTGATGGCCTGGTAGTGAGTTCATCAACAAAGAGATAAAGATCCCGTACCAGCATTCTTGGGCCGATACAACATGAAGCTCTTTTGGCTTGTCTAGAGGATGGTTTTCGTGATCTTGACCACTGTGTTATTGATGCTGAAGAAAAGAATCTATATTTTTCTTCATCTAATTGAGTAATTACAAGGTGAATATATACAGGAATGAAAGACCTAAATTAGGTAAGAAACCTATTTTAGGTATAGATACTAATTAGCCCCTAATCTCTATCAGTAGCTAATTTACAGCTAACAAAATCAAATCACATAATATCACAGAATATTCCAAATAATTAGGGAGAGACTATAGGAGATTTTCCAACACTCCCCCTCAAGTTGGTGAGTGAATATCTTCCATGCCCAACTTGCTGATAATCTCCTGAAATCTCGACACCGGTAGGCCTTTGGTCAATACATCTGCTAGTTGATCTTTGCTAGGAGTGTAGGGAGTAGTTATCAAACCAGACTCAAGCTTCTCCTTGATAAAATGTTTGTCTACCTCAATATGCTTGGTTCAATCATGCTCAACCGGATTGTGAGCAATGTTGATTGCTGATTTATTATCACAATAGAGTCTCATAGTTCCTTCATGTCCCACTCTAAGGTCTTCAATGACAATCCCGAGCCACAAAAGTTCACATATCCCATTCGCCATTGCCCTGAATTCAGCTTCAGCACTAGATCTAGCAACAACATTTTGTTTTTCACTCCGCCAAGTGACAAGATTTCCCCCTAGAAAAGTGCAATAGCCAGATGTGGACTTTCTATCCGTTGGTGACCCCGCATAATCTACATCAAGATAGGCTTCAAGATTCAGCTTGTCGCCCTTTTTAAACAAAATGCCTTTTCCAGGAGTAGCTTTGAGGTAGTGAAGGATCCGGTAGACATCTTGCATATGTTCTTCTTTAGGATCATGCATGAACCGACTTACAACTCCCACAACATAGGCTATGTCCGGCCTCGTATGAGACAAATAAATAAGCCTTCCTACTAACCTTTGATATCTCCCTTTCTCAACTATGCTATTCTCTCCCCGTCCATCCATTTTACGGTTTGCATCAACAGGAGTGCTCACCGCCTTGCTATTAAGACATCATGTTTCTTTGAGAAGATCAAGTATATACTTCCTTTGGGATATAAAAATACCTTTCTTAGAGTAGGCCACCTCGATACCAAGGAAGTATCTCAACTTTCCAAGGTCTTTGATCTCAAATTGTTGAGCAAGACTACTCTTAAGAGACTTTTGCTCAGCTTCATCATTACCAGTCACAACTATATCATCTACATACACAAGTAGAGCTGTGACCATACCTTCATTTGAATGTTTGATGAATAGGGTGTGATCCCCTCTCCTTTGCTTGTAACCCATCTCAAGCATTGTCTTCGTGAACCTTCCAAACCAAGCTCTTGGGGACTGTTTCAGACCATATAGAGCCTTTTTAAGCCGACACACTTGATTGTTTCCAAAGTCCTTGTCAAAACCTGGTGGAGGCTCCATAAAGACTTCCTCCTCCAAATCTCCATGTAAAAACGCGTTCTTCACATCAAATTGCTGCAAAGACCAACCAAAATTAGCTGCAAGAGAAAGTAGCACCCGTACTGTATTCATCTTTGCTACTTGTGCGAGGGTCTCCCGATAATCCACCCCATGGGTTTGGGTGTACCCCTTTGCGACCAGCCTTGCCTTATACCTCTCCAAGGTCCCATCAGCTTTGTACTTAAGGGTATAAACCCATTTACATCCCACCGGTTGCTTGCCTTGGGGTAAAGTTACAACTTCCCATGTATCATTCTTCTTCAATGCATTCATTTCCTCCGTCATAGCTTGTATCCAATTCCTATCCTCAAAAGCTTCATGTACCGAGTTAGGAATAGTAATTGAATCAAGAGCAGTAATAAAGGCTTTGTGTTGGGTAGATAGTCTTTGGTATGACACAAATTAGGAGATAGGGTGTCGAGTACATTTCCTGGTAGCTTTTCTCAAGGCAATAGGTAAATCCAAATCACTTAACTCTGGTTCATTAGAAGAAGGGTGAGTGATTTCATTACTTGATAACGGTTCGGATAACGGGACTTGATCCAGTTCCGGATTGAGCTTCGTTCTTCTTGAGTAAACTTGCAGTTTGGTTGGTTCATTCTTACAACTAAATGATGATGATGAACTAGGCAGAGAACTTGGTAGGGAACTAGGACTAGATAGAGGACTCGATGAACTTGATGAAGGACTAGGTGGACTAAGAGGGCTAGGACTAGACAGAGATGGGGAAGGAGACGAAGTTGGAGTGGACGACATACTAGTAGTGGAGGCAGTGATTCAAACTCACTATCTTCATTAGGAGTCTTCCCCTGAAGATAGTGGTTGGAAGGAAAAAACGGCTGGTTTTCATTAAAAGTGACATCCATAGAGATAAAAACTCAACATGTTAAAGGATCATAGCATTTATAATCTTTTTGAGTATTGGAGTACCCAATAAAGACACACTTTAGAGCACGGGGGTCGAGTTTGTTTCGGTTGTGACTATGAATATGCACAAATGCAACACGCCCAAAGACCCGAGGGGAAATATGATAGTTATGGGAAACATCAGGATAAAATGTAGACAGGAGTTATAAGGGACTTTTATTTCCTAAGCTTTTGGAAGGAACCCGATTAATAAGATATACTGAAGTTAAAACACCTTCCCCCCAAAAATGCTTTGGCACGTACATTTGAAAGAGGAGAGCCCGAGTAACATTTAGGAGGTGTCTATTTTTCCTTTTGGCAACTCCATTTTGTTGAGGGGTATCAACACAGGGAGACTCATGAATAATACCTTGAGTTTGGAAAAAATGATCAAGATGCTGATTGAAATATTCCTTCCCATTATCAGACCTAACTCTCCCAATTGACACCCCAAATTGATTGACTATCATTTTATGAAAGTTTTGGAATATAGATTGAACATTAGATTTGTCTTTCATAAGATAGAGCCATGTAGTACGAGTACAATCATCGATAAAAGAGACAAACCATCTAGCTCCCGTAAAATTAGCAATTCTAGACGGACCCCACACATCAGTATGAATAAGAGAGAACGGTGTTGAAACTCTAGCATTATTATTCAAAGAAAATGAAACACGATGATGTTTTGCAATTTCACAAACCTTACAATGAAGATTTTCAACAGCAACATCTTTAAAAATGGAAGGAAACATAGTCCTAAGAAGACTAAACGGTGGATGTCCTAGTCGAAAACGGTGAAGCCAAATCTGAGATGAGTGGATAGGATTATAAGAATTGTAAGAGGTACTATAACCCACAAGAGGCCAACCGGTTCCGCTCGAATCCTCAAGGTAGTAGAGCCCATTCCGTTCCTTAGCAAATCCAATCGTCCTCCCCGTTTTTAGGTCCCGCAAAATACAATGATCAATAGAGAAAAATACCTCACAATTCAGATCTTTGGTAAGTTAATTAATGGAAAAGGAGATTGGTGGACAGCTTAGGAACATGAAGGACATTGTCAAGTTTAAGTGAGGGATTTAGAGTTATGGTTCCTTGGCCAACTACAAGAACAGGAGATCCATCTGTTATGGTAATACTCCTATTTCCCGGCGATGGTTTATAAGTTTCGAATTTAGTGGGATCATGTGTCATATGGTTGGTTGCTCCCGAATCAAGAATCCATGAATTAGGGTACCGAGAAGCCGTTGAGTTTTCAGAAATTAGACACGCACCCGACCGGACCAATGAACAAATATCATAAGACTTAGATAGGGAGTCAAGGAGAGCCCCGATTTTACCAACTTCTTCTCGTTAAATATCTCCTCACCGACAGGTTTGTATTGATCTATAGGGGCAGCTTCACCTTCAATGGTCATGTGGCTTGTGGCTGTCTTTTAGTTCTCCCGAGCACCCGTGTTCTTCCATGAAGCTTGAAGCGCTTTTCTCTTGTATGGCGGGGTTTTCCGAAAACCCACCATAAACCTTCACCGCCCTTGTCTTAGGGCCTGCATGGTAACACTTCTACTGCATTTCTCGCCGTGACAATCCACGGAAACCGTTTGGTAAAAACCTTGCCAAGTAGAAATCCGTTTGGTAAAAAATTGACTTCGGTAGGATTTTCAACTTCGGTGGAATTTTTAACTTCGCAAGATTTTTGCCAACTTTGAGAAGTAATTTTTTTACTTCTCCACCTTAGAATCACTTCTTCGATCACATTGACCTTCACCGACCGCCCATCGCCGGCCGCCGGCCGCCACGCTGCCTGGCCGCCCGGCCCGCCCGCCGCTCCGCGCCGGCGAAGATTTTGTTAATAATGTTCTAGAAGTAGAAATTTTCAACTATAATCAAACGAATTTTTCCCGATCGAAGTTGATCTAAAAGTAGAAAAATCAGCTTCGCTTTGAAGGAGAAGTTGAGAAATCAACTTCCGGTCGAGTTGAGAAGTTGATCAGAAGTGTTACCATGCGCACCCTTAATTGGATCCGGCCTCCCTTTGTGTCGAATTTGTTTCCTCCTTAATTGCTTTCATGGCGGATCCTTCGTGTGTTGGTATTCAAGCATTACATTCGGCTTTCTTCTCCTCTTACAGAGAGAACAAACTTCATTCAAGGATGACAGCCGCTTCTTTCCGAGAATCTGAACTTGAATCCGATCATAGTTTGCATTTAGACCTACCAAAAACTCAAAAATCCTATCTCTCTCCATATGGTTTCGGAGAGTATTAGTGTCTTCAACACACCTCATCCGTATATTCAAATTGTTATCTATTTCAAGCCAGAGTCCTCTCATGAGATTGTAGTATTCCCAAACGTAACGGTTGCCTTGTTTTGTTGTTGAAGCCTTTGTCTTGAGTTCATATATTGCTGCTGCATCTTGAACTTTTGAATAAGACTGACGAACAGCCTCCCATATCTCCTTGGCAGTAGGGAGAAACATGTAATTTTTGCTGATTTCAGGTTGCATTGAGCTCCACAACCATGACATAATTGAGGAATCTTCTTCGCCCCATGTCTGAAACTTGGGATCACTTTGTCCCGGACCAGCCTTCCAGATGACCGAGCTTCCCTTTCCTTTAAGAAACGTCCTCACAATTTGTGCCCACCGAAGAAAATTTTTTCCATCCAACCGATATTCCTTCATGTTGGGAAAATCTCCAATCGATGAGTTGGATTGATCCTTAAGAGAGGACTTGGTTTCGTTGGAGATAGACTTCCCCGAATCTTCCATTCGGCAACTTGAATGGACAGATTAGACTAAGAGGGGTTCGAGTAAAAAGGGTGGTTACCACACAACTGAAGGCTAGCAATATGGCTGGTTAAGTCTGCAATAAGGCTGAAAAAAGGAATGCAATCAAGCAGCAGTAGTGAAAAAAAAAAAACAGAGGCATGAAATTCAGATCAGAAAACTAGGCTCTGATACCATGAAGAAAAGAATCTGTATTTTTCTTCATCTAATTGAGTAATTACAAGGTGAATATATACAGGAATAAAAGACCTAAATTAGGTAAGAAACCTATTTTAGGTATAGATACTAATCAGCCCCTAATCTCTATCAGTAGCTAATTTACAGCTAACAAAATCAAATCATATAATATCACAGAATATTCCAAATAATTAGGGAGAGATTATAGGAGATTTTCCAACAGATGCTATTCCCGCCTATCAGTGATGTCGTGGATATCATCACTTGGGGATTTTGGCCTTTAGCGGTCTATTTTCCCGTCGAGATGTATATCAGACAGAAACAAATTCCCAAACGGAGCACCAGATGGGTATGCCTCCAAATGCTAAGCCTGGCCTGTCTTGCGATATCGATCATGGCAACTGCAGGTTCAATCGCAGTACTAAAGGATGACCTTAAGAATTATCAACCATTCATGATGAGCTACCTTTAGTTGATCGGCCATTTCAGAAGGAAACAATAATATCATTGAAGAATTCCCTGTTGTACTTTTGTATAGAATTACAAATTCTGTGTTGAAAATGTATTTATGGGAATTGTAGAATTCCCTGTTCAAGAATGTTGTTAGAGATTTTTAAATAAGGAGGTGATTTAGTAGAACGGCTAACGTCCATGTACATTGGATTAGGCTCCACTAACAGGATGACAGGCGTGGCGACCCTACAAGATTGACATGAGTACAAGAAATTGTGATTCAAAAATCAAAGGTCTCAAATCAATGTCATGAACACACCGTCAACCAAGAAAGAAATTTCATAGATGGAAAGAGCTGAATATGTTTACGGGGGTAAAAAGTAATAGAGATGTATGGATAACAATAACAACATCGCGAGAGTGATTTTTTTCACCTCTTGGACCACACTTGAGAAAAATGTAAATATGGAAACCCCATACGAATTGGGGATGCACAATAAGTACATCAAACCCACGTGTGATTATGAATTCCGTTAAATGAATTAACATGTGAATGTGGAAACATCAGAACCTACTTAGATCGATCGGCTAATAATTAACATTTCCCTAGGTACTCCACAATGCTTCATGCCTGCATCCTACAAGAGATTTATTGATTTGGGAATCGATTATGTAAGTCTTTGATTAACTGTTATACTAAAAGTGCGTTTTTGGCCACAAAAAAAAAACAGGCAGCAAACTCTTTAACTCGTAAATGAAGATATTGGAAACAAGTTAGAAATAGTTTAGCATAAAAGATTACCTTCCCTGAGTTGCTAACCTGAATGCATTGTCTCCATGGGTATCCCCCTGGCCTTAAAAGAGGTTTTGGAATGTGAACTTGAACTCACCATGCCATTCGCACCAGGCTGCCCCTAATGTTGACCAAAACTAGGACTTGTGGCAAGTACTTGAAAAAGGTATTTGATTTGGTGTAGGCGTTTTGTCAAGCAGGTAACAGGTTGACAGCCCCAGACACTTGTGTTTTCTCCTGCATTCACCCGAACTAAATCTCAATAAATGGTCGCATGATAAATGAGAAGTCTTTTCCCCCATCTTTAGGTTCTTTGTGGATTCTGAAGCACACAACCTATTCTCTAGCAACGAGGCCGAGGGTTTTGGGCAAGTTTAGTCTTTGGGCGCACAATTCTATCTCAAGCAGTCAAGGCCTGATTCTGGCACACGACTAAGCATCAGGAGTCGAGGAATTATGATTGTCGGCCCACTTGCCCTGCTCATTCATGGGTGGAGGCTATAGATAAAAATTCTTTTAAACTTATAATCAGAAGGAAAAGAGTTCTGCCATAATAGAGCACGAGAAATGTTTGCCAGAATGATTCAATTTGTATTATCGTCAAATACACGCTTTCTGAACTACTAATGGCTTTGGTTTTTGGTCTTCAGTTTCATGAGGTGGGCTCGTAGATCGACCACTCAAGGAAAATTACCAAAAAGTCCTAAATCTATTGTAATAATACCAATTCAGTTCTAAACTTTTTTTTTTGACTAATTTAATCTTAAACCTTTTGTAATTATGTCAATTCAGTCCATCCGAAGAGTTTTAACCGGTCGGCGTTGAAGTAGACATCAGCCTACTGGTGCCCTAATATTTAACTTTTTTTTTTTTTGCCTTTTCCTACTTTTTTTTCCCTTTCCCCTCCCCTTCCATTCCCTTCCCTTCTGTGTTCCTCAGCTTCAACTTCTTCTTCGTCTGTTCCTAGCTTCAACTTCACCATAACGCCCACAAGGAGCGGCAACAGCCCAAGCGCACCCAGCTGCAGGCCACCTACCACACCACTGTCTACGCCCACGATCCCATCGTCTCTGCCTTGGCCCCACCCTCGCACCTCTTCGCCGCAACCGCCACCACACCCCTGCCGTGGGTCTACGTGTCTAGGGCTGCCGCGCCGATCCACATCACGCACTGTTGTGTGTTCGCCAAACCTCGGCAAGGCTCTCGCCGACCTTGCCATGGCCGAGCGAGGCGAGGCCGAGCCTCGCCAGACCAGATCTAGCGAGGCTCGACTTCTCTAGATCTAGGCTAGCAAGGTCAGCCTTTGCCCGGCCATGGCGAGGCCAACGAGAAGCTCGCCGGTCATCCTCTGGCTGATCGCCGGCTGCTGGCGGTAGAACGGGAAGGGGGCAAGGATAGGTAGAACGGGGAAGGGGAAGAAAAAAATGACAAAAATGAAAAAGGGGAAAAAAAATCAAAACAATTATTAAAATATTAGGTTGCGGGTAGGTTGGCATCCATGTTAGCGTGGGCCAACATCCATGTCAATGCCGACCGGACAAAATTCGCACCATGATTTGAATTGACATAATTACAAAAGGTTTAGAATTGAATTGATAAAAAAAAAGATTTAGAATTGAATTAGTATAATTATAATAAATTTAGGACTTTTTTTGTAATTTTCCCCATGTGGGCATATGAGATTTTCCAACTAGCCGTGCAAAACTGCGCAATGCCGGCCAGGCCAATTCGATGCTAATCCAGAATATGGGCCCATATTCTTGTATTGCTGAATCAAATTTTACTAAATTATGATAAGCATGTGTGTCGGAAAAAATGTGAAAAATTCTATAGCAAGGCATATCTTTCAATACACTATTAGGTAATACATGCTCCATTTTTTTATTGATAAAGTTATGAGGGTGTGGTCAGAAGAATCACATTGCACAAATCAAATGTTAGAGGTTTAAATTGAAAGAGGGTCCCCAAAAGTTAGAAACTTTTAACCATGTACAAAGTAGGAGCTCTCTCCCTTGGCGGCTCCTTTGTGGACATGGAGAGGCAAGTGGACTCCTTATTGGGTCGACCACTTGACGGCCACAAAAGATTAATTCTAATAATAAAAGTAGGAACAACTAGATGCTCCAAATTAAGTATGTATAAGAGCACTTTAATTCTCCAATGACCTATCAATCCCCGGTTTTCGGAATCAGAGCGTCATTAGCACTTTGTGCTGTGGGGTTGGCAATTTATGAGGGTCCCCAAGTATGGAATGTACCTAACATGATATTGTTAATTAGGTGGTCTAAATGAAGTCATCCCCCCTGCTCACTTTGCTTGACAAGGATTGAAGGACACAAGGGATTCGAAACTCCGAGGAAAGTGATGTTTTGGAACTATTGAAAACCACAAATTGGGCCCCAAAATTAAAACGCCACACACTATGGAGACAAAACTTGAATTTCCATGTCTAGTTAGTGATAAAATTATGCCAATAGGAATATTTGGGACGACCAACGAGTGCCATAGGATACAATTTTTCTCTACTGTTTTGAGGGTGTTGAAAACTCTCTGTATTAACACTATCATTCCTTTTAAAACTCTTATTATTTTGTACCAAGAATATTATAGATTATCGCGCACAATTCAAAATTTGCACTATTATCGATGACTTATACCTTATTGTAAAGTAAGTAATGCTAGCTTAGGTATAAACTTGAGACCTTTAATTTCTCGAGGAATGGAGTTCTCGTCACCTTACTACTAACCGTAGGAGTTTGCATTAGCATCTCTAGCGAATATGGAATGGAGGATGTTGTACCTTGACTTGAAAAGCGGTTTAATACTTGAGTCTTTAACTAATACGACAATTTCTTAAGTTACACATTACATCTTGCTATGCTTCTCTCTCTCTCTCTCAGACACAACATATGTTAATGTTTGGGAGGCTGAGAAGCCCTCTTTACGCTCTTTCCACTTGCCTTTGGAGAGAGGACCAAAGTGTTCCACCAAAGGAGTGGTCAAAGCTTCAAAAGTAAGTAATTAAGGGGATAAACAATGATAATAAGAAAGAGAAAATAAAGCTAAGGTCGGCAAGTCTATTATACTTCGCAAATTGCTTTAAATATCCAATCAAAAGCAATAAAACCAAACACTAACCAAAGGCACGGACGAGAGACGAGCATCGATTCCATTCAACGACAATGGAGGAGATCCTTACACGCGAGAGTGCAATACAAAAGTGAACTTTATCACTAATTAAACTATGGTTTTGGTCACTCTTTTCTCCTATATATAAGCTCGAAGGCTCATGCCGTGGAGAAGTGCAGCATTTGGTTTTCTCAACCCATCTTTGGTTTTCTTCCTTTATCAATAAATCCCTCTTTGTATATAATCTCTTTTTCTTCCTCTTTGATTGCCTTTGATTGAGGGAAAGGCTGCAAAAAATAATTAAGGTAAGTGGTTTCCATAATTAGTGCTAACTCCTGCTGATTTGTTCACATTCCTTTTGTCCTTGACTGCACTGAGCATTATATATTATGTTGAGCAATGGGAAAGTACTCTTTTGTTGTGTTTTTGCTTTCTCTCTCACTTTGTTTCATTCCTCCACTGGAGATTTGGGAAGTTTGCTTTGTCTTCTAATAGCTTGAATGCTGCTTTTCATGTATCCCTGTCACTACAGCTCCAAAGCAATGTGTGCATTTAGGCTCTGTTTGGCAGTGATTCTGTTCCTAAAAAATGATTCTGATCAAAATCACTTTTTTTTATTCCGTTCCCCTGATGATTTTTTGAGAATCAGAACGCGTTTGGTAACTGTTTAAAATTTTTGTTCCCGGAACAGAAACACGTTTGGTAGCTGCACAAAATTTCCATTCCCAATTTGTCATTTAAATTAAATAATTATATAATCACATTTGATGACAAAGAATAGGGAAAATAACCAAATAGTGATTATGGAGCAAAAAGAAAAAACAACAAAATTTCCGTTCCCAATTCGTTTGTCGATTTATTATGAGTATGCAGTCGTTTATATTGTTTGAAAAGTAATTCATATTACATTTACAGAATTTGTCTAAATCATTTGTTTGTTATTATTTCTTGTGACTTTTAGATTGATTACCAAAAAAAAAAAATGAAAGAAAAGCTCATCATTGTGCAACCGTCTATAGTTTTGCACTCTTGTAATTACACATCGTACAAGCTTACAAGACGTGCAACTCAACTACATTGATTTTTTTTTTTCACCCGACTCAACAAATTTTTTGTGCGGCTCGAAAAATGGAGAAAAAATGGAGATTTAATTCGCGACGCAGAGGGTTGGGTCCGGTCTTTAATAAAAAAAAGATAAAATTTGAAAAAACATAATAGGAAATAAAAAATATAAACTTAATTAGAATAAAAATAAAATAGCTAAAAATTCGAAAAAAAAAAAACATGCGTATTAGAGGTCCCTTAATATAAAAAAATAAATTAGATTTAAAATTTTTCTAAAAACTAATTTTTTAAATATAAATTTAAATATAAATTGAATTTAAAAATAGGCTTAAAATTTTACAAAAAAAACTAATTTTTTTTATAAAAAAAAAAAGGGAGGGGAAGAATCTGCTAACGAGAAATTTTTTTCAAAATTTTAGCTTTTCTCAATCTTAATTTTTTTAATTTTAAATTATTAAATTAAAAATCCAAATATTTTTTTATTTCCCCCGTTTCTTAAATTTTTAAATTTTTTTTATTAAATTTACCTTAAATAAAATTTTTAATTTAAGAAAATTAGTTTTTAGCAATTTTTAAATTTAAAATTAAAATTATTTTAATTTATGTAAAGTTGAAAATCCACGTGGAATTTTTTTTTTAAATAATACCATTTTATATTAAAAATTTAATTATAAGTATGAGGGATAAGTCATAAGTATATCGTGCAAAAAAGTGATCCCCAAAAGTGTTCCAAAACACCATAATCATCTTTTTTTTTGCTTCTGAAAAGTGGTCTAAAAGTGTTCCCGGGACCAGAATCAAAATCTTTTTTTTTCAAGACCAAACATGTTTCTGATCCTTTTTTGTTTCTGGGAACAAAAACAGAGGATCGGAACCACTGCACAACAGAGCCTTAATGTCTATTCTAGTGTGCTCTGTTTTCAGATTTTATTTACTGTATTTGAGTTGGTTTGGCTTGGTTTAATTTTCCTTTTTCCATTGCAAGTGATGATTATTTACAAATAGAAGGATAATGGTCGGTTCAATTTAAAATATGCTCCAACACTACGTTTGTTAGGAAGGAAGAGAAATAGCTCCTCCGAAAAATACAATCGTGTTCGGATGGAGAGAAACAGACAGATGAAAAGGATTTGGAGGGATTACGAAGGATTAAAAAGAATTGATCTGGTCAATTTTACGTAGACTTTAATTCTTACGAGGGATTTGTACGAATTGTCCACATAAACAAACGGATTTACTCTTCTTTATCACTTGTTCTACTATTTTACATCTATTTAGAAATACGTAAATCTCATAATATAATGAAAATGACTTAGTAAATAATCTCTAGAAAATTTAGAGCACATGCAAAAAATTTCTTCATGTGTGTTGGAGAGAGTGAGAGAGAGAGTTGACTGAAATAGGAAGAGTGGGATTGAAGAGGTTGATGGGCCGTTCGGAAAGGTACATGATTTGGGTGGATCGTTGACCTACACTCGTTGGGTCTTTTCCTTATTCGTTTTCTTTCTTCTCAATTATTTTCAAAGTTTTCCATTTCTTTTTTTTTTTTTTTGGATACTGTAATGCAACTTCCAGTGATTTAAGAGTTCCTAGTAAATTTTATTGTCCATTATTTTTCAATGAGCGGCCCACCTTGTGGAAGAATATTCGCTCACTCGTATATTCAGGAATAACCTGACACATCACTTGATATAGCAATGACAATATACTTATATATTGTTGGTGTAATAATTATTGAACATATTTATCCAATGTAGGTGAGGAAGACATATTTAGAAAACACATTATTTAATTGACGAAGTCAACCATTGATATAACACAAATCATCAATGCATCGAATTCATGCGAGTGATCTCTTAAATTAGATCAATTTTACGAATCTCAAGTTCTTGATAAAATCATGTAACCCTGCAAAATGTACAAGCCATTTATGTCTTGCAAGTTGGCTTAGGACTATTCCTGCATCTTCCCTGAATTCTAACTCCGCACATTATAAATACACACCCTTCAATCCCTCCTGTCACTCCATCCTAAAGTCTAACCTCTCTCTCTCTCTCTCTCTCTCTCTCTCCTTTGAGAGTGTGCTTTGAGCCCTTTGGTTTTTAGGTGGGTGTCACAAAACACAAAGCAACGTTAGAGTCAAATAAACACAACACACTCTCCGCTAATTTTGATTCGGTTAGTGTTAATTAAACTTTCTAGCAGAACTAGATGCCACCCACATTGAAGCAGCCTGGCTTCTGATGGATGAATAAATTTGAAGTTCCTCTCATTTGGCAAGACAGAATTCAGTTTCCGCACTTACCACTTACTAACGATTGTATTTCCTTCTTCTTTTCTGGGACATTGAAGATGGGTGAGAACGCTGCCACCAAGATCAACCAAAACCACCACCACCAAGTTTGTGACATCTCTGTCGAAATGCTTCCTCAGAGTGTCTCCAAATGCTTCGACTCCTTTGACGACGACGGCCGCCTCAAACGCGCTGGTAATCAACCTTGTTTTCTTACACTATATTGTCTGATTCATTTCTACTTGTTCAGTACAAGTTTGATACATCAGCCATGCGAAATACATATTGTCTGTACTAGGAATAACAGTCTCATATGCTTTGTCCCAAGTGTTATCCCTCACAAATTACTGTAAAAACTAACTTGAGAGACAATAATGTAAAGAGGTAATCGGACTTAATTGGTTGACTGATCAGGGACCTTATGGACGGCTAGTGCACACATAATAACAGCAGTGATAGGATCGGGAGTGCTCTCGCTGGCATGGGCCATTGCTCAGCTGGGTTGGATTGCTGGCCCTGCTGTGATGTTCCTGTTCTCCTTCGTGAGCTATTACACCTCTTGCCTCCTCTCTGATTGTTACCGTGCCGGCAACCCTGTCTCCGGCAAGCGTAACTACACTTACATGGACTGTGTTCGCTCGATTCTCGGTATGGGTTTTGTTAATATATTGTTGCTTCTCATTATTTGACTCGTGCATTTTGCTTAAGTTTTCCATCACCTTATTTCTCTCCAAATGTATAGCAAAATTAGTCTGCCAAACTTTTAATTAGGTGATAATAGTAATTCTACATGCTTAGAATATTAACATTCTCAAGGTTTTATTTCCAGGTGGAGCAAAGGTAAAAGCATGTGGTTTTATTCAATATTTCAACCTATTCGGAATCGCCATTGGCTATACCATTGCAGCATCTATCAGCATGATGTGAGTAGAATTCTATGTTCCCAAACTCTCAACAAACTTATTTAGCAGATTATAATGAGCTTCCAATTCTACTTTTCTTATGTAATCTGGCGGACTCAATTTTTCACATGTTCCCTCTTTCCAATGAAAGGGCGATAAAACGCTCAAATTGCTTCCACGAGAGTAACGGGGAGAACCCGTGCCACATGTCGAGCACTCTGTACATGATCATGTTCGGCATCACAGAGATTCTGCTGTCCCAGATTCCGGATTTCGATCAAATATGGTGGCTATCTATTGTGGCTGCAATCATGTCCTTCACTTACTCTTCGATTGGTCTAGGCCTAGGAATTGCCCAAGTTGCAGGTACAGATTTCTTCTTTTCTCCAGACAGATGGCCAAGAAATTTCTGACAGATGATATTACCAATAACTTAAATAAGAAGATGATTTAAGCAGTATCTTTTCCTTGATGAGCAGCTAGCGGAAGTTTCAAGGGTAGGCTTACCGGAATAAGCATTGGAGCTGTGACTGAAACCCAAAAGATATGGAGGAGTTTCCAAGCTCTTGGAGATATTGCCTTTGCGTACTCATTTTCTGTCATCCTTATTGAAATTCAGGTACTTAAACGTAATTCCATCTGTTCAAAAACTAAGGAAATGCTCAAGAAGTGGATAAAACAGAATGAAAGTTACCTTTCTTTCTCTTGTTAACTAAAAGGTTTAAGCAAAAATTTGTATGGCTAAGCCAGAAAGTTAAGTCATGAGCGCCGTAAGGTCAAGAAAAATTGTATCTTCGGCAGGACACCATCAGATCCCCACCATCAGAAGCAAAGACCATGAAGAAGGCTACTTTTCTGAGCACGGCGGTGACAACTACTTTCTACATGCTCTGTGGCTGCATGGGCTATGCTGCTTTCGGTGACGCCGCTCCAGGAAATCTTCTGACCGGCTTCGGTTTCTACAACCCATTCTGGCTTCTTGATATTGCCAATGCTGCTATTGTGATCCATCTTGTTGGAGCATACCAAGTGTACTGCCAGCCGATTTTTGCCTTCGTCGAGAAACAGGCTGCCCAGAGATGGCCTGATAGAGAGTTCATCGCCAAAGAGATAAAGGTCACGGTGCCGGGCTTGGGCCAATACAACATGAACCTCTTCAGGCTTGTTTGGAGGACGATTTTCGTGATCTTGACCACCGTGATATCAATGCTACTCCCATTCTTCAACGATGTCGTGGGGATCCTTGGTGCCTTGGGATTTTGGCCTCTAACGGTGTATTTTCCGGTCGAGATGTACATTAAACATAAACAAATTCCCAAATGGAGCACCAGATGGGTATGCCTCCAAATGCTGAGCATGGCCTGTCTTGTGATATCGATCATGGCAGTTGCGGGTTCGATCGCAGGAGTTATGCTAGACCTTAAGACTTATCAGCCATTCAAGACGAGCTACTAAACAAATGCATGGACATTTAGTTGATCGGCCATTTAAGAAGAAAGAAAATAGTATCATTCAAGTTTCCAGTTTCATTGTGCACAATTCCTTCAAGTGGGTGGTGTTAGTGTGGTTTGCATCTCTGTCTTGGTCTAGTTTATTTTCTTAACAGTTTCTGTTTGGAAGAGAGGGAAGGAACTTGTATGTAACTGTGTGGAATCCTCAACGTAAATCTCTTTTCTTCTCAATCTGCTTGTTAGTGTAAAAACCTCAATATGATGAGGGTGAGAAAACACCGGTCGATATCGCTTTATGATAACACGTTCTTCTGACAGTCTACGACAATCTTGATATCTATGATCACCCAAACCGACCTCCTAGGAAGTTTTTAGTAAACAGCAAAGCGATATAGCATATGAACTGAAACTTGTACTCGTTTGTGTGATTTTAATCTCCAAAGAACAAGCATTTGTTTACCCCAGCAAAAATACTGAAAAAGGTGCTGCTAAAAGTGAAGATGTCCGCGTTTGCTGCATCAGAAATTTCCTGATTAGTTGAACAAGCTTTGGAACATTGCAAGACATCAGTGTCTTCCTTCTCTTCTGTCTGATCGATCCTCCCCCGGCTTCCAATTGTATGCATAATCCTGCTTTCCTTTTTAACTTTAGCCTCGACAAATGATTTGGCAATACATCTGATGAACTTCCGATTTCGCTTTCACTTATTCCAATTCTTCAGGGTTTTATTACAGTTCTAATTACCTCGGTGGCATTCATATCAAATGGACAGCTTCCTGGAATGACTCGGCCCGTGGAGGAATTCTTGAATCTCATCCATGCGGGGGTGCATGTTGGACATACACAGTGCACGTGTTTTTTTAGTAGTTTAAACTTTTAGAATAACCACCGTCACCTGACGAAAAAAAAAATGAAATCCAAACCCAAAAAAAAAAAAAAAAAACAAGAGAAACAAGATCTGGAGGAAAGCTGGCATGATCAGTCTGTGTTAACCAACATCCATATCTGTGTAACTTCAATCCTATCGAAAGTAGGGTCACAGCCTTTCATGACCACATTCAAACCTTCATGCAACTTTTTCTACGTCGTCTCTCCAACGTACAATTCGGCCACGGAATTGAACTTTCAGATCCTGAATGCACGCACCGCCCTCTTTCCCAGCAATATCGTCCTGCTAGAGAGACAGATAGCGACCTTCACTTGTTGGAAAAGACATCAAGTCCTCAAAAGATGCTGCTCATCACACAAAGATCTTCATGACAACCGAAAAAAGAAAAAAGGAAAAAAAAAAAAACAAGAAAATTTGTCGTTCCTGAAGATCTGAACGTCAGTCCTGAGTCCACAAAGGTTTCATTTGAGCTGAGAATACAAAAGCTGACAGCTAAAAGGCAGAATCAAAAGGAAGGTCACTCAAGAGCACGGGAACAATTGATTGGGTTGGACTTGGAAATGTCGAAGGCAAAAAAAATAATAATAAAAGAGGGAAAATTATCAAAAAAGTCTTACACCTATTGTAACAGTGTCTAACTGTTTTTTTTTTTGGCCAAATGAGTCTTAAAATTTGTACAATTGTGTCAATTCAGTCCATTTGACTGGCCGACACTGATATGGCAATACCGGCTTTGACATGGATAATATTTTAATAATTTTTCATTTTTCATATATTTTTTATTATTATTTTTATAATATTTTCAGTCTTTTTCTCTTTTTCTTTTTTTATTGGTTAAGGCCAACAAATGCTTCAATCCAGCGCCCGCCGGCCAAATAGATTAAATTGACACAATTGCAAATGATTTAAAACTCAATTGGTTAAAAAAAAAGTTCAAAATTGAAATGACATAATTGCAATAGATTTAAAACTTTTTTGGTCATTTTCATGCTGACCACTGTTTCTATACTTTAATCAGGAAGCAGCCACCGTGGAAGATAACACTCAACGGGGACTATAAGTAGAAATGATTATTAGGCAGAGTAGACATTCAAATGAATAAATTTTTGGATGCCCCATCAGAACCACCAAAGGTGCTGCTTCATGTTTATTCCCTTTTTTTTTTCATCATGACCTGTGACCAGTAACGTCAAAAATCATGAAGTAGTGGAGATATCATGAGCATCTGGTCCACTTAAGACATGGTTCTTCCACTTATACAGAAATAAATCCTTCTAGGAATTTTGTTTGAATTACTGAGTGTGGATGATAGTGTAAAGTAGATGACACTATGACTGCACAGCATAAGCAGCCGTTCCCTTAAGTTCTTTTCATTATCTTCTTTCTGCTCTTCAATTCAAATTCCCCCAAAGTGGAGATCAAATGGTGAAATTCGTGGAAGCAGAAGGCAAGATCTACCCCTTACTTTTCGGGAGTTCATCATATAAAAAAGATCCCCAAAATAACGTTACGTACTGCGAGAACACGAATTAATCTCCATAGAAAGAAATTCACCCAGTCAAGTTGTCTGGAGTCGTGCGTATTTACTGCCCTTCTTAGTATCGCTTCCATGTTTTCCATCTGTCGCAAATCTCAAGTTTTTCCCACGCTCTTTAAACCCGTTTTTCCAGGACATACATAAGTATTCATAAATAATAGACATCACAAGGCACGCATTTGTAGACATTGATGTCCTTGTAGATATATAAATTCGCAGATTTGTAATCCAAATTCCTCGTAATCTTTACTAAACCGTCAGCCAAAGGCGAGTTGCTTCTTGAAGTAACAATATCACCGTCATTTAAATAAGAGGCTAGGCAGCATCTCCGCTTTTTTTATTTCTTGGTTTGGAAGGGAAACCGGACGAAATAAGTGACTTATAGGAAGAATAGACTGCTAGCTTACGGACGAGACCCAAAAAATACTATCACCATCATTGCGAAAAGACACCACAATGACGCCCCGGAGGTGTTATGTTCATCGCCGAACCAGAACTGTGTGCTAAATGAAGACATTTCTTCTATATAGAGATGTGGTGAGCAATCATACAGATCAATACAGATGAGGTTATACACTCAATAAATGGAGCTATATCACAACCCAAGAGGGAAAAAATCACCAAAAAGAAGACAGTCTTCTCACTCTCAACGAGAAGCGGATCTAGTAAGAGTTTTCCAGAAATGGAATCAACACATGCTATTCTACAAAGGCACAACATTCCAACTGATAACACAATAGCCTTCAACTTCTTTTACCTCGAGAGTGACTCAATTGCGGCGAGCAACGATGTTCTCCCACTCTTGGGAGACATCGACTGGATTGTGCGTATCTATGCTTTATGTCTGCACATGTGCACAGTACATTTCATCAAGAAGATGTGCTTCCATTCTTCTGCATGTAGCAGACTACCATTCCACCAAAAAAATATGACATGGTTGCCGACAACACAGCGCTGAAGAGGCAAGGTGACTCCAGGATTTCAAAAGAGCTCCTCAGAATTGAATTTGTTCCAAGCTTCCTGTAGCATTATTAAAACATAGATATCAATAAAAACTTATCCCCAGACAAGAATTCTTCATTTGAGTTGTGACTGCTTCCTCCACGTATTGAAAAATTACTTGCTACATAGCAGCACTAAGACGACCCACATTTACAAATATTGCCTGAAAGTTTACAGTGATAACATGCGCAAGACCAACAGATACATGACCAATCAGGAAAATTTGATATCCCAAATACCTTAAGGAGGTCAAACACTTTTTCAGCAACGTATTTCTGCTGAAGACTAGCACCTTTCTGCTGCACTTTATCAGGATGAATGCACAAGGTAGCTTTCCTGTATACCTTCTTCACCGCCACAGCAGTTATCAAATCTGTCAAAGACACAGGCTGCCAACCACATTCAGGCCAGAGCACCTACCACAAATCAGAAAAACAAAAATCAGCAAACGCAAAATACAAATCAGTCACCAAAAAATCCATCACCAAAAGCAAATAATATCAGTCAAACAAACTAATCAAGTTGCAAACCAAAGTTCTCCATTCAGTAAACTGCAACCACTATCGTAAGTCAAAAAATGGGAACAAGTATTTAAGACATACATATTGCATAGTTGAAAGCAGAGCCCGTAGGTTCCCCTCTTTGCCAGCAGCCCAACGCTTAATCTCCACATCCAATGTTTCACCAATTCTCTGAAAATCATCCGAGCCAATATTAAACAGAGAAATTCACTAATTTGAAATTTTGACCAAGAACCATTGTAATTAAAGAGCTAATGTGGGATGAACATGAATAAATAGAAGAAATATGCAAACCGTATACAGTGATAATCAACAAAAAGTATCAATTCAAAAAATCAAAACAAGCTTCAGACTTATTCTGGCATCTGCATTCAAATTTACTATTTAATGCCGTTCATCGTCTAAATCGTGTGGGACGCAGCATTGGACAAAAGCATCCTCACTTATCCCCGGTTTATCTGGAGGCTAGACATTGACATTAAGTGCATTCTTCAAGCCACAGAAAGTGCACACTGAGCCTTTGTCATTCATCAGATTAAAGACGATTCATAAGAAGCCAATTGTCATTTAATTTTCCCCAAGGGGAAAAAAGAGATTCTGGAATTCAATGAGAGATATTCCTAGTCCAATTGCAGAAAATCCTCTAAAAATAAAAGTCAAAAAGGAAGAACCTAAGTAAAGCCAAACCTAGATAGAAACGCCAAGTTCAAACCTCAAAGGAAAAATCCAACAAAATCCAAAAGCTAATATTATAGTAACCTATATTATCATGTCCTCAGAAAGTCTAATTCAGTGTACCACCAGCTGCTGCGCAGCGCAGTTCAGAATGAGATTCTTCTTATATAATCCCTTTTACCTGGAGAAAATTTTTTGTTTTCAAATATCATATCTGTGTTTGATCAGTCTCAAAGAGTGGCAAAAGCAAAAGATAGAGATCGAGAAAGTAGCAGATTGGTGAAAGATTCACTGATGGCAGAAGTGAGTTTTTGGTACAGCATTGACAGGCAGAAGTTTTCAGCCCTTCTTTGGGGAGTTAAAAGCCTGAAGCTAACATTCAAAATCATTTAAGACTGCAACATAGAAATTCAAGGATAGCCAAGCTTTATGACAAGGCATACCCAATAGTCATAAAAGTAGCGCAGACACATAAAAAGAAACTTAAACATAAGCAAATCACAGCAGCTTCTTACATGTCTCTCGGCCTGCTCCCTTTGAACCTGGAGATCCCGCTGATTCTTCTCAGCCAGAGCTTTTGCCTAAATAGGACAGACAAGACATAGATCTAAGAGAGAGGTTCAAAGTAATCAAACCAGTTCAAATAAGGGTAAGTTTCAGCATCCATCATTCACGAGAGAGGCAACATGTCCCCTTAGCAAGCATATACCGCTCGTTCTTGAGCCCTCTGGTGGCGATCCAACCGAGCTCTACGTCTTTCTTCACTTTCTCCTTCAACTTCCGGGAACTCCCCAGATGATGCTACTCCTCCTTTTGGTTAACAGAGGGAGTAAAAATTCAGTAAACAATCAAACTGAAAAGCATGTGAGAAAGCTTTCATCTCTCTGCAAAGTTCATGCATGCTACCTCCAAAAATTGAAGAAAGATCGTCGACAATATTTGTACTTGATGAAGCTTTCCTCATGCTTGATGAAGCAGATTCAGATGTCTTGGCCACATCAGGCCCCTTTCTGCTTTGTGACTGTGTTTCAAAGAAAGGATCCTGCGTCATCAAAAATTAGAATTAGAAATCATTTTTTCACAGCCATTGTAAGGTAAAAAAATGCAACTCGGCTTTAGGTTCAAATACTCACTGCAGAATTGGCCCTTGGCCGCGGAGCACTGCTTGCTCGACCCATGCTGAAAAAGGCTTCAAGATCATTATCATTCTTTTGTTGGTTGACCCTAGCGGCCTTTTCTCGAGCCTCCGCAGCAGCCCTCTCTCGAGCCTCTGCAGCAGCTCTCTCCACAGCAGCTCGTTCTGCTTTCATCCGTGTTTCAGCAGCCCTCCCCCGTGCTTCCCTATCCCTTGCTTCTGCAGCAGCTTTTTCAGCTCTTTCCCTTGCCTCTGCAGCTGCTCTTTCACGGGCTTCAGCTTGTGCTCTCAGCACTGCTGCCCTTTCCGCACGCCCTCGAGCTTCAGCATTCACTTTCTCAACAGCAGCCCGTTCAGATTTCATACGAGCGTCCATAGCTGCTCTCTCACGTGCCTCAGCAGCTGCTCTCTCGCGTGCCTCCCTTGTAGCCCTTTCCACGGCTTGTCTGGCCCTTTCCCTCTCAATCTCCCTCCTCTCCCTTTCCTTTTCAAGTCTCCTTTGTTCCCTCTCTTTTTCTTCTCTTTCTCTCTCCTTCTCAAGTCTCCTTCGCTCCCTCTCTTCCTCTTCCTTCTCCCTCTGCAGCCTCTCGCGATCTAAATTCTCTTGCTTTTCCAGGAGAGCTCTCTCATGAGCATCCAGAAAATCCTCGTCCTTCTCGAGATGCACAGTGTCTCTACTTCTAGCTGTTTTACTACTCTCTCTTTCCCTCACCTCCTTTGCATGCCTAAACTTAGCCTCTGCCCTCTCCATGGCTTCTTTCATGGCTGCTGCAGATGCAGCAGCATCAGAGTTCATACCCATTTCCTCACTATAAAAGCCGTTAGAATGATCATCAACATTATTTCTATTCCTGCCCATTGCAAAATCTTCCAATTCATCGATTGGAGATGAAGCTGAACTCATATAAGCAGGAGGGACTGACTTAGGATCCTCAAAATTTTTAGTGGAATTTGGGAATGAAGAAAACTCATTAACATTATTCTTCACATTTGCAGATCCAAAAGAGCTACTTCCTGCTCTTGAGACTCGTGCTGGTCTCGGAGGAGGAGGTCTAGACGGCGGGGGCACAATTGTAGGTTGTGTAAAAAGAGGAATTTCTGATACTGTGAGCCATACCTCATCAGAGGATGAGACATTTTCCTCATATCTTGGGGACATGTCTACTGGGCTACTGACACCATTCGGATTGGCCTGCGCATAGGAAGGATCAGAAGCAGTTTGACCAGCAGACATGTTAGTACCTCGAGAAGCAGGGGGGATATCGGAAAAAGTTTGATCGGATTTAAGATCATTATCTACAGGCAAAGACTCTTCTGCATAGTTATCTGGACTCCTCTTAGAGCTGCGCTCTCTCCTCAGAGGACTTCTATCCTTGCCGCTATTGGTTCTTTCAGATGAAAATGACGGCACAGGTTTTCCCAAGCCATCAAATGGATCCATGTCATCATATACTCCCCCACTGGATACAGATGGAGCATCAGTTTTCATGCTCTCCGATTTACCAAGCTTACTAAATTCTTCCAACGGGTCAGTGGAAAGGCCTGAAGATGACGCCACATGGGGTGAGGTTGATCCTAATGACACAAATGGATCTTCTGTCGTTTTACTCGTGTGATGCGTTGGCTCAGAAGACCAAGTAGGCTCTGGCATTGGCCTGCAGAAAAAGTAGAAGTTGGTGTCTACTGAGGAAGATCTCATATATTTGTGAAACGGGAAATGAGGAAACATAAAACTACCAGCATAATTACAATTGACAAGATATTGATCCCAGATAACATTCTTCAGGGTGGTGTGGGTTGGGGTGAGTTGTGAGAATGAAGTTATAGGATGGCTGGCTATGGCTATGCAACTCCTCATTTCATTTAAACAAAACTTACAGGCTCGCATTGCAGTGGCTACAGATAAGCACAATTCCTTCTATATCACAAAACCCAGTCATTCCATCTCAACCTCAATTGTGGAAAACAAAGCAAAACAGAAAATGGCCAATCCCCTTTCAAAATATTAAGTACGCCAAATAACCTCAAAACTGCTACCAGATAACTGTTAACTTCATGATTTGGCTGTTGCTCTTGAAACGACCCTTGAATTTTGTAATGATTAGATTTAGAAACATCTCAGTCATTGTCAATGCTAATTTTCGATATACTTAGTGATCTTATCATGTCACATATTCAATTTCTTACTTACAATCTGCGAAAAGCAAATAAATAGCCTCTTGGCTCCCAAGTAGAAATGTCAACTCTCCCCCCTCCCCCCCACCCTTCTATTTTCGTCCATAGATCTACATAAACAGAATATACGAACATTTCATGTAATCCATTGGCCGCAATCGTAATTAGGCAACTAAATCAGAGTCAAAATCCTTCAAAAGTAATAAACTATACTAACAGTTCTCCTCTAGAACTAATACTATCGAGGGGTTTACCATAAATGGCTGACGAAGCCAATTAGAAGCAAATCACCATAAGAGTAGCATATGTTGTCTCCTAGTTTTCCCAATAACAAGGCATGGGGTATGCAAATTTTTGGCAAACCTTTGGCAACATTTGTTGTATGTTTTACTGCTTACTACTGTTTAGTCATAGAATTTCCATGTTAGTACTATGAATTACACTTTTAATTAACTTATACACGTTTTTCTCGAACAAAACGCATAGATTGAGAATCTTTGATCCTCCAAGATTTCACCAATGCATATTACATTCTCATGGGATTGAATCTGATCTGATGAAGACTCTAAGTTTGTAACCATCAGAAGATGGCTCGTATTTGGATAATCTGACAAAACTTGACTCCACTCAGTCAGATAAAGTTATAAAAGTAGCTATCACAGTCTCCCAACATCTTTTATCAAAAACGAGAAGCAAATTCCGATTTCTCCACAAGAATATCGCTCCAAGACAAAAAAAAAAAAAGAAAGGCAAGAGAAGGTAGATTCTACGTTCAACACCAAGCAAATTCCAATTTCTCCACAAGAATATCGCTCCAAGACCACAAAAAAAAAAAGGCAAGAGAAGGTAGATTCTACGTTCAACACCGCACTTTTCCACATAGAGATCGAACTTTCCATTTCCAGTAAGAAGACTGGATAGAGCATTTCGTGCCGAATACAATGGAGCACATTGATTGAAGACACTTGATCATTGCCATGAAAATGCCGCTTTCCTACTGTTAATCAAACTAGGAAATAAAAAAATACAGGTCGTGAGTTTGAAAGAGAAAAGGAAAGAATAGGTGATTGAATGAGCAGATTTTGGCAGTGAGAGGAAAGAAAAATCAGAGTGGATAGTACAAGTTAAAGCAGACATTAGACAATTTTATTTGGGCTTGATTTAAACATGTTTAATGAGACAAAAATTCAATTTTCAAAACATTAACCATGCATATCACAAGAATAGTCTGATTAAATGATAAGTCAATTCATTTTCCTTATACATAGACTCATTCTCAATGTATGTACCTAAATTTTCATATATGGATATCTTGGAAAAACAAGTGGCAACTTCCTCAAAATGCTGTATTTGGGAGGGGTGTGGACTGTGCATGGGAGGAATTTGTGGGAGGATTATAAGATTTGGAAGACATTTTCTACTATGTGGAAATAAAAGAGAAAAAGTTTGTCATAGGCCCATATATCCGATCTCTCACATTTCATAAAAAAAAGATATCTATAGAAAAGTACGAGATGTGGATGCCGGTGACCTGCTCGGTATGGTAGATATCTAATAATGAAGGTTATAGAAATAATCAGTCTACTATTTATTCTCTATCATTCCTCCTGACCAAACAAGCAAAAGAAAGTTGATTCTCCATCGCCATTTTCAATGCCCTCACTTCCCTTTCTTTTCGATCCTCTTTCCTCCCACTTCATTTCATGCCAAGCGCAGCAAAAAAGTGGGAACCCAACATTCAAAAGTAACATAGTACCAATAGATCATCCCAAAACCCTGATAGTTAGAGGGTAGGGCGTACAACAATTTTCTTCATATTCACATAAGGAATCCGCAGGGCTTTGCCACATAAATACC